>NC_143384.1:81918272-83128306 GCF_980474605.1 Leiobunum rupestre | reverse complement strand
TGAACCTAATGTAAAACATTTGGTGATTCTTAATATTGAATTTTTTCTCAAAAGTGGCGTATCTCGACTCGCTTGACTTTTGCTTTACGTAGTGAGTGGGACTTATAAACAATAAAAATGTTTGGTATAGGCTATACTTGTCTCTGACGCAACTTCTCATATTATAAGGAGTGACGTCACCCATAGATATAAACAGAAGCAGGGTGTTTCGTAAATCGGGATTGTGGTTAGTCCTTGGCTCTGACAATAATTTGACAAAAACATTTTTCGGAAAGCGATAGTGAGCTAGAAACTCAAATTTTAATAATTTAAAAGATTCTGACCTATCATGTTGTATTATTTATCTTTTTAAAGTAGGTAAAAAGCGTTTACTTCTCAATTTATTTCCCGAGCTCTTTGCGTACCGCAATCCGCCATTATTTCCCGAGCTCTTTGCGTACCACAATCCGCCATTATTTCCCGAGCTCTTTGCGTACCACAATCCGCCATTATTTCCCGAGCTGTTTGCGTACCACAATCCGCCATTATTTCCCGAGCTCTTTGCGTACCACAATCCGCCATTATTTCCCGAGCTCTTTGCGTACCACAATCCGCCATTATTTCCCGAGCTCTTTGCGTACCGCAATCCGCCATTATTTCCCGAGCTCTTTGCGTACCACAATCCGCCATTATTTCCCGAGCTCTTTGCGTACCACAATCCGCCATTATTTCCCGAGCTCTTTGCGTACCACAATCCGCCATTATTTCCCGAGCTCTTTGCGTACCACAATCCGCCATTATTTCCCGAGCTGTTTGCGTACCACAATCCGCCATTATTTCCCGAGCTCTTTGCGTACCACAATCCGCCATTATTTCCCGAGCTCTTTGCGTACCACAATCCGCCATTATTTCCCGAGCTCTTTGCGTACCACAATCCGCCATTATTTCCCGAGCTCTTTGCGTACCGCAATCCGCCATTATTTCCCGAGCTCTTTGCGTACCACAATCCGCCATTATTTCCCGAGCTCTTTGCGTACCACAATCCGCCATTATTTCCCGAGCTGTTTGCGTACCACAATCCGCCATTATTTCCCGAGCTCTTTGCGTACCACAATACGCCATTATTTCCCGAGCTCTTTGCGTACCGCAATCCGCCATTATTTCCCGAGCTCTTTGCGTACCACAATCCGCCATTATTTCCCGAGCTCTTTGCGTACCACAATCCGCCATTATTTCCCGAGCTGTTTGCGTACCACAATCCGCCATTATTTCCCGAGCTCTTTGCGTACCACAATCCGCCATTATTTCCCGAGCTCTTTGCGTACCACAATCCGCCATTATTTCCCGAGCTCTTTGCGTACCACAATCCGCCATTATTTCCCGAGCTCTTTGCGTACCGCAATCCGCCATTATTTCCCGAGCTCTTTGCGTACCACAATCCGCCATTATTTCCCGAGCTCTTTGCGTACCACAATCCGCCATTATTTCCCGAGCTGTTTGCGTACCACAATCCGCCATTATTTCCCGAGCTCTTTGCGTACCACAATCCGCCATTATTTCCCGAGCTCTTTGCGTACCACAATCCGCCATTATTTCCCGAGCTGTTTGCGTACCACAATCCGCCATTATTTCCCGAGCTCTTTGCGTACCGCAATCCGCCATTATTTCCCGAGCTCTTTGCGTACCACAATCCGCCATTATTTCCCGAGCTCTTTGCGTACCACAATCCGCCATTATTTCCCGAGCTGTTTGCGTACCACAATCCGCCATTATTTCCCGAGCTCTTTGCGTACCACAATCCGCCATTATTTCCCGAGCTCTTTGCGTACCACAATCCGCCATTATTTCCCGAGCTCTTTGCGTACCACAATCCGCCATTATTTCCCGAGCTCTTTGCGTACCGCAATCCGCCATTATTTCCCGAGCTCTTTGCGTACCACAATCCGCCATTATTTCCCGAGCTCTTTGCGTACCACAATCCGCCATTATTTCCCGAGCTGTTTGCGTACCACAATCCGCCATTATTTCCCGAGCTCTTTGCGTACCACAATCCGCCATTATTTCCCGAGCTCTTTGCGTACCGCAATCCGCCATTATTTCCCGAGCTCTTTGCGTACCACAATCCGCCATTATTTCCCGAGCTCTTTGCGTACCACAATCCGCCATTATTTCCCGAGCTGTTTGCGTACCACAATCCGCCATTATTTCCCGAGCTCTTTGCGTACCACAATCCGCCATTATTTCCCGAGCTCTTTGCGTACCACAATCCGCCATTATTTCCCGAGCTCTTTGCGTACCACAATCCGCCATTATTTCCCGAGCTCTTTGCGTACCGCAATCCGCCATTATTTCCCGAGCTCTTTGCGTACCACAATCCGCCATTATTTCCCGAGCTCTTTGCGTACCACAATCCGCCATTATTTCCCGAGCTGTTTGCGTACCACAATCCGCCATTATTTCCCGAGCTCTTTGCGTACCACAATCCGCCATTATTTCCCGAGCTCTTTGCGTACCGCAATCCGCCATTATTTCCCGAGCTCTTTGCGTACCACAATCCGCCATTATTTCCCGAGCTCTTTGCGTACCACAATCCGCCATTATTTCCCGAGCTGTTTGCGTACCACAATCCGCCATTATTTCCCGAGCTCTTTGCGTACCACAATCCGCCATTATTTCCCGAGCTCTTTGCGTACCACAATCCGCCATTATTTCCCGAGCTCTTTGCGTACCACAATCCGCCATTATTTCCCGAGCTCTTTGCGTACCGCAATCCGCCATTATTTCCCGAGCTCTTTGCGTACCACAATCCGCCATTATTTCCCGAGCTCTTTGCGTACCACAATCCGCCATTATTTCCCGAGCTGTTTGCGTACCACAATCCGCCATTATTTCCCGAGCTCTTTGCGTACCACAATCCGCCATTATTTCCCGAGCTCTTTGCGTACCGCAATCCGCCATTATTTCCCGAGCTCTTTGCGTACCACAATCCGCCATTATTTCCCGAGCTCTTTGCGTACCACAATCCGCCATTATTTCCCGAGCTCTTTGCGTACCACAATCCGCCATTATTTCCCGAGCTCTTTGCGTACCACAATCCGCCATTATTTCCCGAGCTCTTTGCGTACCGCAATCCGCCATTATTTCCCGAGCTCTTTGCGTACCACAATCCGCCATTATTTCCCGAGCTCTTTGCGTACCACAATCCGCCATTATTTCCCGAGCTGTTTGCGTACCACAATCCGCCATTATTTCCCGAGCTCTTTGCGTACCACAATCCGCCATTATTTCCCGAGCTCTTTGCGTACCGCAATCCGCCATTATTTCCCGAGCTCTTTGCGTACCACAATCCGCCATTATTTCCCGAGCTCTTTGCGTACCACAATCCGCCATTATTTCCCGAGCTGTTTGCGTACCACAATCCGCCATTATTTCCCGAGCTCTTTGCGTACCACAATCCGCCATTATTTCCCGAGCTCTTTGCGTACCACAATCCGCCATTATTTCCCGAGCTCTTTGCGTACCACAATCCGCCATTATTTCCCGAGCTCTTTGCGTACCGCAATCCGCCATTATTTCCCGAGCTCTTTGCGTACCACAATCCGCCATTATTTCCCGAGCTCTTTGCGTACCACAATCCGTTATTATTTCCCGAGCTGTTTGCGTACCACAATCCGCCATTATTTCCCGAGCTCTTTGCGTACCACAATCCGCCATTATTTCCCGAGCTCTTTGCGTACCGCAATCCGCCATTATTTCCCGAGCTCTTTGCGTACCACAATCCGCCATTATTTCCCGAGCTCTTTGCGTACCACAATCCGCCATTATTTCCCGAGCTGTTTGCGTACCACAATCCGCCATTATTTCCCGAGCTCTTTGCGTACCACAATCCGCCATTATTTCCCGAGCTCTTTGCGTACCGCAATCCGCCATTATTTCCCGAGCTGTTTGCGTACCACAATCCGCCATTATTTCCCGAGCTGTTTGCGTACCACAATCCGCCATTATTTCCCGAGCTGTTTGCGTACCACAATCCGCCATTATTTCCCGAGCTCTTTGCGTACCACAATCCGCCATTATTTCCCAAGCTCTCTGCGTACCACAATCCGCCATTATTTCCCGAGCTCTTTGCGTACCGCAATCCGCCATTGTCATTATTTCCCGAGCCGTTTGCGTACCACAATCCGCCATTATTTCCCGAGCTGTTTGCGTACCACAATCCGCCATTATTTTTCGAGCTGTTTGCGTACCACAATCCGCCATTATTTCCCGAGCTGTTTGCGTACCACAATCCGCCATTATTTCCCGAGCTCTTTGCGTACCACAATCCGCCATTATTTCCCGAGCTCTTTGCGTACCACAATCCGCCATTATTTCCCAAGCTCTCTGCGTACCACAATCCGCCATTATTTCCCGAGCTCTTTGCGTACCGCAATCCGCCATTGCCATTATTTCCCGAGCTGTTTGCGTACCACAATCCGCCATTATTTCCCGAGCTGTTTGCGTACCACAATCCGCCATTATTTCCCGAGCTGTTTGCGTACCACAATCCGCCATTATTTCCCGAGCTGTTTGCGTACCACAATCCGCCATTATTTCCCGAGCTGTTTGCGTACAACAATCCGCCATTATTTCCCGAGCTCTTTGCGTACCACAATCCGCCATTATTTCCCGAGCTGTTTGCGTACAACAATCCGCCATTATTTCCCGAGCTCTTTGCGTACCACAATCCGCCATTATTTCCCGAGCTGTTTGCGTACCACAATCCGCCATTATTTCCCGAGCTCTTTGCGTACCACAATCCGCCATTATTTCCCGAGCTCTTTGCGTACCACAATCCGCCATTATTTCCCGAGCTGTTTGCGTACCACAATCCGCCATTATTTCCCGAGCTGTTTGCGTACCACAATCCGCCATTATTTCCCGAGCTCTTTGCGTACCACAATCCGCCATTATTTCCCGAGCTCTTTGCGTACCACAATCCGCCATTATTTCCCGAGCTCTTTGCTTACCACAATCCGCTATTGTTTTGGCGAGCCTTTCGGCGGCTTAGCCGCGGCTAGCGACTGCCGTAGACCTCTCGCAAAATAAACAAAACGCTTTCCTGTTATTTTTGCGATCGAGATGTCTCTGCACACCGATTTGTCGCGAAGTTGACGATTTGTTGACTGCACCGGGCCCTAAAGTCCTAGCCAACTTTTTATCTCATCGGCTAGAAATCGCAAATCGGCTAGGTCGATTGGCGAGCTAGATAAAAATCGGCTGTAAAAGTCTCGGAAGGGCAATCTAGCAAAATGAGATTTATCCAAAATAATTCTAGCCGAAATTACGCCCCGCTCACTTTTTAACCGATAGAATAGTCCTATTATCGTGGTAAATCGCGAGGTTTTTTAGGCAGACGACAGAGAAACGACTTTCGTGCACCCGGTGAAAATTCCCTTTTGTGAAGTTTGCTCTCAAGAATTTTTGATAATTTTGTGTATTTTGGTGGTTGAAACCGTAAACGTAAATAATGATGGCACGGCGGGAAGGATATCAACCGAATTATAATGAAAAAGAAAAAGAGGCACTCATTTCTGTTCTGGAAGTCAGGCGAGGCTTAATAAACCGAGATATGGGATATGGAAAAAATACCTATCAACTCTTCAGGCTCAAGATCAAGTTCATTCCATAACTTCATAAATACGAGTTTTGGTATAGTCGGTAATACTCCAAAAACTCTTTTTCATCCAATTCCAATGGCTTTTGGCGTATATGTTGTACTCTTCTATGACCTTAAAACGGGCTCTCCAGCTTTGTTTTCGCGATTAAAAAACCCGCCTAAATCAAGTATTGCCAAATAATCCGCCATTTTCCCTCGCCAATCGGCTAGAAGTATTTATTGCTAGCCGAGATGGAAATTATACTTCTGCAACGCGTTTCTCAGCTAGAATCGCCAATCGGCTAACTACGCCTATTTTGGCTAACGTAACATTCTATTCTAGCTAAGCAGACTTTTGCAACGGGCCCTTAAGTTAACATAGTGACGTCCAAAAAACCGTCAGCCATATCGAGACGAAAATCTGCCGCGATAAGCATTTCTAGTAGAGCTATGGATTCCTGGTTAATTAACATAGTGGCGTCCAAAAAACCGTCAGCCAAATCGAGACGAAAATCTGTCGCGATAAGCATTCCTAGTAGAGCTATGGATTCCTGGTTAATTAAGATAGTGAAGTCCAAAAAACCGTCAGCCACATCGAGACGAAAATCTGCCGCGATAAGCATTTCTAATAGAGCTATGGATTCCTGGTTAATTATCATAGTGGCGTCCAAAAAACCGTCAGCCAAATCGAGACGAAAATCTGTCGCGATAAGCATTCCTAGTAGAGCTATGGATTCCTGGTTAATTAAGATAGTGACGTCCAAAAAACCGTCAGCCACATCGAGACGAAAATCTGCCGCGATAAGCATTTCTAATAGAGCTATGGATTCCTGGTTAATTATCATAGTGGCGTCCAAAAAACCGTCAGCCAAATCGAGACGAAAATCTGTCGCGATAAGCATTCCTAGTAGAGCTATGGATTCCTGGTTAATTAAGATAGTGACGTCCAAAAAACCGTCAGCCACATCGAGACGAAAATCTGCCGCGATAAGCATTTCTAATAGAGCTATGGATTCCTGGTTAATTATCATAGTGGCGTCCAAAAAACCGTCAGCCAAATCGAGACGAAAATCTGTCGCGATAAGCATTCCTAGTAGAGCTATGGATTCCTGGTTAATTATCATAGTGGCGTCCAAAAAACCGTCAGCCAAATCGAGACGAAAATCTGTCGCGATAAGCATTCCTAGTAGAGCTATGGATTCCTGGTTAATTAAGATAGTGACGTCCAAAAAACCGTCAGCCACATCGAGACGAAAATCTGCCGTGATATGCATTCCTAGTAGAGCTATGGATTCCTGGTTAATTAAGATAGTGACGTCCAAAAAACCGTCAGCCAAATCGAGACGAAAATCTGTCGCGATAAGCATTCCTAGTAGAGCTATGGATTCCTGGTTAATTAAGATAGTGACGTCCAAAAAACCGTCAGCCACATCGAGACGAAAATCTGCCGCGATAAGCATTTCTAATAGAGCTATGGATTCCTGGTTAATTATCATAGTGGCGTCCAAAAAACCGTCAGCCAAATCGAGACGAAAATCTGTCGCGATAAGCATTCCTAGTAGAGCTATGGATTCCTGGTTAATTAAGATAGTGACGTCCAAAAAACCGTCAGCCACATCGAGACGAAAATCTGCCGTGATATGCATTCCTAGTAGAGCTATGGATTCCTGGTTAATTAAGATAGTGACGTCCAAAAAACCGTCAGCCACATCGAGACGAAAATCTGTCGCGATAAGCATTCCTAGTAGAGCTATGGATTCCTGGTTAATTAAGATAGTGAAGTCCAAAAAACCGTCAGCCACATCGAGACGAAAATCTGCCGCGATAAGCATTTCTAATAGAGCTATGGATTCCTGGTTAATTATCATAGTGGCGTCCAAAAAACCGTCAGCCAAATCGAGACGAAAATCTGTCGCGATAAGCATTCCTAGTAGAGCTATGGATTCCTGGTTAATTAAGATAGTGACGTCCAAAAAACCGTCAGCCACATCGAGACGAAAATCTGCCGCGATAAGCATTTCTAATAGAGCTATGGATTCCTGGTTAATTATCATAGTGGCGTCCAAAAAACCGTCAGCCAAATCGAGACGAAAATCTGTCGCGATAAGCATTCCTAGTAGAGCTATGGATTCCTGGTTAATTAAGATAGTGACGTCCAAAAAACCGTCAGCCACATCGAGACGAAAATCTGCCGCGATAAGCATTTCTAATAGAGCTATGGATTCCTGGTTAATTATCATAGTGGCGTCCAAAAAACCGTCAGCCAAATCGAGACGAAAATCTGTCGCGATAAGCATTCCTAGTAGAGCTATGGATTCCTGGTTAATTAAGATAGTGACGTCCAAAAAACCGTCAGCCACATCGAGACGAAAATCTGCCGTGATATGCATTCCTAGTAGAGGTATGGATTCCTGGTTAATTAACATAGTGGCGTCCAAAAAACCGTCAGCCAAATCGAGACGAAAATCTGTCGCGATAAGCATTCCTAGTAGAGCTATGGATTCCTGGTTAATTAAGATAGTGACGTCCAAAAAACCGTCAGCCAAATCGAGACGAAAATCTGCCGCGATAAGCATTCATAGTAGAGGATTCCTGTTTATAACGATTGATAGCCCTAATTTTACTCGTTATTTTTAGTCTCCGTCTGGTACCACTATCGGAATAACCGAAATCTCTTTAATAAATTAAGAAGGACGTCTCTTCATTCATATTTAATAATAACTGTCCTATATTTGGAGCAGTCTTTCAATCCGTATTAGGCGCCACTAGCGTGTAATATAAGATTCCTGAACAGCCCTAACTACCTAATATCCTAATTAAACACGAAAATACATTAGCACGTGCCTGGCATAATGGTCGATGAAATACCGAACATGGTCATTACAACCTCGTATTAATTTCTATACAGGGTGTTTCAAAAGGTTATACAAAAATTTGAAGGAGTTGTAAGGTGTGAGTTGAGAAGTATGCCTGTTTTTCCCATTTTCCTACGCTGAGTTAAAAGAGCGCCAGAGAGCTTCAAAGTGTGGCCTACCCCTGGAAGTAGGCTGCAACAAGCGCCAAGCCAAGCCGCAGGGAAACGCGAACATTAAGGTTTGGGTTCGTGTGATAGGTAAAAAAGGACTTTGTAAACAAATCGAGGTAACCAGCGTGAACAGGGTAAACTTAAACAGTATTTAAAGTCCCTGCTGCTTGGTTTTGCGCTTGATGCAGCCTACTTCCAGGGGCTAGTAGGCCACACTTTGAAGCTCTCTGGCGCTCTTTTCACTCATTGTATGAAGATGGGAAAAAACAGGCATACTTCGCAACTCACCCCCTACAACTCCTTAAAATTTTGCATAACCTTTCTAAACACCCTGTATAATTTCTGGCTTTTTCTATTGCCGAAAATGATAATGCACGCTGCCAAAAATGCGAAAGCGAATTTCGATCGGTTTCAGGCCCGAACTTCAGCAAGCCTGTCACGGACTTTTCATCGAAGTTGTGGCCTTAACGAATCGAAGCCGGGTCTCTGAAGGGGGCGTTGAGCGGACGTGGCACATTTGAAGACTGTGCCGTTTATTATAGTCGCATCTATTTATGGTTCCACTCGTCGATAAATTACGGCCGGGCCGGCGTAGTATCAGCTGAAGTCACATTTTAGCCAGATTTCCTCCCCTCCCCCCCGCGTCATCTGAAACAAAACGTATAGAGTGGCGAATTTGTCAGATGTGAAAGAGATAAAGGTAAATTCCGTGCCGCCATCTATTGAGGGATTAAGAGACGGGTTTCATTTTCGAATCTTAAACCACCCGTTATTAAATAAATGCAAATAGTCAGCTATTGTAAAACGGCCACCTGAATTTATGGCTTTAAAAGTTGCGTGATGACTTAGGCCTAAGGTGGTGCCTTGGGTATTAGCCCAGCTGATTATTATTATTATTATTATTATTATTCTTCATGTACTCGAGAATATCAATGTACTTAAATTTTGAAAAATTCGTCGTGAAGTTTTAAATTCTTGCAAATTCACTGACACGACTGTGAAATATTTTCAAAATCTTGAAATCCACTTGAAAATCGTAAAATTTGATGTCAAAAACCAAGTTCTCTTAAATCTTGAAATCAAATTTGTAACCTTTTTTGTTGATACTTTATAACCTAATCGATAGCTTTGAAGGCTTTGACTGGTATAAGTGTAGTAAGTGTCCACATTTAGGTTAGATTAGTTTAGATAATGGTCGATTCGGTTAGTTTAGGTACCTATAGTTTAAGTTAGGTTGGCTAGTTTAGATTATGTTAGGTTAGGTTAAGCTTGTTTAGATTAGGTTAGGTTACGCTTGTTTAGGTTAGGTTAGTTTAAGTTATGTTAGGCTAGGCTAGGCTAGGCTAGTTTAGATTATGTTAGATTAGGTTATGCTAGTTTAGATTTCGTTAGGTTAGATTAGGCTTATATATTAAACTTATTATTTACCATGGTGAATATTAGTAGAAATTATGTTTAATTCAGAGAAAACGGCATGGTATTAGAAGATAAAACTTATTTTATACAAGACGTTTCGAGCCGAGGCTCTTCTTCAGTCGTTCGTTAGTTTTAATTTGATTTAAAATTTTACCACGCGCCATATTCAAGTTCTAATATCACGCGAGCAGAAGGTCAGCGTGTTAAAAAATAAACAAAAGTTTTACTGATTTTAACAATTTACGTGTGTAATAGAATCAATGTAACCGATAAATCTAAAGTATATGTAAGTCAGTGTGAATTATTAAAATATAAATATAAAATAAAATAAAATTTTAAATCACAATATTACCCCAATTAGTTACTTCTTGACATCCTTTATCTAAATTTAAATTACCTAGTTTACGAATATACAATCCTTCATAGAATTTTCTTTTGTACCAATTGGTTTCCCGTTTTAAAATTTTGTAATCATCCCATTTAATAGAGTGGTTTAACGTAGACCAAATATGTTTTGAAATTCCGTTATTCATATCGCCCTTAGCCACGCAGGATTTATGTTCACGTATCCTGTCTAAAATGGAACGTTTTGTTTCACCAATATACGTTTTTCCACATGAGCAAGGGATTTCATAAATAACGCCTCGAATGGCGGAATCTTCTATTTTAGGTTTTAAATGAGAAATTTGATTTTTTAGTATATTAGTGGTTTTTGATACTAAGTTTATTTTATAATTTTTCAAAATACGTTTAAGTTTCTCTGTGGTTTTAGGTATATAGGGTAAAACTAAAACCTCCTCTTTAGGTTTACTTTTCATATCAGAAGGCATGCTGATTAAGTTTCTGTCAAATATGGTTTCTATAAGTGTTTTTGGATAATCTGATTCAATTAACTGATTTTTAATTTTTAATTTATCCGCAATTGGGTTATCAGATATGGATTCAATATGGTGTTTTAAACCTTTTACGACTGATAAGTTTTATCTTCTAATACCATGCCGTTTTCTCTGAATTAAACATAATTTCTACTAGATTAGGCTTGTTTAGATTATGCTAGGTTAAGTTAGGATAGTTTAGATTATGCTAGGTTAGGCTTGTTTAGATCATGATAGGTTAGGTTAGGCTTGTTCAGATTAGGTAAGGTTAGGCTAAGTTAAGCTTGTTTAAATTATTTTGGGTTAGGTTAGGCTTGTTTAGATTGTTTTAGGTTAGGTTAGGCTTGTTTAGATTATGTTAGGTTAGGTTAGGCTTGTTTTGATTATGTTAGGTTAGTTTAGGCTTGTTTAGGTGGTTCCTTTTAACTTGTTTAGATTATGTTAGGTTAGGCTTGTTTAGATTATGTTAGGTTAGTTTAGGTTTGTTTAGGTGGTTCCTTTTAACTTGTTTAGATTATGTTAGGTTAGGCTTGTTTAGATTATGTTAGGTTAGGCTTGTTTAGATTATGTTAGTTTAGGTTAGTTTAAGTTATGTTAGGTTAGGTTAGTTTAAGTTATGTTAAGTTAGGTTAGAGTAAGTTAGGTTAGGTTAGGTTAGGTTAGTTTAGTTAAACCTAGTTTGGATTATGTAAGGTTAGCTTAGCTATGTTAAGATAAGGTTACGTGCGGTAGTGAAATCTTTCAAATTTATTAAGAATTGGAAACGAAAAAATAATATGAACACACCCTACGCTAATACCACTTGCCCGAAGGATCGTTCCTTAAGACGATCTCCCGCTTGACTATTTGAGCGTCTCTTGGAATCCGCGATTTCAGTTCTTCCACCGAATCCAACTCGCGACCCTATAAGCCTAATGTTTATAGCTTCGCTTCTTTGAATTTCTCATTAGGACGTTCGGTCTGTCGGTCCGTCGGTCGGTAGGTAAGGGTATTCTAGAAGGCGCCGCGACACGCTCGACTAGAATAGAAGAGTCTCGGGAATCAGGTAATGGACCGACGGCGACTCATTCCGGGCCAGCTTTGAATCGATCGATTCCAAATAGTCGCGGTTCCTCGGCACTTCGTAACGCCTTTTAATGAACGCCGAGACTTGTGTGCTTTGTTGGTCTTTAACGGCTTTTTGCTCTGTTTATTTTGGGGACCGAAATTATTTCCGTAATTAACCGAGATAAGTCCTACTGATTTGCTTAAATCCAATTTGGTCCGAGAAACTTTTAAACGGATTCCCAATTTGTTGGTCCCTCTAGACCCTCACCCATGGTCCCCGTAGACTTTCTATAAATGGATCATTCTAGAACACCTACCTTGTCCAAATTTACTTTTCAGGGTTTCTTCATTTGTAAAAATCGAATATCAGAAAGATTCGTAATTTCTTTGTCGTGATACTGAATAGGCATTGTAACCCGGCAACCCGACTTAAAGGCATTAAAAGTCGCTAGATTATTTAGACCGAAAGTGGTGCCAAGGGTATTAGCCTAGCTGATTATTATTTAAATAATTTTGCTTAACGTAATGCATGACCCCCCCTAAAGTTTTATTGAAGTCTATGATATTTTCTGTTAATAAAAATATTTTTATATAAAATTAATTTAAATATTTGGTTTTCCTAATTCAGTTTGAGCAGACTTCCTATATTTCCTATATTTTTAATGCCTTCCTATAAATTCCTTTATTTTCACCTATTTTCCTATATTTTCCTATAATTTCACGATCTTTTGAAAATGATAATTTTTAAGTACGTGTGAAAAACTGCCCCTTTCGAACTCAATCTTGAAATCCGCTAAGTGATCCAATAATGCAAGAAAGCAGTGTACAAACAATTATCAATATTCTAGGTGATTCGAGTCAAAGTATACTAGTTACCTTAGTTTCCTTTACTTTCCTATAATTCGCTTATTTCTATTCCTATATTTTCCTATAATTCGCTTATTTCTATTCCTATATTTTCCTTTAATTCGCTTATTTCTATTCCTATATTTTCCTATAATTCGCCTCTAAAATTCCCATTTTCCTATAAAATTTTCCAAGCCTTTTCCTGGTCACCCTGCTAATTATTTCCTGGTCCTATAGAAAAGTCGCAAAACATTCTATAGGTTCTGTAGAAATTTGGGTCATTTATCAATAGTATCCCGGTTACAATTCCGTAAAACGTCTATAGAAAATGTTAATTAGGATCGAAACCACAAGCCACTTTAGCATTCGACGTTGAATACCTGCGCCGGCTCTTTTGAGTCCAACCGCGAAATCTCTGTGTTCCGCCAATTTCCGTTTTCTGTTGCCCCGGGCTAGCTCGTCTTTGATGCACATATTTTAAAGATTACGTGGACCAATATTTCGAGGATTATCTAGATAAATTTCCTAAGATCTCTAGCAAACTGAAGATTTTAAATATAGTTCGGTAAATAAAGTGATATCGTTATGTCGGAATATAACTTAAAGCCAAGGTTAAATATATGGTCTGATATTTAATTTAATATCTAGTGACTTTTAAAACCATTAATTCAGGTGGCCGGATTACAATGCGTAGGAGGGTGGTGGAAAGCCGTTCAAGCCACGCGAGCCAACAGCTCCCTTCACTAACTATTACCGTTAACCTCTACAAGTTTTTAATATCGACTACAATAATTTTAATACCAATATTTTCGAAGGTTAAATCTGAAAATAATAATTTATAATATGGTGTTTTATCACTTAATCCTCTGATTATATATAAAGAAAACTTACTGATTTTCGGAAACCACTTATAAAGTTACTAAATTGACGTCACCGCTTTAACAAATGCATTAACTTTTTGTAGTGTACAATGTTTGAAAGCATTTTTTTTGCAAATAGCTATCAGGATGATCAGACCTATATTTTCCGATATTTTTTAACAATATGTCCTATCAATTCCTTTATTTTCACATTTTTTCCTATAATTTCACTGTTTTTGGAAAACGAGATAACTTTTTTATTGTACATTCATAGAACATCTAGTTCTGACACTGCCACTTTCGAGCAAAATCTTGAAATGAACGGTCTTTGTAAATCCGAAAAGTGATCCAATATTGCAAGAAAGCAGTGTACAAAAAAGTATCAATATTCTATAGCTGATTCGAGTCCAAGTATACCAATATGCAATAATTACATAATTATTTTTCCTATATTTTCCTATTTAGTGTTCTATATATTTTCATATACTTCGCCTGTTTAGTTTTCTATACTTTCCTATAATTCGCCCATTTTATTTCCTATATTTTCCTACAATTCGCCTCTAAAATTCCTTTTTTTCCTATAAAATTTTCAAAGAATTTCCCTGGTCACCCTGAGTTATGACAAAATTGTATTTATTATTAAGGGAAAATAATTAAATCTCATTTTTCGACGTAAAAACTCGATAATGAATCCCGCGGATTATAATAATTGAAATATTAACGCAATCAAGAATGAACTATCGCTACTTCACTGCTTGAAAATTGTTTATTTAAAATTTTATCCGATAAACAATTCCATCAGTGAATTAAATTAACAATATGGTAAAAAAGGATACTACTTTATTTTTCTAAATACTTTTGCTATTACCTAGTTCCGCGTTCAGGTTTTAAAACGTGCATTGTTAAATACACGTTTTAAAACCTGAGTGTTTTCTTATTTTAACCTTATAAATATCGCCTAAATAAAAATTATTATCCTAAATTACCCTTTAATTTTGATATAGTAATCCTATTATTATCCCATAAATTTGAATTTATTTTCTCATAAATTTGAAATTATTTTCTGATAAATTTGAAATTATTTTCTCATAAATTTGAAATTATTTTCTCATAAATTTGAAATTATTTTCTCATAAATTTGAAATTATTTTCTCATAAATTTGAAATTATTTTCTGATAAATTTGAAATTATTTTCTCATAAATTTGAAATTATTTTCTCATAAATTTGAAATTATTTTCTCATAAATTTGAAATTATTTTCTCGTAAATTTGAAATTATTTTCTCATAAATTTGAAATTATTTTCTCATAAATTTGAAATTATTTTCTCATAAATTTGAAATTATTTTCTCATAAATTTGAATTTATTATCCCATAAATTTGAATTTATTATCCCATAAATTTTAAAGGATTATCCCATAAATTTTAAATGATTATCCCATAAATTTTAAATGATTATCCCATAAATTTGAAATGATTATCCCATAAATTTTTATTGATTATCCCATAAATTTTTATTTATTATCCCATAAATTTTTATTTATTATCCCATAAATGAATCTATTTTGAACGTATCCTTAAATCTCTCCTGTAGTGCAATTTAAAAAGAATATCGTTATCACTTAACTTAGTATTAAACGAACTCTTAAGAAGTGCCAGTGCCCCTGGGCCAACCCGCCACGAAAGTTACTCGCGGTTCCTTTTCAATTTCCTATTTTTAATTAATTCCGCCCAAAGTGGTACGAAGCCCCCCAAAAAAGTGGAGAATTCGACCTTGTTTTTCTCCCTCAAGACAAAAGGAAGTGAAAAACGATCAATTTCAGGAAGTTTGAGCTCGCATTTCTTTCGTCGCACTTCTTCTATAATCCCTTATGTTTTCTCCACTACTAAACCACGCCATCTAACGTCGCGAAAAAGAAATCACTTCGAAAAAACGTGTATCCCCGAGGCTTGTATGTCCTGGCGTGAGCTTACCTGCAAAAGTGACTCTCGGCGCGCCCTACTGAATCAACACGAGGCCTCGACGTCTGCCCTGTTTTTACTCATTTTTCTCTCTCTCTCGCTTTTCAATGACGAAGACGAAAGATCTTATTTTCTCACCAGATGTCTCTCGCGTAAAGAAAATATAGAATCTCGAATTTCACGTTATTTTGGTTGTTTTTCTTAGCCTTTGAATAATTGATTTATATAAACTTTCCAGACGATTTTTTTGAAGTATTTAATTCGATTAGTTGGTTATTTTCAGACTTTTCAACCAACTCTTCTTGAAAAAGCCTTAAAAAGACAAATTACTAGTAAATGTATTACGCTCGTCTTTCTGTGTTATTGGTATTCGGACTTACTGAACCTTTTTTTCTCAAATATCCTAGAATCCGTGGGTGCCTAAGATTGCCTAGAAAATTTTCAAAGTCTTCCTATGATTGTTAAATTATAGCAAAATGTTTAAATTTTTCTTACTTTACTTACTTTAATTTGTTTTTATATCAAACACTACAAAGTTCGAAAAGCAAAATTACATTAATAATTAGGTTTCCAAATTTAAAGCAACTGTCGGCTCTCTCATTGCCACCCGAATTATTATAAGGCTCTTGTTATTAGAGATAGCAATGGATCTAACCAATTCTTAAAAAAAAATACTTTGCTGGAGACCGTGGTGCCATCTATTTATTTATTTATTTATTGATGCCTTATGTATACATTATCATTCACTTAAAAAATTTTACATATGTCCCCATCCACATAAGCAAATTGCTCGTGCGTGGAGGGGATTAGCGTAAATAAGTACTTTTTACCTTTGAAACGGCAGCGTGTATACAAATCAAACAAAATACAGAGATCCAGAAATACAAAATACTAAAAAAAATACAACGATGTCATTTTTTTTTATAAAGTCAATTGCAGTGAATTTCCAATTTATACATTTAAACATTAAAAAGCCTAAATACTCGTACAATTTATCAATTCCAAAGACTACCAACCATTTACAAATTTTATATTTAAATATCTTTAAATTTGTGCAATTCTTAATGTCACTATTTAAAATATTAATTAATATTAATTAATTAATTAATTAAATTAATTAAAAAATTAAATTAATTTTGGTCCTAAGTACCAAGTCTGTCTTTGGCCAATAGATTTATTCATTTTTTCAACAACTAAGTTATTCTCTGTTAAAAAACGGGTGGCGTATAAATTTGGAGGCTTTATAGTTTCTCTGATATTATAAGTGAATAGTAATATACATTTAGAGTATAATTGTCTGGCGGTAAAGACTTTAAATTCATTGTGTAGGTCTGTACGGTGTTCATATCTCCCTCTTTTTAGGCAAATTTTTATAATGTTTCTTTGCATTATCTCCAATGGTTCAATAGTAGTTTTGTATGTACCTCCCCAGGCAATTATACCGTATGATATTGTTGACTGAACTAGGGCATAGTAAACGGTTTTAATCCACGTTAAGGGAAGGAAATTACGAATTTCATAGAATTTTGGTAGACAAGTACGTAGCTTTTTAACTACTTCGTAAATATGAAAATTCCATTTTAAATTATGGTCTATTGTTAGTCCTAAGTATTTTATTTTTGTAACTTCTTCTATAGAAAGACAATTTTCATTACAAAAGGTACTATTAACGTGATCATGAATTTTAATTTCGAGATTATTACTTGTTGTTCTATTTGAAAAACATATAAATTTGGTTTTTTTAATATTAAGAGTAAGTAATCTTTGATTTAGGGCTTTATAGACTAGATTAAGTGAAGTTTGTGATATATTGTAAGCCTGTGCCCAAGTTTCGGTGCCAAGTTAGTGTGTCGTCGGCAAAGGACACCAGACGGCCCTGTATCTTAATATTACATAGTTCATTAACGTAAACCAAAAACAGAATTGGTCCTAAAATAGTCCCTTGTGGAATACCGTAAGTGATCTGGCGTAGGTCATTAAGGGTATTGTTTAGTTTAACTACAGTTGTACGTTTTTTAAGTAATTTTTAAATAAGTTTAGAACTAATCCTCTAATTCCAATTTTGTATAATTTTTCAATAAGTATATGCGCCACCGTATCGAAAGCTTTTTTTAGGTCAATAAATATTCTAATTGCCTTTTTATTTTTATCCAAAGAGTTGTAGAGTTCTTTAGTGACTTCTAGTAAGGCATCTTTCGTGCTTAAGTGTTTACGGAATCCAAATTGGTTTTTTGATAGCATATTATTAGTTTCTAGAAAATTAGTTAATTGGTTTTTTATATATTTTTCAATTATTTTTGCTACATTACTGATTAAAGATATCGGTCTGTAGTTTTCTAGTTTATCTCTTTTACCCGCTTTAAATATTGGTATAATTAGAGGTCGGGGACGGTTAATCATTATTCATGTTTAAAATGTAAACAAAGAAATTTACCGGTTAATATTTAGGAAAATTATTAAAAAACATGTATTATTCGTAAAATTTGACCTTTTTATCTAAAAAACGTAGTTTTTCCGATTAATTTTACAAATTTATCAAAAAATTAATCGGATAATACAGAAATATATATTACTTGATCAAAACATTTTACGAATAATTTTGAGAGATTTATCTATTAAATAAAAGTTATCCATCCCCGACCTCTAGGTATAATTGTGGATTTTTTTAGGACATCTGGAAATAAACCATAAGTTATTGATAAGTTTATAATGTGCGAGAGAGGTGTTGATATTTCTTGTTTATACAATTTTAAGTTTTTTACACTAATATTATCATCACCATTGGAAAAGGAGTTTTTTAGAGTTCGGATTATATTTTCAATGTCTTTAGGAGTACTAGGGCTTAAGAATAGACTATGTGAATGTACCGAGTTAATATTATCGTATACATTTTCGTTGTCGTTATTCGTTTGATTTTTGCGAGTATTTCTTGGGCGAGTATTGGGCCAATAGAAGTGAAATAGTTGTTAAACATATTAGCTGCCTCTTTTGGGTTACTTTTTACTTCAATTATTTTATTATTAGTTTGGATTTTTCAACTGTGTCCTGCCTCTTTTTAACATTTACTGTAGATTCATTTATCGTTTTCCAGATTTTCTTCGAGTCATTGCTATTATTTTTAATCTTGTTTTTAAAATAATTATATTTCACTATTTTAATTAGAGCTGTAATTTTGTTTCGATAAATCGTACAATTATTTTTAATAATACATTGAACGGTTCATTTTTTAATTTTTTAGCTATTTTATCTCTTTTTCTAATAGCGGTAATTAGCCCTAAAGTAATCCATGGTTTTCGTTTGATATTTATATGAGATAATTTAATAGTAGATCTTTTAATGGCTATCTCTATATGCTTTTTAAAAAGGTCTATAAAATTTTTGGCTGCTATATTAGTGTCGGTTTCTCGCGTAATGGTAAACCAATCTTTTTTTTAATGTTGTACGTTAATTAATGGCAAAAGGAAGTTACAATTCAAAATAGCGAAACAATAACGTCGTCAGAGAACCATTTATTTTATAATTAGACAACTTGTACTCTACTTAGTTGACTTTAACCATATAAAAAATAAAGGTGTTGGTCCATTTCATAGAAAAATATGTGATCGACAGTCGATCATTATACGTTGCAATTGATCGAAATTCCATTTGATCGAATCCCATTTGTCATTTGTTTCATAAGATCGAACCTTCAAATGATCGAATACTATTTGATCGAAATCAAAAGTATTTACAGTACCAGTTGGTATGTTTTTATTTTACCGAATGGCAATATGAAGTGCAGAAGGAATAATGATGGAATAATTCATTGCTTTAACTGTATTAAGCCACAAAGATGAAGAAATTTTAACTTTATACACTATATGATGGAATTTTTTATGACATCGACGATAACGGCCCGTTGTTTTTGATATATATAAATAGGGTCAGGTTAGGTTAGGTTAGGTTAGGTTGATGTACGCGCGCCGTAGGCGCGTATGCACCGTTGCCTTTTCGATTTACTCCCAAAAACTAGTAGTTTTACCCTACAGTAGCTTTCGATCAAATTTCGTTCGATCAAATGGGACCCGTTCGATCATTTGGGAATCGATCAAATAGACTCAAACCAAAATAAAAAGTAAAAAATTACTATTATTTAGGTTATTGCCAAAATTTACAAACGAGTAAATCCAAGCTAGGGGTACTTTTATGTCCCGCCTTTTGGATCAAAATGTAGCTTAATTTTATTGTTTTGATTTCTACGCTAGCGACATCTGTTGAAAAAAGAGTTACTTCACATCGAGCCGATATTTTCTTTATCAGAAAGTATACCATATTTTCCTTATTTTTCCATATTATATTTAGAAATTGACAATAAGGTTCCCATCTTTCCTATGTTAGTCCTAAAGTTTTTGTTAAATAACCAGTGAGATATCGAGGCGATTTGATTGACTATTAAGGGGAGGAGCATCTTGGTAGATCGTGGAGTAAAGTGGTAGAAACGCTAATAATTGTCTCAACACGAGTGTAATAATTACGTTCAAGTATATTTGTTTTTAAATCTGCCTTGCTATTTTATTGAACTACACCCTTCCTTATGAACTTAAAATTAAACCTCGATTATGGAAAGTTAACCTAATTTTAGGTCAAAACAGGCAATCAAACCGATTGGAACAAGGTTTTAAGGGCTACGGTGAAGGTGGTTTTGGATAACCTTCAAGTTTCGCGCTATCAACGCGTGTACACATTTAAACGGACAAAGCTCGCCATGCTGAGGTGTCTGAAAATTCGTACTAATCTTTTACACTCAAAAGCAAAATGATTTTAGAAATCTGGAAATCAAGTTGAAAATCCCGAAATTTGGGTTAAAATCACTTTTAAAATCTCGAAAACATTTAAGTACACACAATCCCCCCGCTTAATTAACTTTATTTTAAATATTAAAGAATGTTTTTTTAACTAATTTCCAATTATGTACATTAATTGCGCTTGTTGCAGCCTACTTCCAGGGGCTAGTAGGCCACACTTTGAAGCTTTCTGTCGCTATTTTAACTCATCGTAGGAAAATGGGGGAAAAACAGGCATACTTCTCAACTCACCCCCTACAACTCCTTCAAATTTTTGCATAACCTTTTGAATAACCCTGTATAGATATTCAGTTTAATTCTGAATATTATTCCTAATTTAAGGTTTTATTTATTACACATTTACTAACATTTGAATAACTTGGCCAAAATATATCCAAATCGAGATTTACATCATGACTTTAATTACTATCAAAATGACCAGCATTTTAGGAATGTATTATAAATATTCTTTTCATCTGTGACTCATTACATATCTATGGACTAAATATAAAATTAGAGTAGACTAGAACCGGCTATTTTTTCAGAAAAGAAAAAATTCCTTTTCTTCCCATGTAAAGCCGTTTTCCTTAACTTTTCCCACTTTCCCTCTTAAATTGCATTATTCCCTTTTAGCGGTTTGGAAGGTTGAAAAATTCCCATCATGTGGAAGCACTGCTCTTAACGCGCTTATCCCCGTTGATTTTAAATGGCTACTCAAAAGTTGAAAAGTGCGCATCGCCGCTGGTTTTTTATTATTTTTCCTATGAATTTTTCATCGTTTTTTTAGGCGTTTCGCCCTTTCGTTGAAATTTTCTTATTCATGATATTGCCACCGTGAAACCACCGTCCTTTATCGCGCCTAGACTTCGATAAGCTACGAAAATGTGTCTGGCCTTTTTCGACGGCGTTTTAGTCTCGACCAAGCCATCGCCGAGTGCTTTCCTTATCTGTCTTTTTGCTTAGTTGGCCTTTTCAGAATTACAGCACCCGTAATGGGCCCTTCAACCTTCCCCAAACCCCCCAATGCAAGCTTCGTTGAACCTCATTTATTGTCTAGGGTTTTTTTTATTGAATGTACGAAAATATGAAATCGCGGATAATTAATTCACTTAATTAATAGTTCTTAATGCTAAAGTGCATTACAGGGGCGTCGCAGATTTGGCCAAAACGTTTCATGTAAATCTAGGAGATATATTCCATTTTGGTTTCGGAGAAAGAATGGTTTTGCTATATCTGCTTTCCCAGCGATCTAATGTTTTTTTTTATTTTTCTATAATTTTCAAATGGTTCTATAAAATCCTATTATTAATTTTAATATCCTATAATTTAGCTGTTTATCCTATAATTCCATTTTATGCTATAATATTTTTTTTTACCTATAAAACCATTTTATGCTTTAATATTTTTTTTATCCTATAATTCCATTTTATGCTATAATTAAATTTTTTATCCCATAATGCCATTTCATGCTATAATAATTTTTTTATCCTATAATAAAATTCTTTATCCTATAATAAAATTCTTCATCCTATAATTCCATTTTATGCTATAATTAAATGTTTTATCCTATTATTCCCTTTTATGCTATAATAATTTTTTTATCCTATAATTCCATTTTATGCTATAATTAAATTTTTTATCCCATAATGCCATTTCATGCTATAACAATTTTTTATCCTATAATAAAATTCTTTATCCTATAATTCCATTTTATGCTATAATAAATTGTTTAATACTACAATTCCCTTTTATGCTATAATAAAATTATTTATCCTATAATTCCATTTTATGCTATAATTAAATGTTTTATCCTATAATTCCCTTTTATGCTATAATAAATTGTTTAATACTATAATTCCCTTTTATGCTATAATAAAATTTTTTATCCTATAATTCCATTTTATGCTATAATTAAATGTTTTATCCTATAATTCCATTTTATGCTATAATAAATTGTTTAATCCTATAATTCCCTTTTATGCTATAATAAAATTATTTATCCTATAATTCCATTTTATGCTATAATTAAATGTTTTATCCTATAATTCCCTTTTATGCTATAATATTTTTTTCCTATAATTCCATTTTATGCTATAATTAATTTTTTTATCCCATAATGCCATTTCATGCTATAATAATTTTTTATCCTATAATAAAATTCTTTATCCTATAATTCCATTTTATGCTATAATAAATTGTTTAATCCTATAATTCCCTTTTATGCTATAATAATTTTTTCTCCTATAATTCCATTTTATGCTATAATTAATTTTTTTATCCCATAATGCCATTTCATGCTATAATAATTTTTTATCCTTTAATAAAATTCTTTATCCTATAATTCCATTTTATGCTATAATAAATTGTTTAATCCTATAATTCCCTTTTATGCTATAATAAAATTATTTATCCTATAATTCCATTTTATGCTATAATTAAATGTTTTATCCTATAATTCCCTTTTATGCTATAATATTTTTTTCCTATAATTCCATTTTATGCTATAATTAATTTTTTTATCCCATAATGCCATTTCATGCTATAATAATTTTTTATCCTATAATAAAATTCTTTATCCTATAATTCCATTTTATGCTATAATAAATTGTTTAATCCTATAATTCCCTTTTATGCTATAATAATTTTTTCCTATAATTCCATTTTATGCTATAATTAAATGTTTTATCCCATAATGCCATTTCATGCTATAATAATTTTTTATCCTATAATAAAATTCTTTATCCTATAATTCCATTTTATGCTATAATAAATTGTTTAATCCTATAATTCCCTTTTATGCTATAATAAAATTATTTATCCTATAATTCCATTTTATGCTATAATTAAATGTTTTTTCCTATAATTCCCTTTTATGCTATAATAATTTTTTCCTATAATTCCATTTTATGCTAGAATTCATTTTTTTATCCCATAATGCCATTTCATGCTATAAATTTTTTTTATCCTATAATAAAATTCTTTATCCTATAATTCCATTTTATGCTATAATAAATTGTTTAATCCTATAATTCCCTTTTATGCTATAATAATTTTTTTCCTATAATTCCATTTTATGCTATAATTAAATTTTTTATCCCATAATGCCATTTCATGCTATAATAATTTTTTATCCTATAATAAAATTCTTTATCCTATAATTCCATTTTATGCTATAATAAATTGTTTAATCCTATAATTCCCGTTTATGCTATAATTAAATGTTTTATCCTATAATTCCATTTTATGCTATAATAAAATTATTTATCCTATAATTCCATTTTATGCTATAATAAATTGTTTAATCCTATAATTCCATTTTATGCTATAATATTTTTTATCCTATAATTCCATTTTATGCTATTAAATTTGTATCCTGTAATTCCCACATTTTTTGCATATTCGGTTAAAACCCAACTGATAAAATTTTAAAAGATTTATACTGCAACAAGAAATGTATTTAAATCTTAATCTTAAAAGAGCAGATTTGAAATTATTTTAAATTTTCTTTTCTGATCTGTCTTACATTGTCTATAATATGTATAAAAAACACATGTATAAAAGCGTGGATTCTTTGCGCGGGCTATTAACATTATTTTGGTTTGTAGCTCGCGTCATTTTACACGCGCCTTTTGAAATGACATAAAAAAGACTTTAAATAAACTATTTAACTTTTAGTACTAGATGGAAGCACTGTTTTTTGCTTTTTATTTTTGAAACAGATGATACTTGCTGTAAGGGTTTGAAGCCATGCCAAAATCTCTCACAATGTGTGTTTCCTCGAATTAATTTGATAGTGTGCCAACAGAAATAGGGGTAGTGATACACTTCGACATGTGGTCAGAAATTAATATACCGGTGTCAGAAATTGATATACCGGTGCTCCAAGCGAATCAAAAGCGTATTACACCGGTGGTCAGATGATTTTTAATCAGCTAGGTTGATACCCTTGCAACCACCTTAGGCACATGTCATCGAACGACATATTATCAGTCATTCAGCCTAGCTCCTCCAAACGAGTTGATTCGTACGTTCTTAGTAACCTAAATACGTTTTTGTTATTATAATTTTCACTCTAAATGGTATGATAGGTCTAATCCTTGGCTCAGTTAAAGGTGGAATCCATCCAAAATAAATCAGAATTTTATCTCTAAGAGACCATTAATTTCCATTATTGGATTTTCTCGGTGTATAAAATCCAATTTGATCCGCGCTAACTCGACTTATAACAGTATTTTGCGAAAAGCCCATTTCAGTATATTCCCGGTCGTGTTGACTCTTTTTCGGCTGCCTAGGTAATTAACTGAAAGTCATTAATTAAATTAGCTTCGCTGCATTCCTTGAAGGAATCATCAAAGTTTTTCTTCCTGCCTGAAAAGCAGCAACATTCAAGTTGAGGCTAATGTGGTTGAAAAGTCCCCAATATACCTTCTTTCGAAATAATTAAAGCGCTTTTATGTAAATATATTTCAACGTTAATGAATTTCCTCTTTTAGCCGGCTGAAAGCAATCCCGTTTAATTGACAATGTTTAGGCTTAATCTTCCGAGATAGATTCCAATGCCTTTGATGTGAAACGTGATTATTGACCTTCTTCGTTTTTCGTCCCCTAATAAGCTTTGTATTTGTATAATAGAGAGGTTCGGAGAATTGGATTACCCTTTCAAAATGCTCATCTTGACGTTTGAGGATCGAGCCTACACGTGTTTGATCAACACGTGGAGGTTTTAATCTCTGCTCTCGGATAATAAATTGGCGAAAGTAATCAAACTTTGATACGGGAGCTTAGCTTATAAGACTCTTATTTACGTAATATCGGAAGTATATAGACGCATTCACATATTGCCTACAGGGAAATATGCAAAAAGGGGCGAAATCCACCCTATTTAATAATGTTTGAGGTAGATGGCGACACTATAAAGTTTATGAAAAATAAACTTTGTTTAAAAAGTTATTTATTAATTACTAAATTTTAATGCTTTAAATTCTTATTAAAAATATATAATTTTTGTAATTTACATTAACAATTAATTTTAACAATAGTTAACAGTCTCCGCCATAGATGGCACTATAATACAATTTTAAACTATCCAATCAGGAAAGATAATTTTGTATTTTAAATCTCGACAAAACCATTCTCCACCAAAAACTGAAAACTTTCCACCAATCATTGAAAATCAAAATTATGACGTCATGTTGCTATCAGAGCGCCATCTACTAACAAATAACACCATCACCACGTTACCTCGGATGAATTTTACCCCTTTAAAGTTGTCTCTGCCCCTTAAAAATTGTAAATCGATCTATAGTTTATTGTTTACGAGTTTACGCTGTAAACACTTTCGCAGGCTTAAGGAAGTTTGAAATTGACATGAATCTCTCAAACAAACTGCTTTAGTGTACAACGCGTCACAGCTGAAATCATAAAACTTGCCTAACGGATGAAAATGTAAAAATTACACTAACAAAGAGAGTACCCGAGTTGTTCGTTTCTGATTTGGTTCAAAGTCGGGCGTAATGTAGACCTATATAAGGTATGAAAGTTCCCAAAAGGAGACGTTGTACTACCCATTCGATTTGCCATGGCAAGCGAAAATGTTTTTGACCACTTACAACAGAAATAAGATTTTTTACTTATTTTACCTAAAAATTGTTTCAATTTTACCCCAAAAATGTTCCTATTTAACTAAACTTGATGGAATTTACCTAAATGTGGTTCAAATTACACATATCGTGATTTTGAAATTTAAAAAAAAATCGTAGCTAGGAAGGACCCTGTGAAACCGAGAAAATCCCATGCTTTTTTAAATGGATATTTTTTGTTTTAAGTGATCCAAAACATTTTCGGTTGGCATGGCAAATCGAATGGTAGTGCAACGTCTCCTTTTGGGAAATTTCATAATTCATATAGGTTTACATTAAGCCCGACTTTGAACAAAATCTGAAATAAACACCTCGGGTACTCTCCTTGTAAGCGTATTTAATTATTTATTAATAATATTTTACCGCACTAATTATTTCTTTCGAAACTAGTTTTTTACTTCTACCGCGCTTTGCATAATTTGTCTATTTCTAAGCGCCATCTGTCTAAAGGTAGCCTAACCTTTATGATCTTAAAGATATAAGTGGTCATTGATTTCGGACTATGAAGAATCCTCGAACAGGTCCTTTAGGGGTAGTCCCTTTAGTCTGGGTTAATAGGTTCATCAGAAAAATAACCATTAGCAGAAATAAATAAACCAAAGTTTCCGTAATGTGCTATCCCATATTCTGGAAGTATTTTATGTAAGAAAAACTGGTAAAAAGTGGAAAAAACTCTTTTCATGCTAAATTAATCATTGATATGTCTATTAAGTGACTAATTTGGTCATTGCAAATAGGAGAGATGAACAAAAGGCCAGAAGAAGAGTGAATAGAATAGAAGAATATACTGCTTTTATTATTTATTTTTTATTGAATTTTGCCACTAGAGGTGGAAAACCATGGAAGTACGATTTTCCACACGGTTTTGAACAGGAAAACAATAGGTGGAAAAAACCGCGGAAAAATCTAGTTTTTTCCACCCGGTTTTTTCCTAAAAAAACCCGCAGTTTTTTCCACCCTTGTCAAAATTGTGCCATCCCTGCGTACAATACCTCGCCATACAAATCATTTTTGCAAACTGAAGTTCTAGCTGCTCCATATCTTAAGTACGTCAATTCTGATAATTCGTTTAATACCTTTCCTTGTATTCAGCTCGTAAGCTTATGACGATACGCGATTTATTCGTTATGAATAACACGTCTGTTAATGTTGCTATCTTTGCATTGCAGTCAATATACGCGTTATCTGTTTTATGGCTAAAACGTTTATAGACATTTGGTTTGGCCATAAAAAGAACGCTCCTTCAAGTGGTGGATCAAATGGAAATTTAACGAAGCTACTTTTAGAAAGAGTGCTGTCGACTCCGAAGGAATGGGTCCACACGGTAAGGTCGTATTTATGTGCTTTATATACCCTCCAAATATGATAAACATTAAAAAATGAGATGTAGATTTATATTATACCTTTACTCAAAACGATAATATATCCTTTTAAATCTTCCTAATGAAACAGCCAAACCCTTTATAACGACTATATACCACTACTTCAATATTGTTGGTAACTGTAACTATTTAAACACTTTGCTCATGTCTATTTTAGTTCGTATTTTTACATTGGCAGCTAGAAGATAATTATATTAAATTATTATAATATAATATAATATAATATAATATAATTATTTTAAATATAATTAATTATTTTAAATATAATTAATTATTTTAAATATAATTAATTATTTTAAATATAATATAATTATTTACAATATAATATAATTATTTACAATATAATATAATTATTTACAATATAATATAATTATTTACAATATAATATAATTATTTACAATATAATATAATTATTTACAATATAATATAATTATTTACAATATAATATAATTATTTACAATATAATATAATTATTTACAATATAATATAATTATTTACAATATAATATAATTATTTACAATATAATATAATTATTTACAATATAATATAATTATTTACAATATAATATAATTATTTACAATATAATATAATTATTTACAATATAATATAATTATTTACAATATAATATAATTATTTACAATATAATATAATTATTTACAATATAATATAATTATTTACAATATAATATAATTATTTTAAATATAATATAATTATTTACAATATAATATAATTATTTACAATATAATATAATTATTTATAATATAATTATTTACAATATAATATAATTATTTTAAATATAATATAATTATTTTAAATATAATATAATTATTTTAAATATAATACAATTATTTTAAATATAATATAATAATTTAAATATAATATAATTATTTTAAATATAATATAATTATTTTAAATATAATATAATTATTTTAAATATAATATAATTATTTTAAATATAATATAATTATTTTAAATATAATATAATTATTTTAAATATAATATAATTATTTTAAATATAATATAATTATTTTAAATATAATGTAGTCTACGACAAGAGAGTATATTTTAAAATATAGCAGTTTTATAATTGAAATATTGAAATATCTACACAGATAGGTGAGTGAATGAAGAATATTTCTTATTCCAACTTGGCGAAAGATGGCGCTACACAACATTAGGGGGATTTCCCGTTTCTGTTTAATATCGGCACGTGACGAGTTCCAGTTAACACGTGCCACCGAGATTGCGACGCGCCCCGTTATTTAATAGAAACTGGAAAGCCACTTAGTGTTATGTGGCGCCATCTTCATAGGGTTGTCCGATTTAAATCGCGATTAAAATCCAATTATTATTATTGATTTAAATTAATATATTTATGAAATGTAGGTAGGTTCTTTAGACATTTTAATACAGAGAAAATCAAATTAAATTTTATTAAAAATTAATAATTCAATTTAAATTATAGTTTACGTTATCGCTGCAATCAAATTATTTATAGAAAAACAGGTCTGCATGCATCCTTAAAAATCAATAAAATTACAAAAAAACCGATTTAAATCAAATAAATCGATATTTTTTTAAGAATAAAAAAAAATCAACAACCTTGCATCTTCAGCATAGTCAGAATAACAAATCTTCCTTGTTGTGTTATCTATCATTCGGAGGCTTTATGGTTCAAGAAAAAGTTGTCGAAGCACTTTCATAATTTAAGAACGGATCCATTGGGCTCAATGCTTTTGTTTACGGAAAACACTATATTTGATTCAGTGCAATCAGAAGAAATTGAACGTTCCATTTGAATGCGTCCACCAGCAAATTTTAAAATATCTAAAAATATACTGTCCATTTCGCGAAAATAGATTCCCAACATTTCATAAAGTCTATACACAAAATTTGTAAAGAGCTGGCCACATTGAAAAAATTAACGCAATATTTCTGTTTCCAAATAATTTATTATATTTCGATTGTATTCGTTTATTTTTAAATTTTATTTCTGCATTAATTCTAAGATTGATCCTTAATTTCCAAGATTTATCCTTAATTTCCAAGATTTATCCTTAATTTCCAAGATTTATCCTTAATTTCCAAGATGTATCCTTAATTTCTAAGATTTATCCTTAATTTCTAAGATTTCCCAACTATTTAAGAAATTTCCCAACTATTTAAGAAATTTCCCAACTATTTAAGAAATTTCCCAACTATTTAAGAAATTTCCCAACTATTTAAGAAATTTCCCAACTATTTAAGAAATTTCCCAACTATTTAAGAAATTTCCCAACTATTTAAGAAATTTCCCAACTATTTAAGAAATTTCCCAACTATTTAAGAAATTTCCCAACTATTTAAGAAATTTCCCAACTATTTAAGAAATTTCCCAACTATTTAAGAAATTTCCCAACTATTTAAGAAATTTCCCAACTATTTAAGAAATTTCCCAACTATTTAAGAAATTTCCCAACTATTTAAGAAATTTCCCAACTATTTAAGAAATTTCCCAACTATTTTAAAGATTTCCCAAATATTTTAAAGATTTCACAAATATTTTAAAGATTTCACAAATATTTTAAAGATTTCACAAATATTTTAAAGATTTCACAAATATTTTAAAGATTTCACAAATATTTTAAAGATTTCACAAATAGGACTTATTTTTCGAGATATCCAATATTTTAATGATTTACCAAAACTTTGAATACTTTTCAAGATTTATGGAATTTCTTATACGTGTATTTCTTGTGAATTTCTAGATTTCCAGAAATAGCTATTTGTACAGCAAATTTCTTAAGTGGTTAGGTACTTAAAGGTGGGGCGACGGAGTGGTTCGCACTTTCGCCTTGCAGCGAGAGAAGCCGGGCTCGATCCCAGCTTGTGGCACTTTGTGAACAATCGGAACAACTCCTTCCGCGTTGAGTTTCCAAGTTTTCCCCGAGATCTTCGGTTTCCCCTTCCATAAAAACTTGTTGAGGTTAACGGTTATAGTTAGTGTAGAGAGCTGTTGACTCGCGTGGCATGAAGGGCTGGCCACCACCCTCCTACGCATTGTAACCCGGTCACCGGAATTAATGGCTTTAAAAGTCGCTTGATGACTTCGGCCAAGGGTATAAGCCTAGCTGATTATTATATTTTCTTTCAATATACATATTAACAGCGAAGATACATGTTCCAAGCGAGTAATATTACTATTAAAGGAAATAATTATCTTGATAAATCTATTCCAAATAAAGCTAATTTAAAGTTAAAGTCGCTTGATGACAGGAAAATTTCTTAAATATAGACACGAATAAATCCTATTTAAACCTAAAGGGTATTTTGCTTTGTGACCTTATAAAGAGAACGGTGACCATTAACCTTTTGTAGAGGCGCGCCGCAGACGACCAGCCAAATACGGAAACTCGCCCTTCAATAAAATACCGGCTCAGAAGAAGAAGTTTTGAAGTGGATAGTTTCGACCTCGTTGGAACGGCCGATACGCGAAGGTCATTTGATAGTAGGTCGTGGGCGGAAAATGGCTATCAGCAGTTAGGAAAGCAACGGATGGAGACAGACAGACGGACGGGAAGGTGGGGATTTGTTTCTGGTCCCCTTTGAGTCCATCAAGCCCTCATTCCGCCGATGATCCCCAGGGAGGTAATCCGCTCCACCCCGAGTGGGCTGCCTCCATCACGTCCGCGCTGCTTCTATCACGTCCGCGCTGCCTCCATAACGTCCGCTCTGCCTCTATCACGAAGGTGTCTAATCCGAAGAGATATTCCCGTCTGGTCTCGTGGGAGTAATAGGCTTGAAGTAAAACGGTAACGCCCATCCTCCCGAAGGAACTTGCTGATTTTTTCGGACGTTAGAGGGCTCATCGGCGAATCTGATGGCCTATGGAATATATTCCGCGCCGTTCAGTAACTAATAATACGTCCAGGGAATTTCTTCTCGCCTACGTACGAAGAATTCGAGACCTTTAACGGCGTCGCATATTTTGTGTAGGGATATTTGTAGAACGAAATAAGAAAACCATTTCACTCAACTGTCGTGCCATCTACTATCAGAAAATAGAATTTCTTAGGATGCAGTTTCCTTTTCTATAGTATCTGCTTTCGAAAAACTGCCCTAGATGGCGCCACAATGAATAATGAAGTGGAGCAATTCTAGTCGTATTTTATATGTACAAGAATTCCACAAATGTTTCAAACCCAAATAAAATAAATATCTTAGTTGTTTCTAGAGGCCAATTCTATAAAAAATACTAAATTGTAATAGCTTTTGTTGTGTAATTCATTTATAGCAATTATTATCTTTGGAAGAACTTCGTTATTTTCAACATTTTGAAACTTTACTATTAACAACATTTTTAAACTTGACTATTTTCAACATTTTGAAATTTGGCTATTTTCAACATTTTGTCGTAGTACAGGCAGTTTTTCTAAGAATTAAAAGTAATTTTCTTCACTGGTTTACACGTCTGAATCAATTATAAAATATCTATAACAATAATTTCAATTTTCTACAAAGGGATGTTTTTAAAATGCCTGTACACATCCCCCCCACCATCTAAAGGCCATATAGAGAAATAAATGACCCTTTAGAATGTGTTAAGAATATTATTTAACGATCTTCCCATGACGCAACGTAGTAAACGCCATTTTTTTAAATTCCAGATAATTTAGTTTTTTGATTCAATTTATATTTTTTCTGATGTAAGTGATACTTACTGATATGTCTCATAGAAAAATTTCATTAAGTGATTAAACGTTTAACACTAGATGTACAATTCGCATTTATACAAAAAATTTACTACAGGGTTGCGTTGCCACAGTACCTGGAAAACGTGGAATTCCGGGAAATTTTATGAATTTTAATATAGGTCTTAAAATCAGGATATTTTTAAAATAAGTATAAAAATCAGGGAAATGTAGTTGAAATTTGGATAGAGGGTCTAAGAATCAAGATAACTTGATTAGAGGGTCTAAAAATGAGGGAAATGTGGGGTGAATTTGGATAGAGGGTCTAAAAATGAAGGAAATAAGGGGGAATTTTGATAGAGGGTCTAAAAATGAGGGAAATAAGGGGGGAGTTTGTATAGAGGGTCTAAAAATGAGGGATATGTCGGTGGAATTTGGATAGATGATCTAAAAATGAGGGAAATGTGGGGTGAATTGAATTTGGATAGAAGGTCTAAAAATGAGGGATATGTGGGGGGAATTTGGATAGAGGGTCTAAAAATGAGGGATATGTCGGCGGAATTTGGATAGAAGGTCTAAAAATGTGGGAAATGTCAGGGGAATTTGGATAGAGGGTCTAAAAATGAGGGAAATGTGGGGTGAATTTGGATAGAGGGTCTAAAAATGAAGGAAATAAGGGGGAATTTTGATAGAGGGTCTAAAAATGAGGGAAATAAGGGGGGAGTTTGTATAGAGGGTCTAAAAATGAGGGATATGTCGGTGGAATTTGGATAGAGGATCTAAAAATGAGGGAAATGTGGGGTGAATTGAATTTGGATAGAAGGTCTAAAAATGAGGGATATGTCGGCGGAATTTGGATAGAGGGTCTAAAAATGAGGGAAATGTGGGGGGAATTTGGATAGAGGGTCTAAAATGAGGGATATGTCGGTGGATTTGGGATAGAGGGTCTAAAAATGAGGGATATGTTGGTGGAATTTGGATAGAGGATCTAAAAATTAGGGAAATGTGGGGTGAATTGAATTTGGATAGAAGGTCTAAAATTGAGGGATATGTGGGGGGGAATTTGGATAGAGGGTCTAAAAATGAGGGATATGTCGTTGGATTTGGGATAGAGGGTCTAGAAATGAAGGATATGTCGGCGGAATTTGGATAGAAGGTCTAAAAATGTGGGAAATGTAAGAGGAATTTGGATAGAGGGTCTAAAAATGAGGGATATGTCGGTGGATTTGGGATAGAGGGTCTAAAAATGAGGGATATGTCGGCGGAATTTGGATAGAGGGTCTAAAAATGAGGGAAATGTGGGGGGAATTTGGATAGAGGGTCTAAAATGAGGGAAATGTCGGTGGGATTTGGATAGAGGGTCTAGAAAGGAGGGAAATGTGGGGGGGGGGGATTTGGACAGAGGGTCTAAAATAAGGGAAATGTCGGTGGGATTTGGATAGAGGGTCTAAAAATGAGGGAAATGTGGGGGGAATTTGTATAGAGGGTTTAAAAATAAGGGATATGTCGGTGGAATTTGGATATTAAAAAAAATCATAATTCAAATTTATTTGATGAAATATATTAGTTGGTTACAATGTTTGAGATGTGGCCAAGTCTTAAAAGACTTTTAGGCCTGGACACTGGCAGTGTCCATTTAATTTTAGTTCATTTAATTACAGTGTTTAAAGGATCAGATTTCTATTATTAGTTTTTATTAGTTTTTTAAATAAAGGAATAAATATCAGGGAAATGTCGGGGAATTTCAATAAAGGAATAGAAATCATGGAATTTGAATATAGGTCTAAAAATCGCGGAAATGTCAGGGAATTTAATTTTGGTTGCAAATAAGGAACCATTTTACTAAAATTAAGGTAAAAAATGGCCAAATGTTAGCATAAAATAAGTAAAGGAAAAATCACCGGAAATTTTTAGGGAAAACCAGGAAAAGTCGGGGAATTGGATTCTCAAACAAAGCTGTGGCAAACCTATAGTGTACCAACTCGAACTTTTCAAAACGGGCGTTTACAAGGTTTTTGCCACGAATCAAGCGAAATTATAACGAGGTAGGACCTAAACCTTTTTTTAATTATGAGAACCTCAAACGTAAATGAGTTTCCATTTGAAACACTTACTCCGCTGGCGTCTAAATGGATATGGATGAGGGTGGATGTCCTCCGGCGCTACAAGCAAAGTCCCGCCAACCGAATCGTAATATACTTAAAAGTTCTCTTTCGTATCATTTTTCTCGCACGCCTGGCAGCGGTGGCTTAATGGGTCTCCTCAGACAAGCTCGCGACGATGAACGAGGAAAGGTAAAGATGATGAGGATGGAGTTATCGTGGTCATGGCAACGGGAGCTCCTCTCTCTATCTTCTCAGTTTAGGGCCCGGGCCACCCGGGACGCTCTCCTTTTTGTTCGGCTATTTGGACCGCCTCCTCCGCCTTTAATCCTTTCGCTATCAGCCTATAACCATTCCCACTGGACGTCGCCCGGAACTGGTCGGCGCCGGCTCTTCGATCCTTCATTTCACGGGGGATTTTTAACGGCATACGCTCCGACTTGAGATTTTCGGCGAACGATATCGGACGTTGCCAGTTAAGGATTCGGAGCCTCTCGGGGACTCCAAAGTGGAATCGTTTTAACAAAACGAAATGGATTTCGTTATTTTCAACTTTGAACGCTCTGTTTGTTCAAAGATAGGGATAGGTTTAATATCCGTCAAATTGCGCTATCGGTTCAAATATCGAGAAATTGGTTCTATATCAGTTGAAATATTGATATCAGTTTATAAACAATTAATAAATTGTTATATCAGTTGAAATATCGGTGTTGGTTTATAACCGACTTAATTGTTATAACTGTTAAAATATTTTAATCGATTAGTTACCAAGTAGCTTTGTATTTTGAATTATCGCTAAATTGATTTAATAACGGAGATATTTTAATATCTATATAGAGTAGTGTCAGTGCTATATCACGCAACGTCACCCATGCTTTTTCCTTTAGAGAAAAAAAACGCGCCTAAAATGGCGACCATGGCTACGAGGTGATACTACTCTATAGCAGTAAAACTACAATATTATGTTTTTTCAAAAGGAAGTTACAGAAATTACCTTAAACTTTTACTAACTCATCACCCTCTTACGCATTGTAACCCGGCCACCTGTTTAAAGTTGCTAGATGAATTGGGCCTAAAGTGCTGCCTTGGGTATTAGCCTAGCTGATTATTATTATTTATTTTTATTATTTCTTTGTTTCAATGCACTTGCTACTCGTTTAAAAAAAATCCTTATAAATAAAATATTGATGCGTTACTAAATAAATCCATTATACAAAATTCTTTAGAAAGAAAAAGTAATTGAAAGTGGTTGCAACAGTTTTACCTTGAGTCTAGAACCGAAAGACCGCCCACTGAGCAAGAGTATAATAGTGAGCTTTGCCTGTGTATTCTCTCCCCCAAAATGGCAGTTTTAGAAAGGCAGAAACTGCTATTCCGCATAAGGTACCTGGAATTAAAACGCGTTTGCTGATTTCGGTCATTGGCTATCTCCTTCTGTTATTACTCCCTATTGGGGTTTTTGATATTTCGTATTTTAGTACACATTATCATCAGTAGATGGCAGATGTAGTCTAGAAGTGTCGCTTTTCACTTAAAGTTGCTTTCACCTAAAAGCAACAAACACAGCACCTATAGGAGCAACAAATACAGCACCTAGGAGCAACAAACACAGCACCTAGGAGCAACAAACACAGCACCTAGGAGCAACAAACACAGCACCTAGGAGCAACAAACACAGCACCTAGGAGCAACAAACACAGCACCTATGAGCAACAAACACAGCACCTAGGAGCAACAAACACAGCACCTAGGAGCAACAAACACAGCACCTAGGAGCAACAAACACAGCACCTATGAGCAACAAACACAGCACCTAGGAGCAACAAACACAGCACCTAGGAGCAACAAACACAGCACCTAGGTGCAACAAACCCAGCAACTCACAAAAGGAGAACGCAACCCGTCCAAAGTCGTGCATTTTCGTGTGTACAGTGCGATGGGTAAGACAGTCTCAGATAATCTGTACACCGAGTTCGTGCATTTAGCACTGTTAAAGGTACATATTTTCAAGAGTTCGCGAGTTCCATTTAGCACTGTCAAAGGTACGGCAGTGTACACCGAGTTCGCAGAGTGTTTTACCCCTCGGTACAGTGTTCATTGGTTTGACGCTCTAGCGCCTGCTGCCGTCGGAAGGGGAAAATTTGGAAATTCTCTAAGGCTCGTCCCATGAAATTTGTACACAACACTGCGTTAGCGTGTTTAAGGCTAGCTGCGTTCTCCTTGTGTTTGTTGCACCTAGAAGCACTTTCCACCAGCATTTTGTTTTACTCATTTTGGATAGTCCATATATTAGTTCACATTACCAGCAATAGATGGCAGACGTAGTCCAGAATTGTCGCTTTCACCTAACAGTCGTTGGAAGGTGCTTCCACCTAGAAGCACTTTCCACAAGCATTTTGTCATTTTGTTTTACTCGTTTTGGATAGTCCATATATTAGTTCACACTACCAGCAATAGATGGCAGACGTAGTCCAGAATTGTCGCTTTCACCTAACAGTCGTTGGAAGGTTCTTCCACCTAGAAGCACTTTCCACAAGCATTTTGTCATTTTGTTTTACTCGTTTTGGATAGTCCATATATTAGTTCACATTACCAGCAATAGATGGCAGACGTAGTCCCGAAGTGTTGCTTTCACTTAACTGTCTCTAGATGGAGCTTCCACCGATAAGCACTTTGCAGAAGTATTTTGTCATTTTGTTTTACCATTTTGGATGGAGTCGAGAGTATAGCCTTAAATCCGACGCTATGAGGAACCATTACTTTCTGTAACGGTAATCTCCATGCTACTTCAGCAATAATTGCGATAAAATATTGCTGCCTCGCAGAATGGAAACGTAATATTGGGAAAATAGGCCGCCACGAAGAAGAGAGAATCCTCGATGATCTATGTCCGCCCTCTCATCTGTACAATCGGCAAATTACATTATTCCCTCTTACGTAAAAATAGAAATCGATGTTTGAGGCGATATAAGCTCGTCGCTTTTTACCGTAGACACAATTCTCTAAGAGGTTTTGTAGGTCGTTCAACGGGCGCCGCCATTTTGTTTTTCGTAAGAGCTCCACGTTGGCGTCGGCGCGTCATGGCGGCTCTGGCGCGTAAGGCTTAGGAAAGGCTGTCGCGCGCGGGACCGAAATATATATATATCTATTCTTTATTTTCTCATACGTTATTTTTTCGGCGCTGAAATTTTCCCGTCCGTAATATATTTGTCGTGGGAATTCGGGCCATAAATAACGTTTCTTTTTTTCGGCTTAGCGCCGTAGCTAGTGTCAGTTACGAAGGTCGTCGAAGGAAAAAATATTTTTTCTCACTCAAAACTCTTCGAGAGATGATTTATCGGCAACGGCTCTTCGTATATCGATCTTTACTCTTTTCGGAATTTTTAACTGCGCCTTTTCACAAAATTCTCCGCCGTTTTAACCTACGCTGGAGGTCACTGGGGATACGCGCTTTTCAATTCTTTTGTGAATTTTTAAAGCACCATCTACAGGGTTGCCACACGTCAGGGAGAACAGGGAAATCAGGGAAAATTCAGGGAATTTAAAAATGTGCCTAAAAACTCGGGGAAATGTCATGGAATTTTAAGAATTGGTATAAATTCAGGGAAAAGTCAGGGAATTCAATTTTATCTTGGCACTTTTTGAAGGTAATTTAATTCTAGATCTACGACAAATTCCACGATTATCATTTATTTCCTTGAATGTTTTTTTAATTTTTTCAACATTGCGATAACCTATTTACTGAAATATAAGTCCATCTAAATTTATTAACTTCTGATAAAAGTAAAATATAAAAGAAAAATTTTGGCCTTAATAAGTCGGGGAAAATCTCTTAAAATGGTCAGGGAAAACAGGGAATAGTCAGGGAATTTGAATCTGAAAATTTTGTGGCAACCCTGATCTAGCGGTCGATGCTGTCATATAATAATAATAATAATAATAATTTTATTTGACATAGCACCTTTTGTATTTACATTTTCTTAAAGGGCCAAGTCTAAAAAGACTTTTAGGCCACAACTCATGACGGAGTATATTTAGCAAAGTATTAAATTTTGAAAAATGATTGCTTCTTAGGTGAAAAATAGTGGATTTAGATTATTAGAGGGAGTACACAATTTTTAAGTTTGTAGAATAGTTTTTGGGAGGTTATACAATTGTTATTATTTTAGACGTTTTGATAATTTTTTTGTAATTACTTATATTTTTTGCTTCCCTCCAATTAATACTATTAAAGTTTTTAACACCGACATAAAAAATTGAGTTTTGCTTACGGGAAGTTTTAGCAAATGGAATATTTAAAGTAGGCGTCACTCGCATGTTATATTTACTTCTTTTAGAGGGTTCAAAAAAATTACAATGAGTGGAAGTAATAGATTTATATATAAGAATAAGAGAGCAATATGTATATAGTTGTTTAATGTTTAAGATATTTAGTGATTGAAAGATTGGTTTTGACGCGTACGATAGGCTGCCTAATTTTTGGTTGTCAACGTCATTTTCATCGGTTATAAATGTTTTAAATACTTCACCGCTGAAAAAATAGTTCAACGGATCACGAAAGAATCTCCAATTTTGTTGAAATATCCGATAAAGCGCCATGTTTTTCAATAAACCGCGAATTCTGGCGTCCAAACTGATCGCGTCAACTCCGTTTATTTTCGCTTTTCGGAAAACCGAAACGATCAAATCTGAAATGTCTTTCTTGATTTTAAAATTGATCTTTGTGCAATTTATTTCGAAGATTCCAACTACTAAGTAATGATGGACTAAAATATTTCCGTAGCTACACTTACGGTAATGGTGAATCAAATTTCAGGGTTCGAAATAAATTTTATTTTTAAATAAGAAAGACTCAGTTCACACTTATTTTAGTTTGGAGGTTTTCCTCCGAGTTTTAAAACCCTGTAAAATTTTATTTAAAAATTATATAAACAATTGGGCATATCCGAATTCGACTTTGATTCAAATTTATCAAGTAAAAAAAATGCCAATTTGGGAATTAGATCTAGTGATTTAGTCATTTTCGTAAAGTTTATCTCTGTAAGATAGCCTTGGAAAAGTTTTTGGTGAGACTCAGATGGGGTGGCGGTGTGGGCAGCACTTTCGCCTCGCAGCAAGAGGAGCCGGGTGAAAACTCGGAACAACTCCTTTGGCGTTGAGTTTGCAAGTTCTCTCCCCGCTGGTTTAAGGGGTTTTCCCCGAGATCTTCGGTTTCCCCTTCCATAAAAACTTGTAGAGGTTAACGGTAATAGTTATTGTAGGGAGCTGTTGGTGCAGGGCTTGCCACCACCCTCCTACGCATTGTAACCCGGACACCTGAATTAATGGCTTTAAAAGTCGCTTGGTGACTTAGGCCGATGGTGGTGCCTTGGGTATTAGCCTAGCAGATTATTATAAAATTAGATCATGACTTATCTCCAAGCCCTACCTTATATACTTCTGATATCATAAAAGAAATAGACCCCTCCTTTCTAGCGAGATTTTGTTTTCTCGTATAAAAACATTTGTTCGGTGGACGATTTTTCCAAAGAGCGCCTTCTTTTTGGCCGCTGCTATTTACCACCGAAAACTCCGCTCCTAGGGGGCGCCCTCCTCTTATCGATCCCTCTATTGCCCCTTTTCTATAAATGGCTGACTCTCTTATTTTGCTTATTCACGTGTCATCTTCTTAAACGGATCGTGGGACTCGTGTATCAGTCCGCGTTGGTCGAAGCTTGTATCGAGTATGGCGCCACTTTTGACGCGTTCCGCTAACTACCGGTGACTTGGCGTCCTCGACCTTCCCCGCTGGTTCCTGACCGCGTTGCAGCCTTGACTCCTCGAGTGCGTCAATGGTCGATTCTGGAGACATATTGTCCGATTGCTATTATTAGGGATTCGTTCGAGCGTGTGTCCCGCTTATGGTTTCCTAATTGACGGGTGTCCTTTGCTTTTTTCTACCCCAGAAATATGCTGTTTCGGCCTGGATTGCTCCTTAAGTGCTTTCTACGTGTATATTCGATTTGGCCTCCTCAGTAGCGGAAGTCCATTAGTCCTCGGCTGTCGAATTTTTTCATCGTTTGGTCGACGTTGGAAGTTCGCCCGTCACCGCGTACTGCATAGCACGCCGATATAATATTCACGTGGCCTTTTCGCTGCTCAAACCATTATTCAAACCGCGAGCTTTTTATGTGGTCCGGTATCGTGACCCTGTAAAGGACATCTCGAAATTCCGATTGAGTAGACACACGATTACTGATTTTGGAAAAAATCTCTATTTTCCACTGATTTTTCACAATGGTTCTAGGATTATCATTGATTTATCACAATGGTTCTAGGATTATCATTGATATATCACAATGGTTCTAGGATTATCATTGATTTCTTACATTTGTTCAATGATTTACATGGATTTCTTACATTTGTTCAAAGATTTACATTGATTTCTCAGAATTGTTCAAAAATTTACATTATAAATATTAAAATTTCTTTTAAATTTATCCATGGAAAGAATTAAATAATTATTTTATAAAATTAAGAGACACGCATGGATTTTGTTTAACAATTTTAATTAGGTTGTAAAGGGACCTAATAACTGAGCTTTCGGCCCGTAGGCCTTCGTCAGATTAACATTGATTTCTCACAATTTATCAAGCATTGTCATTGAATTCTCACAATTGTTCAAGAATTACCACTAATTTCTCACACTTGATTTAGGATTTCCAATGGTTTATCACAATTTAAGTAGGATTTCCATTGGTTTCTCACAATTGATTTAGGATTTCAATTGATTTCTCACAATTGTTCAGTGACTTCCATCGATTTTCTTGTCGTTCAAGTGTGTTTAAATATTTTTCATAGTTTAACTGAACCCAGGTTCCATTTGATTCCTCACATACTTTCTGTGAATTCCAGTACTCATTTTAATCATTTTATCTGTACATCTTCCATAAAAACTTGTCGAGGTTAACTGTAATAGTGAGTGTAGGGAGCTGTTGGCTCGGGTGACATGAAGTCCAGGGCTTAACACCACTCTCCTACGCATTGTAACCCGGCTACCTGTTTAAGGCATCAAAAGTCGCTCGATGATTTGGGTGCCTTGGGTATTAGCTTAATATTATTAATATTATTTTTATCTTAAGGCTTATACACTCGAACCAAAATTTTGTTGTTCATCACATTTTGGCAATCACTGAAATATGTAATTTCAGTTTTTATCTTTTCGATACAGTAAAATTAATTGAAAATTTAAATATTACATATCCTCACACAACGATAATCTACAAATTTTGCACTTCTTCCAAAAGTGTGCTCGCTACAGCGTTGCCAGAAATACAATAATTATTGTAAACATCGGTAATTTTGATCCGTACGAAATTTTTCACCTGAGTATTATATAAACTCAGTTGCAGGTTGAAAAAGGCAAAATATCTAGCACATTTGGCGGAAATATACTAGCCCAAATTTCTGGTAAATCGGCGGCGGGAATTTCGAATTGCCCTGTTTACGGTTGAATTTCTAAGAACACCTCCGCGGTTTTATAATTTTGTAAACTACCATCTATTGCGTTATATTTCGAAGTGATAATTAATTAATTAACATAGATAATATTTAAAAACATTTGTACTAATTAATTTTTGTTTAGTCCAGGGTAAGTATAGAACGGGTATTACCACGTTCATAAACGTGTGATTTGATGATTGTTTAGGATCATAACACTAAAAATACGCTAAGCTTAATAATAATAATAATAATCTACATTAAATATTTATTGATCACTTTGAAATTTTCGATCAAGTTTAACGTCAATATTGCCACAAAATTAAAATTTTCCGTTCATTCTCAGTCGTTTCTGAAATCGATAATTTTCTGGCCTAGCTACGATAATTTGCTTTTCAGGACTTGACACCGCTGGTTGGCTATCAAAGTGTACGAAAATTAAGACCAGTATTTATTTATACTTTTACTAACAAAAGCGTTATTTAGTCCAACACATTTAGGAAATATTGCTAGTTACGTTCAAAACACGTCGTAACTTATGTTAACAGGTGGACTTTTGGATTTAGTTCATACTCCTTTGAGCTATTTTATGGAACGCTAAGAGAAAATTTTGATTTTTTTATTACTTTTCCAAAAGTTTATAATATACATTTACCATAAGCAACATAAGAATGATAAATATGACAATTAGCAAAAAGTATCACCAAACTAATTTTCAGACGACAATATAGTAACCTCTACTTGGAATGCTTATAATGGCGAATTGCGTATGGTAAGATGACTCTGACGGCTTTGGCCCCGCCTACGAGAGAAAAAATTCCCTCTGCGCGCGCTTCCCTCTCACGTTGTTGTTTGTTAAGTTCACATAGTGACGTCAAAAAACAGTCAGCCACATCGAGACGAAAATCTGCCGCGATAAGCATTCCAAGTAGAGTTATGGATTCCTGATAGTAATCAATTCGGTTCTGAGTGCCTATGTCCTTAAAAGGTGAACGGTAAAAACAATTAGCATTATAACCAATAGAAAGTGTCGTACTTAATGTTAGTTTCTTTGAAATAACCTTAATACGTCACGATACAAAATGAACAAAATGATTGCCAGAGAATCAGTCGTGCCTATATATCTCGTTAACGACATTCATTAGCGAATTCTTTCTTAATGACATTTTCGAAAAAACAAAATTCTGAAAAGTTTGAAGTTTAGAGGGTGACACGTTCGGTTCCAGGCGCCTGACCCACGCCCGGGCACCCGCCCGCAACCCCCAAATCTATTGATTGGTCATCAATTCTTGAGAATGGGCCGAATGTGGGTCAAGTGGGTATGTTCTTGTTCCTAATTTGAATTAGTTTTTTGAGGATGGCAGTGCGAGAAATCTGGCTGGGTGCTACTTGTACCACTGGTTGTACCATTTCGAAAATGACTTGATATATAATGTCCAAATTTGGATCCAACTGAAATCAAGACATTTAGTTTCAATCCAGTTTTGTTTGGATCAAATCGGAATTAATTTGAATTTGAAACAATGTATTTTGATCAAATATAATTGGATTGTAATTTTGCGATGAAAGTCGAACAATAATAGGTTTTTCCTGAGTTTTTACTCTGATCAGAAATTAATAAATTTAAATGGACTTATATTTCAGAAAAAAAGGTTATTGCAATGTTGAAAAAATTGGCCAAACTTTCAAGGAAATAAATGATAATCATAGAATTGACCATAGATCTGCGGTAAAATTACCTTCAAAAAGTGTCAATATCAAACAGAGTTCGTACACGACCTGGAGAACCTGGAAAAGTTAGGGATTTTAAAATGATCCTAAAAAGTAACGGAATTTTAAAATGACCCCAAAAAAATTCAGGCAAATAAATTTTTGAAAGATGTATTAAAAATACGTAATCAATATTTTTCAAGATTTTATCTAAAAAAATTCATTTATTTTACCAAACTGGTCAGGGAAAATTTGGCAATTTGGTCAAGGAAAACCAGGAAATGTCAGGGAGTTTAGTTCAGGAAACTTTGTACGAACCCTGTAAAATTAAATTCCCTTAACTTTCCCTGACTTTTTAAGGCAATTTTCAATTCCCTGTTTTCCCTGACGTGTGTCAACCTTGTCGAAATTGAATATTTCCAATTTTGGAATAAAATTGAATCCACCATTTTCATAATGGTACATCGCCTACTGCCAGAAATTGAGTTCACTTATCCATAGAATCTAGAATGTGTTAATATCTACTTGGGGCATTATGGTCTACTCCGTGAATATTTGTGAGAAATCACTGATAATCACGCAATATTTTTTAAAACTTGGTAAATGATAAAGATTGACCCTCGCTTTCAGTGCTTAAAAACTAAAGAATAATAATAATAATCAGCTAGGCTAATACCCAAGGCACCACCTTAGGCCTAAGTCATCAAGCGACTTTTGAATGTAAAACTTTGGTGAATCAATCACAAAAGTAAGTCTATCCTATTAAGACAGCAATCTGCGCTCAACAGCATAACGATTTTTAATTCGGAAAATAATGAATTAACAAATAGTTCAGATGACGTAACATCTGTTGATAACACCGTTAAAAATAAACAAGATCAAATTAGGTTTAAGAATAAAAACGCACGGAACTATTAAGTACATTATTAGGGTTTTTGTTTTTTTTAAATAAACAGAAAATCGTATGACTACGTAAACACTAAAATAATGTAGAACAACTTTAACAAATCCATATTCCAAAAAAATACCTCATTGGATCATACTAAATAAATAGCTTAAGAAACGCGAGGCGGGTTTGGATCTTCATCGGCAGAGATCTGGTGACCGTCTTCGGGTTTCGTTCGCCCTGGGGGAATAAAGCGCTTTTATGTATCTGTTGACACAGCTTATAAAGCGTATTGCGGGACGCGTCGCCAAAACGCGACGCCGAGGAAGACAAAACGTCAGCCCCACAGACAAGTCATCAATATTTTTGGATCTTTGTCGCGGGCTTCTGAGGGATTCCCATTCGCCGCCTTCTCTCTTGTCGAGACTAAGCACGGCTCCGGATTACGTTACAAGGATAACTTCTGCACGCTTCGTAAAAAATACGAGCAACAAACACAACACCCCACACAAGGAGAACGCAACCCGTCAAAAGTCGTGCATTTTCTTGCGTACAATTTTCATTGGTTAGACGCTTTAGCGCCTGCTGCCGTCGGAAGGGGGAAATTTGGAAATTGTCTTCCCCCCTTTCCGTAAAACGTTCAGCGTAAAGGCTCGTCCAATGGAATTTGTACACAACACTGCGTTCTCCTTGTAGCTCCTTGGTGCTCCTAGGTAAAACACTGCCAAGGGTGCATTCACAAACAAATTAGTTTAAGGTTCACTGGACATTTAATTTATAGTAATGATCAGTTTTCATGTGTAAAATATAAATAAACTTAAATTTAAATTTAATTTAATAACAATTTAATACTCTCATTGGTCTTACTAGGCGGCTGAAGTACACGCCTGTGATATATTTCCTTCCCCCATCTCGTGTTGGGTTGAATTGGCCTATAAATACCCCACAGAACGTTTCAAGAGGGTAATACTATTAATAAAGTGTGGGGTGGTGGAGTGGCTAGTACTTTCGCGCTTGTGGCACAGGTTTCAAAACTTGGAACAGCTCCTTCTGCGTTGAGCTTGCAAGTTCTCTCCCCGCTGGTTTAAGGGGTTTTCCCGCGAGCTCTTCCGTTTCCCCTTCCATAAAAACTTGTTGAGGTTAACGGTAATAGTTAGGGTAGGGAGCTGTTGGCTCGCGTGGCATGCAGGGCTTGCCACTACCCTCCTACGCATTGTAACCCGGCCACCTGAATTAAAAGGCTTTAAAAGTCGCTCGATAACTTAGGCCTAAGGTGTTGCCTTGGGTATTAGCCTAGCTGATTATTATTATTATTTGTAAACGGCCGCCAAGATAGTTTGATCAAAGCATATAGGCAATGCCAAAGCGAAATATAATCGCCGCCGTTCGTAACGGAGGGCGCTTAAACTCCTTACCGCGGGGAAACCCAGAGTGCAAAGGAATGGCCAACGAGCTATATCGGATACTGCAGTTGAATCCCCCATATGGAAAGGCTGCTTGCCTCCGACGACACTGGGGAATGGACCAAGGCCGCCTGGTGTCACGTATACCCATTTGACTTTGATTGATAGCCCACACGAGGCGGCTGCGTTGCACTACACCACTGCGGTTGATAGGCCCTGAAAAAGAAATGCCGAATTCTTTATAACTGACCTTCAACGCGAAATTAGCCCCAATGAGCCTCTTTAATTAATCTGATTTTGATAAGTTTCTTTTTTAAACTCCGAATTAAAATTGCGATTTCTTTTTTTGATGTTCTGACTTATTGACAGCTACAAAATTATTTTTTTACTCTGAAGTTTGCTGACGTTTTTCAAACGAAGCTTTTAAAACCTGCTTAAGTAAACATAATTTAATTTTTTTCGCAAGTATTTTAATATAAAAGGGTACAGCTTTGCTTTAAACCTAATGTAATTAGCCTTGTCTGAAAAGTGTACTATCATTTTAGTTTTTACCTCTATGAAGGAACTATGTCCCCTAGGAGGGGTTTTACAATCACCGTGTCTGTCTGTCTGTGGGTTTGTCTGTCTGTGCTAAAAACGCATTCGCAGTTTCTTGGAAGAGCCCTCTTTTTGTCATTGGGTGTAACATAAATTATTTTCAATTTGCATTAGTATCGGGTGGGATTCGAACCCGAATCTTCCTGCACGACAGGTGAGTGTTCTACCACAGAACCACGGATATATGAGGAGAGGTATAGTTTGGCTTGCCAACTTGTTCGTACTTTAATTTAGGTGTTTTTGTACGCTTAAAAATATAATTATAATAAAAATATTTTCGGACATAAATTTTAATGAAAAGGAAACGTGGCAACCCGGTTTTAGAAGAATATATATATAACCAAAGACTATCGATTAGAAAGAAAACGCTTGATTTTTCTATGAAACGTGAGACGTTGATTTTTCTTGGCTAACTTATTTTTTGTGTTTATTTTCTTGGCTTCCTATTGGCCAATTTACATCGCTCCTTTCTAATTGAAACCGACTCTTGAGTCTCTTAGCCCAACGGTTCCCGAGTTAGTTTTGAATGACTTTCAGGACATGGTTCAAGGTCATATGAGTTTTGTATCATCTAGGAAAAATAGCTTTTCATGTATTAGCTCTGGATCGTTTTTTAGGGGACAAAGGGTATAACCCTGTATAATTTAGGTCAAAGTCCACTAAGTAGAGTATAAGTTGTCTAATTATAATAATTATGAATGGCTCTCTGATGACGGTATTGTTTGGCTATTTTATATTTTAGCTTCCTCTGTCAATAATAGATGGCACCACAATCGGATAGATTCATTGCCATCTCTAACAACAAAGGCCTTATCGTGATAGAGCCGACAGTTGCTTTAAATATTTTAAAAGATTTTAACCCAAACCCTTAATTTTTGGATGCTTATTAATGATAAATAATACCATCGAATTTAGTAAAGCATGTTGATTAAAATTCACCTTTTAATTTTTACAATATTTAAGTCTGTAATTACCATATCGATACGATAATATTCGCGCATTTTACTAATCGTATGATTTTCTAAGATAATGACCTGATACTTAAATATACGGTTTGCCTCATCAAGGTAATGTGTTTATGTTAGCTGGTTTAATTGACAACATGTAGTGCGGGCGTGGCTCTCATGGTAATTAAGGATAAAATAAAAACAGTTTGCTAATCAGCTTATTCGAAGGAGTCTCTGTAGGCTTAGGAAAACATTAACGCCCTTAAGATGCTATATCTTACCAGTGTATTTATATTTGTAAATGTTTTATTATTGAGTCCCCCGAAGTGCTAAAAATAGTTTGGACTCTTTGAAATTCATAAGTTATTCTATAAAGTAACATTGACCTTCTTGTTTTGATGTTGCTGCTGCGTCACGGGTGACGTATAGGTAACATTGGCTTTCTGGTTATGATGTTGTTGCTGGGTCACTGGTGACGTACCAGTAACGTTGGCTTTCTTGATTTGATGTTGCTGCTGCGTCACGGGTGACGTATAGGTAACATTGGCTTTCTGGTTATGATGTTGTTGCTGCGTCACTGGTGACGTACCAGTAACGTTGGCTTTCTTGATTTTATGTTGCTGCTGCGTCACGGGTGACCTATCAGTTACATTGGCTTTCTTGTTTTGATGTTGCTGCTGCGTCACTGGTGGCGTACCAGTAACGTTGGCTTTCTTGTTTTGATGTTGCTGCTGCGTCACGGGTGACGTATAGGTAACATTGACTTTCTGGTTATGATGTTGTTGCTGGGTCATTGGTGACGTACCAGTAACGTTGGCTTTCTTGATTTGATGTCGCTGCTGCGTCACGGGTGACCTATCAGTTACATTGGCTTTCTTGTTTTGATGTTGCTGCTGCGTCACTGGTGGCGTACCAGTAACGTTGGCCTTCTTGTTTTGATGTTGCTGCTGCATCACGGGTGAGCTATCAGTTACATTGGCTTTCTTGTTTTGATGTTGCTGCTGCGTCACGGGTGACGTATCAGTAACATTGGCCTTCTTGTTTTGATGTTGCTGCTGCATCACGGGTGAGCTATCAGTTACATTGACTTTCTTGTTTTGATGTTGCTGCTGCGTCGCGGGTGACGTATAGGTAACATTGGCTTTCTGGTTATGATGTTGTTGCTGCGTCACTGGTGACGTACCAGTAACATTGGCTTTCTTGTTTTGATGTTGCTGCTGCGTCACGGGTGACGTATAAGTTACATTGGCTTTCTGGTTATGATGTTGTTGCTGCGTCACGGGTGACGTACCAGTAACGTTGGCTTTCTTGTTTTGATGTTGCTGCTGCGTCACGGGTGACGTATCGATGACGTTTTACTGCGAAAAGCTTTGTATATTAGACCGACGAGGCACCCTGTTTTTAAGCATAAACTGAACTGAACTTCCATGTATATCGTGACAAACGAGCTTCATAGAAACAAGTTCAGCAAGCGTAGCTTAATTTATAGAAAGGCCTATTATACGGAGAGCTGTCTTTAATGAACCATTTAATTTTATCTTTAATATTTACTGATTTATTATGAAAGTAATGCTTTTTCTTTAATTTCTTTTAATTGAGTTTTAATATTGATGTTGGCAAGTTGAACCCTTGCAGTAAACAACGTTAAACCCAAAGAAGTACGAGATAGAGATTTTCCTCCGAGGTCAACCACATGGAAATAATATCATTAATCAAAGTTCGAACTTGCTTAGGAATAACCTTTAAGTCGAAGGCTAGAAGAACGTTGTTAGCATTTAACTTCGTGTAAGCATCAGAAGGAGTTGTAAGGCAAGCATACAAATGCAGGCACGTTTTCGTCTAGCTTATCAAACAGCATGCCCTCCAGCGCGCCTCTCTGGAGTTGGAAATTCACCACATAAATATACTTATTTATTAAGTAAGATGGTTTAAAAATAAATGTAACTTCATTGTTAAGTTTTTTTAAAGTTTAAGTTAAATAAATAGTTTTTAAAGTTATTTATTATTGGCAGATATTTTTAAACCCAATTTCAAAGAATAATTTTTTATTAGATAAGTGACATTTCAAGAAGCCCTTCAGATAGTAAAACATACGAAGTGATAAGTTTAATAAAATCTGCTGAATTTTCTGCTAAATATACTAATGTCAAATTAATCCGACGTCAGTAGGCAGCCATATGGTCCTAAATTTTCGTTTCCGCTAAATGTTCGTAGGTAGCGCTACGTTAGTTGCCCGAGACAGTTCTAGGGGAAATTATGTATAGGAACTTTTGCTTGCCTTACTACTCCTTCTTGGCGTTATTTGACATGGTGTAAGTTAAAAACCCATTATAGACCGTCTACAAATAGACGGTAAAATAAATTAGGTTGGAATGTTGAACCGCCGCTGCTACTTCAAATCTAAACGCCATCTATTGGTTGATATTTGAGCAGGTCAAGAGACTAATAACTCAATTACGATTCCTTATGGAGCACGTGGCGCCATCTAAGTAAAATCTCCATTTTATTTCGTAAATAAAGGCTTAACAAAATGGTCGTTTAACAAGAAATTTAATTGGAAATTTAACCTTATCAAATTAAAAAGCAAATTAATCATTGAATTAATCATCATAGACGTGCCAAAAGGCAAAAAAGACTTCAGAGTAATTTCACTTCGTAGCTTTGGCTATGGCCGCCATTTTATGCGGGTTTGTTCCTCGATGCGAAAAAGCATTGATGACGTCGTGTCACGTGAGACTGAAATCACCGAACTGAAGTCTAGAAGCGACGAGGGTACAGCCATAGGTAGTTTCTCTTCGCCTGTTATCGGACTAAAAGTGTACTCTTTTTACCCTAAAACGTTTTATTCGTCTGTTCCGGGGATGATAATTACTCCACCCCATAAACTATTCGCTTGTTCCGGAGAATTAGGGCTACTCTTTTTACTCCTTCTGAAAAGAAGGTGTCAAGAGAGTAAATCAGATTTAGTCGTCTGCTAGCCAGAATTTATCTGCTAAAAAAGCAACAGGCAGCCATTTTGGAAAAACGCTTTTGTATTCCGACTCGAAGTATTCGCCACCACAGAATCGGAGTAAAATGACTTCTTAGCCTTACTCTTCTTACCCTACTCCGAAATCCCAGAACACGCGAAAATAAACCACCTCATGTTGTCAAGAAATATTCCCCAATTTCAAAAAGCCGTTAGAATTTATTTTACATTATTACTATTAAGAGTACGTTTTTTTCTAAAAATCTCGTTTTGGACTGTTTTTTATGTTCTTCCATTAAATTTAAATTACTTTTGCCGGTGCTAAAACGAGCCTATTTCTTGGAAAAGTTCAACAAGAAATAAATTGCTTTTTAAATCCTTTTTCACTAGAGAGAGAGATATATATAGAAACTTGATCGAAAACGGAATAGTTGTCATTTTAAAGCGGAGACATAGACGCCTGGCACTAAATTAAATTATTGACTTGAGTGATAAATTCTTAGCTTCAGGCCACGGACGGACACAGGCCGTAGTGTCCAATCCGTCGCTAAGACTCTGCTGGCTTACGTTTTTGTCTCTGGGAAGTATTTGCTTGTCTTCTGGAAGGAAAGGGTGTTAAGCCTTGAAAACCGTGCGCCGGCTCAATTTTTACTTTTCCAGAGTTGCCCTTCTTTCACTAAGCCTCGGCTGTTTGCACCCCGCCTCCATTCGACAGACATGGGCAATTTCGCTAGTGAGATTTTGAGTTCCACTCTCACTCAAGAGTGAGAGTGTAACTTGTTAAAAATCTACACTCTTTCGCACTCTCGCTTTTCGTCACTCGCCGAGTTCACTCTTCCCCAAAGAATGAGATTTGTCAGGTCACCAATTTTAGTCGTATTCTTGGCGGGAAACTTGAATTCAGTCCAAAAAGTATATTTTAGCCTTCTTTGCCGTTAATAGACGGCACCCCGCTCTAAAGTAAACTAATTAAATTAAATTTAAATTTAAATTTCTTGCCTTCGTTTAATAGACTTGAAAATCGATAAGAGTGAACGAACTCGGACTTGGAAATAGCGGGAGTCCTGGGGCCAATGGCTCTTGAAAAAATCAGGGGACCCTTAAAATAAATCATTAGAAAGGGGGTTGCGGGCCACCGGGGCCCCAATTTAATAAAAATATTTTTTGACGCCGCGCCGTCTCAGAAACGCTGTTTTCGTACCCTAGTCGAGAGCCAAATCTCGCGTTACAGTTAACGTTTTAAAGTCAATAAATATTTGCGTAAGTAAGTAACCAATTTTTATTATCGTATTTTCCCTCCCTTTTTCTAATTTGTTCCCCCATTTCGACCCCCCCACCTATAAACTTGGGGGGGGGGGGGGACCGTAGAGCCCCCGTTAAAAATATCACTATTTCCACTATTGAACGTTACGAGCTGACCTTGACTACCTTCACTTTTTTCGCGCGAGCTCACTCGGCGAGTGACGAATAAGTGAAAACTCCACTCGTAAGAGTGGTTCTTTATTAGGGAGTGGAGTGAGAAAAGTGAGAGTTCACATAATTCACTCTGAGTTTTGCCCAGGTCTGCCATTCGACGCCCCGATGAAGAAAAGCGCGTTTTGTTACGTGCCAAAGAGGGACACCCTTTTCCGGCTGTCCCAGGGACAAATCAGCCCCTTCGCCGTATCGCCCACTCTCCGATGGTTCCTCTTTTTAAGGCCAGGGCGTCCGCCCACGCTCTTCTCTTCCCAGCCTTAGTTTTCTTCTCATCTCTTTCTCCTTTGGCCATTTTTACTCTTGACACCGGATGGTTCCTTTTCTTTTAGCTTTCGTTCTGGTCATGGTTGGCCTAGTTCTCTCGTTGTGACATGTTTTCTGAGGGCGACGAATATAAAAGGTGTCCAAATAAAATAACGCGAAAGCTTTATGGCTTATTTCTAGCGGTTCTTTATTAGTTAATGAAATCGACACAAGCTTTATGGCTTATTGCGAGTTAATTAAATCGAAACATCTACCTTCTGACAATGATGGGCGCGCTCCCCTCATTTCAGAGCTGCTCGCAGGGTTGTGAGTAATAACGAGCGAAATAATCGAGAAAGCAAAATTAGTTGAAGGTCTTCAGTGTTTTCAAAGAACTCAGGGAGCCCAGAGGTGTTTCTATTAAATGCAACATTTCTTAACCTATCCTATATTATCTTATATTTCCATAAAATGTCGTCTAACAGGGTTCGTACACGACCTGGAAAACCTGGAAAAGTCAGGGAATTTGAAAATGCTTCTATAAGGTCAGGAAAAAGTCAGGGAATTTTAAAATGGTCCAAAAAACGTTTTATGAAGGATCGGTCATGCTTATTTTCTTCTTTTTCCTGGGGGGTGGTCAGCCCCCCTGACCCCCCTGGGTGCGCCACTGGCTATTTTGGCTTATAATCGGCCCTTTAGTTTCGAAATATGTCGACGTATATATCCGTCGTCTGCTTTAATTTCTGACTGCTATCTGTTAAAATTTGGGCCAATTTCGGTTCGTACATATATATTTTTAAATTTAGTCCGATATTATTGTATATTTCTTATAAGAAATTTAAATTTTAGACTGGGCTCCCTGAGATCTGTAATTAGTTTTCGATTTTTTTGAAAAATTAGTCTTCAAATCAGGGAAATGCCAGAGGTTTTACTAAGTGTAGGTTAAAAAATACAAAAACTTGGCATTAGGAAAAATCTCAGGAGATGGTCAGGGAAAACCTAGAAAAGTCGGGGAATTTGATTGTGAAAAAACTGTGGCAACCCTGTAACTATATCGACCATAGTCATTTTTATTGGGTGGTTTCTTTTTCCTAAAAGTGTCCTCTTTTTATCCTTAAACGTTTTATTGGTCTGTTCCGTGAATGACAACGTGTAGGGATAACTTGTAGGATTACAGACAAACCACCTACCTACAAGTTCTTCCTACACGTTTCCACCTGTCTATTTACTCTGCCTCATAAAATATTCGTTTGTTCCGGGGTATTAGAGCTACTCTCTAATAATAATGACAATAATCATAAGCTAGGCTAATACCCAAGGCACCACCTTAGGCCTAAGTCATCAAGCGATTTTTGAAGCCATAAATTCAGGTGGCCAGGTTACAATGCGTAGGAGGGTGGTGGCAAGCCCTTCACGCCACGCGAGCCAACAGCTCCCTATACTCACTATTACCGTTAACCTCAACACTTTTTTATGGAAGGGGAAACCGAAGAACAAGGAAAAACCCGGTTAACCAGTGGGGAGAGATCTTGAAAACTGAACCAGAAAAGCGGCAGTGAAGAGAGTAAAGTGATAAAATCGCCTGTTTATCAATAATTTATTGGCTTAAATGACCACAAGCAGCTATTTTGGTAAAACGTTTAAAACCCGTCTCGAACTATTTACCACCACAGAATCGAAGTAAAATTATTACTCCGAAAACCCAGTTGATTTGGTGAGCTGAGTGCTGGTTGTTGCCGTGTTCGATTGCACCAATTTAGAATACCATCACTTAAACAATAGCAATGGCATTAATGATAAACGCAGACCTATTTAGCACTCTAAACGTAACATTTATTTCCCAGTTAGATGCAACGTGACCTTTGGGTTATCGGCATTCGAGCTTCGTAATCTAAAAATGGGAGGTACATCATTATTGTCCTCGTGTAAGAGCGTTTTGCGAGATATAAACCCCGGCCAGAGGAAAGATTCCGCTTCGGCTCATCTCGAGTGAGCTCAAGTTCTTCGTTTTATCCCCTCGCAGCCGGTAATGTTTGAAGAATTATACGAGTAACCGAATACCAGACCCCTCGAAGTGACTCCGAGATCGAGCGCGAAGTGGGCCGCAACACCCACCCAAAACGGGGTAATTACAGTCTGCCGTTGCTTCCTCTTCGGTGGCCAGATCCGGGCTCTTTGATGCAAATAGCGTCGGAAGCCCGAAATGAAATTATGGCTCTTTTTCCCCCGCGGTGTCACTTCTCATTTTTCGCCGAGGATTCCCAACTGACGGAACTTTCTCCAACTTCCGCGGTGACTTCTGGAAAGTGACCCCAGGCGTTGCCGTCTGCCGTCACGGCGTCAATCGTCCCTCGGAACATCTCCGGGGATGGCGCGCTCTCATCTCTCTCCGGATTACAGCATCCTCCCGACTGAAGCTCTTTAGTAGCGTATTCTTCCTAACACTCTTCCGGAGTTCTTTCATAAAGCGTCCTGTACGTCGTTGACGCCTTTGGGAGTATTCGTTCCGAGTGTGTTTGTGTTTTGGCCCTTAAGCTCCTTTGCAACAGCGTTTCTCACTTAGCCCCGCTGCCCAACCACTAGCGCTCAACCGATACTCGCTCGCCATCTACGTGTGCGCTATTTTTCCCTAATAATTTCCTTATTTATCGACGAAAACCTTTTTCCTGTTTCGTTGAAATCTTGCCGGAAGGAAAGTTCTTTAAAGCGTTATTACATCTGACATTTCCAAAGATTTTCCAGGCCTATGTTGATTGCGATAGACGCGTTTGTGAAAACCTAGTTCTCTTAGCGTCTATTAGATCATTGGGAAAATATTTTCTAGTTCGAATAATAATTATAATAATCAGTTAGGCTAATACCCAAGGCACCACCTTAGGCCTGAGTCATCTAGCGACTTTTAATGCCTTTAATTCAAACTAGGAATATACTGCGTACCTGGAACAGAAATTTGTATTCCCCCATCACTAACTCACTGTTTTAGCTTCGGCAATGCGAGAGCTATACAATTTCGGACATACGAGCGTAGAGTCATCGTAAAAATAGGCGGAATTTTTTGTCACTATTAATTTTGCCTACTTTTCATTCTATTCTATTCACAACGATTTTTTGTACAAGCTGAAACACGAATATTCTACCTGGATTCTACGAAACTAATTTCGGAGCTGTTTATTTAATTTGAAGACCAAATAAATAAATCTTTAACACGATTTTAAGACCTGCACGCATTTCTAACCAAGTTCCAACGAACACGCGGACAAAATTTTGACTATGGTGTCCGCTAGGTGTCTCTAGTATCTTATGTCCGAATTCCCCACATTGCCAGGCCTAGGAATCCCATATTTCCCCTCCAGTATTTCCATCCTCCAAGATTCAAATGACCGGGTTACAATGCGTAGAAAGGTGGTGGCAAGCCCTTCATGCCACGCGAGCCAACAGCTCCCTACACTCACTATAACCGTTAACCTCTACAAGTTTTTATGGAAGGGGAAACCGAAGAGCTCTCTTAACGTCTATTAGATCATTGGGCAATATTTTCGATTGCTTGGTTATCAGACTAGGCGAGAAAGCACAATGACACCAATACCATCTATCCTCCTGTTAAAACTAGACAACTAGGTACGACATTCAATTTAAACCCATTCTTGTCATTACTACTATCCGTGACGAGCGGGTAGTCACTTAAGAAATCTGGTGTACAAATAGTGAGAAATCGAAATAATTATTTCCGGAACTCTAGAAATACAGGAGAAATATTATAAATATTTTCGATATTTTTGGAAATCTAGAAATGCAGGAGAAATTTTAGAAATCTCGAGAAATTCAAAGAAATATTGGAAATCTAGAGAAATAAACAGAAATATTTTCGATATTTCTGGAAATCTAGAAATGCAGGAGAAATTCAAAGAAATATTGGAAATCTAGAGAAATAAACAGAAATATTTTCGATATTTCTGGAAATCTAGAAATGCAGGAGAAATTCAAAGAAATATTGGAAATCTAGAGAAATAAACAGAAATATTGGAAATCTAGAGAAATAAACAGAAATATTTTCGATATTTCTGGAAATCTAGAAATACATTAGAAATATTAGAAATCTCGAGAAAACTGAAAGAAATATTGGAAATCTAGGGAAATAAACATAAATATTTTTTATATTTCTGGAAATCTGGAAATATTTTAAAAATATCGGAAATACCCTTGATTTAAATCCAACCACTGTTTTTTAAACCTTTGATTTAAATCAAACCACTGTTTTTTAAACACTTGATTTAAATCAAACCGCTGTTTTCTTAAACACTTGATTTAAATCAAACCGCTGTTTTTTTTAAACACTTGATTTAAATCAAACCACTGTTTTTTAAACACTTGATTTAAATCAAACCACTGATTTTTTTAATCACAGTACAATTTAAACTCTATTCAATACTTAGTCAACACTAATATAAATCAAATATTAAAGATGGGATAAAATTAGGGCGCCACCAAATTCGGCTGAGTTTGTTAGTTTTAAATATTAGGGGAGGTTAAGCGCGCTACATTTCCAACGGGGACGCCTAGACCTCAACGTCAAATATTCTGGAAATTCCATTTTAAACGGCTTAACCTCATTGTTAAAGAACTGCAAAGTTGAAATTCGTCAAATCGCGACCATCCAATGAAATATTTAAATGCCAGAAAAAGTTTCTTACTGCGCAATTTCCCGAATAAAAATCGTCAAAGTTATTCGTCTCGAAATTTGTGCCCCGTGAGAATTCTTCCATGCTTCGTGCATCGCTCATTCAACAAAAATCAAGCCGTTCACCAACAGAATATTTTAATAGCAGGTTTCTCCTTCGACGATTCTTATGTCTTATTCAGAGCATTTTCAATCTACGTGAACCACTAGAAATGATTTAAAAATTTTGAAGAAACCCAAAATTTATTTACAGCCTATTTTTCGATTCTATCTCCTGGGGCACGTCAAAATTCTGAGAATTCTTCCCTTGATAGTGAGAATTCTCACTTCTCAAAATTTTGACGGTCCTTCTCACAGGAAGTGACGTAATCTCTTATCACGAATTCTTTGGTCAAAAAGGGGGTAAAATTATAAAAAAAACAATGGCAGCTAATATTCTAGTCAGTTTACTTGGTATATGCCTATTAGCGCAGTTCCTTTTTGCGCGGTTTCCCAAAAGCGCAGTTCCCAAAAGCGCAGTTCCCAAAAGAGCAGTTCCCAAAAGAGCAGTTCCCAATAGCGCAGTGTCCCAAAAGCGCGGTTTCCCAAAAGAGCGGTTCCCAAAAGAGCAGTTCCCAAAAGCGCAGTTTCCCAATAGCGCGGTTTCCCAATAGCGCGGTTTCCCAAAAGGTTAGGTTAGGTTAGCCGGGCGCGCCGCAGGCACTGTAGGTTAGGTAATAATCGAAACCACGCTTTTGGGACACTGCGCTTTTGAGAACTGCGCTTTTGGGAAACCGCGCAAATGGGAACCGCGCTAGTGGGCATAAACCGTTTATACTTCATGCTGAAGAAAATGAACTATGATATTTTGGTGGACGAAAATGAATTTCAGAGTAAACCAAATGTTAAGTTAATTTCCGATGAAATATTTCCTTTTAAATTATAAATCAAATGTTTTTTCATTCAAATATTGTCGTGAAATCGTGTAAAATTAATATTTATTGCCAAAGGCATTGTTTACAACGTTCGTGGCATTCTCGTAAGCCGTCATCTTTAGAAGAATCTTTGTACATTTGACGCTTTTTAGCAGAAACGTAACCTCGAAGAACTCTTCTCAAGAAAATAATTCCATCTTAGAATTTCGACGCGCCGCAAGCAATTTCGCCCATGATGCTAGAAGATTAACGTAAACCACAGTGAAACTAAACCGTAAAACCCAGTTTTAAGTCGATTTGATTTCCAGTTTTGCCCTGTGAGATATTCGCCCTGAAACCTGGTTTCTAAAAAAAAAGGTTTAGAAAAAAGTAAACAGTGCAATTTGAGCAGTTTCTTCTACGTAGTTTCCCCCACACCGCGTTTCTAACCCTTTCACTTCCGGTAGAGTTATGACTAAGCCTTGTCAATTGACGAAACCTCTAGCTGTAGAATCTCGAGCGATATTTTTAGGCCTTGTCCACTTATTTTCTATTATCAAATTGTGTTTTATCTATTTCTGATGTATTCGATAGATAAATCCAAGAGAAAATATTTCCTCTTGAATCTTGATAAATCGTTATATTTAGCTTTGATTACATTAATTAAATTTAGTTCAAGCTCTAACTTTACACATTTTATCACGTATGCAATATAAGGTTCAAGCGACTAATACTTGATGCTGTTTTATATTATTATAAACATGGTAGGCAATTAAATAATACTAAAGTAATTAATCTCACTATAAACTTTATCATAAGCCCATCATAAGGTCCCCGTAAGCAAAGGTCTAGGCCAAATTTTTTACGATAACATACCCGTTATTAAGAGGTAGGTATTCAAAATCTAGTGGTTTTGTTCTCAACTAGGCATTTCCCCAAATGAATTTCGCGCGTTGCATGATGAATGCGCGGAAGCCGTGCGCGAACGTTTTTAAACGTAGAACCACGCGGGAGAAATCTAAGATCTCCGCCGCGAGCCCTTAGCACCGTAGCCAAGGCTTATCCACAATTTTATCACTTTCAAACTTAAAATTAACATTTATAGTTGCAAAATGATCCATCAGAACCTAAAACTGGCTTTTAGAAATAAGAGTTGTGTTTCTGAAGGTATTTATTTTTCAAATTTGAGATTTAGACGCGTTTTGTGGCATTTATCAACCCGAGCGTAGCTGCTCTACCAAGTAAGATAATACTTTAGATGTATAAATTTTTAAAAAGAAGATGTCGCTACTGCCCTTTACGTTAATTTTGTTATCTCCAGGACAATGCCGTTAACACGGGCCCCTATGGTAGACCTTTGCTTATGGAGACCTTATGATAGGCTTATGACTTTATTAATAAAATATAAATATAGCAGGTTTTAAGTGTATAAAACATTTTACTTACTGACTAGATCTAGCTTATTATTACTGCAAACTTTAGCCGAAAGCCAAGGATATTTTAAAATATTAACAACATTTTACAAAAACCAGTTCTTTGAACTGAAAAAACGGCGTGTATTCTTTAAGGGACAGAATAATATTCACAATTTATATTATATGAATTACGGTTTTTACACACAATCCTAGGGATTTGTGAGTATTAGTTTCACGTACAGTGTAGCCGATGCCGATGTTGATGCCGCCGTGTCGCGCGTATCTCTTCAATAGTTAGGTCTAGAAGAGTCATGATATCTCGCTCGAATGTACATACCTCGGCATAGATAGCCTTTCATAAATTTTTGAAATCGGAGCCCTAAAAGTTGGGCAAATGCCCATTTTACTATTTTCGGTGGTTTTGCTTTGTGTGGTAGATATGACGTTAAAAAAATATTTTTGGTTAGGTTAGGATTCAGCGGATCTACACCTTCGGTTATATCAGTAAATATTGAATTTAACTATAGTTTCCATGGTAATTTACTGGACCCAAATTTTCGTGGTTTTATATTTCCGCTTGAAAGTCTACATAACGTTCCTTAATTGAAGTCCGATTTTCATGAGAGTTATATTTTTGTATAGCTGTGGTTTCCATATAACCTAGAGTTGCAATTAAAGAGATAGTGTCAGAATTTTTTACGTAAATGAAGTCTTTTCATCAATTATTTAAAAATATAGTAAAGAAAAATATAGCTTTAAAACATTTGGTATAAATATAAATATTCACGATTAATTTCAAATTTTAAAATAGAAAGATAGCGTAACTTTTTTTTATCACATACTCTCTACGTCATAGATAGGTTGATGTTTATTGGTTGCTACTAGAGCGAGCTGGATATAAATTTTTAGGGGATTACAGGAGGAAATTTTACTCCCATCGCTTTCTTTTGATCCGAGTTTCCCGCTTTCGCACGCTTTAAGACCCTCATTCGATTTAAAGTAATGGAAAGATAAGCCACTTTTGTTGTTATTATTACTGCAGGAAGGAACTGCGCAATACACTGTGGCGCCCACGGTCTTCGGTGCTTTCGGTGGTATCTTTCCGTAGAATTTAAATATTGTTATAATGACTACGTATAAGAAATAATGATATCATTTATAAACAATACTTTGTTATCGATTTTTTCTTCAATTTCTACTTTGAAAATAATATTTTTACACGTAGCCGGCTTACAAATCCTCTACGCGATAGTAGAAAGTAGACTACTGGAAATTCCCCGCCGCTCGAGCGCCCCGAAATCGACCAAACTCATGTCGTCAACAATCTGTGAAGTTTTGCGCGGCTATTGAAATACCATTATTTTACATTAAAATATAAAACTAAATACTAATTGAAAGTGCTAATATGTATATATATTCTGATTCAGGACTTAAAAATCTATCATAACGTGTAAGCCAAAGAACTAAATTTTAAATTAATCTGAGTTGGCACTATCTCTTTAAGTTTCTTAATTTTAATTCTAAGTAAGGTTTTTTGGACAGCGTATAGGGACCCTCGCAACTTCCGACATTGTAAATCAGAGTGCTTATAGAGGTCTACCCGCGAGTTTCCCTCTCGCATTTTTCAAGGCCGTTCGCGCCGCACTTTCAACGTATGGCCAGAAGTAAAAATAAGTTTGACACTCAACGTGTGACCATAAGTAACGAATAAGAGTGACACTCAACGTGTGACCATAAGTAACAAATAAATGTGATACTCAACGTCTGACCAGAATTAACAAATAAGTGTGACCACAGAAGTAACAAATAAGTATAAGTGCAAGTTAGTATGGCCGTGGATATATATTGGTTATGTCACCGGCGTTGCAGGTTGCTGTTAATAGCTCAAACAAACTTAATACATCAGGATTATTGTGTGGATTCTGACCGTTGTACGTCTTGTTTCAATTCTTTCTATAAGTATTTATATGAAACATTTATTTCTCCCCAGCCGGTTGTTTTTAGAGCGAAAAAATATTAACTGAATTTGTAATCGATGATTAATTAAAATTAACTGGAATTGATTTGAAATATGGAAAAGGGCGTGGATTGAAATGTCAAGAATCGAATAGTGTTTTCCGATTTCACCGACGTCGAGTAGTTTTTTCTCTGGACCCAATTGGCCTTTCTATAAAGTAACATTGGCCTTCTTGTTTAGATGTATTGGGCGCGTCACTCGTGACGTAGAAGTTACGTTTCGCTGTAACAGCCAATAGACGCTAGCATAAACTCTATTTATGTCTTATTCAACTTGTTAAAAAAGTTCCACGCGCGTCTTGATATTTTAGCGCAAATGGGCTCGAGCGATTTCGCTCGTGCTCCCTGAAATAAAAATGCGCGAGCCTTTTATGCTAAAATATTAAAGAGCGCGTGGAACATTTTAGCAAGTTGAACAAGACACGAATTAAAATTCGACGAGTCGCCCTTTTTATAAAGATCTAAACTTCGAGTCTGAACTGAATTCCTACGTATCTCGTGACGAAAGCGATACATTAAAACATGTTCGGCAAGCGTAATGACTTTATAGAAAGGCTTATTGTTTAAAAAAGTGTCGAAAATTGATCTTTTCCCTAGGTCTTATAAATCCTTTATAGCCCAATGCTACGCGAGAGAGTGCAGGATAAACAGTCAAGCGGGGGGCTTATAGAAGACAGGAGTCCATTTTAAGAATAAACAGTAACCATATCCGTTTACTTTAATAATTTAAGTTCCCAGCAATCGTAGCACATTGAAAAAAATGAAATTGATGTTTTTCCGAATTTGAAAAAGAAGCGTAAGTAGTAGATCATGGTTGTCGGTCGTTCGCTATAATCGTTTAATGACATCCGCGGAAATCGTAGGATCCTGGAAGTAATAAACCATTAGTTAAGATCGTGGCCGGAAAGTGGGAAAGAGATGGTCGAGGAAACTGAGATGATGACAAGGGCAAAAGCAATTTCGTCTCCTCTTCACAATCTTGTTGCGAAGCCGTTTTATCGTGTTACGAGAAGATGGGCCCCGTTCTTATCTCGACCCGAAAATGTTATTCTAAACGCCGAAATGAACGCCTGCAAATTTATCTATTATTTGCTTACCCGGCGACTGAACCTTTTTCCTCCGCGCGCAAATCCAAGTGGATTTATTTCCCGGGCAAAAACTCATCCGCGGCGCTAGTTTTAAGCCCTCTCTCCCGGAATCGGAGGCCAACTTCGCCGGGGATTACCCATCCGTTTCCCCGCTCCTTCGGCTTGGCCGTATCGAGGCGTCTGCCGATTACGGTGTTCTGCAGGCGAGGTTGACGAGGGTCGCGGGCCCTCGAGCTATCAATTTAAGGATGGTTAATAGCCCGAGGCCAATAATGGCGCTCTTGTTAAAGAGGGACTTCCGATAGGTCTAAGCCCGCTCGACGATGGCGTCCTAATGTATCTTCTTCCCGAGCGCCATTTTTCCCCTGGCGGTGGGCGATGAGAAACAGTGTCTCTACGTACGAGGACACACCGCGCTATGTTGACGCCGCCAGCGACTCAATCAATACGGGGTTTCCGCTAGAGTTGCGTCCACGGCGGAATACCACGCCTTAGGCTCCATTCGGCCTCCCGGCGAACCTGACCCGTCAGTCCTGCCCGCCCCTTCCTGGGCTCACCCCCTCCCCTCAATTCGTGATGCCTATGAATGAAGACTCGTTGATTCTGGGTTTATGGCGACCCGCTCGAGGCTACTGCTCGGGACTGATATGGAAATCTATGTCTGCTTGACTCCGGTATATTTGGACGCGTATTTGAATAGCGGAATAAACTTATTGCTTTGATGGGATAGGTTATTTTAGCCTTCCCCCTATCTATATATTTGTTACTTACGCAGACGTTTTTATATATTTCTTCGGGAAACAGTTATTTCGAACTAAGTTCCTAAAATAATTGATCTAGCAAAAATTGGCTTAGGGTTATTATGTTTTCCGCTGATGTTTGCTTAGAGCTATGTAGTAGAGCTATGGATTCCTGGTTAATTAACATAGTGACGTCCAACAAAAATCGTCAGCCACATCGATAGGAAAATCTTCCGCGATAATCATTCCTAGTAGAACTATGGATTCCTGGTTAACATAGTGACGTCCAAAAAACCGTCAGCCACATCGAGACGAAAATCTGCCGCGATAAGCATTCCAAGTAGAGCTATGGATTCCTGGATGTCTTTGACTACACGCCTGTTCATCGACCGCGATTTTAGTAATAACGCACATCCGAACGATATTACCGTCGATGTCGGGCCAACTAAGGCCCATATCCGGGCCAAATTTCTGAGCCAATTATCCCTATCTGGGTTTTGCCTTAAATGGGGAATCCACGGGACGACGTAGTAACCCAATTTCTCAACCTCCATTTGAGTCCATTACTCAAAGCGCGGCTCTCTAGCCAGTCCTTTGGCAAACACGACCCCGCCTTTGATCCGTCTCTGTCCTTTCTACTACTTCCGCCGAGATGTAATTAACTTTTAATTACTAACAAACAATAACACGCGCGTACGTGGTACAAAGTAATCAATCTCCCGAAGCGCGCGTTGAAAGGAACAGAATATTATTTCAGACGCGTTATATCGTCGATGCGTGTCGGGAAGGAACTTTTATCCAAAGATCTTTCAGATATCTTCGGCTTCTCGTAAGACCCAAGGTTAATTACGTCTCTAAGGGACAGATAACTAGAGTGCCTTTCGACCAATATTCTTTTTGGCAACGCCCTTAAATAATACAAAAACCGATTGTCTGGCCTACATCAATCTCCGGTATTGATATTCAGGAAATGTTTTCAAAAGAGAAATTAACGAATATTGGCATAAAACTTTACAAAGTTTTCTAGAAAATAAGATCCTTATATCCATTAAAACTGGTAGAGGTTAACGGTAATAGTTAGCGTAGGGAGCGGTTGGCTCGCGTGGCATGAAGGGCTTGCCACCATCCTCCGACGCATTGTACCCGGCCACCTGAATTAATGGCGTTAAAAGTCGCTTGATGACTTGGGCCTAAGTTGCTGCCTTGGGTTTTAGCCTAGCTGATTATTATTGTAGAAATCTTCTCTATCGTCGTCTTTTAGATTCCCAATAGATCGATTTACAATTTTTAACTGTCAAAGAAGACTTTAAAGGGGTAAAATTGATCCGAGGTAACGATGTGATGGCGTTATTTGTTAGTAGATGGCGCTCTGATAGCAACATGACGTCATAAATTTAATTTTCAACGATTGGTTGAAAGTTTTCAGTTTTTAGTGGAGAACGGTTATGTCGAGATTTAAAATTCAAAATTATCTTCCCTGATTGGATAGTTTAAAATTGTATTATAGTGCCATCTATGGCGGAGAGTGTTAACTACTGTTGAAATTAATTGTTAATTTAAATCACAAAAATTATATATTTTTAATAAGAATTTAAAGTACTATAATTTAGTAATTAATTAATAACTTTTTAAAAAAGTTTATTTTTCATAAACATTATAGTGTCGCCATCTACCTCAAACATTATTAAATAGGAAAGTACCTCGGGTGGATTTTGCCCTATTTTTGCATATTTCCCTGTGGGCAATATGTGAATGCGTCTATTCTATACCTCATAAGTGTCCCAACAATTTATTATAATTCACACGCGGCCGCCTCTCTGCCTATACCGTAGAGCACGTTGTAAAGCTTGTATCACCCAAACAAGAAGTTATTTCGGCGCTAGATGGCGCTGAGTGTTACCGGCGCATTTTGAGAGACTCCTATAAATTGTAGTGCTAGATCCAGTGACATATTATTAGCACGTGTTAGCAGACAATTTTAAAATTAGTTCATGTTTCCTTTAAGCTAATCTTGACAAAGCATAGCTTTCTCCGTTCTTGTCTAGGTCAAGATAACTTCAAATTTACATTTCTTACCCATAATTCAATGTTTTGCGCACAGACGAAGGCGTTATTTTGCCGTAATACTAAAGTGACCGATGACTGAGTATTTACCTAATTTTTTAAAAATTGACACATAAAATAGTTCAATTTAAAGCGGATAGATGGCAGTGCGATTATTGAATCTCGTTTAATCCCGGAATCTAAATAGTCCATTATATCATCACTGATTTACACTACTATCAGTTCGGTTAGAAAATGAGATTTATAGAATAAGAAGCGTCATACTTAAGGTTATTATGTTACTTCTGATACGAAGGACGTGCGAATCAATCAAGCAATATATATTTTTCTGATTGGCTAGATTTGCCTACTTTTTGACGTAATAAAATCCGTTTGGCGCATGTGTCGGATTCAATGCTCGATTTAGCATGATTTTTAGAAACCAACTCAAACAAGCAATGAATCCTACACATGCGCAAAACGTATTTATTACGTCAAAAAGTCGGCAAATCTAGCCAATCAGAAAATGTATTCATTGCTTGATTGATTCCCACGTATACGAAGGGGAGTAGGTTTTTTTTTGGACACCTTTAAATTGAGTTTGTGTCTACGCAATCGCAGTCACTGTAGCGCCATCTATTATCAGAAAACAGAAACGCTTAATGTGTTATTTCCCTTTATCCCATTTCTATAAAAATTTTAATGGTATCTACTTTTGAAAAACTGCCATAGATTACAGCGCTAATAAATATCAAAGTAGCGTATAGCGCGATATCAGAATAAGAGAAACTATCCCCCTCGACATTTCACTTTGTAAAATGGTCCCGAGTCCCTTTACGGAAACAAATTGAGTCTCAAATCCAGTTTCCAAAAAAAAAATATAAAATAAAATCAATATTTCTGTATACGGTAAACCCAAGATTTAATTTCCTCGCGAAGGCCGCTTCCCCGGAAAGACGTCGGAGAGCCGTAATTAATATCCTCCAAAGCCACGTTCACACTAGGGCCTAAAACCCAGTTTAGGTCAGTTTGAATGCCAGTTTTGACCGCCGACGATAATTCATGGTTCACACAGTGTGCAAAATCCCTTCACCCCGGTTCGCTTATAGCCAAGGCTTAACGCCATTTCAAATTATGACTAGAATTTTGAAAATACTAAAATATATCCCAAAACAATTAGTTAATCATGTTTACTATACATACTGTAATATTATTTGACATTATTTAGAATTATATTCCCATTATTTTGGAAATTACGAGCAATTTAACTTCCCCGCCTTATCGTTCTGAAAGCGATTCTAAGCGAACCGACTTGGACGAGTTGCTTCCCGAACCAACACGAAGCGATTTCTCACGCTGGTTTTGGAAACTAGTTATCTAAACGAAGCGATTCTAGGGGTAAGTGTGAACGTGGCTTAAGAGTCGTGTTTCATGTCCCAATCTAGTCCGTAGTGCCATGGCTAAGTCGTCTCGTATATCTAATGAAGCGGAGAGAAAAAGGCACGGCGCGCGACGGTGGCGCAAGCGCGCGCGGCCTTTAACGAATGATGCTTATTCGGGGATTCGGGCTCCGTGAATAATAGCCATTCGCCTTTCATAAAGGTATAACAGAGGATTAAGCGCTTCTGTGTCTCTAATATCTGCTTCTTACCCCCGTTGGTACTTCGTTTCTTTCCCCCCTACTGGTTCTTTCCCCCAACGCGACTCCTCATAAATTTTTTTAGACGCCCACCCATCTTTGGTTCGCCCACGCCGTTGCTATGGTTTTCGGTAACCCACGAAATTACTCTCGCACTATGTGGTGCATATATATATATATTTATTGTTCACGGGGAAAAAATGAGATTGCGCATAGGGGGCGCTGGTAAAAGGAATGCTCGCGGTCCACGGCTATTATTCTGTGGTATGGCCACCCCCCTTATATACCCTTCCCTTATTTTACGCTTCCGTAACCCCAATAGTTCCCCGTAAAGAAAATGTTTGTCGTCGTGGTTGCTCTGGTTGGGAGGGAGATTAAATTTCTGTTTATGGTGATTTCCCACTGGGCTCGACCGCGACCTTTCCACGGACTTTTTATAACTATTCAATTTGCCCTTGTTCAGTTTATATTTAGCAATGAGGGTGGCTTAGATGTATTTAATAAGCAACAGGTTACCGTTTATTTTGACCCTACTCGTAAATACTGTTACCTGATAGCGGTTACCAAAGGCAGGTATTTGTCAACCACGACCTGAAAACATTGTGATCATTTCGAGGTCATATTACAGTTAGTTTAAAGCAAGTGTCGGCTCGACGTGAAGTAGTTCTTTTTTCAACAGATGTCGCTAACGTGGGAATCCAAACAAGATGCTTAAGCTACATTTTGACCCAAAAGGCGGCGCAATTTATTGTAAATTTGACAATAACTTCAATTACAGTAATTTTGAACAATATATTTTATATGGGATATATAATTTAGGTTAAAGTCCACTAAATAGAGTAAAAGGTGTCTAATTAAAATATTAATCAAGGCACCACCTTAGGCCTAAATCTTCGAGCGACTTTTAAAGCCATTAATTCAGGTGGCCGGGTTATAATGCGTAGGAGGGTGGTGGCGAGCCCACAGCTCCCTACACTAACTGTTACCGTTAACCTCAACAGATTTTTGCGGAAGGGGAAACCGAAGTACTCGGGGAAAAACCCTTTAACCAGTGGGGGGAGAACTTGCAAACTCGACGCGGAAGGAGTTGTTCCGAGTTTTCATCCAGTGCCACAAGTTGGGATCGAACCCGGCTCCTCAACAATGGCTCTCTGACGACGTGATTGTTTCGATATTTTGAAGTTTAGCTTCAATTAAAATTTAAAATAAGATATCCGAGTGAGGGGAACCTGATCTGACTAGCTGGTTATCTTCAGTTATCTGAAAACCTGATCATGCCTAATAACATGCGTTTCTAATATTAAATGATAATGGTTTAATAAGATGTAACCAACGACCTGATATTAGACAGAAATTACAGAATTTTACTTAATGCGTAGCTAGAGCTTTTGTCGCTTTTGAGGTTACTGAGCTTTTGCTATTTACCACCCGTCTCTAATTTCAAAATTGTCCCCTTAACGATCCCCGGGATTAACTACCACCCGATCCCTTAGTGGATCCGCCAGTGCCGACCACTTTTCGTAATCGCTGTGCACTCTAGATGAAACTATTATTTTTAATCTCCAGTAATTATTCTTGAATCATTATAATCATATAATATATTAAAATAATATAATAATAATAATAATCAGAAGGAGTTGCTGCGAGGCGCCCGTGCTAACCACTCCGCCACACCACTGGGCGAATCTAAGGTTTTTCACTGTTCCCGGTTTTTGCTACTATTGAATTGTTTTGCCGATGTACGTAAGCCTTTAAGGAATTTTGTACAACTATTGGTGGTCCGAAATCGAATGTAGCGACAACCGTATACTAAAATTTGCCCTTATATGGAAAGTTCTGATTAGTGTTGTAAGTTGGAAAATGAGTTAATGACCGAGACCTTATTTCCGGAAAATTTTCCGTATTTTTCCGGAAAAAAAAAAAATTAATTCCATGATTAGTCTAATATTGTTTGCAAATTTAAATAAAGATGCATTTTTGCCTCATTTTTTCGGATCTAAATGTAAAACTAAACCACTAGACTAGCTTTAAACTGATTAACAATGTAACAATATTAATGTTTTGTATTATGTTTACTGTTATAAGACATTTTATATCGATAACAAGTTTAAAAAATTAAAAACCCTTAAAAAGTAATTTATATTAAGAATTTTTGTTTTTCCCATTTGTGGAAAATTTTCTGTCCTTTTATGTTATAGGTGGTCTGTGATGAATTTCACATGGCTACACTCACTATATCAGTTAACCTCAACAAGTTTTTATTTCGCTAAGTAAATTTGGTATGAAAACAATTGCGCCGAAATGATCTGGTATTACAACGTTTTCAATCGACTCGAATTAAATATTGAAGATATTAATTCGCTGAAATATTCAGAGTAGAAGCGTAACCGCCGTGGTTGGTCCTGGGTGCGCGCTATTAGACACCGTGTTTGCCTTGAAGATAATGGGAACTATAAATATTGATTCTTTGTTCATCAATTAGAAAACGTCGAATGAATAATATAGGCATCCTCGACCGAGAAGAGTGAAAATCGAATTCCGCGGTGGCTCTCGCGTCGGATAATTCCTGTGCAAACAAAGGGACTCCGTTTGAGCGTGAGGGCCGCTTATCTGAGAGCTTATCTTTTAAAAGATGCCCTGATTTACAAATTACCCGTTGGGTAAATAGAGAGGGCTCGAGAAACAAATATTACCCTCACTCTGCCGCTTTTCCACCCACAGATGGCGTTACGTCCCACAAAGGTAATTCCATTAGGAATCACATCCACTATTTTTTAAAACACCATTTCAGCACAGTACCTGGAAATGTCAGGGAATTTTAATATGGGTATAAAAATCACGGTTAAAGACCGAGACCAGAGCGAATTTCCACCCCTCATATTCTGTACTTAATTTTTTGACGAGTGAGAACTGATTGAAATCTCTGACAACTTAAGTGATAGCTCTGACAGCTTGAGTGACCGCTTGGAAAATTCCATGTATTGTAGCTTACCTCTTTTTCGATGCTCATTGTATATATTCTATTCAAAAACAGTCAGAGCCGTCGGTCAAGCTGTCGACGCTGTAACTCAATTTTTTGGGGGTCTAAATTCGCGCACGAGAAAATGGAATCGCTGTTCTCGGCCTTTAAGTCAGGGAATTGGAAAAAATAGTCTGAAAATCAGAGAAATGTCAGAGAATTTAATTTCGGTTGCAAATAGGAATCTTTTACTAAAATATAGGTTGAAAAATACAAAATCTTGGCACGAAATAAGACAGGAAAAATTGCCGGAGATGGTCAGGGAAAACCTGGGAAAGTCAGGGAATTTGATTGTGAATAAACTGCGGCAACCCCGCATTTCAGTCATACTCTTTGCGTAGTGATTGACGTGCCAGCCACTATCAAAAATGGAAATGCTTCAGTGGCGTAGCCAGGAGTGCACGCATTTAACAAAATTTGGATAACCGAGAAAATCCCATGCTTTTTTAAATGGAGAGGTCAAAACATTTTCGGTTGCCATGGGAAAACAAAAGCCTATTGCAACTTTTCCCTTTCGCAATTTTCATACTACCATAAGGTCTACTTAACCCCCGAGTTTCAACAAAATCGGTGATAACCACCTCGGGTAGTCTCTTTATAAGTGGAAAATCGAAAACTACGTTTTTCCTCAATAAAATGGAGGAAGTACGTTCCTGAAAGCGCTCGGAATAACACTGGTGGTGACGCAACTGGCTAAAATTTGAACTACACAAGTAGGCTAGAGGACAAAGAATAGCGTTCCTTTTTTTTCTGGTACTTTGCTTCAGAAGGCCAGAATGAAGTCAATCTTGAGGCAGTCCTGTTCGGTCTAGTCTCAGGGGTGTGATTTAGGAGGGAACGACAAAGTCCTTGATTAACTCATCTCGGGAAAATGGCACCCGGGCACACAAGCCTCGCTGTGGCGTTGTTTCAAAGCCAAGTTGCTCCCGATGCAGTTTAGCCGAATAATCACCTCAGGCGTGTTTCGAAATTTTGTTTAAGCAGCGAATTAATTTCCCCTCGACGCCGATGCTTCATTAAATATTAATTATTGCCCGGACGAAATTAGTCCCAGAGTCTCATCATGAAATCCAGTTTTTGGCGAATGTGCTGTCTTCGTCTGCAGGATACTAAACTTTTTTGTGAAGCGTCTAACTATCGCCGTTTTATGATCGCCGTTTAAATTTTAGCGCTTATGAAAATTGTGTTTCAAATTTGATTCCAAAATGTGCCATTCTATAAAATACGGGAGGTCATGTGACAATGTACATTGTCTACGTCACTAAGCTGTAGCTCTTGAAGGTAGAGAGCACGCGCTGCAGTCGCGAGACCCTTCGGAATCTGAAACCCGCGTGCGAAACTCGCGTGCAAGTAAAGCAGTTAAATAACTTGCGCTCCTGACGCAGATAAAAACATTTAATAAAAACACCAATTTGAATTTGATCTTATTGTCGTTTAACGGCGACGATGTATGAAGTTTAACTTTATTCCTATTTGATATTTTTTTTTAAACCCAAACAGAATTGGATACCAATTTTATATGTCTTGATTTCAGTGGGACCCAAATTTAGACATTGAATCAATTTATCTTCGGTAATAATTTAATTTTTGTGACTATTAATTATGGCCAAGGGAAATCGCTATAGCCTTTATTGTAGAAACTATTACACTACTATTGTTAAATCATTATAATTATTTATTTTAAAAACGTATGAATTTCAAAAGCTAAATTGTTTTCTAGTACTCGCACTATAGAACACTATTTTCCTTCTGTGTTGGCGAACCAATGTGAACAGACAATTCGTCTAAGTCGTTTTTATGTGGTATCTAGCCCCTGTGGAAGATATTGATCACCCGTGTTTCTGATGAGCGTTTCTGAACGTACCAATAGCGCAAATACTTCCAAAAAAAACCCTGAGTTTTACAGGAAAGCACGGACGGGTTCAAGTGGTAACGCAGCACTCGGTAGCTATCTTCTTAATATTTTAACAAGTGCTTCCTTTTTCTGTTAGCAGCATTCCCATTTTTAGAGGGCCCTACTTACGTAACAGAATTATAATTGTCCTCTTGCAGGCCATCGTTAGGCTCTAAATTGATTACGGCTCTCAAATGTTTACTTTTTCGTTTCGCCAAGGAAGGATTCTGGCTTTATCGAAATTAATTGCCCTTCTGATTCGAGAGACAAACCAACAAGAGTCTTAACCGCCTTCGAGGATATAGGTCAAATCGTTCTCTCGAATATCACGGCGGTCTCGAATCGTTCGAAAGAACTTCAGTCGAGAATTCATATATTCTCCACTAGGAACTAGCTACATGGTATTTCTCTCCATAATCATCTATCAAAGATAAATATATTTTTTATCAAGTAAAATGAATAAAAAGAAGAAATATGTAAAATTTCACTGAGCTTTATTAAACTGTGTAATCTTTACGGTTATTTGTCGAAAATCGGAGACTTTTAAGAGTAGGAAACAGTGACGTAAGAGCTACATAAAAACTAGAAGACCACCTGACTGTGTAGAAACCCCCATTGCTTTGGCTACTCTCTTAAGACTTGTTCTAAAACTATTAAATTACATTTGAACCATCTTAAAAACATTTCACAAAATGGTGTTAATCAAATATTATTATTATTCCGCAAATTTCACGTCTAAAACAAATTGTTTATATTCAAGGGAGTCAAAGTGTTCATTTGTATCAAAAAGTTGTCTTGGGAGTACAGACAGAATTATTGAGTTGATGAGGTACACGATTTTAGATTCTTGGACAGCTAAGCTTGGTTAATTATAATGGTAAATATTAACGTCTTTATTTAAATTTAAAGCTATAGAGTGTTGTCGTCTGATACGATTTTGAAAACTTGTAACGTCACAGCTGTAGTGTTAATAGTGGCCGCCATGACAATTACCGTTTTTTATCAATAGGCAAATTACAATGGTGACGTCGCAGGGTTTCAGACGACAACACTCTATAACGGATTTTTTGGGGCCCTGACAGTCCTGGCTTGCTCTTCGCTACCCTGTTTGTGGAATAAACTTTAATTTAATTAACTTTCATTACTTTAAACCGCTTGTATGCTACATTATTTTATGCCCGATCCTTACAAATATACAAAGAACTGTAATTTAATTTCCATATAAAAAAAACGTTTTATGCTATAGAAGTATTTGTAAATCACTATATATAGGATACAGAAAAACTTAGACTATAGGCTTCTAAAAGATGTTATCCAAATTCTATAGAAATATTTAGTTTTGATCTTTATGGATTTACTTCGGCATTTAATCTAAGGATTATTTAAGGAAATTATTTTGAGAAAAGCTCTCAGGATTGAATGGTTAATAATCTCATTCACAACTTAATAATTATAAAATTGATTTAATTTAATTTTTTTAATCGGAATTTCATTGTTTTATCCAGAATATAATATATTTTATTTATAATTTCATTGTATCAGAATGTCATTGTTTTTATTTAGAAATTCGTTGTTTTAATCAGAATTTCATTCTTTTAAACTTTTCTTTTAATCAGAATTTTATTCTTTAAATCAGAATTTCATTCTTTTAATCAGAATTTTATTCTTTTAATCAGAATTTCATTCTTTTAATCAGAATTTTATTCTTTTAATCAGAAATTCATTCATTTAATCAGAATTTCATTCTTTTAATTAGAATTTTATTCTTTTAATCAGAATTTCATTCATTTAATCAGAATTTCATTCTTTTAATTAGAATTTCATTCTTTTAATCAGAATTGTATTCTTTTAATCAGAATTTCATTCATTTAATCAGAATTTCATTATTTTAATTAGAATTTCATTCTTTTAATCAGAATTTTTTTATTTTAATCATATCAAGTTGAGTATAGTAAGTCTTAAACCACAAGTTAACCCTTTCAATTAAGATTAAAAAAATTAATCTTTTTTTAATCATTTCAATAATGATTTAAGCTATTAAATCATGATGATACGAGGGGTTAACCATTTACTCAAATTCTGTACACGGATTACAGCCTTGGTAGCGCTCAATCTGTAATCGATTACGTAATCACTTTAGTACAGTCAAAGCTACCAGCTTGTACACTGATTACTGATAGTAATTAGCCCCTCGTAAAGATAATCCGTGTGTCTGTAAAATCGTGTTATCGGACCTCCACTGAACATTCTTAATAAGACCCGAACACGGGTAACCCACCGTTCGATGTAACCTAATTATAACACTCACACTCTTTGCTCTAACTCTATTCGACATGGCCAGCTCGTGGCTCTATATATAAGGAGCGCGCGCTGTCTGCATCTCGAATCGGTTAATTAACGATTTCTCAGGAGAGTGTCATTTCCTTAGTTTTTGACCTTTCCCGAACGAGATCGATGGTCGACCTTAGCAGTGGATACCCCAGGTCCACCAATGAGGTCATCTCTTCGATCGGAGTCACCCGTTTGCTCCTTTCGTAAGCTCGTTTAGAAATTTAATGCTACGAAGAAAGCTATTTGAGACTATCGCGCTTTGAGTCGAACTTGGCCTCACCTCAAAGTTTTACGGGAAATTAAAGGTTTTCGGGCTCGATTCGAGCTCACCTCACAGTTTTACGGGAAATTAAAGTTTTTCGGGATCGTCTCGGGCTCACCTCATCGTGGTACGGGAAAATAATGTTTTTAGGGCTCATCTCGGGCTCACCTCACAGTTTTACGGGAAAATAATGTTTTTAGGGCTCGTCTCGGGCTCACCTCACAGTTTTACGGGAAAATAATGTTTTTAGTGCTCGTCTCGGGCTCACCTCACAGTTTTACGGGAAATTAAAGTTTTCCGGGATCGTCTCGGGCTCACCTCACAGTTTTACGGGAAAATAATGTTTTTAGGGCTCGTCTCGGGCTCACCTCACAGTTTTACGGGAAAATAATGTTTTTAGTGCTCGTCTCGGGCTCACCTCACAGTTTTACGGGAAATTAAAGTTTTCCGGGATCGTCTCGGGCTCACCTCACAGTTTTACGGGAAAATAATGTTTTTAGGGCTCGTCTCGGGCTCACCTCACAGTTTTACGGGAAAATAATGTTTTTAGTGCTCGTCTCGGGCTCACCTCACAGTTTTACGGGAAATTAAAGTTTTCCGGGATCGTCTCGGGCTCACCTCACAGTTTTACGGGAAATTAAAGTTTTTCGGGCTCGTTTCGAGCTCACCTCACAGTTTTACGGGAAAATAATGTTTTTAGGGCTCATCTCGGGCTCACCTCACAGTTTTACGGGAAAATAATGTTTTTAGGGCTCGTCTCGGGCTCACCTCACAGTTTTACGGGAAATTAAAGTTTTCCGGGATCGTCTCGGGCTCACCTCACAGTTTTACGGGAAAATAATGTTTTTAGGGCTCGTCTCGGGCTCACCTCACAGTTTTACGGGAAATTAAAGTTTTCCGGGATCGTCTCGGGCTCACCTCACAGTTTTACGGGAAAATAATGTTTTTAGGGCTCGTCTCGGGCTCACCTCACAGTTTTACGGGAAAATAATGTTTTTAGTGCTCGTCTCGGGCTCACCTCACAGTTTTACGGGAAATTAAAGTTTTCCGGGATCGTCTCGGGCTCACCTCACAATTTTACGGGAAAATAATGTTTTTAGGGCTCGTCTCGGGCTCACCTCACAGTTTTACGGGAAAATAATGTTTTTAGTGCTCGTCTCGGGCTCACCTCACAGTTTTACGGGAAATTAAAGTTTTCCGGGATCGTCTCGGGCTCACCTCACAGTTTTACGGGAAATTAAAGTTTTTCGGGCTCGTTTCGAGCTCACCTCTCACAGTGTTACGGAAAAATAATGTTTTTAGGGCTCGTCTCTGGCTCACCTCACATTTTTACGGGAAATTAAAGTTTTTCGAACTAGTCTCGAGCTTACCTCACAGTTTTACGGGAAAATAATGTTTTTAGGGCTCATCTCGGGCTCACCTCACAGTTTTACGGGAAATTAAAGTTTTCCGGGCTCGTTTCGAGCTCACCTCTCACAGTGTTACGGAAAAATAATATTTTTAGGGCTCGTCTGTGGCTCACTTCATAATTTTAGAGAAAATTAAAGATATTGGTTCTTGGATCATTACACCGAAAGCAATGAAACGAATTTGGAAAAGTAAACTATACACTGTTGCCACCCAGATTTCATAGAAAATACCTGTGTGGGATACCATTGAAGTACAGAGTCTCAAACTGACGTTTGTTCCCAAATTTGAGACGAGCTCTGGAGACGTTGGAGTCGATGGCTTTGAGGGAGATGATGGTTCTTGGAAGCGCCGGTAGATGGCGATCTTATGGAGGCGCATTACGCCCTTATCACAGTGTTTTGAAAGATGATGAATGGAACTCTGTAGTTTATCTGTTAGCCGCTTCACTTTCACCGCTCGTATAGTGTTCCGTAAATCGATCAGCTGGCTAAAACGCTTTCACGTTCAACACGTCCAGGATTACCCGTTATTATTGTTCCCTACACAGAAATGGGAGGTATTTCGTGTCATCAGTTACTTAGAATCCGCATTCTGCCATCAAGCCATTGCCTATGATGAATATTGCCCATCAGGTAATTTACGTGCCAATTCCTTTATGAAGTATTCCTTTCTGCTATAAGGATAAAAACTGATTTTATGATCCCCTAAGAATTGGAATTCTTCCGAAATATACCATAAAATTTCGATATTCTTATAGAAATATTTTTATAGCAATCTCTCAGCCATAGAAAACCTTAGACATTATATACAATATCTTTACAAAGCTTTTCAAGGAAAATAAATTGGTTTTAACAAAAGTGATGAGTTTGACCATAGATGTTGTCTTGTTCAGAAAACGTTGCACTGATATTACTCAACTGATTATGTTACTTATGCTATTTTGCATATTACAACCCTGAATCACACCACAAGCTCATAATTTTGTTTAACATAAGTGTGTAACTTTTACCGAGTGCCATTTTTTATCGTTTTCTAATAATTTAAAATTTTTGATTTAAAGTCGCCTATTTTCCTCACTAGAGGTGATTATCGTTTCTGTATATGACGCCACACAGTTATCAGTAATTATTTTGGCTAATTTCCATTTCAGACTAGACCTATAAAACCAGATTTAGAAAAACTGTTTTGGGACGGCGAAGTGGGTAGCACTTTCGCCTCGTAGCAAGAGGAGCCGGGTTCGATCTCAACTTGTGGCACTGGGTGAAAACTTGGAAGAACACCTTCTGCGTAGAATTTGGGGTTTTCAGCCGACTTCTTTGGCTTCCCTAGTTTATAAATTGAAGAGGTTAACGGTAATAGTGAGTGTAAGGAGCTGTTGGCTCGCGTGGCATGAAGGTCTTGCCACCACCCTCCTACCCATTGTTGCCCGGCCACCTGTTTAAAGGCATTATAAGTCGCTAGATGACTTGGGCCTAAGTTTGTGCCTTGGGTATTAGCCTAACTGATTATTATTATTATAATCTTTATGTAGCACTTCCTACTACCCTTTTACGCACCCGGACACCTGAATTAATGGGATTAAAAGTCGCTCGATCTGTGACTTAGGCCTGATAATTATTAATTTTGTTTGGGTATAAAACGGTAACTTACCAATTTAAGTATGAGCTTGGTTTGATAAGCTGAAAAAGCTGATTGTGTAATGATGGGCAATTAAACTGACTTTTTTCTCATAGGCTCTTTACAAGAGCAGTTCAGATAATTTGTATACTCATATGCGTCATATGAGTATACAAATTACTTACGGCTCACCTCTTAATTTTAGCTTAATTTTCCCTTTCGCCCAACATCGTATTGATACGCTCATCATCAAACAAATTTGAAGAAATTTAAAAACTTACAAATAGCTCGTACCAATAGGTCTTCGAGCAAACATAAAGACATGAAACTCGGACCAAATAGATCTTCGAGTTAAAAACTAAATTAAATTAAATAGGCCTAAAAGAGCCAGAAATTCCAACGGTAGATCGGTTTCGTCCTATATGAGACTCACCAGTTCCGTGCGGGAAATCTGGCTCGCGACAATTGACGGATTTTGAAATGACGTTTTAGCGCGCGACACTACGGGTACATGTCTTGGGCACACAGGCTTCTTTGCGTGCTTTTTTGACCATAACATGTAGAGGTATTTTCACGCGCAAAATTAATTTTAAAAGCCGTCAATTACACCGAAAAGAGAAACTAAGCCTAAACATGAAAAATTTCAAAGTCGTTGCGTAGCAACGGAAAGACGAACCGAGGGAGAGAGGTGGAGAATAGTATAGGTGGTTCATTATGTAAAATGTATTATAGTTCTTTGTAAAAACTGAAAACTTCAAAATAATATAATTTTCTTAAAAATCAACTAAAAATCAAATTTTTTAACCCAGAAAACGTTTCTAAACTATTTAACGTTGGCTCCTCTCAGTCTTAGAGCGTTTATGAGTAAAAATTAGTTTCGATCTTCTCGTGCTCAATCTATTAGGTGTTCTATTAGGTATTTTTTTAAAAAAATTAAAAGATCCATGGAGAAATTATAAGAATAAAATTTAAACGGAGGAAACACATGGATTTTCAAAACAAAAGTTTATTTTAAAACCTGTCGTGAGCTTTCGACCAACGGGTCTTTGTCAAACTAAGAAAGCAATCTAAATTTTTTTGATATATATACAGTTTCTTAAAAACTCATACAAGGTTACAAAAAATGTTAAAAAATTAAAAAAATACAAAGCAACTAATTTCTACGGTTAGGGTACAGGAGCTCCTTATCAAATAACCCCCACAGTTTTGCTGTTTTACTCCCTTCATCAAGGTTGAGTCTACCAATGTCATTTATATAAACACCTTCAATAAATTTTCTTTTAAAATAATTCGATTCCCTGTATAAAATGTTTGGTTCATTAAAATTGATTACGTGATTCTCATTTTTTCCAGTTAGGTGTTATGCTCATTTCGATCATGATGAATAGCTAAATATAGAGGCATCTCCGCTCATTCGGACTTCAAACACTCCTAGCCGCTCTAAAATGAGCGTAGTGTGCCCATCACTACACGTATGGGCACGTTGAACAACGAAATAATCGTAATAACATCTTTCATGTAGTGAAATTAACGAAGCTTTGTTTCTGACGGCACGAGGCTTAAGGTGGACGAAGTGAAATCAATTTCTCAGCGAAAGATGTCCCGGAAAAGGATGTCTGACGCGCCGTAATTAGAGAGTCCGTAAATTTGTCGTGTGGTCTCTGAGGAGGTCACTCTTGTCGCCTCGTTCGCTGGCGCGGATTACAATTATGACAAAATGGCAATTAGCAGCAGTCGTCTTATTGCGCAGATCACTCTAATTACCTGTTCCTTGCGAAAGGACGAGTGCTTCGCGATTTGGATGGGTTCCCAGGGCGCCGTCTGGGAAAGATGTCTGCTTTATTTTTATCTTCAAAGAATTTGGTAGGTGATCGATATCCCAAGTGCCATGTTTAGACTTCTTTCTAAAAAAAAAGTATTTATAGGCTATAAATTAGTAAACGAAAATATCTGGATCCAATGGGGTTAGTAAAAGGAACCCCGGGTTGATCCCAGCTTGTGGCACTGGGTGTAAACACCGATCTACTCTTCAGCGTTGCGTTTGTAAGTTCTCTCACCATTGGATAAGAGGGTTTTCTCGTTTACAGAAAATCTATTTAAAGTTAACGGTAATAGTAAATGTAGGGAGCTGTTGGCTCGCTTTCCACCACTCTCATATGCATTAGAAATAACCGCGTTAAAGTCACTTCGATATTAACCTAGCTAGCTGTTTATTATTATTAATAATATCATTATTAACAATAAATAAATTTGGATCCAACTGGAATTGAGACACATCAGGCCAGAGTCGAATTTCTGTTTGGATCAAATATTATTCAATTCCATGCATTGTAATTGCATCAATTATATAATGTAACACATTTTGGATGCCAATTTAGATCAAAGTCGAATTCGAGTATGGTCACTTTTGGAATATAGAGTTGAAATCAAAGGGAATGATGTCAAATAGTAATTGTATTTTTTTTTAAATATAAAATTTATTTTGGTATTAAAGTAAGTTTAAAACGAGTGGTAAGTCACTCCCGTATGACCTATACACCGAGTTCGCGTACTTAGTACTGTAAAGGTACGGATTATTAAGAGTTCACGAACTTTTATTAGCACAGTCAGAGGTACGACAGTGTACACCGAGTTCGCGCAGTGACCAACCCGAGGGGCTGGTCACTCCGCGTAATCGGTGTACAGAGCCGTACCTTTGACTGTACTAATGGGATTACGCGTAATCTTTGAAGTCCCTGCCTTTGGCAGTGCTAATCTAAGCATAATCCGGTGTACAGACTTTCTAAGAGTGGTTAGCCCCTCGGACCAACACCTCGGTTTAAAACAGCTGACCGTTGTTACGCAAATCAATCTCAAGAGAAACCACCCCTAGAGGTCTCTCTATAGTTCATAAAAGTCTATTCTGGCGGTAGTAAATTACTTTCAATTCCCCGTTTCATACTTAGTCAAAAATTGCATTCTGGTATGATACGATGGCCGTTTTCCAGATGTTTACTCGATGAGTTGCTTAGTACAATATCTCTTGGGACTTAAATACTTGAAACGCCCGAGGGAAGAAGCGCTCGCCTCAGAATTTTCGCATAAAATGGAAGGATTAAAGTCTTCTACCGTCTTTACACTCCGAAGATCAACAGCCAGCGCTCCCAGCGGCGGAAAGCGGAATTCATCAGTCAACCATCAAACCTTTTAATTCTTACCGAGGGGCAGGTCACTTCCTTGATTAGCGACGCACCCCTCAAAAGATTAAATCCGATTTAATCGTGATTATATTGATTAAATTCAATTTAATCACGATTAAGTTGATTAAATCTGATTAAAATGATTAAATCTGTTTAAAATGATTAAATCCTGATTAAAAAAATTATATCGTGATTAGTATGATTAAATCGTACTTTAGTTTTGATTTTAATGATAAATTCTCGATTCGACCGATTATATGGATTAAATCGAGATTCCAATGATTAAATCTAATTAAAATGATTAAATCTAATTAAAATGATTAAATCTAATTAAAATGATTAAATCTAATTAAAATGATTAAATCTAATTAAAATGATTAAATCTAATTAAAATTATTAAATCTAATTAAAATTATTAAATCTAATTAAAATTATTAAATCTAATTAAAATTATTAAATCTAATTAAAATGATTAAATCTAATTATAAAGATTAGACCATGATTAGAATGATTAAATCTCGTTTAAATGATTAAATCCTGATTAAAAAGATTAGATCATGATTAGAATTATTAAATCTCGTTTAAATCTTGATTAGATTTTTAATCTTGATTACCTTGATTTAATCACGATTACCCCGATTTAATCATTTTACTATGATTAAGACGCACCCAAAATGGAAGTGACCTGCCCCTCGGTTCATACTCTCTTTAAGTTGACGAGTTTATATCAACTTTTAACTTCCTGTTCTATTTTGTTGTTCAATTAAAACACTGGCAGACGATCCATTTTCAAAGTTCTTCGGAAATATCGTATCGATCATGGTCTGACTTTCGCGTCGCCAAATTCAAATTAATTAATCAAACGTGATCCTCCCGATTAAGAAAGACGGGGCAATCTTGTTTCGATTCTCTCAAGGACAAATTTGGAATTAGATTAGATCAAAGCGCGAGGATTGGGTTTGGACTGTAACGAAAAATGCTTAATATACCGCGCCAGGCCTGGTGCTAATCGCCTCCGTTGTTTATCCTAAAGAATCCCCGAGTTAAGCTACAATAATTCAATACGGAGGCGTCATCTCTGATTTTAATCGTTATAAGTGGAGCGTTTGTTAAGCCTTAGCCCAAACACTTTGCCAACGTAATCGAGATAATAAATCTCTTTTATCGAACGAGCGTCGGGCAACGAAAGCAACCCCTTTTGCCTTCCCCCATCTGAAACGCCACCACCCCCGGCAGGAGTCGCGTCGATCGCGTCTGAGCTTGTCTTTCTATTTCCCCCGTTTAGACGCGAGCTTCGAGGAAAATAGGCTCGATTATTTAGGAAAATACGAAACGCGATGGCAAAAGCCTTTATTAGCCTCAGTTGTTTAAATCTTTGTTGGCAGCTCCAGCGGAAGAGGGGACCTGGGTTGAGCCTATTTAGCGACGAAGAAGGGAAGATCCGATCTGCGTGGCAAGAAAATAAGGTGTCTGAGGTGACAGATTTTCCGATATGACCTTGCCTTCCTTCGCGACAGAAGTCACTTTTTGTCTCTGCTTCCGACGGCTCAGAGGAGAATCGACCGATTTTAGCCAGATATTCTCCAGGATGCTTCGTTCAGTGTCCCCCCTAGAGTTTTACCATAAGTAACCTGTGTGGAAAGAGTATAAAGTTTGAGTAAATGTTTATTCACTAGCACCGCACGGTAGCAACTTTGTCTAACTATATATAGTTTCGGTAATGTTATCGCCTCGCTTTCCTTGTTAACCATTTGTGACCAAGGCTTTGATAAATTTAAAACGCGAATGAAATGAGTTTTGAGAATGAGGTCTATCTCAAAATATTTGAGAATTTTTGTACACATTCTTTGATAGACTAAAAATATATGAAACATTGCTGAGTTAATTTTTATTTTGCTAACTAAATTTTATTTAATTATGGATTTCTATTATGCTACTAATTTGCTAATGGCGAAGTATAAAATAAATACGTTTCATACTTCCTTTTGTTATGTTACTTGTGGTATAAATATAAATCCAATTTTAACGGATCTAGGTATACCCGAGAGAAAAAAACGTCGTATATATAGACTTCATCATCCTTTTTTCCATTTTTCAGATACTCATCCCGGCCCCAGTTCCCAGTTCTCCGTATTTCTGAAATGCGTCCCTTATTTTGAGGATTACCGAAGTGAAGTCTATAAACTCGCGGATGACAATCAGAGATGGGCACACTTGAAAGAACCCCGCTCGCACTCACTCTCGAATTGATGAGTCATGTACAGCTCACACTCACTCTCGAATTGTTGAGTCATGTACAGCTCACACTCACTCTTGAATTAAAGTGTATTGTAACGCTCTCACTCTCGAATTAATGAGTAATGTACCACCCACACTCACTCTCGAATTGATGAGTCATGTACAGCTCACAATCATTCAGCTCATGTTTAAAATAAACAGGCTCACTCAATCACACTTGCTGTTTAGAACGTCACGCTTTTTTTAACCATGCATAAATATAAATATTACTAGCACCACTGTATAAGAGGGAAATATTTAAAGAGGGCTTTTACAAATATCATAGAAACTAATTAAATTATATGTTATTATCGAAAATTTAAATATTTATTAAAATATGGTTTTATTTTTCCCATAGTATTTAAATAGACACGATGACCATTCTCTCGTCTTCGTTTAAGCATTAAACTTGTATCGCGCTCATCTCATATCAGAAAAAACGGCGAAAGGGTTATCTCAATTTACTCATTTCGCTCGATCATGAGACAAACGTGCCCATGTCTTATGGGCAATACCTCATTGTATCGTTTTCGATATTATTTTTTACGCAGGCTATAACTTTTTGGTGATGGCAATCTGCCGCCCGCATATAAAAATGGTTTAATTCTGGAATTTTACCCAGACAAGTTAACTTTTTTCCTTTTGGCTGCTTAAGGAATGGCATGTTTGATATGATGAATATTTGGGTCGTGTGTATTCTATTATCAGTCAGCGGCCAGACAAGAGTTTTCTCTCATGCTCATAATTGGATTGTGGGAGACTCGAATTGCACGCGTCGAAAGAGATTTCTATTTTGGGGAAAAGGGGATATTGTGGCCCACACCATTTCAACACTTTTCAAATAGAAATAAACTGGTAATCAAATGAGCTATAGAAATATCACGGTAATGCCTGTAGTGTGTCTAAAGCCGCGCTCACACATACCCTCTGCAAGGTTTCTAGCCCGTCGTGTGAACAGTTACCGTTGCGCGTCCCAGCGTTTCAGATCGCTTCGGCTGAGCTGCTTTGTTGAGCATTTTGGCAGCGAGTCGGTTTTTGGGAACCATGAGCCTGTTTTTACCAAAATCGTCACTCGTAGATTTTTATGCGCCTAATAAAATATTTATGCCATTTTTGGAAGAAAATACATGTCTCGCAAATATTTGTCTATTTGTTTAAAAAGTTCAACAAATTTCTTCTGTGTGCATTAGTTTTTAATTAGAATGTTTTGAAACGTCACTCAAATGCGTGAGCAGACGAACTTCTAATTATATTACCATTCTACGCATGCGCAATTTTCTTCAAAACTCACTGGAAATCAAACGTGTCAACAAAAAGATTTACAAACGCTAAGCACCGCAGCGAGATCGAAACGATGCAAAACGTTTCCGGGAGTACGTGTGAACGTGGTTTATAGTCTTAGTGCCTAATTTGATTTTTAGTTAACAGTGGAGACACACTGTGTTAGACAATTGAACGAGTGACCCTCTAGTGTGTCAATAGGCCTAGTGCCTATTTAGGATTTTAGTTAACAGTGGAGACACTGTGTTAGACAATTGAACGAGTGACCCTCTAGTGTGTCAATAGGCATAGTGTCTACTTTAAATTTTAGTTAACGGTGGAGACACGCTAGTTGTGTTAGAAATTTGAACAAGTGACCCTCTAGTGTGTCAATAGGCCTAGTGTCTATTTTGAATTTTAGTTAACAGTGAAGACACTGCGGTAGAAAATTGAATGAGGGTCCTATCCCGTAGAACAGTTTTTGATGGGAAAAACCTAAAGGAAATGTTCTAAAGATATATTATATTATATTTTTCGATAAAAAATCGCTATAAAATCTTAATAATTACCTATGTTTCTAAAGGTATTTGCTATAAAATATCTATTTAACTATAGTTATATTCTTTACTATATAATAAATTGGAAATTTTGGCACCGTTGATATAGAGAAATCCTTGGAATGTGTCTCTAAGGCCTTACTTTACAAACATCTCTCTACATTTTACAGAGAGTTTTCTTTACAATTTCTCGAGAAAATTTTGTTCTGGATTCTTTCTCTTACCTTTTGAAGTGGTTTAAAACCGTAAATTAGGTCAAAAATAAAAGATCGTTTTAGTGAAAAGAATTTATAATCAAAGAAAAGATGGATCGTCGAAGAAAACATTTTTTAATGATCCTTCCGGCATCCAACTTTCCACCAAGACTCGAGAGCAAACGTTTCTTTGAAACCGAAATATTTTTATTCTCGTTGAATATGATCCTGAAAGAGATACAGGTTTTTGTAATTCACATTTTTGTTAAAGAACCTATTATCTTTGAAAATTTTTGTTAAATTTTGATAACTTGATTTCCTTTATAGGCCGACTACATAGTTATTCGGTTTACTCTGTCTTTCACTGTAAGCTGGCTCGCTGCAAGACACATATGCTATGCAAGCAGCCGACTACCAGTGATAAACAGAGTAAACCGAATAAATATGTAGTCGGCCTTTAACCTAAGCTACTGTCATCGCTCAACAATAATATTTAAGCATTTTTGTACCTTTGAGAACATAGAGAGATATCGAATACCCTAAGTAACATAATACCAATTAGTATGACTATTTTCAAAAATTATTGTTGTAAGTCTTAAAATTATCCGTATTTTTCTGAAAAAAAATAAAAAAAATTTCATTCCATGATTAGTCTAATATATTGTTTGCAAATTTAAATAAAGCGTCATTTTCGCCTCATTTTTTCGAATCTGAAAGTAAAACTAAACCTCTAGACTAGTTTAAACTGATTAACAATGTAACACTATTAATATTTTGTAGTATGTTTACTGATATTAGACATTTCATATCGATAAAAAGTTTAAAACATTAAAATCCCTTAAAAAGTAATTTATGTTTCAATTTTTATTTTTCCGATTTGCTGAAAATTTTCCACAATTCGGAAAATTTTCTGGAAATTTTTCTGTATTTCATTTTTCTGGAAAATTAACAACACTAGCAAAAACTTTCACAGAACGGATAACAGAGCTAGTGCGCAATCAATTTGTAGTTCAGCACATTGCATATTTAAGCACTAGGGGGCTAAGACGATAATATACGGCTCAATTAATTTACAAGTCCAAGTCGGAGCTGACCTTAAATTATGTACAGCGATTACAGCCTTTGCTAGTCCTAAATCTGTAATCGATTACGTAATCACTGTAGTTCAGACAAAGGTACGGGCTTGTACACCGATTACGGATAGTGATAAGTCCGTAGGCTAGAATATCATAGTTGAAAATTAGTATTAAAACAATAGAAAGAGTCCAACTAATTCTTATTATGTTACTTATACTAATACGTATTTAGTCACATTTTTCAAATGAATTTATTAGGTGGAAAAATAATAGTTGATTTTATAACATAAAAAGTGGTCTGGCCCAACCTATTAAAATGTTGCTCTTATAGTTTCTTACGTCACAAGACCCAGTTTCATTAGAATATTCTTCGCGCGAGCTATTTGCACGCGCGCTAGTGAAACCTATATTACTCTCGCGACTGCAGCGCGCGCTCGTAGACTTGTAAAAGTAAGAGACTGTGACGTCAGAGCCACATTTAAACAAGAAGGCCACGTTGCTTTATAAAAATAACTTTTTCTGATGCCTATGTTTGGAGTGGCGTAGAATTACGAGAAATCCTACAAGATAGGCGCCTCTATCGAGAAAAATACACATTTTTAAAGTATACCATCACACGCTCACTACGGCGACGAAGCAAAGAGCACGTATTTGACCCCATTAAAGTCCAGCAAAATTGTGTGGTCATTCTACAAACGGCTCCCACTAAAATTATTAACACACGGACGATAAGGTACCGTCACACTTATGTTAACTATAATTAAAAACTAACGCTAAAAGTCAAAATGAAAAACGACAATATCATTGACAGAACGGCATTTTGCTTCGAGTTTCAAACACTAGGTGGCGCTGGTCAGTTGAAGGACTTTGGCAGTCGGAATTTGTTTTCGAAACTTTATCGACATACGCAGGTATTTAGAGATCGAACAAGAAAGTTGGGAAACTTGGGGCGAATATGAAATATTCAAACTGTTTCCGGAGGCGGACATTATGGACTCACGCCGGATATCGGATAAATAAGTAACCCGCGAAACCAATAACCGTGGCCGGGGAGAGACTTAGTCTGCTCCTGGTCCATCTAGTCTTGACAGGAAACCACCGAGTACCGGAGCGGATTGATCCTCACGCTAGGCGCGTGCGTTTATTGCTTTGCTAACTAGAACTTCGTCAAACAACGCCATTTACCAAGTTATTATTTGTTCTTGATGCGTGATCTCGTTCTTCAGAAAGTACGCTTAGTACTTGTCTCTCGTAGAACTATATTTTTCTACAATATTGTATTGCACTCTCAAAAAAGTATGATGTTAGTACGATATGATACTTTTATCTCGATGAAGTACATTTTAGTACGATATGGTACTTTTCTCTCGATGAAGTACATTTTAGTACGATATGGTACTTTTCTCTCGATGAAGTACATTTTAGTACGATATGGTACTTTTCTCTCGATAAAGTACATTTTAGTACGATATGGTACTTTTCTCTCGATGAAGTACATTTTAGTACGATATGGTACTTTTCTCTCGATGAAGTACATTTTAGTACGATATGGTACTTTTCTCTCGATGAAGTACATTTTAGTACGATATGGTACTTTTCTCTCGATAAAGTACATTTTAGTACGATATGGTACTTTTCTCTCGATAAAGTACGTTTTAGTACGATATGGTACTTTTCTCTCGATGAAGTACATTTTAGTACGATATGGTACTTTTCTCTCGATAAAGTACATTTTAGTACGATATGGTACTTTTCTCTCGATAAAGTACGTTTTAGTACGATATGGTACTTTTCTCTCGATGAAGTACATTTTAGAACGATATGTAATTTTCTCTCGATGAAGTTAATTTTATTACGATATGGTGATTTTATTTCGATGAAGAACATTTTGTACCTATCTCTCGGTTAATTATTTTTTTCTTATGTCAATTGTCAAAGAAAACCAACTAATGATTCTTACAAACATTATTTAATAATAATACAAACGTATTATATTTTATATCTAACTGATAATTTGTTTGATATACCTAGTTAGTTTTTTCAAGCAATGTGCCTTAAATTGTATGCTCTCTTATTCTAGAATAAGAATGTTTAAAGCAAGTCTTGGTTCTATCAAAAAAGTAGGAAAATGTCAAACCGATTCTTGAAAACACTACTAGCTGAAGCACCATCGAGCAGCGCTACAAACTGAATGTGGCTTGTTTGAACCACGCCTGCCATCTCTTGGTGTAAATACGTACTAAAATACGAAATATACGAAATAAAAAAGGCAAATGAAAGCTAATATAGAGTATCATAATTCAATTAACTATATTTATATTCAGTGTAATTTATCCCCTTATAAATAATATTATATAATGAATTTAACCTCTGATTCATAATATTAGTCACCAAGTAACAATATTTAACCTCTGATTCATAATATTAGTAATCAAGTAATAGTATATAACCTCTGATTCATAATACTAATCACAAAGTTCTATTATTTAAACTATGATTCCTAATATTTACCACTAAATCTTTTTTGAATAATAATCAGCTAGGCTAATACCCAAGGCACCACCTTAGGCCCAAGTCATCTAGCGACTTTTAATGCCTTTTAAATAGGTGGCCGGCTTTTAGTATTTAACTTTTGATTCATAATACTAATCGCCAAGTTTTAGTATTTAACCTTCGATTTCATAATACTAATCGCCAAGTTATAGTATTTAACCTTCGATTTCATAATACTAATCGCCAAGTTATAGTATTTAACCTTCGATTTATAATACTAATCGCCAAGTTATAGTATTTAACCTTCGATTTATAATACTAATCGCCAAGTTTTAGTATTTAACCGCTAATAAATAATATTTGTCACTGAATAATAACATAAGTAACATAATATTCTACCTTGGTAATAGTATATTACGCCATATTTATTCACTAGAGGGCTAAACCGTAATTGCGCCCTAGCTCTGAAAATCAGTGCCTAGATAATGTTTCCTAAATGGCATACTTTGTTACTGTGTTACTTAAAACTATTTAATATTAATATATATTATATTTAATATTAAAACCAATATAAAATTATGGTAATAAGTTTCTTTAATTTACGTTCAAACCACATTTCGAAAGAGCAAATCAGTAACAAGGTATTTGCAATAGGCGAAACTATAAAGTCCAGAAGGGCTGAAAAGATGGTAGTCACGTGACTTTGTGAAGAACTGCAGCGCCATCTATCCGAAGGAATACGAACTATTATTTATTTCATTTTGCTAATGGTGGTTTAAATTTTGATCGATTTATTATTTAAAACATTTTGTAATAGAAAAGTGTAAATTAATTAGCTCTCTGCAGTATCTGGAAGGAATGTTTTTTCTTTAACGTCACACGGCCAACTATGAACACGAGTTACCGAGTCGAAGTTGGCTGTGAAAAGGTAGTCACGTGATTTTGTTTTCCCATTTTAACAAGTTGGTTCAGATCAAATGTACTTTATAGTATCGCCTATTGTGTCGGAAATCGTAGCAACTTGTTTCCAAGGATAAGTCTTAAAGATTTCGGGGGAGCGCAACACTTTTTTAAAAAGTGAAATTCTTAATTTTCCGTGTAAGTACACGCAACCAGTGTTGGGCATTTTCGTCAAAGAGCCGCTCACGCTCACGTCTTATTGAGCGGTAAAATTTTCGCTCCTCTCTTTTCGCTCTTTTTTTGAGGGGTAAAATTGTCACTCTTTTTTTCGCTCTTTTTTGAGCGGTAAAATTTCGCTCTTTTTTTTCCGCTCTTTTTTTGAGGGGTAAAATTTTCGCTCTTTTTTTCCGCCCTTTTTTGAGCGGTAAAATTTCGCTCTTTTTTTCCGCTCTTTTTTGAGCGGTAAAATTTCGCTCTTTTTTTTCCGCTCTTTTTTCAGCGGTAAAATTTCGCTCTTTTTTCCGCTCTTTTTTGAGCGGTAAAATTTTCGCTCTTTTTTTCCGCCCTTTTTTGAGCGGTAAAATTTTCGCTCTTTTTTTCCGCTCCTTTTTGAGCGGTAAAATTGTCGCTCTTTTTTTCCGCTCTTTTTTGAGCGGTAAAATTTTCGCTCTTTTTTTCCGCCCTTTTTTGAGCGGTAAAATTTCGCTCTTTTTTTCCGCTCTTTTTTGAGCGGTAAAATTTCGCTCTTTTTTTTCCGCTCTTTTTTGAGCGGTAAAATTTTCGCTCTTTTTTTCCGCCCTTTTTTGAGCGGTAAAATTTCGCTCCTCTCTTTTCGCTCTTTTTTGAGCGGTAAAATTTTCGCTCTTTTTTCCGCTCCTTTTTGAGCGGTAAAATTGTCGCTCTTTTTTTCCGCTCTTTTTTGAGCGGTAAAATTTTCGCTCTTTTTTTCGCTCTTTTTTGAGCGGTAAAATTTCGCTCTTTTTTTTCCGCTCTTTTTTGAGCGGTAAAATTTTCGCTCTTTTTTTCCGCCCTTTTTTGAGCGGTAAAATTTCGCTCTTTTTTTCCGCTCTTTTTTGAGCGGTAAAATTGTCGCTCTTTTTTTTGCTCTTTTTTGAGCGGTAAAATTGTCGCTCTTTTTTTCCGCTCTTTTTTGAGCGGTAAAATTTTCGCTCTTTTTTTCGCTCTTTTTTGAGCGGTAAAATTTCGCTCTTTTTTTTCCGCTCTTTTTTGAGCGGTAAAATTTCGCTCTTTTTTTTCCGCTCTTTTTTGAGCGGTAAAATTTCGCTCTTTTTTTCCGCTCTTTTTTGAGCGGTAAAATTTCGCTCTTTTTTTTCCGCTCTTTTTTGAGCGGTAAAATTGTCGCTCTTTTTTTTTGCTCTTTTTTGAGCGGTAAAATTTCGCTCTTTTTTTTCCGCTCTTTTTTGAGCGGTAAAATTTTCGCTCTTTTTTTCCACCCTTTTTAAGCGGTAAAATTTTCGCTCTTTTTTTCCGCTCCTTTTTGAGCGGTAAAATTGTCGCTCTTTTTTTCCGCTCTTTTTTGAGCGGTAAAATTTTCGCTCCTCTCATTTTTGTTTTGCGCTCTTTTAAAAAGATATTTTACCCCTCATTTTCGCTCATAATAACAAATCCGCTCACAATGAGATGAGCGGTGCCCAACACTGCAAGCAAACCCTGTGAACTATAGCCTTTATCCGGCGGAAAATACAAAGGCCTTTCTCGTTTCTTACACCAAAATTTGCGAAAGCCTTTTTCGGAGGTGGATTAGGGGTCTCCGTCCGGTCAAGCATTATGCGCTGAAATCTTGATGAAAGCCAAATTCCGCGCCGCAAAAAGAGAGTAAAACCAGAGCGGCGCTGGGGCCCAACGGCATTTTTTCTTTATATTTAGCGGCTATAAAGCGTCGATGAAAGGAGAGAGCACGATCAAGACCGTCATAAAAAACAGCCCACTTTTTGTTCATCGTCCGCTGGATGGCGCTGCCAAAGGAAGCTTTGTTATTGGCGTTGCGGGGCTTTTTAGTACTTATCCTCACTTTACAACCTCTCTTTTTACAACCAAGGTGAAGTTATGGCGTGTATCGCCAAGTCTGTGTTCGGGCCAACTTTATTAAGTTCGTTATTGCGCCCAGAACCCGCGTTTTAAAGTCCCGCTTCGGCTGAACAACGAACCAAAAAAATTACTGAAAGCAACCCCTTCGAAATTAGGGAAATTGAATTACGTTCCCGGTCTTTATGGGCTCGCTACTAACCTATCTGTACAGACTTTATTATTATTGTTCTTCATGAGGAACATCGCTGAAGGTACGCCATGAAAAGTTCAGTCTTCAAATATAATTTGTTTGGAATAGAGAACATAAAGTGATAAATTTTATATTGCGGGGGTACTCGTGATAGGAAATAAAAGGTATGATTAAAGCTAGTGGCTGCTCTATCATTGCCACCTGTATTATGAAAAGGGTCCTGTTATTAGAGATGGCCATGAATTTATCCGATTCTTCGAAAAACGCGACTTTACTGGAGAGTGTGGTGCCATCTATTAGAGGCAAAGGAAGCTAAAATTCAAAATAGCCAAATGATAACGTCGTCAGAGAGTCATTGTAGAGTATTATAGTTAGAAAACGTATACTCTATTTACTGGACTTTAAACCTTGATCACATGTTATTAACCAATTTACAAACGATCCAATCAACGCGAGAAGTACCTATAAGTACCCCCCCTTTTTAGTTCCACATCTATATGTATATATAGAGTGGGACTATTGTTTTCGTTAGAATGTTGTGAAGTGTCGTCGTCGTCGTCGTCGTCCAACTTTTTAACACCTTCCATATCTTTTGAACGGGTTGACATAACGCCGCCGTTTTTTCTAAGAATGCTTAATATAGTTGCCACTATCTGCACAACCAAGTTTCACGGGTTAAATTTAGTTAGCGGCGATTTGCCAGCCCCTTCTATCCGACCCCTATTAGACACTTCTAAAAAAATACGCAGTCTTACAATTTTGGATACGATTGACTTTTAAATTTAATTTATTTTTTAAATTACGTATTTACTTTAGCTCTAATGGTTTGCCAGGTTTCGGTGCCCTAGAAAAATTAGGGGCCCTTGGGCCCGCATAAACCACCTTACCGCTGACGTTCGTTTTTGCCTTACGCGGAGTGCGTAACTAACTTATCGAAGCCGCGTATGGCCAGAAGAAATAAATAAGTGTGACACTTAGAGTGCGTGATTTACGTATCGAAGCCGCGTATGCCAGAAATAACAAAGAAGTGTGACACTCACTTATCGAAGCCGTGTATGGCCAACGCTCTTCGCGTGCGATTTGAGGTATAACTTTGAAACTTGATGTAGTTATTAGGATGGGTATTGCGGATATTTTACCAGAATTAATTTTAATTTAACCAAGGCTTAGCATACTTTGGCCTAATTTTAACGCTATTCGCGTGCGATTTGAGGTATAACTTTGAAACTTGATGTAGTTATCAGGGTTGGTATTACGGATATTTTACCAGACTTAATTTTAATTTAACCAAGGCTTAGTTTGTTTTGGAATATATTTTACGTTTTTCGCGTGTGATTTGAGGTATAACTTTGAAACTGGATGTAGTTATTAGAATGGGCATTGCGGATATTTTACCAAACTTAATTTTAATTTAACCAAGGCTTAGCTTGTTTTGGCCTAATTTTAACGCTATTCGCGTGCGATTTGAGGTATAACTTTGAAACTTGATGTAGTTATTAGAATGGGTATTGCGGATATTTTACCAAACTTAATTTTAATTTAACCAAGGCTTAGCTTGTTTTGGCCTAATTTTAACGCTATTCGCGTGCTATTTGAAAGTTGATGTAGTTATTAGGATGGGTATTGCGGATATTTTACCAGACTTAATTTTAAATTAACGAAGGCTTAGCATTTTTACGCAGTCCTATCATTTTGGATCCGATTGACTTTTTAATTCCGTTTCATTTTTAATCTATATTACTGCTATACCTCTTCATTGGGTGCACGTTTCAGCTCTGTCAGGTAAACAGGGGGCTCAACAGCCCCCCTTTTCCGATTTTGAGCGTTGATTTACGCAGAGTACGAAAGTTCCCAAAAATCTCCCGGGTAAAGCGTTATTAATAGGTTAGTTCCTATTGGATTTGAAATACTGAACCCAAACTTAGAATACAGATAACGAAGCTTACGTCTGACGCTATGCTTAACCCTTATGCCAAGGCTTAGAGAAAAATTAATAATCTTCGTAGTTCCTATTGGATTTGAAATATGGGGCTTAAACTTCGAATATAGGTAAAGGTGGTTACGTTTGGCACTATGCTTAACCATATTAACACGCGCCAAGACTTATCCTACATGAATTTTCTTCGTAGTTTGGACTGGATTTGAGATACGGGCCTCAAACTTTTAATACAGTTAAGAAGCTGAAGTCTGACCCTATGTTTAACTCTTTTAACCCGCGCCAAGGGTTAGTGAGCGTATGCGAATTTTCTTCGTAGTTCCTATTGGATTTGAGATACGGAGCTCAAACTTACAATACAGATAAAGAAGCTTACGTCTGACGTTTTGCTTAAACCTTTTGACACGCGCCAAGGCTTAGAGAATAATTAATTAATTCATCCATGTGGAACTAATATTACGGCCTTGGCCGACTTGTTGATTTCTACGCTAGCGACATCTATTGAAAAAAGAGCTACTTCACGTCGAACCGCCACTTACTTTAATATTTCTGAAGTATTTTTTCAAATCTTTTCACCCAGGGCTTGCCCAAATGGTCCGGTTTGAGCTAATCTCGTTTCCGACCTTCAAAATGGTCATCTGGAACTTGAAAATCTCCAAAATGTACTAATATATCTTAATAAAAAACCTCTATAATAAATATGGCGATTTCGACCTTGAAAATGGTCATCCCGACCTTCAAAACTCTTAGCAAGATTAAATATCCTATTATATCATAATTGAAAATATCTACAATAAATATGGCGATTTCGACCTTTAAAATGGTCACCCCGACCTTCAAAATTCTTAGCACGATTAAATATCACAATAGGTCTTTCTATAAAATGTTCAACGGCCGGTCTCCTGTTTTTTCGACGTCACGCAACGCCAACTTCACCAATAAAAGTTGGCAGTACTATTTTATTTCCTCTTGGCAGCCACATCCAGTGAAGAGCAAACTTTACGAGTTATTGTTAGGCCTAACAAGTGCAGAAGGTGGATTAAGGTTTAATTTCTCTTTTAAAAATTTAATAAGAAGGTCGTATTTTAAAGCTTTTCATGAAAACTTATAGGTAAATATGTTTATTTTGTTGGTTTCAATGCCTATTCTAAATATAGGCTTATCTGATACGTTTCTGTTATGTAACATTGATTCCTAGCATATACTTGTCAGCGCTTACTTTATGTGTCAAATTTAAATGAATGTAAAGCTAAGTATGACTGAAAAATATATTGGTTTTAGAAATTCATAACGGAACGAAAAAGAAGCTGTTTGGTCCAGTTTCCAACTGGTAATGTAAAGATAACTGGTTCGATTCTGTCAAAATAAAATTAATAATAAATCATGAATTTGCTATTTTAATAGTATAAACATTAAATATATACCTGTTTGAGGAATTAGTTGCCATTGTTTCAGAAGAAAAATGCAGCCTTGGCGCACTTCAAAACATTTTAGTTTGAAATCATCCTTGCAAAAACAGTTTTCTTTCTAAACAAGAAGGCCAATGTTAATTTATAGAAAGACCTATTGAAAATATCTACAATAAATATGGCGATTTTGACCTTGAAAATTTGTCATCATGACCTTGAATATTTTTAATATTTAATCATTTAAACTTGTACACCGCTTCTACGTCCCAAAGTGGAGTGACGCGCCGTTACGCGCGCTAGTGGAAACCATAGCTTAGAGCAAGAAGGTATTTATACTTCCGGGGATTCACTGTGTTGAGATGGGCCAGAATGGGGGAAGGGACAACGTCACCGGAGAGCGCTTCAGTCGGGTCAGAAGATGCGCGATTGGAAGCACTAGGTGGTTTCTTTTCGCCTGTTCTCGGACTAAAAGTGTACACTCTTTTTACCTCAATACGTTTTATTCACCTGTTCCGGGGATGAGAATTACTCCGGCCCATAAACTATTCGCTTGTTCCGAAGTATTAGGGCTACTCTTTTTACTCCTTCTGTAAAGGAAGTGTAAAGGAGTAAATCGGATTTGATCGTCTGCTAGCCAGAATTTATCCGCTGAAAAGGCCACAGGCAGCCATTTTGGAAAAACGTTTTTACTCCGACGCAAACTATTCGCCAACCCAGAATCGAAGTAAAATGACGTCATAGCCTTACACTTCTTACCCTACTCCGAAATCCCGGAACAAGCGAATATAAACCACCTATTGTTGGCTGGATTGCAGGGAATCTAAAAATCTGTTAATTTAATAATAATAATTATTATAATAATCAGCTAGGCTAATACCCAAAGCACCACCTTAGGTCTAAGTCATCAAGCGACTTTTAAAGCCTTTAATTCAGGTGGCCGGGTTACAATGCGTAAGAGGGTGGTGGCAAGCCACGTGGGCCAACAGCTCCCTACACTAACTATTACCGTTAACCTCAACAAGTTTTTATTTTATCATCCACAATGGATTTATATTGTCTATGATATCATTAAATCATTTTCCTGCAAATGCTTCGGAAAATGTTTATTCGATTTCTAAATAGTGTTATAAATTGTTTCCAAACTTTAACGTATTTGAATATATTTCAATTTAAATAAATGTTTGGCAGTAAAATCAGAAAACGAACCAGGAAATAAATTGGAAATATGCAATGTGGCATAATTTATCGTCCCTAAAACTTGTTCGATTATCGCATTTCTACCGAAAATAAGTTCCATTAATCAAGTTTTGCCTAATGAATCAACAGAGAGGCAGAAGGTAGAGCTATCGTCCATATGAAAATATCGCATTTGCATATACCGATTTTCGTTCCTCAGACATCGCCATGTAAGCAGCTTCGCGTTGAAGTCGATTATGAATAGATATTGGAAATTGACGCCGCGTTTTTTCCCTCTTAGTTAATATCCGGCACTCTTTGTTCACGAAAAAGTGGTCCCGGCCCTTGCTAATTAAACCTACCCTCTCGGTTACCCCCACCCGTTCGATGTCTTGCCTTCCCGTGTTGGACATGAGCCGGAAAATGTGCAGGTTAAGCACTCGACTTTACGAACGGCGACGTCTGAGCTAAAATATCATTTTCGCGTACATTTCCTTCCTGTTCCATTTTTGGGGGTCCTTCGCAAATTACGAAACCCTAAGGAAGACATTGTGGACGAGAACTATCATTTTTGCCCTATGGCTACAGTGGCGTAGCTGATGGTCCGCGGCGCGGGGGGCCCTACTCACCATAAAAAAATTGAAAAGGGGGTCCCTAATCGAGATTTTTGTGAGGGGGGCCTCTGAGTTCTTAGCTACGCCACTGTATGGCTAGTCATTTCCTGTAATCGGCGAACGGGCTTGTAGCTTTTACTGTATCAAAGTGATTTGTTAACTGATTACAGTCTGTTATCAGTTAACAGACATGGGCAAAACTCGGAGTGAATTTGTGCGAGTGATTTCCCCCTTACTTTTCTCGCTCCTTTCCCCAATAAAAAGTTTTCACTTTTTTGTCATTCGCCGAGTAAAAACAGTAAAGGTAGTCAAGGTCAGCTCTTGCACTCTTATCTATTTTTAAGACTACTAAATGAAGGCGGGAAATTTGAATTTGAATTGAATGACTTTACTGGAGATCGTGGTGCCATCTATTAACGGCAAAGAAGGCTAAAATATACTTTTTCGACCGAATTAAAATTTCCCGCCTTAAATTTCCAGTTTCCCGCCAAGAATAAGAGTGAAATTGGTGACCTTGACAAATCCCTTTCTTTGGGGAAGAGTGAACTCGGCGAGTGACGAAAAGTGAGAGTGGGAAAGATAAAAGATTTTTAATTAGTTCCACTCAAGACTAAGAGTGGAACTCTAAATATCACTAAGGATTTTTCCCATGTCTGATTACAGATCAAAGACTTGCTGCAGTTATGTACACGTATTTTTAGGAAGTGCTTAGCCCCTTCAGTTTCTGGCCAACTTTGTTTAGTTTTCAACACGTTGCATTTTCGTTCATGTGCTCTACTAACTCCACTAAATAAACAATTATAAGATTACATTTAGTTTGGTTTAATCAAAAGGATGTGTATAAAACCTTTCAGATTTTAAGATTGAAACTAAGCCTCGGTCACAAAAACCAGCAGTCGCGTTTCTAACACATTGTAGAAATTGTTTTTCCACTTTACATAGTGCCACCTAGCGGCTGATAAATCACAAAGCTCCTACTTACTAGACGTAAATTCAGCAGCTTATGAGCTTTTCTCGTTGTCCGCTACGTGGCTCTATGAAAACTGTCTGTTGTTTTCGTTTCTATTACCTCTTTTTTAAATTGGAACTGATAGATGGCGTTTTACAGCGAGTTCTCCAAGAAAGGTTTTGCTTACACAGGCCCACACAAAAGTTTTAATTAAACTCCGCAAATAATATTAGATTTTGAACAACTTCTTTAGATTTAAATATATTATTTTATATACTCCGCCGCTTGCTTATAGCAGAGCTCTCGGCAGCACTTTAGTTGGGTCGCTTAGTTTCTAAGTGAAGCAGAGTGAACGACGATTCCATGCAGTGTTTGGACAAAAGTACATCTAAACTCCTACGCATTGTAACCCGGCCACCTGAATTAATGGCTTTAAAAGTCGCTTGATGACTTAGGTCTAAAGTGGAGCATTGAGTATTAGCCTAGCTGATTAGTATTATTATTAAAACTCCGTGCTATGCTTCATTTTTTTTTGTAATTGCAACGATAACCAGTGTTGGGTAGTATTTTAAATACTTGTATCTTAAAGCAAGTAACGGCTTGACGTGAAGTAGCTCTTTTTCCAATAGATGTCGCTAGCGTAGAAATCAAAAAGGCGGTACTTATAGGTACCCCTCTCGTTGATTGGGTCTTTTGTAAATTGGTCAATAACTTAAATTATAGCAGTTATAAACAATAATTTTACATGATATATGTAATTTAGGATAATTAAAGTCCACTAAATAGAGTATAAGTTGTCAATGGCTATCTTACGACGTTATCATTTGGCTATTTTTAATTTTAGCTTCCTTTGCCTTTAATTGATGGCACCACACTATCTAGTGAAGTCGCGTTTTTCGAAGAATCAGATAAATTAGTCTTTTAAGTTTACATAGAGCTACGTAGTGGCAAATGCGAGAAGCTCATGAACTGCTGGATTTTCGTCTGCTAAGCAGACGATTTTTCAATAAAGCATCTGCTTAGCAGACGAAAATCCAGCAGTTTATGAGCTTCTTACGAGACAATCTGCCTTTTAGATCACGCGTAAAAATGTTATATTCTCGATCTTTCGGACAGTCTGGCTTTTTTTTTCGCTTTCAAGAAATTACAGTATTTTGAGTATTTAGGATTTTAGAATACTAAATTAAAGTATTTTTTTTTTAAATACTTTACGCTATGAGTATTTAGTATTTTATTTTAAATACTTTGTCGTAGGAGTATTTAGGATTTTATTTTAATACCGAAAGTGAAGCCCAACACTGACGATAACACCAACGCATTTCGCCTTGCAAATAGGGGCCTACTGCCACTGAACTAGGGGGCATGCTCTGTGACACGTTCCACTTAACACGTGACCCCGAGCGTGCGTCGCGTGCCGTTATAAAATAGCAGCCGTAAAGCCCCCTAGTGTTGTGTGGCACCGCGATCTTCAACTTAATCGAAGTAAAAAATCTCCATCAATATGTTTAGCTTTGGAAAGTCCTTTCTTTGGTGCTACGCTATTTGTGAAACGCCCCTGGCATTCTGAAACTCAGTTAAAACCATCTCCGGATAGATTTCTTTTTTTCTTTACTCTTTGCAAAAAATAACGGCCAGGTTGTATAGATGGCACTAGGATCGGAAAATTAATCCTGTCTTTTTTCTATGGTAGCATTGTCCTTTGTCGAAGCCACAGTTTTTTCGTTGGCGCTCACCTTAGAGCCAATGCAGGGAGCATTGTGGCGATGCGATCCGAAATTGACTTGTGAATAATTCAGGCGGGCCTTAATTGGCCGTTGCTGCTTTCTCCGCGTCTCTGAATCGAACTTGTAATTGAGACTTATTTCTGGATTTCTTGGCCCCCAATTCATCGTGCTTCTGTACTTGTTCTTGGCTTTGGCGGTTTTTTTTCCTTTCCAATAAATTGATACAATCGCATTTATTTCCGTCCCCTTCAATTCGTTGGGTTTGAACATTTATAAATTATCTGGTTATTTATCAACCTGGGTTGTCTAATTTAAATAACGATTTCAATAAAGCTATTTTTTAAATCACCTTTTATACTTTAATGTATTTATAAAAATTTACAAATTCATAGCAAACTTAATTAAATATAGGTTTTTAATTTATTTAATTTTATTGGAATTTTAGTTTACAGTACCGCTGCAATCAAATTATTAATCAATCGTTATTTTTTAAATCAAAAAACCAACACTACTACCAATAAATTAAGTGCATGTAGCTTAAAGTTCAATACCTTTCGATTGCAAGGTCACTATATTGTTACTATACTTTGATCATTTTGAAACAGTGTTACACAGATCGTAATTTGATTCGCTAGTGAGTGAGCTTCTCTTCAAAATAAGAAGTCTATATTTTCTGACAGGTAAAGGAAAACCGGGAAAAGTCAGGGAATTTGAAAGTAGGTTTACCAAGTCAAGGGAATATCGTGAAATTTTAATTTTTTTTTTATAAAAGTCAGGAAAAGTTAATCTATAACCTTATAAGTCACTTCCGGCTAGGAGCAACAAACACAAGGAGAACGTAGCTAGCCTTTTAACACGCTAACGCAGTGTTGTGTACAAATTTCATTGGATGAGCCTTTACGCTGATCGTTTTACGGAAAGGGGGGGGGGGGGTAGACAATTTCCGAATTTTCCCCTTCCGACGGCAGCAGGCGCTAAAGCGTCTATCCAATGAAAATTGTACGCAAGAAAATCCACGACTTTTGACGGGTTGCGTTCTCCTTGTGTGGGGTGCTGTGTTTGTTGCTCCTAGCTTACACTAAAAGCTGATAAAATTAAAATACTAAGTTCCCAAAATGCAAAATTTGGCCTTAAAAATGATCGGGGAAAATTTTATATAAGTGGTCAGGGAAAACAGGAAAAAGTCCGGTAGTTTAAAACTAAAATTTTTGTGGCAACCCTGTTTGAGTAAAATCCAGAAGAAACTTTTTTTAAAGCCAACTTCGAAGTATAGATGGCAGCAGAGGCTCGGTTAAATACGACAGTATAAGTTTAAATTGATTGGTCTAATTCAAAATTTCTTTTCATTTGGCCCAGAAGCCATTTATGATGCAAAGGCCTTTCCAGATCTCACAGTACTCCTAAAAATTCTTCAATGAAAATAAAGAGATATTGCTTTTGCAACCAAAAATACGAAATCGTTAATTTTTTTGCACCCTCAATTCAAGCCGCCCTGTCGAAGCCCGATAAAAGCAAGATTCCTACTCGATCGATGAAACTGCACTGGAGCTAAGAACAATTGCAACTTTTCTCGAAAGCACTTCGCTTTATACGGCGCGGCGGGGAAGTGAAATTGCAATGATCTTACACGTCGTCACGAGAAATTTTGAATATGACTGTCGACAAAAGAGACGCGGTGGATTCACTCTGAAAATAGAAAAATATATCACGATATATGTATATTTGAGACGGATTTATCTCGATATTTCCACGTATACAAAGTGTCAAAATTTGCTCATCTCATATCAGGATGTATATTTGAAACGCATTTCTTTTAATATTTACTGGGTGTCTTAAAGATATTTTCGAATACATGTATAGAAGGAATTTTTCCCAACTAGTAATATTTTTTAATAAAAATGCATTTTGGGTTTTTAAAATGTTTTCCCCACCTCTATAGGTACTAAAATACAAATAGCAATGCATAATTTGTAGAATGTAATTTTTTTCTTCAATTGAAGATATTTGAAAAAAAATATTCTCCAAATTTGGCATTTGAAACTTTTAGAGTAATAAAAATTGTTTATTTTATTTTTATACTGTTTTTGGGGATATTTATAATATGATCTACAAATAGTCTTGGAAACGTTTACTGTGACTATAATATTTTATACTGTAATTGGAAATATATGAAAATCAACCATATACTTAAAATTTGTCTTAGAAACTTTCAGTTTAAAGAATTTTTTGTATTGTTGTTTGAAAAAAATTTAATTTTAATATCGAATGAAGATTTTTTTTGATATTCGTAGGTTGGTCGTGGGTGGTGGCAACCAGCGAATACCCTTAAGAATAAATAAATAATCAGCTAGGCTAGTACCCAAGAAACCACCTTAGGCCCTAGTCATCTAGCGACTTTTGAAGCCTTTAATTCAGGTGGCTGGGTTACAACACGTAGGAGGGTGGTGGCAAGCCCTTCATGCCACGCGAGCCAACAGCTCCCTACACTAACTATTACCGTTAAACTCAGCAAGTTATTTAGTGAAAGGGAAACCGAAGAAATCATTAGCAAACTCAACGGAAAAGGAGTAATTTCGAGTTTTCACCCAGTTTCAGCTAGGAGCAACAAACACAACACCCCCCACAAGGAGAACGCAACCCATCAAAAGTCGTGCAATTTCTTGCGTACAGTTTTCATTGGTTAGACGCTTTAGCGCCTGCTGCCGTCGGAAATCGAAAATTCGGAAATTGTCTTCCCACCGCCCGTAAAACGTTCAGCGTAAAGGTTCATCCAATGAAATTTGTACACAACTCTGCGTTAGCGTGTTTAAAGGCTAGCTGCGTTCTCCTTGTGTTTGTTGCTCCTAGGTGTCAGAAACTGGGATCGAACCTGGCTCCTTTTGCTGCGAGGTGAAAGCTCGAACCACCCTGTATATTTTTGTCCCCTACACAAAATATTTTTGTAACTTTTTTCTCCGAAAATTGGAGAGAATTTTGAAGTTTGAAGTATTTGCAAGAGGGGTAGAATGGAATTTTGAAGAGCCGGTTTAGCCACTCCGAATAAAAAGAACCAGCCTGGAAGTCGGCTTCCCACTCATTCCGAATCGTTGATTCGTGAGATCGGTCTCGGGACCCTCCGTGTTAGGCTTATTCCTCATCGCCGCGGCCTTGATGTGATTTGTTTCCGTCTCAGCCCAACGCCTTTTCCTCGTTGCAGGCTCAGTCGATATTGCCTCTGCAGATGCTTCCTTTATTTTGTTCCGTTTCCCTTCATTTTATTTGGCTGTAATGTAATGAATTACACCTTTTGTAAGCGGGTGTTGTAGCTATTTCGTCGATTAAGCTCTTTTTATCCCAAATATTATTTATAACTAGTTGGGGTAGCCGATTTTTCCCGGGGAAATTGGCCTATTTGTATAACCAAGGAAAACGCTCCAGTGAGTTAAGAAACTCGGTTTTGGCTAAGATCAAAGTGTAGTATCTTGTAAACAGGGGATATACATAATTATTAAATTAATTCAATTAATTAAAGTGGTTTTGCTGACCGTAACCGTCGAAAACCACAGTCAGTGTACCATGAGATAGTATATCGGCTGATGAAAATTTTATGCTAAGGCATTGTGTATGACCGTCAAGATCGGACCCCGTAAACCAATTCCTGGACCCAACATAACTTATTACTAACCAGTTAGTTAAAAACTAAAATTTAGGGCGAAAACCGCATCAAACAATATTGAGCAGTTAATTTTTATATAGAATAAAGCAATTTCAGGAAATTGAAAAGCGCGCGTCGGCCGCGACACCTGGTGAAAAATCGGCGATGCAGAAAAACAACATAAAAGCGCGCGCTGCTGAAGACGCGAAAGATTTGGTTTTATTTTGCATGCGCGACGCGTTTCAGTTATACGAGACCTAATCGTAAATTGCGCGATTTCAAAAGTTAGGATAGTTCGCAAATCGCTCACTAAGGTCATGCTGGTGCTGGCGATACACCTTAAGATGGGGGCGAAAATTCAAACCCAATATACTTGACGATATTTTGCGTTTCAACTTTTTGGGCAAAAACTATTTTTTCAAGACAAAATAAGGTACGTGTGAGTATATTGAACGTCTTGTTGATCTTTTGATACGGAAATAAGGCGATAATTGGAAAAGCTTGGCCGTTCCCCTTTGAAGAAACTTGGAAGAAGAGCCCAAACCCGAGCCCCACGGTCTGCACGGGCCGCGGTAGTGTCCGAGCTACAATTCGCTTCTGTGGTTTGTTTCCTGTGACAAACAGCGCTGTATCTTTTCGTTTTTACTGTCGTACATAACGTTAAGACGATTTGGCGGAAGCTGTACTTAGAAGTCATTTGTTTCAAAGCGTTTCTCGTGTTGGCATGTTGCTTTTTTTTGGCTGCTCGGAATAACAATAAGCCCGGGTTAGACCGTAGAAATCTTGCTTAATGCATCGTGTCTAGGCTGGGAAAATATGGACAACAAAATACTCGTCGCGAAACTAAGCTAAGCTGTATTCATTTTTTATCGCGAAAATAATGGTCACTCTTTTAAGGTCTTCTATACTCGCCCTATTTACGGCAAAAGTAATTTTTCAGAATAAACATCTTACTTTGATGTAAATTTTTGGGGTTCATTCTCACTAGACAGTAAATTTACAAACGCCTGGAATTTGGTAATTAAGCGAACATGCAGTTTGGAACTTAAAACGTCTTCTTAAGAAAATAATAATTTGTTAAGTGAACTACACGATTATGAAATATGTTTTGAAATAGATTTGTTTCGTGCTAAAATGAGACACGAAACTTGACGAAACCATTATCACTGTAGTTATGGTTTTTTGTAAATTGGTAGTTATACTTCCAACGGCCAAGTTAGTTTGATCATGTTAATCTTTTAAATTTCCAAATCTAAAGTTTTATCTGATTCTGTATCTGCTATAACTCATCTCACCAGATTCAGTTTATCAAAATGAACAATTAAAATTTTGAAAGAATTTTCATCAGTGGCTATGTAAAATCTATAACTGTGAGGCAACCGAAATCTGAACAGTTTCTGTTTGTCGATTTACAATGAATTCAGATTAATATCGAGTTTAAACTATCTTTTTTTGCAGTTTGACCCAGTACACTCTAGAGAAAAATGATTTTAGTAATGTTGAAATTATCTGACAATCCTGAAATCTGTACGAAAATCAGTTCCAAAATCTTAAAATTAGCTCAAAAACCAGAAATCAGTTCGGAAATTGCGCTCTTAAATCGCAAAATCAGTTTCTGATTTCTGAAATTACTTTCAGATTGAAAATCAGTTAGAAGCGCTAGTTGGCAATACAAATGGTACGGTTCAAATTAACCATTTCAATTGTAATTTTCTAACTCAACAGTCAGATGGTCGATTTTTTCAATATATCTAAGATGACCTAAGTATACAGTTTTTCCATAGATATGAATATTATAAATGAAATAATGACCCAACATTGAGATATTTTAATTTAACTGCATACGAGAGTGTGTTTCAGAAAGGTTCACTGTTTAATTAGTACAGTTTGCAACACAAATCATAATGTTTAAAATCTAATAAAGCACTATATAGCAGAAGTCTACAGCAAATATGAAAGCGGTTTTCAAACACCACCACCTACAATGGCGAATATAGGGAGTTTGTAATGGGTGCGAGGACATTTTTATTAACAAGGCCACGTTAATTAAAGGCACTAAAAAAGGCATTATAAAAAAGTACTATATTAGTAAATGTAACATAACCGGTTTATCCGCGGTCAGGTATCCAACGGGGCCCAAATAAATCAGTAAACCGTATTATCCGCTAATTAACTCTCAGTGTATGGTGTCCCGAAGGCCTGACCTATTGTTAATAGAGTTACTAGAGCGAAACACCATTCCGTCAATTGTAAAGCTGAGATTGCTAATTATTCCACACTTTTTTCATTAATTCTTATTAACTTAATAAATTAACCTCAAATACTTGTAGAAGAAACATCAAGATTCATTTCTTTTGGCCAAGGATAATTGATTTACAAAAAACGGTAGACACAATACTTATAACTAAATTAACGCCGAGCGCGAAACGTTTTATAAAATAAAATCAAAAATATATATAACTAAAAACAAGTTTTTATTTACAATAAACTAAATGAAAATATTACGACGGATACTTCGTATTTTAAAACAATTTTATTAAATCAAAAGTTAATTACATTGCGGGCTTTCAAGCGACGGAATTGACTGAAAAATTAATTCTGATTAATTTCTACAGTTAAAAATTTAAGAAAATATCAAAACATTTTTCTTATCGTTGATTTGTTTTTAATATCGTAAATTTTTAACTACCCCTAGTTTTTATACAAATTTTACCCTTATCTAAATTTAATTCAGTAAATTTTATTAATACCTATATCTTCTTAAAATATTTCTTGGTTATTGAGATCTGTTCTGCCAATACCTTACCTTTATCATATAATTTTACATATTTTTATTATTTAATTTAACTTTTGAAAATCCCTTCTAAAAGAGACAAAACATTAGCAAATATATTATTAACGTTGCTTGTTAAATATTATCAAGTGCACAAATATATAAGAGTATGAAACAGATGGGGCATTTGGTATGTCATACTCATTCATTCATTTTGATTAAAAACTTGTAGAGGTAAACGGCAGGAATCCATACTTCTACTTGGAATGCTTATCCTACCGTATCGCGTATGGTAAGATCACTCTGACGGCTTTGGCCCCGCCTATGAGAAAAAAAAATCCCCTCTGCGCGTGCTCCCCTCTCACATTGTTGTAGAACACGCTGGCCTACCACCAGGATATTTGCGCGGCGGGAAGTAAACTTAAAGGAGACGAAAATCTGCCGCGATAAGCATTCCAAGTAGAGGCATGGATTCCTGGTATACGGTAATAGTGAGTGTAGGGAGCTGTTTGCTCACGTGGCATGAAGGGCTTGCCGCCACCCTCCTACGCATTGTAATCCGGCCACCTGTTTAAAGGCATTAAAAGTCGCTCGATGACTTGGGCGCAGCTTAGCTGATCATTAGCAGTTAACAAAAAAAAGTTCAGTAAACAAAGATAAATATTTTCGAACCTGATCTGGTAAGCCACTAAGTAGTAATAACTTAAAATATATTAATTAATTTGGCAAACATTAGATCAATTTGTAGGTACCAATCTTTATTTTCGGTGCATGTGAAAGATTTTATCGACAGCGTTGCCGTAGTACCTGAAAATCGTGGAAAACCTGGAAATTTTAAAATGGGTCAAAATGTTAGACAATTAATTTTGGTTACAAATATAAAACGTGTACTTAAATATGTGTTAAAAATTGGAAATGTTAGGACATAAAGAACAAACTGAAAATTTCTTCTTTAAAAAAGACAACTTTAATTCAATGTTTTTAAAAGAAAAATTTCAATTTATCTTACCTTCAATACTTACAGCATTCATCTTTCCCTCAAAGCAGATACTACACTTATCGCTAATACGATTCAACTTAAAAATAGGAAATTGAACATCAAATATCTCCGTGGACATTTAGAAACAATATTTTCAAAATATTGTGTATATTCCTCTTGAAGCTGACCCGGCTTCTAGGAAATAGCCTCTAACAGTTACAAGGGTCAAAAGGAGAATTTTGCTACAGTCCGTTTTCAATTAAGACCTTAATCTAACTTCACGCCGTCATTCGCGTTGTCGGTTATAGATGAACGACATTTACCCGGTACTTCTTTCAAAGGCTAGACGACCCTCTACCGTCGAAGCGTTTATTCTCAGGTGACGTTAACTCGTTGTGCAGTTTTGAGATATTTCTCTAAGGAGTCGTTTTATGGATTTCCTTTTGAGGGAAGTTTTCAATAGGGGGCGCTAGTAACGAAACAGGAGCTTCCCGGCGTCTTCCAATTCCGCGCGTAATTTCCGCTCCGTCAGGCCAAAATGTTTCGGCCGTTGGATTTTCTTTTACAGTCCCTCTGGTGGCCGCGCGCCGAAACGGCTATACCGAATTATTGGGCGCCGTTTTCATTTTATTATCCCGGCAGTGCTGCCGGCTCCGATTCTATTTCTAATGAGACGTTTTCCCGGACGCAAGGAAGCGATTCTTTCGACATCTGTCGGCGAAAATGAGAACCAAAAGACCGATAGTAGCCGAAGGGGTCTCACATTAAGAAACCGAATGTACGGGTTGAGATTTACCTGGGTTTGCGAATTTTTTTATAATTCTACTGTATTTTTGATAAAAAATCCACGTATTTGTAATTTTTGCTGAATTTATTAAACTTTCTGGAGGATTTGTATATTTTTTAAAAAATCTACGTATTCCTAGGAATTTGTTCCGAGAATAGGCGGTTAAATCATGGGCCAAATAATGATAAATCCAGGACATGAAAAACCCGTCCAACAGCGCTAACACCCGACCACTATTGCCCCCTATTGGGAAAAATGCGCGATCGCGGACCCACGTCATTTTGGGGGCAAATTTTTTAGGGGCAGTTTTCAAAAATAATACACGTGGTCGTCGTAGTAAATATCCTGGAATATTTATTCACGGTTATCATATCTACGTGTGGTTATTAATGTAAGTATTTTTTTTACGTACTAGGTTCATAATTAATATAATATATATAATTATATAATATTAAACATATACTTTCCTAGCATCGTTAACATTAATCTAAAAATGAGGAGCCAATATGGCAGGATTTTCGAATTACAACCGCCACTTATTTCCGAATTTCGACTTAGTCAACACAAGATGGCGTTCGGGAAACCGGAAATTTCTGCTTGATTTTGCTCCCAATTTTTTTTATTTGCACCGTTTCCCCGCCTACTAAAATGGCCGCCCGTTACTTTTGGTGGACGACCGATTTAGTACGTATGAAGGTACCAGAGTCATGTCCTGGATTTATCATTATTTGGCCCATGGTTAAATAAACCCCTCTCTGACTGTCTTGCCCCTCTGTTGAAAAATGCTGCCAGATCTATGCATAGAAAATTCTCAGCTTTGGCAGTATAAAGAGAAACCATAGACAAACCAGTTATATGTCCAGTCGCAGCGGCACAAACTCTATAATCGGCTATGTATGATCTTTTATTTAAAGGACTATTTGGTGAATTTGTGGATATTCATTGTAATATGTAAATTTTTCCCAGGATTTAAAAAATCAACGTTTTTGTATTTTAAATGAATTTATGGATTCTGTAGACTTTTTACGACGGATTAAGTGGATTTGTTAAAAATCCAGGATTTTATAAATTCTTGAAAATATTTGGAGGATTTTTCGTTTATTCTGGATTTTTCCGGTCTACGGAATTTTTCTGAATGTCGGACCCCTCGCAACGTGCTGCAGCTTCGATCTTCCAGCCACCCCTTCCTGTTCGCCCAGTAACTTTTGGTTTTTCTTTTATTGCGCTTCGAAAAGAGATTGCAATTGTGACAATTGAAAAATTGAACCCACTTTTATTCGCGATACGCTATTGGCCGTTGTTGTTGCTGTTGTTTGGTGTAGTTTCGAGCCATTCTTTGGATAAAATTCAAACTGCTTTTTAAGTTTTTATCGCTTGTAGCGGATGTAAATGAACGCTAAAACGGAACCAGGTTACCGAGAACAACTAACTAAGTAAGGCGAGATGATCTACTACTTATGATCCCGCCGATTAACCATTTCTTGGCGCTCTCCATTGATGGGAAAATAAAATTAAGATTACAGTTAGCATAAAATATTAACTATAATATGAATTTAGCATAAAATATTAACTATAATATTAACTATAATAATAACTTTAATATGCATTTAGCATAAAATATTAACTTTTATATGCATTTAGCATAAACTATTAACTATAATATTAACTTTAATAAGTGCATTTCACATAATGTATTAACTTCAATAAGTACATTTCATATAATATATTAACTTTAATAAGTGCATTTCGTATATATTAACTTTTAATAAATGCATTTCATATATATTAACTTTTAATAAGTGCATGAAATATATTAACTTTTATAGGTGCATGAAATATGTTAACTTTTATAAGTGCATGAAATATAAAATATTAACTGTAATATAAAATAAAATATTAACTGTAATATAAAATAAAATATATAACTGTAATATAAAATAATATCAAATATTAATCGTGATATAAAATAATATCAAATATTAATCGTGATATAAAATAATATCAAATATTAATCGTGATATAAAATAATATCAAATATTAATCGTGATATAAAATAATATAAAATATTAACTGGGTGAAAATCCGGAACCACTAGATCTGCGTAGAGTTTGTAAGTTCTCTCCCCATCGGTTAAAGAGGTTTTTCCCCGAGATCTTCGGTTTCCCCTTCCCATAAAAACTTGCTGAGGTTAACGGTAATAGTAAGTGTAGGGAGCTGACGGTTGGCTCGCGTGGCATGAAGAGCTTGCCACCACCCTTCTACGCATTGTAACCCGGCAACCTGTTACTTGATCATGCACCAGCAACATTGCTTAAGTTGTCGAAGGTGCCTTGGGTATTAGCTCTATTAAAAAAAAAATAAATAAATAAATAAATATATATATATATATATATATATATATATATATAATATAAAATATTAACTGTAATATAAAATAATTTAAAATATTAACTGTAATATAAAATAATTTAAAATATTAACTGTAATATAAAATAATTTAAAATATTAACTGTCATATAAAATAATTTAAAATATTAACTGTCATATAAAATAATTTAAAATATTAACTGTCATATAAAATAATTTAAAATATTAACTGTCATATAAAATAATTTAAAATATTAACTGTCATATAAAATAATTTAAAATATTAACTGTCATATAAAATAATTTAAAATATTAACTGTCATATAAAATAATTTAAAATATTAACTGTCATATAAAATAATTTAAAATATTAACTGTCATATAAAATAATTTAAAATATTAACTGTCATATAAAATAATTTAAAATATTAACTGTCATATAAAATAATTTAAAATATTAACTGTCATATAAAATAATTTAAAATATTAACTGTCATATAAAATAATTTAAAATATTAACTGTCATATAAAATAATTTAAAATATTAACTGTCATATAAAATAATTTAAAATATTAACTGTCATATAAAATAATTTAAAATATTAACTGTCATATAAAATAATTTAAAATATTAACTGTCATATAAAATAATTTAAAATATTAACTGTCATATAAAATAATTTAAAATATTAACTGTCATATAAAATAATTTAAAATATTAACTGTCATATAAAATAATTTAAAATATTAACTGTCATATAAAATAATTTAAAATATTAACTGTCATATAAAATAATTTAAAATATTAACTGTCATATAAAATAATTTAAAATATTAACTGTCATATAAAATAATTTAAAATATTAACTGTCATATAAAATAATTTAAAATATTAACTGTCATATAAAATAATTTAAAATATTAACTGTCATATAAAATAATTTAAAATATTAACTGTCATATAAAATAATTTAAAATATTAACTGTCATATAAAATAATTTAAAATATTAACTGTCATATAAAATAATTTAAAATATTAACTGTCATATAAAATAATTTAAAATATTAACTGTCATATAAAATAATTTAAAATATTAACTGTCATATAAAATAATTTAAAATATTAACTGTCATATAAAATAATTTAAAATATTAACTGTCATATAAAATAATTTAAAATATTAACTGTCATATAAAATAATTTAAAATATTAACTGTCATATAAAATAATTTAAAATATTAACTGTCATATAAAATAATTTAAAATATTAACTGTCATATAAAATAATTTAAAATATTAACTGTCATATAAAATAATTTAAAATATTAACTGTCATATAAAATAATTTAAAATATTAACTGTAATATAAAATAATTTAAAATATTAACTGTAATATAAAATAATTTAAAATATTAACTGTAATATAAAATAATTTAAAATATTAACTGTAATATAAAATAATTTAAAATATTAACTGTAATATAAAATAATTTAAAATATTAACTGTAATATAAAATAATTTAAAATATTAACTGTAATATAAAATAATTTAAAATATTAACTGTAATATAAATTTTATATAAAAGATCAATATTAATGTAATTATGTATTTATGCGTTATGGATAAAAGATATTTTTTCCATACTACGTTAATTTTTGAAATTTTGGCCGTAACGTTACTGCCACGCCCACTGGCAGGCTTTCTTTGCTTATTTATGGCGGTTTAAAATTACCCAGAACTCCGGATGGTAATTTTGGCGCTAAACGAAAGGGCTGGATGTCAGCGTCAAACTCGTTGTAAACATTTTTTAATGAAAATTTATATTTACCAAGAGATCCGAAATAATTTATTTCCGCTGAATATTCTTAATCCTTAAATAAGGAAGAAAATAATCTCCTTATCTTGACCGACTCGACGTCCAAGTTAAGCCAGCTGGTATTAAACAAAAATTCAGTCCATTTACTAGAGAGGTTCAGTGATGGGCGCGCTCGTATCTTTGGATACTTTTAGGATACGAGATGATACTTTATCCGAAAAAAAAAAATAAAATTATACGATTTTGATATGATCTTCTACATTGCAAAATGATCGCGATAGAATTTTGAAGGAAATAAATCGGGAGCGAACTATATTTGAAAAGATTCTTCTCTTACCTAGCCTAGCGAAAAAAAGAGCGGAATAGAGCTAGTGCTTCCATTTGTTGTATTAGAAATTACATGATAGATTTTTTCTGGTTTCTCTTTAATTTTTTTTTGTATTTGAGAGGAAATATTTTAGCGCCATCTAGATATGCCGATATACACTATTTAAGCGGCGAACCTATCTCACGTGATACTGAAATATAGCCAAACCCGAAACACTGTTAAGTGATAGAAGGGATAGGAGCGGTCAAAGGTCGCACAGTTTTTATCGCTGTTTTTTAACGTAGCGGTGGGGGTGGGGGGGGGCGAATAGGCGAAGGCAGGGGGGGGGGGCGGAAAGCGGAGACTTTGATTCTGCGCCGCGCAGCCTGAAAGGCGATTTCAAAACTAAAACCAAAACTCCCAAAAGTTATTTTTCCCACCGTCCCACGCAGACGCCGCTAGAGTCATGTGTGTTGCAAACTGGCGGTGTGGGCTGTGGCGATGCAATAGCTTTATTTATTTTCCATAATTTGGTTTTTGAAAATACTAAAATTAAAATCGATTCTAATCCATAAAATCAAAATCAAATGTTGAAGCATTTACTACTGAATCAATAATCAAAAGATAAAAATTGAAATATTCATTTTAATACTTAGAACTTTTGATATGAAAAAAATTTGATTCTACTTTATCGTGGAACGTTTTTGAAATATTTTGAAATATACGTTTCATAATAATTAAAACTAAAGAATTATTTGAAATGATACTTATCCAAATCATTAAAGATTTCTATTGATATTTTTCAGGCAAGGGCAAAAAAGAATTGAAATTAATTGAAACTCATATCTTTAAAGAAATTTGAAAGATCGTGAAAAAATCAAAGGGCCAAAACTAAATAAAATGAAAGATTGTGAATGATTTTGTCGCCATCTTTGCTCAAAAATATCAAAAATAAAATGATATTTTATAGAAATTTCAGAGGGAAAAATTGATAGGATAGTATAGCTGCTGCCATCTATGTAAAAAGATACGAAAAAGATAGATAGAAATTTTTTTGTGCATCACTGGAGAGGTTTAGCAAAGGGCTCTAGAAGTTTTAACAACAACGTCGAGAGTACCTAGACGTTCGAGGATAAACATGACTTACAAATCAGTTCACCGGCTAGCTCAATCAAGTACGTTTGCAATCGAATTTTAACAAATTGCACACCTTTGGCTAATCCAGGGTACACGAAGAATTAAAAACGTCGTTTGAACAATACTAAAATAGGCGAAATACAATTATTTATTTCTTCGTGTGCCCGGCTGTACCGCAAATGTCTCTCTTTGTAGACTTGTACGTATTTCGTCAAATTGGTCTTAATTGTACAAGGCCTAGGAGTAGTTACACTTTTAAACAAGTATGCTGCTTGATAAATAATAAGTTGTCATAACTCTGTCTTGGTTGAGTTGGAAAATTATAATTATCACTATTTTTATTTAAAAATATATATAAATTTATTACAACAGAAATTTGGCGTCGTCTTAAAGTGGTTTAATATTCGACTCCGAAGTACAAACAGGAAAGCATTGTTGCCAGATTGAAAATCGTATCCAGGCCGAAAAATTCTCGATTATCCTGGAAAATTATCGCACATTTCTTTTTGGCGTTAAATTTGAATTTATAAATGCGTTGAATTTAGATGATTTCTTTGAAAGCACTACAAGAGTTTTATTTCAGGGAAATAAACAAAATGCCTATTATGATTATTAACTGAACTTAATATGTTTAAAAATGTTTAAAAAAAAATTGGTAACAGCTAGGAGTAATAAACTCACTCTCAGGACTACGCAGCACGATCGGCAGAAAATATATAGCATTCATTTTTAAGTAGAAGTTAAATAAATTAAAGATACAATTTAAACCGCTCGTAGGTTTTTCAAAAAATCTTAAAATCATCGTACATTATCGTACGTTGAGGAAGAATTATCGAAATAATGGTACGATATCGTACGCCATGAAAATTATAGTACGCATTAAAAATGCCGATGAAATTATCGCACTTTACGATAATTATCGTATGTCTGGCAACGCTGCGGGAAAGTGAAACGTTTAATATGTTCACGTGACTTCTAGGGTGCTCTGCTTAACCTCTTCTACTATCCCGGATGTCGTAAGAGGGGACGAAGGACCCGCATTAATTGGCCTCGGGTACCTCTCAAGGCAAAGGAAAGGTAAGAGGGTTGGCCGCGATGACATTTGCAAATCCGGGATGGTCTCTGTTTATGGGCGCCGACAGCCCGTCAGGACCCGCGTCCCAATTTCGGGGTTTGAGCTGGAAGACGTTAAATTAACTTATAATTACTTTATCTTCGCCTGGTGAGCGCGCCACTTTCTATAGACATTCCAAAGAATCTTTTAGAGTGATAGCTTTTCTACAAATGGATATTTCTATAGATATTTTTTGAGATTTAGATTACTAATACTGTCTTCTAATATTTTTTGAGATTTTTTCCAATGTTTTTCAATATTTTTTAATTTTTCTCAACTATTTCCGATATTTCACTAATATTTTCGATTTTCGATATTTCAGTAATATTTCCAGCACTCCTCAAATATTTCCGATATTTCTTAAATGTTTAAGATTTTTCCAATATTTCTCAAATATTTTGAGTATTTCTCAAAAATTTCCAATTTTCTACATTTTTTCCGATACTTGACTAATATTTCCGATATTTCCAATATTTCTCAGACGTTTACGTTATTTTTCCAATGTTTCCCTTATTTCACAAATATTTCCGATATTGGTAATATATTTCCAACAGTTTCAATATCTTTAAAATGTTCCAAATATTTCCTATATTCCTAAAATATCAAAATAAATATTTCTGCCAATTTCCTTCAATTTCTAATTAATCTAATTTTTCCAATATTTCTGGATTTGCAAAAATAATAATTTCGATTTCTCGAAACTCTTAAGTGGCTTACCATTAATTATATTTTGAGTTCTTAAAAGATTATTGAAATTTCTTTGGAGTGCATTAGTACGAGATTTACACACTTCCGGGACCAAATTCCAGGAGAGATTAGAAACATTTGAAATCAAAAGGGGAATTGTTTACGTTATTTCTCCAAAAATTTCATTTCTAGAAGAGATATTTTAGGATAGAAGAAAAATATAAACTAAGTTTCTTTATTATTTTGAAGTATGCGCGGTAATAATTCATCTCGGCTTTTTGGAAACTGTATTTTTCTCTCCTTTATGCGCAGCTTTGCTCCCAAACGAAAGAAGGGAAAATGTTGGGGCTTTTTCGAAATTTTATTCAATTACATTCCTTTTAATTAAAGAAACTTTCAGGAGACTTTTCGCTTTTCCAAAATGACTTTGTAGCTTGATAAATGGAAAACTTTGGTCATTGTGTCTAACGGAAAAACACATGCGTTAGAAATAGGCCTTGACCGCTTTTTGGGAATTTGTAAAAATTAAGACATAAAAACTATTTTCAAACCAAGCAATTTATTAAAATTAGGATTTTCAATCAACTTAATTTAGCATTACCATCTAACGCAATGGTAAGTTACCATCTACCGCAATTTTTAGTTACCATCTACCGCAATGGTAACTTTCTACCTACCGCAAAATGTAACTTACCAGCTACCGCAATGGTAATTTTCCAGCTACCGCAAAAGATAATTTACCATCTACCGCAAGGGGTAATTTTCCATCTACCGCAATGGTAACTTACCATCTACCGCAATGGTAACTTACCATCTATCGCAATGGTAACTTACCATCTACCCCAAAGGTAATTTGCCATCTACCGCAATGGTAACTTTCTATCTACCGCAATGGTAACTTGCTATCTACCGCAAAAGATAATTTACCATCTACCGCAATGGTAACTTTCTATCTACTGCAATGGTAACTTACCATCTACCCCAAAGGTAATTTACCATCTACCGCAATGGTAACTTTCTATCTACCGCAAAAGATAATTTACCATCTACCGCAATGGTAACTTTCTATCTACTGCAATGGTAACTTACCATCTACCCCAAAGGTAATTTGCCATCTACCGCAATGGTAACTTTCTATCTACCGCAATGGTAACTTTCTATCTACCGCAATGGTAACTTGCTATCTACCGCAAAAGATAATTTACCATCTACCGCAATGGTAACTTTCTATCTACTGCAATGGTAACTTACCATCTACCCCAAAGGTAATTTACCATCTACCGCAATGGTAACTTTCTATCTACCGCAATGGTAACTTGCTATCTACCGCAAAAGATAATTTACCATCTACCGCAATGGTAACTTTCTATCTACTGCAATGGTAACTTACCATCTACCCCAAAGGTAATTTACCATCTACCGCAATGGTAACTTTCTATCTACCGCAAAAGATAATTTACCATCTACCGCAATGGTAACTTTCTATCTACTGCAATGGTAACTTACCATCTACCCCAAAGGTAATTTGCCATCTACCGCAATGGTAACTTTCTATCTACCGCAATGGTAACTTGCTATCTACCGCAAAAGATAATTTACCATCTACCGCAATGGTAACTTTCTATCTACTGCAATGGTAACTTACCATCTACCCCAAAGGTAATTTACCATCTACCCCAAAGGTAATTTACCATCTACCGCAATGGTAACTTTCTATCTACCGCAATGGTAACTTGCTATCTACCGCAAAAGATAATTTACCATCTACCGCAATGGTAACTTTCTATCTACTGCAATGGTAACTTACCATCTACCCCAAAGGTAATTTACCATCTACCGCAATGGTAACTTTCTATCTACCGCAAAAGATAATTTACCATCTACCGCAATGGTAACTTTCTATCTACCGCAAAAGATAATTTACCATCTACCGCAATGGTAACTTTCTATCTACTGCAATGGTAACTTACCATCTACCCCAAAGGTAATTTACCATCTACCGCAATGGTAACTTTCTATCTACCGCAATGGTAACTTGCTATCTACTGCAAAAGATAATTTACCATCTACCGCAATGGTAACTTTCTATCTACTGCAATGGTAACTTACCATCTACCCCAAAGGTAATTTACCATCTACCGCAATGGTAACTTTCTATCTACCGCAATGGTAACTTGCAATCTACCGCAAAAGATAATTTACCATCTACCGCAATGGTAACTTTCTATCTACCGCAATGGTAACTTGCAATCTACCGCAAAAGATAATTTACCATCTACCGCAATGGTAACTTTCTATCTACCCCAATGGTAACTTACCATCTACCATAATGGTATAATTAACCAAATTTCGACTAACCACCGCGGTAATTTAGCAAATTACGAATTACCCCATAACAATTTACCAATCGACTGCAATTCAAATGTTTCAACCTACGACTACGATTTTAGCCCTTATTACGCTTTACATTGGCAATTATTTAGATCAATAAGGAACATTTTGAAATTGAGTATCTCGCTTCGGGCACTGTTCTATTAATTAGAATCGCTCATTCGTATTCCATCGCTACCGAGCATGATTCGAACAACAGCGTCACGTGTTTTGTGTTTGTCGACAGCGTCTTTCGGGAATCTATTTATCTATATATATATATATATATATATACAGGGGGTTTCAAAAGGTTATGCAAAAATGTTAAGGAGTTGTAGGGGGTGAGTTGAGAACTATGCCTGTTTTTTTCCCATTTTCCTACGATGAGTTAAAAGAGCGCCAGAGAGCTTCAAAGTGTGGCCTACTATCCCCTGGAGGTAGGCTACAACAAGCGCAAAACCAAGCAGCAGGGAAATGCGAACTTTAAGGTTTGGTTTCGTGTGATAGGTAAAAAGGGACTTTGTAACCAAATCGAGGTAACCAGCGTAAAAAAGTAAACATAAACAGTATTTAAAGTCCCTGCTGCTTGGTTTTGCGCTTGTTGCAGCCTACTCTCAGGGGCTAGTAGGCCACACTTTCAAGCTCTCTGGCGCTCTTTTCACTCATCGTAGGAAAATGGGAAAAAAACCAAGGGGTCGGATATTTACCAAAATCCCGCAAAATCTTTAAACTCCCTCTATGGTAAATTAACATTGAAATCCCAAAATCACTTCAAAAATAATGATAAAATCTCCAAAATCTCTACGAAATCCCGAAATCCCGTACAAAATAATGGCAATAATAATAATAATAATAATAATAATAATAATAATAATAATAATAATAATAATAATAATAATAATAATAATAATCAGCTAGGCTAATACCCAAGGCACCACCTTAGGCCTAAGTCATCCAGCGACTTTTGAAGCCATTTATTCAGGTGGCCGGGTTACAATGCGTAGGAGGGTGGTGGCAAGCCCTGCATGCAACGAGATCGAGCCAACAGCTCTCTACACTAACTATTACCGTTAACCTCGACAAGTTTTTATGGAAGGGGAAACCGAAGAACTCGAAAAAAACAGGCGTACTTCTCAACTCACCCCCTACAACTCCTTAACATTTTTGCATAACCTTTTGAAACACCCTGTATATATATATATCCCGAATTATAATTGAACATAATCAGAGAACGCTCCTACAGCAGCCATCAGGCTAATTTGGGCACAATCGATAATATCGATTGAGGCGGGATATCGGAAGACGGAGCAACGCTGAACCTGCGAGACGAAGTGTCATTAGAACGGGGAACAACGTTTTGGGAGGAAAAACAATTAAGATTAGCGCGTAATCTTAGCTTTAGCCTAATAATGGAGGGACATTGAAAGCGTGCCGTGGGGGGAGGGGTCTGATTGTTTCCCGTTAATGATATTGCCGCCAGCGACTCAGTCATCGCGTCGTTATTTGAGTCCTAAAATGGATTCTTCATTACCGCGGCATCGTCATTAAACCTCGCTCGCTTACTCGTTATCGGCGCGAGGCTCAAGTTCTTCGTCTCCTTCTTTAAAACAGAGTCTCAACTCTTTCAGGTCTAGACTAAGTCTGCCATCTGTTGGTGGAAATGCGTACTATAATACGAAATATCCCAAAATAACAATAACACGTGGAAAATCGGTGTAATAGTTAGTGTAGGGAGCTGTTGGCTAGCGTGGCTTGCAGGGCTGGCCACCACCCTCTTACGCATTGTAACCCGGACACATTAATTAAAGGCTTTAAAAGTCGCTCGATGACTTAGGCCTAAGGTGGTGCCTTGGGTATTAGCATTGCTGATTTATTAATAATATTATTATTATTATTATTATTATTATTACTGACTAAGCAATATAGGCAATAGGCGAAATTATAAAGTCCATGCAGGGGGGCTGAAAAGATGCAAGTCACGTGACTTTGTGGAGAATGGCAACGCCATCTATCCTAAGAATTACGAACTATTATTCATTTTATTTTGCTAATGGCGGTTTAAATTTTGATCGATTCATCTAACTTATCTAATTGTTATTATTGCTTAAAACATCTTGTAATAGAAAGGTGGAAGTTAATTAACTGTCTGCAGTATCTGGAAGGAATATTATTTATTTACCGTCGCACGGCCAACTATGAACAAGAGTTACCGAATCGAAGTTGGCTGTGATATGGTTGTCACGTGATTTTGTTTTCCCATTTTAACAAATTGGTTAAGACCAAATTTACTTTATAGTTTCGCCTATTGCCTCGGGTCCGCAATTTCTAAGGACATGGATTCTTAAAGTAGGGTCTCTTATCTATCATTAAAAAACCGAGTATAAACGTTTGACTATGCTAACGTTGTAAGTGTCCTTCAAACTATATACTCTTATTTCCACATAGAATTATGGTCAAAATTGACTGTAAAAGTGACGACAATTAGAAAACAGTCAATCGCCAATAAGAGCCCCAATTTTCAATAGCGATTGTAGTTTCACCATCTTGTTTGCAAGACAATTATAGTTGCTTGGATCTAGGAGCAACAAACACAAGGAGAACGCAGTTAGCCTTTAAACACACATTGGACGAATCTTTTCGCTGAACGTTCTACGGAAAGGGGAAAGACAATTTATGAATTTTCCCCTTCCGACGGCAGCAGGCGCTAAAGCCAATGAAAAATGTACAAAAAAATGCACGACTTTTGACGGGTTGCGTCATTGAGTTGGGAATAAATAGAGGTACAACTAAATCTGGCTGGCGCGGGACCAATTTCGTTCAATATGGAGACTTTTTCAACTATATCGTTCAACCGTGGCGGCATCTGTCTCTAGTGGTGGCAACTATATTGCAATTGAATTTTTGCGTGAATCATATAACTTTACAAAATATAGATGGCGCTACCGCCTAATTATAAAGATGAATGTCGTACAGTCTTCTCAGAACAGGTCCCGCGTAACCATGGCAACCGAAATCGTAATTGTAATTCTATCAGTATTATTCCCAATTCAATGGGTTGCGTTCTTCTTGTTTGGGGTGCTGTGTTTGTTGCTCCTGGCTTTATCTAAGCTAGGAGCAACAAACACAGCACCCCACCTCTTTTAAGTATTTCGTCTGTTATTAAATTGGATATTAAGTCAAGCATTTGATTTAAAACACCGAAACTTTATTTTTCTGCCACACATAACAGTATTATAAGCCGCGAGAATCGCGACCGAAACCTATCGCTACGCCGTCTTTCGGCGGCCGTCGAAAACATCGGAGGCGTGGCGTATTAGCAGAGATTTTAATCTGTCGAATCGTTAGGGACAAGACACTCTAGCTACATTTTGAGCCAAAAGGCAGGACATAAAAGTACCCCTAACGTTGATTGGCTCGTTTGTAACTTTGACAATAATTATAGTAATTTTTTACAATAAATTTTATAAGGGATATATAATTTAGGTTAAAGTCCACTAACGACGTAAGTAGAGTATAACTTGTCTAATTAAAATATTCAATTATGGCTCTCTGACGACGTGGTTATTTTGAAGTTTAGCTTCCTTTGCCATTAATAGATGGCACCACGTTCTCCAGTAAAGTCGTGTTTTCGAAGAATCGGTTAGATTAATTGCCATCTCTAATAACAAAGGCCTTATCATAATACAGGTGGCAATAATAGAGCCGACAGTTGCTCTAAGTTCCCAGAAGAAGCCACACATTAGGAGTAGCGGAAGACGAAAGATTTAGATCCACAGCCAGGTGTGGTAAAAAAACCGGCGTTTACTAAAAATTAAAAAGCCTGTATGGTTTTATACGCTTGAAACCTCAGTTTTAACCGGTTAAAACAAGGGTCAGACCACCAGTAAAAAATATATATCAGGCCCTAATAAGAGATAATTTCCCAGTGTAGATGCATTAAGAAGACCACACAAAGTAGAAAACACTAAACAAAATCTTATATCAGGCCCTAATATGAATTTGTCCTAGACTGGATGCTTATAGCAGACGATTCAAATTAGAAAGTTTTAGTTTCGTACTTTCATTATTGAATGACTCTTGTTATTCATATTTAATTAGAAGTTAAATATTATTTCGATGGTTTTCACAGCTTTTGAGCTTTAATTAGTGATTTTAAAAAATCTGCTTTACCATGGATTTTTCTTAGTAGGTAAAACCGTATAAAACCACTTTGTTTAATCTGGTCAGGCTGATTCTTGCCAACCTTGTCCACCGCACGTCCGCACGACCGCACCACCTAGACACGTTTGGGTACCGAAGTACCGCGTTATTTCAAATTAAAAATTAAAACGGTTTAACTTCTTAACCCTTCTCCATCTACTTGGAATATTTTGACCGTTGGTGACTTTCCATTGTTCTAATTCTTTAAACCAACTTAAAACTTGTCCAAACTTGAGATCTAAACGTATTAAGTAATTAAATTTAACGACAATATGCTATACGATACATAATTTCTTAGAAATTTTTTTGATCTGTTTTTTAATATTATTATACAGGGTGTTCCAAAAGGTGATGCAAAAATTTGAAGGATTTGTTTTTGGGTGAGTTGAGAAGTATGCCTGTTTTTTTCCCAATTTTCCTACGATGAGTTATAAGAGCGCCAGAGAGCTTCAAAGTGTGGCCTACTAGCCCCTGGAAATAGGCTGAAACAAGCACTAAACCAAGCAGCAGGGACTTTAAATACGGTTTAAGTTTACCTTTTTACACTGGTTACCTCGATTTGTTTACAAAGTCCTTTTTTACCTTTCACACGAACCCAAACCTTAATGTTCGCATTTCCCTGCTGCTTGGTTAGGCGCTTTTTGCAGCCTACTTCCAGGGGCTAGTAGGCCACACTTTGAAGCTCTCTGGCACTCTTTTTTATCATCCTAGGAAAATGGGGAAAAAACAGGCAAGGTTTTCTACTCACCCCCTACAACTCCTTCAAATTTTTGCATACACTTTTGAAACACCCTGTATACATCAAATGAACAGAAATAATAAATGAAGGGAATAAGGTTTACTAATTAGAACACTTATTTAATTGGAGTTCGACAAATAAAGTGATTGGTTTGTTTTGTTTCTTTGCAGTCACGTGTCTGATAAGCCCATCGGGAAGAAGCGTCCGTCACTCGCCCTGCCAGCGCCACTGTTGAGGGCCAAAACCCTGCCTGCCATCATCAGCCCCACTCTGGGAATACTTCAGGTTGGTACGCTTCAGCCAGGGTTGCCTGGAATTCCTGGAAAAGTCAGGGAATTTGAATATGGTTATTATTATCAGGGAAATGTCAGGGAATTTTGAAAATTAGTCTAAAAATCAGGGAAAAGTCAGGGAATTTTAAAAATTAGTCTAAAAATCAGGGAAAAGTCAGGGAATTTTAAAAGTTAGGTTAAAAATCCGGGAAAGGCAGGGAATTTAATTTTGGTGGCAAATAAGAAACTTTTACTAAAATATTGGTTACAATATACAATACCTTGACACAAAATAAGTCAGGGAAAATCTCGAGAGATGGTCAGGAAAAACCTGAAAAAGTGAGGGAATTTGATTGTGAAGAAACTGTGGCCACCCTGCACTATGTATTTGATTTTTGATAAGGAAAGACCTCAACTGAAAGGAGTCGCTGGCTTCGTCCGGACCCTTTTCGCGAATCGATTTCTGGCTTTGGTATCTCACTTGTTGACAGGCCGTCTCTTTCCGTAGGCTCAACTGGAATCGAGACACCAGCAGCGCGACCACAAGAACAAGCTGCGAGGCCGGCATCGCGCAGGGCCGCCGGAAGACGCCGACCAGGAGTACATTAAAGAGGAAGAGGAAACGAGCGCCGAAGAGCAGCCCTGCCACAACAACAACCAGAAGGAAGGCAATGGCGTTATCGGCCAAGGCCCGGATGAGCGCCCGCCACCAGCCGCCGCCCCAGCCACACCCCCGAAAGAGAAGAACGAAGACGCAAGCATCCTACCACTTCCTCGGAGCGAAGAACCAAAATCTCCTGCCAGGAGTAAAGGTTGGCCCACCATTTCTTACTCACAAGTAGAGTACCCGAGGTTTTTATGGCCGATTTTGTTCAAAGTCGGGCGTCATGTAGACCTATATGAGATATGAAATTTCCCAAAAGGAGACGTTGCACTACCCATTCGATTTGCCATGGCAACCGAAAATGTTTTGACCACTTAAACCAAAAAAAATCTGCATTTAAAAAAGCAAGGCGGTTTTCTCGAATTCACCTACGAAATTTTTTTTTTAAAAATTGAAAATCACGAAATGGGTAATTTAAACCACATTTAGATAAAGTTTTGGTAAATTGGAACATTTTTGGGGTAAAATTGTAACAATTTTTGGGTAAAATAAGGAACAAATCTTATTTTTTATTTTAAGTGGTCAAAATCATTTTCGGTTGCCATGGCAAATCAAATGGGTAGTGCAACGTCTCCTTTTGGGAAATTTCATATCTCATATAGGTTTACATTACGCCCGACAAAATCGGCAATAAACACCTCGGGTACTCTCCATGTCAGTCTCTCCGGGAAATCATCCCTTTGCTACTAGCTTAAGTAACATAGCACGCTTACGTATGTCACTTGCGGTGCGAACCATTTACCCAAAACGTTACCAATCCTCACCCGCAATATTAAAAAGTAATTAGAAAATAGCCACCCAAACCCAACTAGGTAAAATCGCTAAAATCGATACCCATTCTAGAGTATCAATGGGTGCCCCCTTTCTCAATGTGTCTTTTACAAGTACTTTATTTTTAATTTATAGATAAGAATATGTTTGAGCAGAGTATGTGTAACACGATGGCACAACCACAATAGTAGCCGCTTCCATCTAGCACTCTTGATTTTACCCCTTTGATTAAAAACCGCGGCTCGGCACTGGTATAGCTAGATAGAGAGAACTATTACCAATCGAATGACGCCCGAATTAAATTTATATCGAGTGCCGTTGAAGAGGATTCGTTGATTCCCTGGGACCTATACGCCGTAACTTCCATTTGGGGGGGGGGGATAAATATCCCCCTTTGACTAAAAACCACGGATCAGCACTGGCAGAGGTAGATAGAGAAAACTATTACCAATCGAATGAAAATTCGTCGATTCCCGGGGACCTATGTGTATTATTAGAGGAAGAGTCTAAAACGTGTAGAGATAAAGCAAACTTATTGCCCTCGCCAGAGACAGCACCGAATAAATAGGTTACATAGAAGCACACTTTTGAGTAATTATGTTACATAGAAGCACACTTTTGAGTAATTATGTTACATAGAAGCACACTTTTGAGTAATTATGTTACATAGAAACACACTTTTGAGTGATTATGTTACATATGCCTTCATCAACTGGTCAGTAGATAGTCGTCTGCTGTTTTTTAATGGGGTTTAATTATTTTTTTTTTGAGATACACAAACATCGGTGTCGACCCGAGGCCTTAGACACCAGCACACACACAATAACTGATTAATCAGGGCGAGATATGTGTAACGGCCACGCCAACGGGGGGATACGTGGGGACAGGGGTGGGGACACCCTTGGCGGAAGTATTCCGACCACCCGTTAGGGGATTGGTGGTCGTCCTCACACGGCCATCCACAAACTCTGCCTCCCGGACGCCTGGGATTACAGGAGTGAGCCACTACTCCCGGCTATGGGGTTTAATTTAAATTAGAGCATCCACAGAACTATTACAATTTCTTAACTTACGCACTTTGCACCCAAGCTCCCAAAGAATAATCAACCGGTTAATTTACGTAGAAAAATTAATAGTTTATGGTCCATTTTGAGGTCGTTGGAAAAACAGATTGGCCATTATATTTTAACGGTATTTTCGGAAATTTTCAACAGCTCGTTTCAAATTTATTTTATAATAAAAATATTAAGAATAGCGCCCATATATAAGTTATCTCAATAATTAAATTTAAATTTGTTAGTAATGTTATTTAAATTTCACAATAATTACATTTAAATTTGTTTGTAATGTTATTTAAATTTCACTATAATTACATTTAAAGGACATCGCACTTCTTCTATGGGATTTGGCTTTCGACCGAATTTTTTCAAATTGAAACATGTTGTTAAGCTTGCTCAATGGAGCAAAATTGTCCATTGCCATTTTTCCATAGCTCCTATAGTTTGTCCAGTATCAGCGGTCTTAAGTGGACAAAACTTAGTATAGTCTATTTGTTAAAAGAATTCACGGCCCATCGGTTAGCGTTCTACGTTCGCGCGTCGCTAGTCCGGGCTCACTATCAATAGAGTTTTCTTGCCAAGATTCTGGATGCTTCCCAAAACAGACTGAGCGTCGGATTTGGTTTCGTTCTGATCGCACGATGAACGAACAATGTAAATAAATAGTTAAATATTGAGTTTTAACTGTCGTGTGACCGTGACTTTAACCGACTGTGTGACTATAATCGATAAATAAGTGTTTGATTGATTATGGTGTGACTGTTTCTTTCCTATAGGCGAGTGTTGAATGTGGGTTTTAACAAAACGGTTAATTATATATATTCGGATTTCTTAAGTATTTATTTTATGGTATGTTTTATATTATTAATGCTCATAAAATATTGAATAAAAATTAATTCCACATACGAAAATTCATTGAATAATTATTTGCGAGAAAATAAATAATGAATAATGAAGTAGAGGTGTAAAAATCTTGGCAAAAAAACTCTATTGATAGTGAGCCCGGACTAGCGACGCGCGAACGTAGAACGCTAACCGATGGGCCGTGAATCTTTTTAACAAATAGACTATACTAAGTTGTGTCCACTTTTTACCAGTGATACTGGCAGTAGCGTCGCTAGGCTGTTTAAGGAGGCGTTTGAGCCAACTGAAACTTTTTTGAAGCGCCACCTAAAATTTTCTGAAAGCGCCTTCTAAAATTTCCGAATTTTTCACTTGGCGAAAATTTCATCGATTTAAAAAAAAAATGCTTTTTTAAAAAGGGCACCAAAAACTTCATTTATTCGGCCTCGATACTTCAACTTTCCTCATCTTTTTGGGAGGGGAACTTCCCTGCTACCCCATCTCCCTCAGTAGGACGCCCCTGACCAGGGCTTATGGCTTAAAGGGACTTTTAAGGGAGAGCTGTGGGGGTTTGGAGTCCATTTAAAATACGTCATTCGGTCGCCGCTCGTCGAATTTACAAAGTTACACTATAAGTACGTTTCAGTGACGATTTTTGAATCGACTTTTCGACCTCTCACACCTCCCTTGATAGTCCCTTTAAGCGTCACCAATTTTGTAATCCTGGCGACGTCACTGGATACTGGACAAACTATAGGAGCTAGATAAAAATGGCAATGGACAATTTCGCTCCTTTTCAATTTGAAAAACATCTGTCGAAAGGCAAATCCCATAGAAGAAGTGCTATGTCCTTTGATAGTAATGTTATTTAAATTTCACAATAATTAAATTTAAATTTAATAGTAATGTTATTTAAATTTCTCATAATTACATTTAAATTTGATAGTAATAATATTTAAATTTCACATGAACTTTAGTTAAATTTCACAATGACTACAGTTAAATTTCAATAGACTGGACTTTCTATAAGTCTTAAATTATCTTGTTCCCTACTACGGCACTCCCGTGACCCACTTGTTTTATCGTTCTTTTTGAGAATAAAATGTATCCGTGTTTGGAAGTGTAAAGGTACCGTGGTTTTATTTGGGTATCGGTTATTGGTTTATTCCGCTCCCAGTCCATAAATTCCCCGCAAAATCCGGAGATGTAGTTTGAGTCCAAACAAATATGGCCACCCTCAACCCCCCGCGCGAGGCGGACATTCGCGCCAATAGGCGCATTTCATTCCCAGTAGCGCCCTCTTCGGAATGCTGTTCGTTCGTGCAGCTGGCGGATATCGTCCGATCCGTCCCGAGGGACGCGTCTCAAGATTGCAGCGCGGAGTGATACAGCACTAGTTTTTTTCCTCTTCATTTTTCCGGAACAAAAATATTGAGCCCTAATATACACCTATTCGCAATGAAATTTGACGATATAAATCGAAATGGTGGCCTACTAGCTGCAAAATATTCTTAAAGGCCTAGGTTTTCTTCTGCCTGTCACCCTTTAAATTTACTTTCCTTCCAAACAAATACCTTGGTGGTAGGCCAACGTGTTCTGCTGTTGGCCTACCACCAGTGACGGCGATCCCGTGGGGGCACTGGGGCTCGAACCCCCACAGGGAAAACCACACGAGGGCAACCAGTAAATTATTATTGATGATATTTTATTTGTGTTCAAATTCAGTCTATTTACAGCAGTTATTTTGAGATTGCAGATGCGAGTAAAAATTGATTTGATAGATTCGTCCAAACAGAAAATCGCCGTGTCGTGTACCCTATTTTACCTAAAATATCATCGTATTTAAAGTATGTGCCCAAGAAAGGCTTAATTATCTAGCCATGTACACAGATATTTTTCGAAAGATATCTGCCTAACTTTTATTATCAATGTATTCATCGACGGATGAGATATTAGAAAAAAAAACACTTTTAAAAATATATATAAATTTAGAGCTATACATTTTCTCACTTAAGTTTTAAGTATATAAATTTTTGGATAAAATAATAGTGGCCCTTGCCCCCACCGAAATGTTTTCCGATCGCCGCCGCTGGCTACCACCAGGGTATTTGTATGGAAGGAAAGTAAATTTAAAGGGTGACAGGCAGAAGAAAACCTAGGCCTTTTAAGGGAGTATACTGGATTAGCGGAGTGGTTAGCACTTTTCCCTCGCAGAAGAAGAACTGGGTTCGATCCCAGCTTGTGGCACCTTGGGTGAAAACTCGGAACTACTTCATCTTGATTAAAGGCATTTTCCCCCTAGTTCTTCAGTTTCCTCTTCCATAAAAACTTGTTGAGGTTAATGTTATTAGTAAGCGTAGGAAGTTGCTCACTCGCGTGGCATCGAGGGCTTGCTGCAAACCCTCCTACGCTCAAGCTAATTATTCCGATATTTCACAAATGATCTATTTCAATCAATTCCTATAAATTATAATCGTTTTTGAACAAAAAATTTAAATAATTTTTTTAAATTTTGACAAAATAATTTATTTCAAACAATTTCGAAATGTTTTTCAATGCTTGTACTTTTTAAAATTTTCTCTCGCATTTTCCCGATTTTAGCCATTTTGGTTCATTTTCATCTATTTGGTTCAAATTGATCAAAAGTTGATCAATATTTATTTTTTTAGTCAATTTTTATCTATTTATTTCTATTTCTGGCATTTTCAAAATTTTGAAATTTGTTAAAAAAAAATTATTTTCAATGGGAAAATTTCCATTTTTTTTTGGACAAAAACATTTTTCGTTGCCATGGAAAAACTGTTGCCCATTGAATAAATTCCCTTTATGTTTTTTCAAGTTACATGAAGGTCTACCAATCCCCCGAGTTTGAACAAAATCGGTGGGTTACATTTCGGGATGTCTCCTTGTAAGTAAATTTCGTATTAACTAAGTAAATTTCGTATTAACTAAGTAAATTTCATATTAACTAAGTAAATTTCGTATTAACTAAGTAAATTTGAAATTAACTAAGTAAATTTCGTATTAACTAAGTAAATTTGAAATTAACTAAGTAAATTTCGTATTAACTAAGTAAATTTCATATTAACTAAGTAAATTTCATATTAACTAAGTAAATTTCATATTAACTAAGTAAATTTCATATTAACTAAGTAAATTTCATATTAACTAAGTAAATTTCATATTAACTAAGTAAATTTCGTATTAACTAAGTAAATTTCATATTTAGTAAATTTCATATTAAGTAAATTTCATATTAAGTAATTTCATATTAACGAATTAAATTTCATAATAAGTAATTTCATATTAACTAATTAAATTTCACATTATCTAAATAATTTTCATATTAACTAATTAATTTTCATATTAACTAATTAATTTTCATATTAACTAATTAATTTTCATATTTACTAATTAATTTTCACATTAACTAATTAAATTTCATATTAACTTATTAAATTTCATATTATCTAAATAATTTTCATATCAACTAATTAAATTTCATATAAACTTAGTAAATTATCCCGTTGAGTGTATAGAATTGTGTGTGTTTTTTTTTTTGGAGTAATAAATTGAAATTGAAAAATGAACTAAGTTAATTTCATATTAATTAAATTTCATATTCAAAAGAAAACGTCAACAAATTAACCAATCAATTTAACTGTAGGCTGAAAAAATAAGCCTCGCAAAATCGGTAAAACGTAACTTGAAATTTTTGAATTTAAGGGGGAAGTATACAGTAAAAGCATCTTTTTCGTTCAAGCTGAACGTTTCTGTTTTAACAATTACAAAATTGAAATATATTTTTCTTATTAGGCTGAACCTTCCTCTAGTGCTTAAAATAATTTGATAATTCTAATATTAATAGTCAAGGAGATATAAGGTCTTAACTAAATGGTAGTTTGAGGGCTTGCCCAACTTGTTTAGCTCCGGGGGCCCGAATTAAAACGTAATAACTTAATTTCATATTGTCAAAATTATTTTAGGCACTAAACAAGAGTCTGTTCTACACTTAAATATTAATTTTATAAGTTAAAATACAAAATTAAAAGAGTTCAGCTTGAAATAGCGTGAAATAGACAATGGCCACAGTAGTCTTCCCCCTTAAAACAAACTTCTGTCTCTTACGATATTTTGTTATTTATTCTTAATCAACGCGAAAACGTATTTCATATCTTTAAAACGAAAGACTCCCCCAAAACTAAAGCCAGCTGTAAACATCTGTAAGGCGAAAGTTTTTTTTAATCGTGTCTCCGAATCGAGCCCTCGCGGAAATCGGACACGCCGGTCCGTTCGCTTCCGGTGCGGCCAGACGAGGCAGCTTCCGACGTTTCCCAGGGACATGTCCCCCGCGACGGTAGCCACGTGTTCCTTTAAAACACCGAACGTGACACGCCGAACTCCTTTTCCATTTCGAATCAGTTCTAGATTTCGGGTGTCGCATTTACCGTTGCTCCAACCCAAATACTCTTCATTTTGATAAACTTCCACTAACGGATTATCATGTTTGTGTCCAATAAAAGACATAGTGTCGGCGTCGTCAACTCGGCCCAGCTCGTTTATTTGTTTCTCAAAAAAAGAACGTCCAAGTCAAAGACAAGTCTGTTCAATTTTATTTTCATTTGTAGAATGTGATCCGCTTCTATAGAAATTCTATTTCAATTGCTTATAAATATTTTTATACAGGGTGTGTCAAAGGGTTATGCAAAAATTTTAAGAAGTTGTAGGGGGTGAGTCGCTGGATGACTTGGGCCTAACTAAGGGGGTGCCTTGGGTATTAGCCTAGCTGATTATTCTTATTATTAAGTACGCTTTTTTTTCATTTTCCTACGATGAGTTAAAAGAGCGCCAGAGAGCTCCAAAGTGTGGTTTACTATCCCCTGGAAGTAGGCTGCAACAAGGGCCAAACCAAGCAGCAGGGAAACGCGAACATTAAGGTTTGGGTAAGTGTGATAGGTAAAAAGGGACTTTGTAAACAAATCGAGGTAACCAGAGTAAAAAAATAAACTTAAACAGTATTTAAAGTGCCTGCCGCTTGGTTTTGCGCTTGTTGCAGTATACTTCCAGGGGCTAGTAGGCCACACTTTGAAGCTCTCTGGCGCTCTTTTTACTCATGATAGGAAAATGTGAAAGAAACAGGCATACTTCTCAACTCGCCCCCTACAACTCCTTAACATTTAATAATAATAATAATAATAATGATAATCAGCTAATACCCAAGGCACCACCTTAGGCCTAAGTCATCAAGCGACTTTTAACGCCTTTAATTCAGGTGGCCGGGTTACAATGCGTAGGAGGGTGGTGGCAAGCCCTGCATGCCTCGCATAACCTTTTGAAACACCCTGTATAGAATAGACCCCGTCATTTCCAGTTGGTGTTGCAATTTATAGAAACAATATACTGAAATTCTCGATTTTCAATAGAAGTAGTACTTCCAACGACTAACTGACTAAATGAACACTTATACTTTTATTATATATAATCTTAGGGAAAGCAAATTAAAATAATTTAATTGAAAATTCGAAAATAATTAAGCCAGGAAAGTTTGTAAAAATGATATCTGTGAGGCATCTGAGCATCTGAAATATAATAATAATAATAATCAGCTAACCTAATATTAACCCAAGGCACCACCTTAAGGCCAAGTCATCAAGCGACTTTTAATGCCTTTAAACCGTTGACCGGGTACAATGCGTCGGAGGGTGGTGTCAAGCCCTTCATGGCACGCGAGCCAACAGCTCCCTACACTTACTATTACCGTTAACCTCGACAAGTTTTTATGTCTGTTGGTAAGTAAGTTTCGGGCTTTAACTATCTAGTTGGTATTTTGGTCAAAATCAACTGTCCTGGTTATCTGATAGTTAATGCGAATAATATTATTTCTGATATATCGGAATAATTGCACCATCTCTGAGGGGCTGGTCAGTGTTTACCCGCCCTGATTGGTGTACAAACCAGCAAGTGCTAGCTTTGATTGCACTAAAGTGATTAAATATTAATCATTTTCATTTCCATAGGTTGTATAGACTTCCATTAGCCTGTAATCGGTGTACACTCTTCGCCCTCAGAGTGCTCCGAAATCAATCTGCGAGGGTTCAAAATTCCCAATCATTATGTAATCCAAATTAGAAATGAAAATTGATGACTGGCCCCCGTGCACTCTGAGATCGTGAATGGAATTCACCATTACAATTTGTTTTGCTCTTTTAGGCAAAAATTAAAGAATTATTCTTAATACTCGATAAATTGTTTTTAAAATTATGAGTATTGAACATAGTGCTGGAAATATTTGCGAAATTGGTTGCATTTCCAATTTAATTTTATCGATTTAAAAGGAATAAAAACTTGCAGTTCTGGCCGCTGTTGCCTTTGACTTTAAAAATGTTTGGCGCCACTGTACAGGACAATTTAAGGGGTCTTCCATAAAGATTGCTTTGCGGGTTATATTCCCTTTAACTTTCAAATAGAATAAGGTTTTAATGTAATGACACTTTTACGCTCTGATATTTTGACTGTATGAACACCAACTTAAATATTCTCTTTCATTGCTAGAGTGACATCTGTAGTCTACTTTTGAGATTGAAATAAATTGCATTTGCCAATTTTCTAAATTTAATTAAGAGTTCCTTTCTCGTGGGCCTGCATTCGTCTAAAGCGAATGTAATGGTCAACTGACTATAGAACATAATGCCTACAGTGGCTTCATTGCTTAAATATTGCTAAAAAACCTAATTTACTATTCTCAAACCAACGGTCACCAGCGACCAACTTCCAAAGGCAAGGATTTTTCGGTTTCCACGTGAAATATAGTCCCTTAGATAAATATAAGTAATATTAGATTAAACTTAGATTATATCAAGAATGTAGTTATTTAAATTGTATTAATTTTATAGATGTAACATATATTATATTATATATATTATATATTATATATATTCATAATAATATCCGCTTCTATATTTAAATATAATGTTAAATTACTTCTTAAAAATATGAAACCTAAATTATTTCTTAAAAATATGGAACCTAAATTATTTCTTAAAAATATGGAACCTAAATTACTTCTTAAAAATATGAAACTTAAATTACTTCTTAAAAATATGAAACCTAAATTATTTCTTAAAAATATGAAACCTAAATTATTTCTTAAAAATATGGAACCTAAATTACTTCTTAAAAATATGAAACTTAAATTACTTCTTAAAAATATGAAACCTAAATTACTTCTTAAAAATATGAAACTTAAATTACTTCTTAAAAATATGAAACCTAAATTACTTCTTAAAAATATGAAATCTAAATTACTTCTTAAAAATATGAAACTTAAATTACTTCTTAAAAATATGAAACTTAAATTACTTCTTAAAAATATGAAACTTAAATTACTTCTTAAAAATATGAAACCTAAATTACTTCTTAAAAATATGAAACTTAAATTACTTCTTAAAAATATGAAACCTAAATTACTTCTTAAAAATATGAAACTTAAATTACTTCTTAAAAATATGAAATCTAAATTACTTCTTAAAAATATGAAACTTAAATTACTTCTTAAAAATATGAAACTTAAATTACTTCTTAAAAATATGAAACTTAAATTACTTCTTAAAAATATGAAACTTAAATTACTTCTTAAAAATATGAAACTTAAATTACTTCTTAAAAATATGGAATCTAAATTACTTCTTAAAAATATGAAACTTAAATTACTTCTTAAAAATATGGAACCTAAATTACTTCTTAAAAATATGAAACTTAAATTACTTCTTAAAAATATGAAACCTAAATTATTTCTTAAAAATATGAAACCTAAATTATTTCTTAAAAATATGGAACCTAAATTACTTCTTAAAAATATGAAACTTAAATTACTTCTTAAAAATATGAAACCTAAATTACTTCTTAAAAATATGAAACTTAAATTACTTCTTAAAAATATGAAACCTAAATTACTTCTTAAAAATATGAAATCTAAATTACTTCTTAAAAATATGAAACTTAAATTACTTCTTAAAAATATGAAACTTAAATTACTTCTTAAAAATATGAAACTTAAATTACTTCTTAAAAATATGAAACCTAAATTACTTCTTAAAAATATGAAACTTAAATTACTTCTTAAAAATATGAAACCTAAATTACTTCTTAAAAATATGAAACTTAAATTACTTCTTAAAAATATGAAATCTAAATTACTTCTTAAAAATATGAAACTTAAATTACTTCTTAAAAATATGAAACTTAAATTACTTCTTAAAAATATGAAACTTAAATTACTTCTTAAAAATATGAAACTTAAATTACTTCTTAAAAATATGAAACTTAAATTACTTCTTAAAAATATGGAATCTAAATTACTTCTTAAAAATATGAAACTTAAATTACTTCTTAAAAATATGGAACTTAAATTACTTCTTAAAAATATGAAACTTAAATTACTTCTTAAAAATATGAAACTTAAATTACTTCTTAAAAATATGAAACCAATGACTTCATGATGGAAATAAAACTATTATTTTTATGTGAATGAACTCGTTGATTTTCGTTCGTAAGTTTGACTGCGAAGACCGTATGTTGCAAGATCGTAATCGCAGTTTGGCTGCCGTAATTTATAAATTGGGCCTCTGAAAAATTTGAAAACGACTAACCACATCTACTGACCAGTTATTGAAGCTCCGCAATAGTTTATTAATGTTAAACGCTTACCACTGTAACCTTTCTTTCATTGCTTGATCCGAAAACTGCAGTTCGTTACCTTTTGATAAAACTCTAACAAGCAAAAACACTTTTATATCGAGTTGCAATTCTTCGGTACTTGGAATATGCAATTTTCATCATCGCCTTCCGAAATTTGGGATAATCAAATTTTCTCAATTCGAACGCCACATTTGGGCCGCGTTCGAAACACCGCGTGTCAAGTGACCTTCTGCTAAAAAGTGCCTCATAAATTCGCTCATTTGTTTCTATAACGTTCCACCCTAAAAACGGGGCTCTGTTTTATTTTATCGCTTCTCTAAATCAAACAATTCCTCGGGAAGAAAGTAGAACCTGGGTTGAGAGTCGCATTCGGCAAATAATCGAGCGATTTGTCACACCGCGACAGCTGCTCACTCTTGAGAACGAGTGAAAAGGGCCGATAATGGATTTATAATAGCAGGAATACATACCTCGAACTTGGAATGGTTATCTTGCCGTATTCCCTATGGTAAGATCTCGGGGACCGTTTTCGGTGACGTGTAAGATAAAAAAACCAACTACAACTGTAGTTTTGTTCGTCAACTCTACACTCTTTTACGCGGTATTTACCTGGGCGCGTCCATGTTTTGGGTTTTCCCTTTCAGCCCCATCCTCCATTACGGATACCCAAAGAGTGGATGCTAGACTCCCCGCTGAGAACAGAGGCAATGGACGACGACCAGGAGGCAAATAAGAGGGGTAAAATAAAGGCGCGAAAAAGATTGTATACTCGGTATTTCTGGGGAGTACAGGAAACTTTGGTAGGAGATTTTTAAGCCAATGAAACTCGTAAGAAAAGACACGTATGCTCTGACGTCACAATGACTTTAAAAAACAGTCCCCTAGATAGAGACCGAAAGCGGCCGAGATAATCATTCCAAGTTCGAGTTACGTATTCCTGATAATAGCGAAGGAAATAATAAACATCGCTGCACGTTGTAACTTTCTTCCGTCAATTCGCAGGATGGCAAAGCGTAGTTCTGGAAGCGGAGAAGGCCCAAGAAGAGGAGAGACGGAACTCGACGTCTTCCATGACAGCCCAGCCGCAGAGTCCCGTCTCGGTGGTCTCCATTAGCGTCTCTTCTCCGGACAACTTGGGCGGAGCCACCACGACCTCGACGGAGAACCGGAACAAGAGGACCTCGGTGGTGGAAGAGGCCGAGGAGGTGGCCAACACTGTGGAGGAGTGCGAGGGGGTCGGGGCGGACGCGGGGGCCAAGAGCAGCAAATGGCGGCGCCGCAGAAGGAGAAGGAACAGCGACAACAAGGACAAGGAGCCGCGGCACAAGTACAACGGCAATAGCAGCTCTCCCAGGTACACGTCTTTCTTGAGTTCTCTTAATCATAAGCTACGCGTTGCAACCACTTTTACGAACTGCTAAATGTCAGTTGTCAAATAATGTAGCAAAAAGTGGTAAATACCGACATGGCGAATAATACTTTTACTAGCTAATATGCCAAATATAAACCATGTTTTAGGATGTAATTGTTTTAAAAACTACATTAGGTGGGGTGGCGGAGTGGTTAGCGCTTTCGCAAGGAACTCAAGAGAGGAGCTAAGGGAAGCAAAGGGGTGGAAGTCCAAAGTCGAGTAAAATAATAAAATTGAATTAGATTAATAACGCGCGTTTAGTTGGAAATCAGGCCCTGAACATTGAGTTAAAATTTCAAACCTCTAGAGCTAAGCGTCCTCGAGTTTTTAGGAACATGACATACAAATAAATAAATAAAAGGACAAACTTTAAGACTTATAGTTATAGATAAATTTACTGATTATTAGTCACTATTTGCTACTTTGTTCCTGCCATAAATAACCACAAGCGTCCCTACACTAACTATTTCTTTAAAGACTCGGCATGTTTTTATGGGAAGATAAAACCGAAGAACACTTTAACAGCCTAGGAGATAACTTCCAACAGGAATCCATACCTCTACTTGGAATGCTTATCCTGGCGTATCGCGTTTGGTAAGATCACTCTGACGGCTTTGGCCCCGCCTACGAGAGAAAAAAATCCCCTCTGCGCGCGCTTCCCTCTCACGTAGTTGTTTGTTAAGTTAACATAGTGACGTCAAAAAACCGTCAGCCACATCGAGACGAAAATCTGTCGCGATAAGCATTCCGAGTAGAGGTATGGATTCCTGCTTGCAAACTCAACGCGGAAAGAGTTGCTATTCAGTGATTTCAGTCTCAGGTGACACGACGTCATCAATGCTTTTTGGCATAGAGGAAAAAAAAACCCACAGCCAAAGCTACGAGATGAAATTACTCTATAACCACTTCGACACCCGTAGAAGTAATAACATTATGACGTCACAAGACGTCACCCGTACTTTTACCCATAGACAAACAATTTGAGCCCATGCCTTGACTATTGCAGAAGTGACCTTGTTGTTATCTATATTTGATTTGTGACATTAGAATATTTTGGCTCAGTTTCAACTTTTGAATGCGTGAGGAATCTTAATTTCGAAGTACTTAGGTTTTGGTCGAAATGTTTAGATTTTAGGATATCCGTTTTAACTGATGTCTGCTTTGAAGACGTTTTCAATATCTAATAATAATCAGCTAGGCTTATAACCAAGGCACCACCTTAGGCCTAAGTCATCAAGCGACTTTTAAAGCCATTAATTCAGGTGGCCGGATTACAATGCGTAGGAGGGTGGTGGCAAGCCCTTCATGCCACGCGAGCCAACAGCTCCCTACACTTAAGCCACGGTCACACTAGAGCTTAAAATCCAGTTTAGGTTGGTTTGAATGCCAGTTTTTACGGCCAACTATAATTCTTGGGCACGTGCGAAATCGCTTCACCCCAATTAGCTTATACCCAAGGCTTAACGTCATTTCAAATTTTGACCATAATAGTCTTAGTCCAAAAGTTACATATTTACCAAAAGTGTGACAATCCCTGTACTTTCGTATGCTAAAGGTTTAATGAATGCTCGACTTGAGATCGACCACATAAAAAACTATTTTTTGTCGCCTTTCTGGATCTTTTTTTAGTCTATGGTAGGTAGATGGCGATAGCATCTCCGCAGAACGACGAAAAATCAAAAAATATACTAACTTTGACCAGTGCTACTTAGTTCCTCCGTTCCTCACTACGAGGCGTTATTTGTTGGTTTTAACTTCCTTCCCTCCCCAAGGCGTACTTTCCCTTCTCCCCTCCCAACTTGTATTTCGCTCGTAAGATTCATTAAGAAATAGGTCCGATTGACACACTTTTGGTAATTATGTCACTTTTGCTTAGTCGATAGCTACGCCGCAAAATTTTCGTTTTGAAAATGAAAACATTTGAGAGAGTTGGCCGTTTTCGGTCTATAGAAATCTGGCAGCCTTGCCTGCCTTCCAGCCTGTATCTCCATACCGAAAATGGCCGACGATTACGCCGCCGAAAATATGTTACTAAACTGATCGGCGGCGTTTTTGACCGTTATTTTGAATTATCGACTAAGACTAATTTGAAAATACTAAAACTTATCCCAAAACAATTAGTTAATCATGTTTACTATACATACAGTAATATTATTTGACATTATTGGGAATTTTATTGAATATAAGATCAATTTAACTTCCTCGCCTTGTCGATTTGAAAGCGATTCTAAGCGAACCGATTTCTCACGCTGGTTTTGAAAACTAGTTATCTAAAACGAAGCAATTTAGGGGTATGTGTGAACCTGGCTTAACTATTAAACCGAAGCTATTCAGCTCGTTGCGTGACCTTAGCTTTATTCCAACGTAACTGTGGTGTAAGTTGTGTAAGTAATATTTTGTTGGAATTGCAGATCATCCGTGTCCGGCGCTAGCGGAGTGATGGCTCCGAGTATCGCCGGAAGCAGATCCCCGAACGTGTCGCCCCGGCACAGCGTGTCGTCGACGTGCAGCTCTTCTTCGTCGAACGCGGCAGCCATGATCATCAACACGACGGTCGCGTTGCCGACGCCGCCGAAGAGCAAATCCGAAGGAGGCAGTGGCTCCCGAGCCAGCCTGGCCAAGCTCGCCCGCTTGCTGATGTCCAGGGACAAGGCATCTTCCAAAACTACCTCTTCCTCATCGTCCGAATCGTCCAACAAAAAGCTTTTCGGATCCGCTAGTGGCTCTTCCATCGCGTCTTCGTGGCAAGCCGCCGCTCATAGGTTAGTGTACCATTACGCGTGTTACGCCAAGGGGTTCGAAGGTCAACCAGTACCCTGGACTTGGGGCGGGATTAACCATTAAGCAAAATAAGCACGTGATCCATTTCCGGTTTTACTATAGATCATACGGTGGAAAAATTGGAAATGGTGCAATTAGTGACGTTAATAACGACCCTGCAGGCACAGTGGCATTAATGGGGCCCCGGGAAAAAATTGCCTTCATAATAAGAAGGGGCCACTAAACAAGTTTTTCGGGGCTGCCCCAGATACCTTAGTTACGCCAATGGGTGCAGCTAAATAAAGTTCAGACATAAACGGGGTGTTTCCAAAGGTTAGGCAAAAATGTTAAGGGGTTGTAGGGGGTGAGTAGAGATGTATGCCTGTTTTTGTCCCATTTTCCTACGATGAGTTAAAAGAGCGCCAGAGAGCTTCAAAGTGTAGCCTACTAGCTCCTGGAAGTAGGCTGTAACAGCGCAAAACCAAGCAGCAGGGAAACGCGAACATTAAGGTTTGGGTTAGTGTGATAGGTAAAAAGGGACTTTGTAAACAAATCGAGGTAACCAGAGTAAAAAAATAAACTTAAACAGTATTTAAAGTGCCTGCCGCTTGGTTTTGCGCTTGTTGCAGCCTACTTCCAGGGGCTAGTAGGCCACACTTTGAAGCTCTCTGGTGCTCTTATAACGCATCGTAGGAAAATGGGACAAAAACAGGCGTACTTCTTAACTCCCCTCTACAACTCCTTAATTTTTTTTTGCGTAACCCTTTGAAACACCCTGTATATGAAGGCACCAAATTTTAAAGTGCTTAGGACGTCAATGGGTCTTGCAATGAAAAATGGCATTCCTCCAACATTACAGACACATTAAATAGAAAACTAGCAGACTACAATCCTAATGAAGTTTCAGCTAAATTAACGTAAATTCTGGTGACCAAGGCGTAATAAGAAGTATTCTTTGGCCAACATTATTGCTGAAAATAAAAGGTAGTATCACTACCTTTGGCCCCATAGGTAGAGCCATGGCCACTATCTTGTTTAAATGTCTCGTGAATACCAACTATACGTTGACATACATAACCCTGGAAGATTTCTACAGAATGAGTAAGATTTGTTACTCAAGTTTGACGCGCCGTTATTCAATTAAAGCCCCTAGTGTTGTGTAGCACCATCTTCAGTATTGTCGGAGTAACAAATCTTTATCATTTTTAAAATAAACTCGAAATCAGTGTTACCTAAGGTAAGGATTTTTTAAATATAGTCCGTTCGATAAAGCGATTTCTCTAGAGTAAAATTATAGTTAAGTAAATATATTGGGTGGCACTACAAAGTCCGAGGGGACGGTTAACAATATTAATTGAATAAAGTGCCGGCTGCGTTGTCAATTGAACCAGTCGTTAAAATAAAGCGCAGACAACAAATGAATTTCTGCGTTTGCTTATTAATTATAATTACCCACCACTTTAATAGTTTCAAGTAAGGGATGGTCCGTTAATTTCGAATTTACAGGACAGCTTTCAAAGAGTTTTCATTAGCGGTTAGTCCGAATTATGAAAGTGCTACTTAACACAAGGAGCTACAACCAAAATAAAAACCTTACATTGTTAATGTCTTCAATTTAATGGATTAGAGATAAGGAAGTTAGCTTAATTTGGTTTAAGATAAACTCCTATTCGTATTAATACCTGCGCAATAAAACAAATAGTTATCATTGCAAGGAAGCTTAACATTTCCCGCAAATGCCACCAAAACGTCCAAATTAGTTAAGAATAATAATTAGCTAGGCTAATACCCCAGGCACCAACCTAGACGCGAGTCATCTAGCGACGTTCTTGATACCGGTGGCCGGGTTAACTGACCCCGTGAGCCAAATTGCCAACAGCTCCCTACACTCTCTATTACCTTTAACCTCTACCAGTTTTATGGAAAGGGGAAACCAAAGAAATCGGGGAATAACCTTTTAACCAGCGGGGAGAAAACTTGCAAACTATAAGCAGTAGGAGTTGTTCCGGGTTTTCACCCAGTGCCACAAACTGGGATCGAACCCAGCTGCGGGACCAAAGTGCTAATCACTACACTCCGATTCGCGTTTGCAACACGCCCAAATAATAGAAGCTAGAACCAGAAGTCTATAAAAATCCTTCTCGGGTGAAAGTATGAAAGCGTACCCAAACTATACAGTACTGACAAGTAATCTTGCAGGGTCTATTTGTAGCCTAGATGCTAATTTCCCGGGTTAAAATATAAACACTGACCAGAATGATGAATATTTTTTATTTTATTTATTTAAAAGTTCTATTTTTGTGATGCACAAGTGATTATAATTGTAAATACGTAATATTATAACATGTTTAAAATTTTCATTTTCAGTTTTCTATATAGTTAATATCATAAGCTTGTCATAAGGTCCCCCTTAGTAAAGGTCTAGCATAGGGCCCCGTGTTAACAGCTTTGTCCTGGAGAGAAGAAAATTAACGTACGACGATAGGGCGGTAGCGCCATCTTCGTTTTCCAAATTTCTACATCTAACATATTATCTTACTGATAAATGCCACTCAAAACGCGTCTAAATCTCAAATTTGAAAAACAAATACCTTCAGAGACACAACTCATATTTCTAATAGCTTTGTTTACGTTCCGATGAATTATTTTACAAGATAAGTGTTAATTTTAGCTTTGAAAGCGATAAAATATTCAATAAGCCTTGGCTACGATGCTAAGGTCTGGCGGTGTAGATTTCTCCCGCGTGGTTCTAAGTTTAAAAACGTTCGCGCACGGCTTCCGCGCATTCATCATGCAACGCGCGAAATTCATTTGGGGAAGCGCCTAGTTAAAAACATAACCACTAGAAGGTGCAGATTTTGAATACTTACCTCTAAATAACGGGTATGTGATCGTCAAAAATTTGGCCCAGACCTTTGCTTATGGGGACCTTATGATAGGCTCATGTTAATATATAAATAGAGGGCTTCAAATCTGCGCCATTACGTTCTACAAGAGCTAGTGTTTAGGGGCTACGGTAGAGGTCACCACTGCACTGAATGAAAGGCACTGCTTTTACATCGATTGAATATTGGTTGCTTATCCTATCTTGAGATCTCTGGTTCTATTGACCTGGAAACAAACGTTTAAAGGGAAGCCTTTAGCAGTCTGATTTTAATGTATTTGATGATGTGGCCAATTTAAAGATTTCGTCAGGATACAAAAGACCACTTCTAGCACTATTTAAAGCGATGTTTTATGTTAAAACTGTATAAAACTTTAAACAAATGTTCAACTCAGACAAAAATGGAGATAAAAATAATAGTTTTCGCGATTTTTAGATATTTCTAAAATTACTTTTGGCGCCATCTGGTAGAACCCCGGGTACTTTCAATACGACCTCTAATGGCGTTAAGCTTGTAAAGGGATCTTCTCTCTTGACAAATGCGTGCCGTTCTATAGTTTCTGCGAAACTGTTGTTAGCGATTGTCGACATTTCTGGCATTGGAGCTTCCATACTTTCCCTTGGAAGAAGGCTATTGTAGACTTTTAGCTAAAGATGTATTTGAAAAAATTAATGTTTTTGCCAAACTCTCGACTTCACTTTTATAGACGGAGACATCGCATTTCCAGGTCCATGCGCTTAACTGGGTGAGATTTTGGCCATTACAGCAAACATCAGTTGCCACATGTGACCGTGCATTACCATGTCAAAGTTTTACAGTCGTTCGAAAATACGGTTTTCTCGTCAATTTTGCTGCGTATAAACCGTTGCGCAGTGTTGTAAAAAGGCAATGTTGCTGTCCAAATTAAGAGGATGTGCTGTATAGGGGAGGGGCTCAATCTAAATCGGGTGTACTTGGAGAAAATAGCAGAATATCTGTCTTTTTGTTTTTGCCTAGTTTGACAAATGATATCTTTAAAGCTAGTTGAAAATAATTAACGACTTTTGGCAAATTTACCGATGAGCGTGAAATCAGCTTAAGCGGCTAAACCCAGAGATTCTTGACTAAAATCGTTTGATAGTCATGAAACAACCGTCTGATAGACTAGAAACAACCATTTAATAAACTAGAAACAACCAATTAATAGACTAGAAACAACCGATTGATAGAATAGAAAATCCTTTTTTGATACAACAAAAACTCTTTTGATACAACAAAAACTCTTTTGATACAACAAAAACTCTTTTGATACAACAAAAACTCTTTTGATACAACAAAAACTCTTTTGGTAGACTAGAAACAACCGTTTAATAGACTAGAAACAACCGTTTCATAAACTAGGAACAACCATTTGATATACTAGAAAAACCTTTTTGATAGACTGGAAACCACCTTTGATAAACTAGAAACAACCGATCGATAGAACAGACCTATTATTTAATCTCTATTCTTATGCTTATCCTAAATATAATTATTATTTCCTAACAAATTTTAATTGATACGCCTTTCAAGATTTCTTTGTCGTTTATACATATCACTTATGCCTTTTTCAGTGTCTTGCTGAAAAGGTCAGCGAGCATCGACAGTCTTCACAATGAGAATGGAGCGTCGGAAGACAGCCAGCAGTTGATGGACACGGCGAAAGACGGGACCAGTGACTCTCCGTCTCTGCGTCGCGTGTCACCTTCTTCCTCCAGTTCTTCTCCGCTCGGTGGCAGCGGCGGCAGGCCCACCCCTCCCCCCAACGCCCTCCCGGTGCTGCCCGTGGTCCGCGTGGAACCGGTCTCGTCCCTGGAGAGTCCTCTGGGAGGCTCGGACCCGTTCCTCATCGGCGTGACCTCGGTGCCGCCCCCTGGTGGGCCCGCTGGGCGACGAGGAGCCATCACCAACTCACCCAGCGTGCCTAATAGACTCACCAAAGGGAACAATGTCGGCGGGAACGCGGTGACGGCCCTCAAAACCGGAAGTGTTTCGACGACGGCTGCCAATAGTTTAGAGTTGGTGCTGGACACCATGATTCCTCTTAGTAAAGCCGAGAAGAAGAAACTGGAGAAATGGAGCAAATTCAACATCGATTTGCAGGGTAAGGCACGAAATGGTGACTTTTAATATTTGAACTTGAACCTCTAATTCTTTAACTTTGAATCATTGACCTTGAATATTTAATTAACGTTGAATATTTAACCTTGATTATTTGACCTTAAATATTTAACCTTGAATATTTGACCTTGAATATTTGACCTTGAATATTTGACCTTGAATATTTAACCTTGAATATTTGACCTTGAATCTTCGAGCTTGAATCTTCGAGCTTGAATCTTCGAGCTTGAATCTTTGACCTCGAATCTTGGACCTCGAATCTTTGAGCTTGAATCTTTGACCTCGAATCTTTGACCTTGAATCTCGGATCTTGGAGCTAGAATCTGGGATCTTGAATCTTTGACCTTGAATATTAGACCTTGAATATTTTGTGTTTCTCGACGTTGAGGTTAAAATAAATGAACCGAAGTTATTGAAATAGCCTTCAACACTGAGAAGCATTTTCCCGATGGGAAACTTGCTTAGTCAAAGTTGACGTCCGTCTTTGGTTTTTGCCGCAAAAAAGGCTTGAATGGTTGGTATATTAACGCCACCAACCATTAGGAAAACTTCCCTTAGTGTCGAAAGCAAAGCGTTAGGTATTAGCCTAGCTGATTATTATTAAAGCTTTGGAATCAACTTTTACATAGCGACCAAGATACTAAAATGTATCAGCCACAGGGTTGGCAAAATCCTTGTTTTTTTTAAAAAGAACAAAAACAATGTTTTTTATTGTTTTAAACAAGATTCATTGTTTTAAACTGTTTTTAAAGCGAACAATAAAAAACACATAATAAACAATAAAAAACTATGTTTAAAACACGTTTTAAACTAATCATTATACTTATGAATCACGAGTAAACTCATTTAAAGTAATATTACGTATCATTAAACGTATTATCATAAGTGGCATAATTACCCTAAGTGTGTCAATAAGATGAATTTTTCCATGATACCTTGTTTAACGAAATTGACGTAAATGACGTCATTTTTCCAGTGACGAAATTTACGTAATGTGTTTGCGAAGCGGCGTCTGCGGCGCGAGCATTAAAAATACCATATAGAGTACTTGAACGGAATTCGCGAGTCCTACGGTTCTTTGGTCTGTTTAGAACAAGCTCAAATTGAAGATTTTCTGTGGGAAAGGCTCCTATTGGCACACTTAGGGTAATTATGCCACTTATGGTATTATAAATAAACTCACAGGGAGAAGAACCAATGAGTACACGCTTATTTAAACGAGCCAAGAATTTCGCTAAGCGTTGTTGACCAACCATTGACGGCCTTAGGGTTTTCGATGCCCCATGCAAATACTACCTAACCCGTAGTAGGGTTTTTAATATAGCTATCATCCTGGAATTTTTGGTCGCATAGAACTAAGAAAAGGGAAAATATCCACCCATTGTTTTTAGTTTTGGTTTATTGAAATGTGCACGTCTGCAGTCATAAATCATCACAAATAAACAATGTTACATAAAATAAGATTTTAGGTACCTCTATAATCTTAAAACTTCCATCACGTCATAAAATTTCTAAAAAATCGAGAAAGGGGACCGAAATCCCTTGATTTTTATCTTGGAGTGCCGCCTAGTCGGTTTTAGCCCGATCTGTCCAGACCGGCCGTGCTTCTTGTTACTTAAAACCCGGCACAATCCGACTAAACAGCAACCCTACTTTTATCTCGTGCATAGGTAGTGTCCCAAATAGATGTATATTGGCAGCTATATAAATTCTATTTAAACAAAAAGACAAAATTCAATGCGCTCGTAGGATTTTTGCACTGGTAGGAAATTTATGAAATCATATCGAGCCTTTTCAGTCGCTCTTTTCAGAGAATCTTTAAATCAAACTACCCGTTATAAATACAATTTACATTTCTTAGAGCCTTGGAATGGTTTTTTCTACCTTTTCCCTCATATTGAATAACGAAAATCTTACAAAAAACAATGAAAATTTACCTTATAAAAAACATGTTTAAAACAGATAGTTTAAAACGTTTAAAACAAATTGGTGTTTGTTTAAAATAATTGTTTTAAACGTGTTTTAAACACTTGTTTTAAACCTTTTGTTTAAAACTTGCCAACCCTGATCAGCCATATGGATAACTTTGGTTTCATTTACTTTTGATACTGTAAACTCATTACTCTTCGTTAACTTTCGTGAAAGATGAACAGATGACCTTTTTTACAAAATAGCTGAATGAAATTTTTGATTTTTGTGGACGGTTGTTAAGTACCTTACTTGATGGGTTTCTATTCAGAAAATTCCGTGTTTTGTCTCTTGCGGCATTTCCCTTTGATGTGTGTTCTGTGTTTCAAAGCAAGTTACGGCTGTATGAAAAACATTTTAAAAAATGACTCATGTGGTAGGTATATCTAGGTTCAAGTATTTGAGCCAAAAGCGATTCGCCTGGCCTACGTCTGCCACCTATTGGTGGCTATGTGCACTAAAATATGGACAAATAATAGCATAATAAGTAGATTTTAACCTAAATTGTACTTTCAGTATAAAAAAAATTATCAATAGGCGGCTAAATAAATCATCCTAACAGGAAATCGCCAAGAAGTAATATTTCCCAGAGCCAGGACCCCAGGGAATTTATTCAATGGTCAACCGTTTTGCCATGGCAACGAAAAATGTTTTTGACAACTCAAAATATTAAAATTTCCCATTGAAAATAACATGGGATTTTGACCTCAAATTGATTTTTGAAAATTTTTATCTATTTTTTCTATTTTGGGCATTTTCGAAATTTTGAAATTTTTCAAATTTTTCACAGGGGGGTCCTAGGAATCGGTCAGAATCCCATGTTATTTTCAATGGGAAAATTTCCATTTGTTGTTGTCAAAAACATTTTTCGTTGCCATGGGAAAACGGTTGCCCATTGAATAAATTCCCTTTAGAATTTTTCAAGTTACATGAAGGTCTACCAATCCCCCGAGTTTGAACAAAATCGGTGGGTTACACTTCGGGATGTCTCCTTGTAAGTGGTATTTACTGGTATAACTCATCCATGAATATTTTAACTTCTTTAATTCACCTATGTACTAGCTATGTATGGCTTTAAAAGTCGCTTGATGACTTAGGCCTATGGTGGTGCCTTGGGCATTAGCTTAGCTGATTATTATTATTTTTATTATTATTAATTAACTTCTAACTCGAGATTTGCACAAATGGCGTTTACTAGGTTTTACGACAGACAGCGGCGTCAACTTCCGTGTAGTATTTTAATTTAAATATTTGTCTAGTCATAGCACCAACGTGCATTAACCACCGCTTTCGTTATTTTGTCTTTTCCATTCGGGATGTCAGCGCTTTTCGTGTCAGTGGAGCAGGACCTCTATGACCGGGCTCAAAAAATTCTTGAAACGACTGATGTCGACGTCAACAGGTAAGCTTTACCTTTCTTTACTAACTATAATTTAAAACTCGGTGGCACCAGGAAACTATATAGGTATACACTTGGAATGTCTAAGGAAGATTTTTACGGCTCGTAGAAACGGGCGTGTCTTAAAGCGGAAAAACTCACGAGAGAAACTCTCGCGCCTCGCTACCCTAATTCGACGAAAACTCGTCATTAAGCCTAGTCATGGTTATTATTTTATTAGCTTACCTGATTATCTTTTTTATAACGCATTCATTTCGGATCAAACCTCGAGCCAATGAATTTGAAATTTCGTGTTACGTCTTACACTTGACGTAGTTAAGCCCCGCCTTTTTCTCGACGCGCTTTCGTATCACCGTCCCAATGGAACCCTAGACATTCCAAGTGTATACCCCTATAGTTTCCTGGTTGCACTCATTGGATTTCAATTGCAGTATCATAAACTTTCATAGTCCAATTTACACTAGAAAAAAGGAATTTTCATATTAATATTTCATATGAAAAGGTTATTTAAAAACTTAATTCGTTACTACCATACATTATTGTTGTTATTAGTATTAAGCAAGTTTCGGTAGTGATAATTATTTTAATTCTCAAATTAGAAGCCACGTGTTTCTTTACAATAGTTAATTTCATGTTCCGATTCAATATTTCATCATTGTTTTGGTAAAATAATCGTTTTTTTTTACGTTCAACGTGTGTTGATTTTCCTTTAAACCTTGGTCTCCGATAGCAAGAACGACGGTTATTTTTAACTAACTATTCCAAAGAATAATAACTTAAGAGTTGTTAGTCCTTATCCACGTAATGATTGATAAGGTCCTAGGAGCAATAATAGATTTACTATATTGATAATTTTATTACGTATCAATATGAATGCTTCACTTGACCCGCTTAACTCTTGTTTGTTAGTGCTTCTAACCGTTTCTCAAATAATAGTTGCATTGTCTGAACACAGGAAATAATTACGATATATCAGCTATTAGTTTATTAGGGTAAACCTCATCGTTATCGATTTTAAAGCTTCCCTTATTAAATTAATTTAGAAATTTTAATTAGTCTATTTTAATTTTCGTTCCCTGATATTATATATACTAAAATTATAAATCTAAATAGCCTGTTCAGTTGCCCGTTGGAAGCACTATTCTTTACCAATCTGAGAAAAAAGCTATATTTGTTTTGGAATTTTGAGTCGTAACCTTACACCTTATTAACTATTCAATATTTGATATACATACTTTGTATAAGTAGAGAAATATAGTTTTTTCTTTAAATATTAAAACAAAAACTTGTAATTCAAAGTAAAAAACTTTTTCCACAGTAAGATAATTCCAAATGTACGTTAAAAAGCCCAGTCTTCACAAAGTATTATTGCATTTTATCAAAAGTAAATGAACCGAAGTTATCAGTTCACTCCCCATGTTGGAGGCGTTTTCCATATGAAGTTACATTTTGACCTCGAATTTAAAATTTTGTTGAAAAAAACTTTGTTTTTATGAAACCATTTTTTATACATACGAATAGCTATACCCACAATTCCCAAGTGCAATTTATCGCGTTAAAAGACGGGGATGGGAATAAGCTTTTTTTTGACTCGATTTTATCATCATTTTCATTAGGAAAACGCCCTCCGATTCTGAGCGTATTTCGATAACTTCATTTACTTCTGCTTTTATGTATTAAGATGGAGATAAATATTTACTTATAATTCTATTATAAATCTCAATTTCTCGTGTACTTCCCAGCGGAGCCATTTCGCTAGTCTAAAGTATAGCTGGCGAATTTCGGTCCTTGGGGTGTCATAGAGCCCGCTTTCATTACTGCGCGCGCCAGCTTGGTTTGACGTCATTGGGTAATTTGGGTCGTCAATCTTTTCTCAACCCTGTCCCCTAAATTCACCACCCAAACGCGAAGCTCTTTTTCGTGCTGAGCCAACGTTGCATTCTCCTTATTGGTTGCCCTTCATTAGGCAGATTAAATTCGCCCTAGAAGACGAATACGGGAAGTGGGTAGACAGGAAAGTATATATCTAAATACTCGGAATGTCTAAGGGTGAAATTACTCCCGTAGAAATGGTCGTGTTTATAACACACCTAAATACGTGAGTTTATGCGTATAAATAAATAAACAAATAATAAATAAATAATAAATAAATAAATAATAAATAAAAAAATAGTAAATAAAAATAAATAAAGAAATAATTAATAAATAATTAATAAATAATTAATTAATAAATAATTAATAAATAATTAATAAATAATTAATAAATAATTAATTAATAAATAATTAATAAATAATTAATAAATAATTAATAAATAATTAAAAAATAATTAATAAATAATTAAAAAATAATTAATAAATAATTAAAAATAATTAATAAATAATTAATAATTGGTAAATAAATAATAATAATACTAATAATAATAATAATAATAAGCTAGGCTAATACCCAAGGCACCCCCTTAGGCCCAAGTCCTCTAGCAACGTTTATTGCCTTTAATTCAGGTGGCCGGGTTACAATGCGTAAGAGGGTGGTGGCAAGCCCTGCATGCAACGAGATCGAGCCAACAGCTCTCTACACTAACTATTACCGTTAACCTCGACAAGTTTTTATGGAAGGGGAAATTGCGTAAGAGGGTGGTTTCTTGGCCGGGATTCTTAAAGGGTACCCCAAAGAAAGTGACCATTTCTGCTAGTTTTGTTTCGTTGCTAGGAGCGTACAGTTTTATTCGCTTAATTAAAACTATATGTTTTAACGGTCCTAATTAAAGTCGTTTTTTAATTTTTATTTTTCACTCTATATTTAAGTAGTTTAATATTTAATTATTTTAATTACTCATCAGCTATATTTTTAAATCGAAACTGTCAAGAGTAGCTAACACGTGTAATTTTCGCCTTTTTTCAAGCCCGGATTTGAAGCGCAAAAAGAACACGAATTATATCAAACGTGATCCGGACAGAGCACATTTTAAAATTAGGCCCTTAACTATTTCATGTTAATTTTTTATGGCAAATAGTATGGTATCTAGCATAAAACAATAATACTAGCCAATTAATCGTTTACACTTGACAAAAGATTTGGTAAAATCCGAAACGTTGTGTCCCAACGTTGATGCTGTACCCATCACGTTGTAATTGTATATATTTTAAAGTTTTTAAGATTTATTATTTTTTTTGTAAAATAGTACAACACTATTTTCGAGTAGTTTACACTACTTTACACTAATGTCGAATATTTTCTAAAAATTTACAAAATTTTCCATTAGCCTGTACTATAAAAAATAAATGGCCATTTAGTAACACTCTACTTATCCACAATTTCGCATCGATGCCTTTATCCTTCAGTCCTTTAATAAATTATTTTTATAAGATGAAACTCTTCAAAACGTTTAGCAAATCTTTTCTTGAAAATTATTAACTTTCCCGCCGAGATATAAATTAATTAAAAGTTCTTATTTATTAAAGTTCTTGTTGGTCTCGCGAAAACACCGCCGTTGGAGAAAAATTAGTTCTAGCTGTAGAAAACGGTACTAATCTTATACAGGGTTTCACCTTAAATCCATAAATACTACCAGAAGTATTTAATATACATCTTAAAAGAGAAGTATCCATAATTTCTTAAGTAATTCGCTTGAAACCGGTTTAATAATCAATAATCAGCTAGGCTAATACCCAAGGCACCATCTTAGGCCTAAGTCGTCAAGCGACTTTTGAAGCCATTAATTCAGGTGGCCGGGTTACAATGCGTAAGAGGGTGGTGGAAAGCCCTGCATGCCACGCGAGCCAACAGCACCCTACACTAACTATTACCGTTAACCTCAACAAGTTTTTATACGTCATATACTGACTTTCTAATATTCTTACATCAAGAAAATATCTTTTCTATATATCTTAAAGCAACTTTCAGCTCTATCATTGCCACCTATATTTATGATAAGGCTCGTATTATTAAAGATGGCAATGAATCTATACGATTCTTCGAAAAGATGACTTTACTGAAGAACGTGGTGCCATCTATTAATGGCAAATGAAGCTAAAATGCAAAATAGCGAAACAATAACGTCGTCAGAGAACTATTTATAATTACTATAATTAGACAACTTATACTCTGCTTAGTGTTCTTTAACCTAAGTTATATATCCCATATAAAATATATTGTAAAAAATTACTATAATTTAAGTTATTGTAAAATTTACAAACGAGCCAATCAACGCGAGGAGTACTTTTATGTCCCGCCTTTTGGGTCAAAATGTAGCTTATGTAACTAGTTTTGATTTCGAAACTAGCGACATTCGTTTAAAAAAGCTACTTCACGTCGACATGGCACTCACTTTATGCGTAGTGGTGTTGCGTTTCATATTCAACGCTTAAGCCTTATCCGTTCAGTTAGATTTTCAAGGTGTTGAAGCTTGAAACATTCCAAGTGTATGCATATATGAATTCCTGGTGCAGACAGTACGCGATAAAGCTACGTCTACACTTCTACCCATTCTTTTCCGAATACCTCTATTTATATGCAAACTCTGTTCGTCATCCTTGTTAAATGAAGCTTGAAAAATTGGAAAGGAAACCAGTTTGAGAGCATTTCATTACGACGCGATGGTAAAATTATTGGCGGATTTGGATTTTAATATTGTATTTGAGGGCTGAAAAATAAAATATTTGTTTAGAATGATGCAAGAAAATTCGTATTTTTAACTATTTCGTGGTACGGTATATCATTAGGAACCTATTTAGGATGCTGGGAACATACGAGTTGCCCCTTTTATGGTACGGTATATCATTAGGGACCTATTTAGGATGCTGGGAACATACGAGTTGCCCCTTTTGTGGTACGGTATATCATTAGGAACCTATTTAGGATGCTGGGAATGTACGAGTTACCCCTTTTGAGGTATGGTATATCATTTAGAACCTATTTAGGGTGCTGAGCACATACGAGTTACCCCTTTTGAGGTATGGTATATCATTAAGAACCTGTTTAGGATGCTGAGAACATACGAGTTGGCCGTTTTGTAGTACCAGTAAGCAGGTTTGGGAAAAAAACCGGCTTTTTTAAAAATTTCCATGTGGTTTGAACCGGTTAAAGCTACTAATAAAAATATGCTAAAATTGCTTATCTAGCCCTCATTACTTCGAAAATGCTCAAATTTACCGATTTCAAAATGAAGTTTTTGCGTGTGACAGATCCTTTACATTGTGACGTATAGCATGCTTATTTACCTGCTTTTATACCCTAACATGGCGGCGTATTTTCACGTGAAAAGTAAATTTTAAGATCCCCAATTACTGCGTAAGACGACGTAGCAGCTGACAAAAAGTGAAGGTTAAGTTTTAGTTTCGTTTTGGAATAAAAAATGCAGAATATTATATTGTGAATATTTTATTTGAAATAAATAGTATTTAAAATTTGAAATATTTCTAATTCATTTCTCATTATTTTTTTAATAAAGAAACTTGGTTTTTATCTTGGATTTTCTTCGGTTGTTAAAACCAGTGTAAACCAGGGTGGTTTTAACCAGTCTGGCTAATTCTTGCCAATTCTATCAGCAAGGCTAGACTGAAATTTGGGATTCAAATTGAAACGATAACGCAATCTTACGGGTACTTGTTTTAAAATAATCTTCTTAAAACAATATTTGAGAATTTACCAATAACTATGGAAAACTGGCTAAGCCTTGTACATATAACTAAGTTTTAAAATAAAATCCACTATTGCACAATTTGAAATATTTCACTTGCGATCGAGTCGAAACGTGCGTAGCGCGCAAATTTTGCAATAGTTGATTTTATTTTAAAACTTAATTTACCAATATTTTTCTATTTATGACTAATTAAATTAAATAAACCGTTAAAATCTCTTGTACTAAATTAAAATAAAAAAATTCACAATTCCTTAACTAATGACGATTTTATTGATATTTTAATACAATGTCTCGATATCATTCTTAACATAATATCAAAAAATTTAAGTCTTAAGAAATGTTCTTAGTTTTGTAACAAATGCAAATGTTGGCAAAAATCTGTAAATATTTGTAAATGTCAGGGAATTTTTAGAATTTGTAAAAAGTCATGGAAAAGTCAGGGAATTACATTTTATCTCGGCACTTTTTTAGGGTTATTTTTTAGACCAGATCTATGACAAATTCTATGATTATAATTTATTTCCTTGAAAGTTTGGCTAATTTTTTCAACATTGCAATAACCTTTTTACTGAATTATAAGTTCATTAAAATTTATTAACTTCTGATAAAAGTCAAATATAAAATAAAAATTTGGCCTTAAAAAGTCAGGGAAAATCTCTTAAAATGGTCAGGGAAAACAGAATATCAAAATTTTGTGGCAACCCTGCAACATCAAAACAAGAAGGCCAATGTTACTTTATAAATAGGTGTATTGGAATGCCAGAATTATTTAGCTTTAGTTAGTGTAGAACTTTATAAAGTTCGTATTTACACTCGAAAAATACTCTTCACGTATAGAGTTGATTTTCACCGATTTTGTTCAAATTCGGGGGTTAAGTAGACCTTTATGTAACTTGAAATTTCCCAATAGGAAAAGTTTCGACAACCTTTAGTTTTTCCATGGCAAAAATGTTTACAATAACTTAAAACCTTAAAATTTTGGTAAATGCCGTTAAATTGGCTAAATTGGGTAAATTTTACCTGAATGTACGAAAATTTTGCTTTATTTACCTAAATTTACCCACTTTACTTGAGTTTAGCCAAATTTATCCAATTTAATGTCATTTAACAATTTTACTTCCATAACCAAACTTTTGGTAATTTTACTTGCATTTAACTAATTTTCTCATTTTACTAAAATTTACCGAAGTGTACATACATTTACCCATTTTACCCACTTTAAAGAATATAAGTCAAATTTATTTGTACTTACCCAATTTGCTTTTTTTTCTCAAAATGTACACGCATTTACCAAAATGAACCAGATTTTACCAAATTATGTACAATTTATTAAAAACACAATTTATTTATTTAAAAATCTGCGATTTCTCCATGTTAATTTCCAGAGGGAAAAGTAGATTTTAAATTATCAAAAACGTTTTCGGTTGCCATGGCAAAACTAAAGCCCGTCGAAACTTTTCCTTTTGGGAAATTTCCAGTTACATAACGGTCTACTTAACCCCCGAATTTGAACAAAATCGGTGAAAATCACCTCGGGTCGTCTCCTTATTAGTGCTGAAACTCAACTATTGATTAGAATCTATTAATTTGAATAGTTAATTAACTATATCCCCTCCAAAGCCAAAGGCGCAGGATTCGCGCAAAACCAGCTTTGCGTAATGACGTTCAACCTCATTAACTATCTGGGACTTAGTTGAATCCGCGATTGATCCATTGATAATAGAGGAAGTAGTGATAATGCGAATAGATACTACACTTTCTACACGGTGATTTAACGACGAAGAATAATATTAGTTAAATTACAAAATAAAGTGTCATTTACTTTGTACGAGTCAAAATAATTTAGAAATGACAATCTACACATAATTATTTAATTGAAGTTTTTAAAAATGTTACACCAAAAATTACGTGTTAAAGAATGGTATATCATTTGATATATAGCGAAACTGTCAACACATAGTTACACTTAAAAGCATTTCAATATAGTACTCCAGTCAACTCAAAATCATAATCTGTTTTAAATACTAGAGGAATGTTATAAATGTTAAAACAAAGTAGTGCTGTTGTGCTGTAAGTGTTGTACGGACAGTCTTGTACTTCAACTAATTTAAAAATAAAATAAAACCACTGTTGTACAATAAAACGGTTTATTTTACAACCGTGTTTTAATTTTATTTTTAAGCAAAGTAGTTCTTGCAACCGCGAATTTTCATTGTACTAACATTGTAAGTGTACTTATTTTCATAGGTACAGGTGTAGTTCTCAACACAAATCCCCCTAGTGTCTAAATGTGCCCGAGGCAAAATATAATATAACCAAGGTTCGAAATAGAGTCCAAATCGAAGCTTGGCGAGAATGTCACTAAATGTTATTATGTTACTTATGGTTGAACCCATTTTTAGATAACAATCTCAATTAACAGATCTAAATTAAAATTCATCAATTTTCTTTAACCGAATTTGTAATCTGTTCCTTTTCTGAGATATTATATCAAAAAGTAAACGTTTCATCTACTTTGCGGAGGTAAAAATCATTATGGTCTAAAATAAGAAATATAAATGATATTTTTAAAATCTCTAATACTCTTTACAGACGATGCTTATAAACCAGGGTTTAGATCCCGTTTTTGAAACCAGAGCTTGTTTAGCTATACTGAAATGTGCTATAAAAATTTAACTTTGGTTTACTGAACCCAGTTTTATTAGCCTCGTCTGAATAGGGCATAACGGATAGCTAATTGATTAAAGGAATTATATAATTTTAATTTAAGAAGCAGATCAGTAGTGAATTTCAGAAACGGCGAATAGATTTTATCTAACCTGCTCACACTTGTTATCTGTACGAAAACCAGAGTATGAGAAGCAGTTCAACCAGAACTTGAAAACTCTTAAGTTAATTTTAAACGTGTTAATAAAACGCTAGCATAAATTCATTGTCTCGTTTAACTTGTTAAAATGTTCCACGCGCTCTTTAATATTTTGGCGTAAAAGGCTCGCGCATTGTTTTTTTCGGGGAGCACGCGCTAAATCGCTCGAGCCCGTTTACGCTAAAATATCAAGACGCGCGTGGACCTTTTTAACAAGTTGAATAAGACATAAATAGAGTTGATGCTAGCTAGGAGCAACAAACACAAGGAGAACGCAGCTAGCCTTTAAACACGCTAACGAAGGGTTGTGTACGAATTTCATTGGACGAGCGTCACGAGCCTTTACGCTGAACGTTTTACGGGCGGGGGGGGGGGGGGAAGACAATTTCCGAATTTTCCCCTTCCGACGGCAGCAGGCGTTAAAGCATCTAGCCAATGAAAAATGTACACAAGAAAATCCACGACTTTTGACGGGTTGCGTTCTCCTTGTGTGGGGTGTTGTGTTTGTTGCTCCTAGCTCACAGGGATATATTTTATTTTCGGAATACCATAGCGCCTTCTTTTATTGATTTCTATCGAGAAACAAACACAGCCCCCCACGCAAGGAGAACGCGACCAGTCAAAAGTCGTGCATTTTCTTGCGTACAGTTTTCACTGGTTAGACGCTTTAGCTCCTGCTGCCGTCGGAAGGGGGAAATTCGGAAATTGTCTTCCCCCTTTCCGTAAAACGTTCAAAGTAAAGGTTGGTCCAATGAAATTTGTACGCAACACTGCGTTAGCGTGTTTAAAGGCTAGCTGCGTTCTCCTTGTGTTTGTTGCTCCTAGATACTAGCGTCTATTGGCTATCAAGGTGAATCGTCAGTTCTACGTCACGAGTGACGCGCCCGATACATCTAAACAACAAGGTCAATGTTACTTTATAGAAAAGCCAATTACGACAAAGACATGTATAAAAGAGAATATTTTTTAGGTGCGCGATCTTGAGATATTAGTAGATTGTGGCTCGCGCGATTTTGCACGCGCGTTGAAATTGTAAAACACTTTAACCGACGAACAGAAAGTAACCAAATCATGTAACCACCAATCTTTTTCGGAATCACCTATTGCGCAAGCCCGCAAATAAAATATAATTACTTTCAACGTCCCTAGGACAGTATAATTTTAAATTGACCAGAAGCAAGTAAACAAATTATTTGGCCTTTTTTAATGACCCAAAATAAGATATAAGAAATAGTAACGGTGTAAGCACGTCGGAACGTTTTTAAAATAAAACACGCGAGAAGCGAAGCGTGCTGCCATACTTTCGCGGAACAGAAGCATTCGAACCAACGCCTAGTTATCGGCGTATGTAATTACCAGCGTTAGAGTTTCTCCATCCGACTGCCGAAGGTTAAAGAACCCTCTTTTCAACAAAATTTGCTAAAGCCACAAAAGATATTATTTCTTCTACAGTCCCTCTGCACGTATACGACGTTTTTGTTCAGACACCGGTTATATCGTCTATAGAGTAATATTTTCTTTACTCCCGCCTTTACGCAACGTGCCCCCTCCCGGTACGCGCCACCCGTTAAACGAACACCCCCCCCGTTCTGATATCCTTCCCTCCCTCCCTCCCACAGTTCAATAGTAGCCTCATTTATAAAGCAATAACGCAATAACGTGTTATATCCCATTTTGGAGGTTTTGAAGGATTCTATAATAAATTGTTTACTATATTAATTTCGGTTAAAGCATCCGATTAAAAATACAACTTTTTTTCGAATACTACAGTTATCAATGGAATATGCTGGTATATAACACTATTTTAGTAAATAATGGTAGATCACGGTAAATATTGGTGAAAACTGTACATATTAGTAATTAATGGTAAAAAACCGTATACATTAGTAATTAATGGTAAATAATGGTAAAAAACCGTACACATTAGTAATTAATGGTAAATATTGGTAAAAAACCGTACACATTAGTAATTAATGGTAAATATTGGTAAAAAACCGTACACATTAGTAATTAATGGTAAATATTGGTAAAAAACCGTACACATTAGTAATTAATGGTAAATGATGGTTAAAAGCCGTACACATGAGTAATTAATGGTAAATAATGGTAAAAAACCGTACACATTAGTAATTAATGGTAAATATTGGTAAAAAACCGTACACATTAGTAATTAATGGTAAATATTGGTAAAAAACCGTACACATTAGTAATTAATGGTAAATATTGGTAAAAAACCGTACACATTAGTAATTAATGGTAAATGATGGTTAAAAGCCGTACACATTAGTAATTAATGGTAAATGATGGTAAAAAACCGTACACATTAGTATTTAATGGTAAATGTTAGTAAATAATGGTAAATAACCGTACTTAACGGGAAATATTATTTAACGATAGTAAATATAAGTAAATAACATTAAATAATAGTAAATAATGTTAAATAATGATGTATATTTTTAAATAAAGAAAAACTGTACATGAAGTCAAATATTTATCGGTTAATATTATAAAATAATGATAAATATTATAAAATAATGATAAATATTATAAAATTATGATACATCTTTTTAAATAATGATACATCTTTTTAAATAATGGTAAATATTTTTATTTTATTTTAAATATTTTTAAATAATGGTAACTTTATTTTATGTTAAATATTTTTAAATAGTGGTAACTTTTTTAATGTCAAATATCAACAAGTATTGTTAAATATTATTTAAAAATGGTAAATATTAGTAAGTGTTGGTAAATTTTTTTTAAAATGGAAAATATTAGTAAGAAGTGGTAAATATTATTAAATAATGGTAAATATTAGTAAGAATTGGTAAATGTTATTAAATTATGATAAATATTTGTAAGTTTTGGTAAATAGTAATAAATAACGGACAAATGGTAAATATTATAAAGATTTGGTAAATACCATTAAATAAAAATAAATATTAGTAAGTATTGGTAAATTTTATTAAATAATGCTAAATAATTTTAATTAATTAATACTTTTTCGTTAATTGAAGGAAATTATTGGTTTAAAATAGAAAAGCCTACCCAAACTCGGCAATTTTAAGTTCTTATACATTATACCAAAACAATATTGAACATCACATCAATGTCGATCGAGGTGATGTCGATTTTAATTTCATTTTGTAAATCATTGAAAAACTATTTTAAGTACTCTTAACTACTATATTTTAACACTTTTTTTTATAGCATAAAGTTCTTTACCATTATTTACTCCCACTGGGTTAACGTTACCCAAGAATTTATTATTCGCGAAAAAACTTCATTTTTGGACTTATTGCGTTTCTCCTTTAAGGGCTCGAATAGTATTCTACGTAAGCGTAAGAGTGTTGAGACGTTGACGCTACCCCGTGTTTGGAAAGCGTTGACGGTGTTTCCAAGATAACTTGCCTATACGCCCGTTGTTACGCTGACGCTCGCGTACAAACACCGGCAACTTATGGTCGCTCTAATAGCCTTCGACCGAATTCAAGAAGAAAATAGTGAATTCGAAAAAATCCCCTCATCCCAAAAATGTTCCCTCGGCGAAATAATAGCGCGTGTGTCCGCGTCGTGGGGCTGCTGACGGTACACCCCGAAAAAGTCTAGGTCAAGCGAACAAGTTTCGGTGTTTGTCGAACCACGAAGTCTCCGAAATCCGCGCGCCGAGAGAATAATATCAAAATGAGGCATCGATACGGGGAAACTTTAATTTGCTTAAATAATTACGAACGCCTTACTTCCAACGATCAACCAGGATAAATATGTGATCCAATTTAAGAGCGTTGATTATTTTCAAGGATTTCTGGCGTTTCTAAGCGCGTTTTTTTTGCAACTGGAGCCCATCTTTGCTTCAGGGCGATCCCCGCTGCGTCAAGTGCCTTACTTTTCTCCTGGTCATCTTTGAGGATAATCGTGTCATTCGCGAAAGCGATTGTAGGAATGGTTGTGCAATTCTTGCGATTCGCGTAATTGATTCAAATTAGTTGGTACGTTCTTTCGCTGATTTTGCGTGTTGTTTTTTTGTGTTTGTGACAGTGTCAACGGTGACGGATTTACACCTTTGGACGTCGCGGTCATGACCTCGAATGTCGCCATTGTCAAACTTCTGCAAGCGTACGGAGCCAAGGAAACCTACAGATGTAAGTTTTTTGTACTTTTTTCAGTTCTAGTTTCGGTAGTACCACGCTTTTACTTTTGTATTTCTGCTCGTAATACCAAAAGTATATATATTGTATCTTATTCATAAGTAAGTATTCGTAAAACAATCTCGCGAGCTGTGCACAGCAAGTTGTTTCCAATGCGCTGAATTTTCACGGCTTGAATTTTAAAATGCAAAAGTTATACTGCCTAGGTATGTTAACTTATTTATAAAGCATAGGTTTAAGTTTTATTTAGTTTTATTTGGATACGCGCTACGTATTGTAACCCGGCCACCTGTTTAAAGGCATAATAAGTCGCTATAGATGACTTGGGCCTAAGGTGGTGCCTTGGGTATTAGCTAGAGCTGATTATTATCATTTAAAAAAATTATTTTGAAACGTATTTTGAATAACCGCGGGAGACAGCGAATTATATTAGCAGATTAAATACTTATCTTTAAGAAAACTTCTGGTAGAATTAATTTTCCATTCTCCACAATTGTTTATATTTTAAAATAAACAACGAAAAGACAACAGAAAACTTTCATTATTGTAAATATCACACGGCAAAAACTAATCTTCTCCTGGAAGCCACGTTTATTTCAATAATCTAAGGTCTTGTTGCACGAATTCGTTGCTTATTTGTAATATTTCGAATCTTTTGGTCGATGACCATTTCAAATTCAATAGGCTTATTTAATAAATTATATTACGATTTAAAACTCTCCAAAATAGAGCTTCGAGTGTTTGTACACTGCATATCATTACTTGTTAAACTAAAAGAGGCTAGAAGCATTAGGATTTCTTAATACATAATCGACCAAAATTCCCGAACACGTTTCCGGATACTTACATTGATAGTATTTTGATGTGGTGCTAATCCCTAGTGAGAGGGAGCTGTTGGCTCGCGTAGCATGCAGGGCTTGCCACCACCCTCCTACGCATTGTAACCCGGCCACCTATTTAAAGGCAATAAAAGTAGCTAGGCGACTTGGGCCTAAGGTGGTGCCTTGTGTTTTAGGCTAGCTTGCTGATTATTAACATTGTTGAAATTTAAAGTAAAGAATGGGTTTATATTCCCTTTAAAATAATAGTGTCAAGGTAATTATGGTTTTTTTAAATATAGTTGGTAGCTTTCATTTGAGTTTTTCCTAACAAAAGTTATATGCAAACATAAGTGAAGTTTGTCTATAAATGTCCCTTTCCGGAATGACAAGTTTTTTAACCCGGAACTCTCGTTTACGCAACCACTTTTGAAGAACTGTTATCGCTGGCTGTAATACTTTAAAGAAAGCTATTTTAAATGGATATCTATTCTTCCGTTAAATTAGTGAAATGTTTGGCCTCATTTTTCATTATAATCAAATTAATAAGAATTAAACTCTATTTCTAAACCGGAAAAAAATCGTGAACGTCTGTTAAATCCTTTAAAGTTGGTAATTCTTTTATACGGAAAATAAGACTTTTAATTATGTTTGAAATTTAGGTGTTTCATAAATGTTTTTTTTAGAGTTCAACTAACTAGTTTTTCTTAAAGCACTTCTAAATTCTCACAGTTTGTCATTTCATTTTCTTATCCTTTGATCATTCTAGCCCTTACAATAATTAAATATAGACTCTCTATAAAATCTTTCTATATTCTACAGATTGCTTTATAAATATTTCTGTTCGAGGGCTTTAACCAAAATTAAACTAATTTCTATAGAAATTATACTTATTACGCTCATAGTTCTGTAAAGTTTATATAACATTTTTTAAATGATCCATAATAACTCGTGTTCAATTCCATTTTGAAATTGAGCTATTAGTTTATTTCAATATGAGTGGTGATATCAGATAAGAGCAACACTGCAGTCTGCTAAGCTTTGATAAGATAGTTATCGTACACGTCGATAATTTCTACCTAATTTTTGGAACGAACTATATTTTCAATGTCGTGCTATATAGTACGCATTTTTCGACAATTCTAGAGGTCGGGGACGGTTAATCATTATCCATAATTAAATTGATTTTTTTCGGGAAAAAAATGTAAACAAAGAAATATACCGGTTAATATTTCGGAAAATTATTAAAAAAACATGTATTTTTCGTAAAATTTGAGCTTTTTATCGAAAAAAACGTTGTTTTTCAGTTTAATTTTACAAATTTATCAAATAATTAATCGGATAATACAGAAATATAAATTACTTGATCAAAACGTTTTACGAATAATTTTGAGAGCTTTATCCATTGAAAAAAAGTTAACCATCCCAGACCTCTAGATAATTCAGCCGATAATGTTTTAAATTTGCTGAAAACCAGTTAAAACTGACTTTTAAACATGAGTTTTCAATCGGTTGAACATTTTTAACGTAAGTATTGCACACAAAATATAAATTAATTGACAGTTTTCAGGCGTATGATAATTCATTTCTGAAATAGATAATTTTATGGCTCCGGTACGATCATTTAAGTTTTAGAGACTGGCAACCGCTGCTGTTGACATTAATACGTACATTATACTGATTTTTGGATCCTAAATAGTATAGAATGGCAATCGTGACCTTGAAATTGGCAATCGTGACCTTGAAATTGGCAATCTCGACCTTGAGAATGGCAATCGTGACCTTGAAATTGGCAATCTCGACCTTGAGAATGGCAATCGTGACCTTGAAATTGGCAATCTCGACCTTGAGAATGGTAATCTTGACTTTGAAAATGGCAATATTGACCATGGACAATTTAAACCATGGAAATGGCAATCTAGACCATGAAAATGGCAATCGTGACGTTGAGAATGTCAATCTCGACCTTGAGAATGTCAATATCGACCATGAAAATGGCAATCTTAACCATGGAAATGGCAATATCGACCCTGAGAATGGCAATCGTGACCTTGAGAATGGCAATCTCGAGCCTGAGAATGGCAATCTAGACCTTTAGAATGGCAATCTTGACCTTGAGAATGTCAATCTAGACATTGAGAATGGCAATCTCGACCATGAGAATGGCAAATTCGACCTTGAGAATTTAGTATCTTTTCAAATGGGAAACTTGCTCTCCTCTGTTCTATTTGTTACCTTTTTTAAACTAATGGTTTTCATGTCGTTTGAACGCTTTCAGTCCCGACGAAGGAGGCACGCGCGAGTCACTTGAGCACGCTGGTGAAAGAGGCTGAGAAGTGCGTCCAAGATCTGACGACGGGCGTCCAGAATGCCACCACCAACGGAACCTTATCGGCGGCCTTGTTGAAAGTAATCATCACAAACTGTAATACACTGCAACTGATCATTTTCATCATTTCGTATCCTCGTTGTTCGCAGGAAAAAGAAAAGAAATTAGCGGTTTGGGAAAGGAGAGAAAATTTGCTCAAAAGAATGAAAGCTGGCTTTGAGGATATTTGTGAGTACTATCAAGATTTTATTTGGGTTACCGAGAAAGTACGAGTTGCCGACCCATTTACAGAAACCAAAAGTATTACTTTTGTCTGAGGGACTTGTTTCCAAATATGAATTGACTCAATATTTAGAAATGTACAAAAAGAGGTCGGTAACGGTTAATCATTATCCATGATTAAATTGATTTTTTTGGGAAAAAAATGTAAACAAAGAAATTTACCGGTTAATATTTCGGAAAATGATAAAAAAATATGTATTATTCGTAAAATTTGAGCTTTTTTTCGAAAAAAACGTCGTTTTTCCGATTAATTTTTCAAATTTACCAAACAATTAATCGGATAATACAGAAATATAAATTACTTGATCAACACGTTTTACGAATAATTTTGAGAGCTTTATCTATTGAACCATCCCCGACCTCTATGTACAAATCTTCTGTACTAATTTGGATTACTTAAATCGTTAAAAGAAAATTTTATTAAAGATTTAATTAACTAAGATACGGTTTATCGATGGAAATTAATAAAAGATGGCGCTATGGTATTCCGAAAATAAAATATATCCGTGTGAGGGAGGTGCTAGTTGACCTGCTAGGTAGATTCGCACGTTCTCAGTAAAATAAATACAATCTTGGTTCTAGTAAGAAAAATAAATTTATTGTTACTTTCGTTTAGAGTAATTTTAGCCTTTACAGACTAGGCGTTTTGAACTCAGTTAAGAGTTATAGTGATTTCCGGGAAATTAAATATATATTCGTTTGTAAAATTACGCAATTTCCCGGTTTGATTCTACGAAAAAAGGAAAAGTAGAAAATGTTTCTTGAAATTGAATGCCAGAATCTTGACACTCGAGATTATCGTGCGGTTTATATTAATTCTAAGTTGATCAATACTCTAGCAGGCGTTCGTGGACTCGTGTTCGTGGCGCCGTTGAAGCTATATCAATAAAGTCATGTTGCTTTATAGAAAGACACCTGACTATACAGAGCCAAAATAAAAATAAAAATTCTGAGACGAAAGTATCTGAAATAAATGTTGATTTTGCAAAACGTGATTTGATAATCCATTATGCGTTTTCGAGAAATATGCCGACGCAATGCCTTAAAGTCCTGTTTCCGCTCAGGTATTCCCGATCCTCCGAAAGCCATAACTGTCGAAGTGGTGGGCACCACGGCTCTGAGGGTTGCCTTTCAAGAATCCGAAACCGCCGGAGTCGCCGAGAAGATCGTCACCAAGTACAAAGTTCAGTGGAGTACTAGTTCGGATTTCGAGTCGGAACCCCTGGCTGGTTCCAGGGAAGTAGTTGATCTGCAGAAACACGAAATGACCATCGGCGATTTGGACCAGGGAGTGCCCTACTTCGTCAGGGTGGCCGCCGGGAACTTGAAAGGCTTCAGTCAGTTCCAGTCCTCGAGTCCTTCGTCAGCAACTCCTTCCAGTATGTACAGTGCGATTTAGTTTAAACTTTTACCAGTGATAAAACGAACGCCTTTCTTTAATCGTAGGCTGGCGGGACGAAGATGACGTTCCTTGTAGGACAACGGGTCGTGTTCGGAAGTTGGACGACTTATTTCACCAAATAATCAATTCTAGACCAGAACATTCCTCAGGAGTTAAATGTAAATTTTCTCCATTCATAATCAAGGTTGCAACGTGTCTTATAGCCCGACAAAATTCCTACCCCTTTTCTCCGGTACTCGATTTTGAAACGACTGACAGCCTGGACGGCTTGAGTGACTGCTCGGACTATTCAGAATTTTGTACCTTACATCTTTTATTGATATTTCATTTTCATATCCTATTCAAGAACAGTCTTGAGCCGTCGATAAAGCTTTTCACGCTGTCAATCGAGAAGTCCAGGAGTGTGGGGATAAAATTAACCCACCAGTAAATGAAATATCTGTTTTCGTCTTAAAGCGATGTGAGGTTAGTCTTAAAGTCATCGCTAGGAAACGCGCACGGAGAACGAGTAGTATTGTAAACGTTGTCTTATTGTTCACAGACAGTTCTAGGGTGAACTTAACTGGTAAAAGAAACATAATTTCAGTTTCGTTGAAAGATTAAACCATGAGTAAAATAAAACTTAAAGCGTGTGAAGATATTAGGGAAAACCTAAAAAAGTCGGTGAATTTTGAAAATGACCATAATGTTGCAACTCTGATATCGAATATAAAATAGAATAATTGAGATTAATGCTGTGATCAATGTTAGGCACCCTAGACGTATCGGACAGCACGCCGCAACAGCAAAGAAGGTTAGTGAGGAAAAGCATCAAAAACCTGTTCACTTCCGCACCAAAGTTTCAGAAAACCATGAAAAGGTATAATTTCGAAATATCGCGTATTTAACGTGAATTTCAGTTCATAAACTACGAACTCCTTTTCTAAAGTAGAGGCGTGTATCTGTCGTGCCTGCTGTACAACGAAGACCGAGTTCTAGTAACCACCGAGGAGGTATTGCCGGTCGTCGAAGTGGACGAGACCTATCCCGCCTCGCTTCAGATGGACTTTCATTGGCTCATGAAGGTTCGCTATCCCTCCACTTAACAGTTGTCATTGACAATTTTTGTAAATAGTGTAGCGTAAGCGAAGCTTTTTGTTATAGTCCGGTTATTTTCATGTGTCAGAGAGATTGCGAGTTTTAGATTCGAAATTAGGAAGGATCATTATACCCTAGATTGGGCCCTAAATGGGTCAGAGTGCGCAGTAAGTGGTGGCTTTACCAGGGAGTCGGGGTCCGGCTCTGGTAACCGATAAGGGCGGTGGCGCACTGGGAGATGTTAGCTGTGATCAAATGGTCCTATCTCCACCTCCGACTTCGGTCACGTATGGGCTGGAAACTGGGTCGGCTGGAGTTGCTAGAGCATCCGCTTTTATTCCCGCTGCTGTGTGCGAAGTGAGGTGTTGGTCGTCCCATTGTTGCACCTTCTGCTGGGTTGAGTAGCTTGCGTCTAAGGTGAAACCATCAGTAGTAGGGTACTACTACCCATGCTGGATTTGTCACCTGTCCGAGCTTGTGGACGCTAGCGTAGGGCATTATGACGTAAGACCTCCGGTGGTGTGGTTTTAATCTTACGAGGTACACCGGACTATAAATTCTGATACATGTACCCCAGATCGTTCCGAGTTATTTAGTGAAGAGACTACTCATCGTAGAAATATTCTACAACTACCAACGGATTATTGACATTTCTAACATTCCATCTTTTAACACTTTTTACGGCTAATTTTAACTGCCAAAAAAATTAATTTAAAGAGATCAGATAAGTTATACTTCGGTCTTTAAGACTCTCGAGATATCCTGAACCGCAGTAGGGGCAAGATAATGATGAGAGCACAATGAAAAATGATCTGTAAAACGTTCGGGATAGCCGGGACAGTAGCTAGGGCAAGACAACGAGGGGGCAGCTAGTGACTGCCTTAGAAACAAAAAGGATAGTTTCTACGTCAGCCTGTTAAACCTCCGGATTAACCGTGACCGCTACACGATTTATATCGCTGAAATTAACTTTCGTTTTAGTTGTTAATAATTTGATATTTATGATGTCCAGGTGGCTTGTACGTGGGAAGATGTGAAAGCCTTAAGGCAGGATATGGAACGCAGCCACAGCGCTTCCAACGTTCATTTTCGAAGCAAACTTTTACAAGCTGTAGAACAAATGCAGGTCTGTTCAGGTTTTGTTTCTACCGAAAGGGTCGTTCACAAATTAAGTCACCGTAAAACGTGTTATTTTGCCCCACCTTTAATCACTTGAATCCTACTTCTGACCCCTTCATAAAAATAGTAGCCCATTATTCATCTTATTGATTAATTTCAATGTAAAATTATAATTTAGTCTTAAAGGGGAACGGCCAAGCTTTTCCAAATATGGCCTTATTTCCGTATCAAAAGATTAACAAGACGTTCAATATACTAACACGTACCTTTTTCTTGTCTTGAAAAAATAGCTTTTGGCCCAAAAAGTTGAAACGAAAAATAACGCCAGGTGTTTGGGTTTGAATTTTCGCCGCCAGCTTAGGGGCTGCCGCCAGCGCCCCTAACCCCGTATGAGCGATTTGCGAACTATCCTAACTTTTAAAATCGCGTAATTTAGGCTTAGTACTCTTATAACTGGAACGCGCCGCGCGTGCAAAACAATTTTTTTGCGTCTTCAGCAGCGCGCGCTTTTACGTTGTTTTTCTGTCTCACCAACTTCTCACCAGGTGTCGCGGCGGACGCGCGCTTTTCGATTTCCCGAAATGTCTTTATTTTATTAAAAATTAACCACTCAATATTTTTTGATGCGGTTTTGGCCATAAATTTTAGTCTTTAATGGGCTATAGGGCTATTTAACTGGTTAAAGCTTGACCATTCCCCTTTAAGAAAACATATCATAGCTGCTTTAAATTATGGACTTATCCATGGGCTATTTTTCAAATTATTATCTTTTCAATCTTATTTTTAACATAAAACTGTAAGCTATTTGTAGAAAACTCATTGCCTTTCGCGCGTTTTGGTGTAAATCATTTTCCACCAGATCAAAATTACAATCAATCTAAGGAAATTATAATTAAAAGATTCTGATTAATTTGTATTTGCTAACGCGACTAAATAACAATTATTTCAAATTATTCATCAGAGCATTTACAGTCCACCCGGAAAACGATATATAATAATAATATTCTTTTGTGTCATTAATAATGATAATAATCAGCTAGGCTAATATCCAAGGCAACGCCTTAGGCCCAAGTCAGCTAGTGACTTGTAATACCTTTATCTAAGGGGGTAGGGTTACAATGGGTAAGAGGGTGGTGGAATTGCCTTCATGCCACGCGAGTCAACAACACCCTACACTCATTACTAACGTTAACCTCAACAATTTTTTTATGAATTGTTTTTAAATTAACCTTGCCTTAACGTAGCTTCTCTTACAAACCTCGTCTCCTTACTTATTTTTTGTTCGACCTTCAAAATGGCGGTTCAATCAAGATACAGTGTTTGACGTTGTTGTCTTTCTTCCTAGAATGCTCTGGGGATCCAGGACATCGGCCATTTATTCTACAAGCCTTTGAAGGATAGCGAAGGGACCATTGTGTTATGCACCGTTCGCCACGTGTCCGACCCCAAGTCAATTAGTTCCTTATCTATTCGGTGGCTACCTTTGACCAAAATCCAAAAGAAACTTTTAGCCACAGCTACGCAGGACCTGGACACTCCTTACACAGCTTCCGAATTACTACTCTCTTCCTTACCAGTACTTACTTACTTTCAAATATTTTTAGAATATGGTTATGACACAAGGGACCCAAAATAATGATCTCGACCTTCGAAAGGGTGATTCTGAACTTCAGAATGTCGAGCTCGACCTTCTCAATTGTGATTCTGAACTTCAGAATGTCGAGCTCGATCTTCACAATGGTGATGTCGACCTTCATAATGGCGGTCTTTTAAATGGAATATTTTGGCACCCTAAATTATAATTGAGGAAGTGTATGATAAGCTAATTCACAAAGTGCGTACAAGGAATTAAATAATTAGAGCTTCAATGTTTTTATTTATGCTAGATATTGACACTTTAAACATGTAGCAAAACTTCTGGTATTTACAACTCAGCCTCTATGGGCAATACCCCTGTCAAAGGCTCTTCTCGTTTAAGACTTAAACTTCTTTATTAACTTAATGTAATAGTTATAGAAAATAGCTTTATTCGGAATCATTGTTATACATTTTTCATTAATAAATCTCTTTGGAACTTCATCGATCAAAAGATGGCGCTAGTGATTCTTTTCACGTTGTAAAGAAATGAATAATGGCCATGGTAGACATTTAAACGTCACTGTACTACATTAATCCAGGTGGCCTGGTTACTACGCGTAGAAGGGTGGTAGCTAGGAGCAACAAACACAACACCCCACACAAGGAGAACGCAACCCGTCAAAAGTCGTGGATTTTCTTGCGTACGTTTTTCATTGGCTAGACGCTTTAGCGCCTGCTGCCGTCGGAAGGGGATAATTCGGAAATTGTCTCCCCCCCCCCCGTAAAACGTTCAGCGTAAAGGGTCGTGACGCTTGACCAATGAAATTCGTACACAACCCTTCGTTAGCGTGTTTAAAGGCTAGCTGCGTTCTCCTTGTGTTTGTTGCTCCTAGGTGGTAGCAAGCCCTCTTGGACATATCGTGATATCTTTTGTATTTTGCGTTCTGTAGGAAATGATAACCTACAATCAAGTCAGCTACATTCCTTTACCTCGAGGGCTGTACATGGGTTACGTCAAATTACGGAGTTCCGTTGATTTAATACGAGTGATGGTTCCGTTGAAGACGCCCAACATCTTACCGCATTGCAAAGTTCGGGAGAATCCCCACGTTTCCAAGTAATTGATTTTCAGTCACAGATTCACTCCAATTAACGTAATGTTATCGCTCATAAGTTTGGCTCTCTATGACATCTCTTTAGACAAAATATAATAAGGGGTGCTCACAAATTACGTAAGGAAAAACTTTATTATTCGCGGCGAATCTAGGTGGCGTAACGGAAAATTAAAAAGTCATAAGAATGTTTTTTTCTTAAATAAACGTATCAAAATGGAAGCAACCGATTCAAAAATTACACTAAAATGCAAGTATCATCATTAATAAAGTCAAATTTAAGAATAACAATGAGGAAAAACTAATAGCGTCTGCTTTAGCCGCTACCTATCTAGGTTTCAATGGCGAACCAAAGGGGGCGTAGCGATAGTTTTTGCTCGCGAATATTAGTGCCGTAAAACTTTCTAAAATAATCAATTGTTATTACAGAAGCGATTTAAATAATAATATTCAAGCTAAAGAAAAAATACAAAAATTGTTTCAATAAAAAACGGGGTTTTTTTCTACGTCACTAGAGGGCGCGAGCTCGACTCGATAAAGATTTTTAAATTTGAAGTCCACACGCGAAATTCACGTGCCAATAAAGTACTAGAAAATGTTATGCTCGTGACGCGGAAAAAAACATTTTATACTTTTGAACTTTTTATTGTTATATTTTATCGCGACACCTATTAAAAAATTATTTTAAATTTTACTGTTTTTAAATTATACATTTTAAATTTCCACCCATTTTCTAAGAAATACTTCCTTCCCATGGGTGTTGTGACTTGGGAAAGCCAAAACTTCCTTTTCCCAAATATGTAGTTGATGACGCGTATTTAGTAATTATACGTCGCATTACTTGAAGGTCTCGTTTTACCTTTTATGGCACACTTATGAGCGTTGACGTATGTTGTAAAAGCGTACCTAAAACTCGTCGACTATTTCCAGGGACGAATGGTCGTGGTTGAAAAGGTTGGGAAAGACGTCGGAAAGTAACGAAGACGACGACTCAACGACGATCGACGAACCCGACATCAGCGAACCTTCCGACATCCAAATCAAGTTCCAAAAAGTGATTTCCGTCGGGGCTCGCACGTTGCTGTCCCATTTAGACGTACCTTCCGACCTGCACGACAGTCACCGGCTGTACGACCAAGAAGTGATAGAACTCAGCCCCGATGTCTCCCTGGTCCTGCTGCTGCCGCCGATTGAGAATGTCTGCGCGGTTCCCGGTCAGAACGACGAGCTCAGTACTCGCGTGGACTTCATTCCCCTCCCCGTACAAATATTCGAAATGAGTAAGGACACGTTAACGGCCAAGTAAATTTACTGAAGTTATTCAAATACACCACTTGAGCCACTTCATATCGCGCCATCTACTACCAAAAGCGACATAACACCGAAAAGTGTGTTAACTCTATCTATTTCTGGGGGCTAGTCTCACAATAGACTACATAACCAACTAAATGGAATAGTACTAGGAAATATATGTTAAAAGGAACTACCTATGGACTGCAATGCAACGTATGAAAAAATTAGTGAATAAGTAGATTAGTCCATTATGAAAAGGGATAAAAAAGCTAAACCCTAAACAAATTTGAAGAAATTTAAAAACTTATAAATAGCTCGTACCGATAGGTCTTCGAGCAAACAAAATGACGCGAAACTCGGACCAAATAGATTTTCGAGTGAAAAACTAAATTAAATTAAATAAAATAGCCAGAATTTTTCGGGTTTAGCTTTTTTATCCCTTTTCATTATGGACTAATCTACTCATTCGCTACTTTTTTTTCTAGGAAATATATATTTAGACTATGGTCTCGCCCGACTATCTATCTTCGGTTTACTCGCCCGTAGACAACCTTCCTAAAACGCTCCACTCGGTGGCGGTATATAAAATGAAATTTTGATGACGTATTTTTAACCCCCTCTCCCACTCAATCTTTATATACTTCGCGTACTGACACACTTTTGGATCTTATGTCGCTTTTGTTACTACAGTTTCTCGAAAGCTAATCGCATTTAAAGCAAGTGTCGGCTCAAGTGGGGTGGCGGAGTGGTTAGCACTTTCGCCTCGCAGCAAGAGGAGCCGGGTGCGATCCCAGCTTGTGGCAATGGGTGAAAACTCGGAACAACTTCTTCCGCGTTGAGTTTGCAAGTTCTCTCCCCACTGGTTTAAGGGGTTTTCCCCCGAGATCTTCGGTTTCCCCTTCCATAAAAACTTGTTGAGTTTAACGGTAATAGTGAGTGTAGGGAGCTGTTGGCTCGCGTGGCTTGCAGGGCTTGCCCCCACCCTCCTACGCATTGTAACCCGGTCACCTGAATTTAAGGCTTTGAAAGTCGCTCGATGACTTAGGGCTAGGGTGGTGCCTTGGGTATTAGCCTAGCTGATTATTAAGTGTAGTTGTGTTCTCACTCGACAGTTGTCGCCACCGTGCAAATTTAAACAAGTTGATTAAGCACTTTACCCAGCACAATTTAGCTATATGGCGTGGCCCAAAAGCATGTTTTAGGTCATTGGGTATTCGTAATCACGTATCAGAAAAGACTATTTTAATCACGTGCTCAGTCGACCTCGCTTGGATTGGCTTTTCGGCAAACACGTAATTGACGACTTGAAAATAAACGATCAAACGTTTTTGAAAGTCGATACTAGGTGGAAGCACCTTCCCAGCGATCTGAGCAACCATAACCATCTTCGATACATAGACCCAATCAAAAATAACGTAGGCAATGATAGAGCCGACACTTGCTTTAAGATGCGTTGACACGGGTAAAAGAAATGAAAAACGAAGCATTGCTCTTTTTCGATAGTAGATGGCGCGGGTATTGAGCGATTTTATTTACGGGAAGATATAGTTAAATCATGGTTATTCTACTTTCCGAGAGGTTGGATAGCGCGAGCGTTCAGCCGCTACTTGCCTTCTAACCTCTTTCATAGAACTGTTTGTATAAAGGCCGCTAGGTGTCAGTGAAGGGGTTCGAATAAGGAAAACGTTTCCCACTCTGTAAATGCGTAACTTTGGTTCATTTTCTTCTGGCGTAGGGAAATGCGCATAATTTGAATCTACGGACTAAGAGTACCTTTTTTACAGTTCACATGGGCACCTACCAATCAAATTTTATCGCTCGCTACTCTCGTCTTTCATCCATCCTGGAAACGGACAACATGGTGGCGCAGCATGCTCACAGAGAGGTACGTTGCTTTATTTCCTCTCGCAACATCAGTAAGGTTTTAACCATAAGTATGACTTTTGTTGCCCGTGTTTTACCGGGGAGTCGGGGTCCGGCTCTCGTAACCCATAAGGGCGGTGGTGCACTGGGAGATTTTAACCGTGGTCAAATGGTTCTATCTCCACCTCCGACTTCCGTCAGCTAGGGGCCGGTAACTGGGGTTCGGCTCAGTCTAACGGAGAGGGTCCGTGCACACTGGCTGCCTCGGTGGACTGGGTAGCCTGCTATGGGGCGGCGGGTCTCCGTATGAGGCGCAGTGGCCCTGTTTCCCTGCCTTATGAAGCCACACCGGGATATCCGGTGTCAGCTGTGCCAGGTTACGTGGGTCGCTGTGTGCCCGTCGTTCCCCTTGAGGAGCCCTTTCTGAAGGGTACGGCTCTCTACCTACGTAGGTAGGGTGTCGGCTGGAAATTCTACAGCACGCACTCTCTATCTCAAATCTCTCTTTTTTACGACTGTTGCCGGCCATTGAATTTGAAAATAGGTTTTGCGTCTTGTACTACACGTAGTTTCGGCATCACTGTTTGCAATTATTATTATTATTATTTCTTTATTTGTCCAAAAAATAAATTTATATTACTTTTTTTAGCTTAAACCTCAGTGGGTTTTTTATGAAGACATTTGGAGTGTAGTCCTATTTAATATCCTACTAAAACCTACTATTAGCACCTACAAATAAGAAGAACACGGCTGTTCAAATTTTCAAGTACTTTGAAGTCTTAAATGACATAAAGAGCTTGAGAAATGCTAGATCTTCTTTCGGGTTGAATTCTTCAAGTGATTCCACGTACTTTTAGTAACTGATTCATTTCACATAGGCCTTCTCAGCTGTCGAAGTCGCAGCAGCCAAAGGACGTCTGTTGCAGCTTCAAGATTTTCAAACGCAAGTAGACGACACATGGCGCGGGACACGCTGGATCATGGACGCCTTGACGTTCGCCCGAGATAAGCAGTCGCAATACGGAAGCGGCATTCCTCTGATCGGACTGTTCATGAGGAGAGCCAGCAAAGGAGGCGTCGGCTTCGGAGGTGGCGACGCGGACAGAGGAGGCTTCAAGTCCGAGGGCGGCTCGCCTTCGAGACTTTCTCCGCTTTTGGTAGTGCCGCCTGAGCCCGAACCTGGAGGCTGCACGCTACATGTACGTTCAAATGCTTCGAAGTCCGTTGGTTCGGTCCAATTGGCTTCTAGCGTTTCCCTTTTGCACAAATCGAATCCTTTTCTGAGACCATCCTGGTTGCCGACCGCGGGTCTTCCAACCGGGACCAAAGAGAGCCCATATTATTAGAAATAACTTTAAGTTTTTAGGAAGAATCCCTTGGTCTCCCAGACTAAGGGTACACTCAGTAACGCTTATCAGAATCGATATCATAATTTTCTACTGTACGAAGTCATGAAAAACCTGCTAGAAGAGATCTAATTTGTCACTTATCTCGTTCCAACCGAGAGGCCTTTGAAACATTTATATTTTTCAAACCACGGTTCATACCAACTCTTAAAGCAACTCTCGGCTCTAAAATTGCCCTTGTTATTAGAGATATCAATTAACCACTTGGAGCTTGGTGCCATCTATTAATGGGAAACGAAGCTAAAACTCAAAATAGCGAAACAATATAGTCGTCAGAGAACCATTTATAATTATTATAATTAGACAACTTATACTCTTCTTAGGGGACTTTAACCTAAATAACATATATCCCATATGCAATATATTGCTAAAAATTATTATAATTTAAGTTATTAACAAATTTACAAACGAGCCAATCAACGCGAGCGATACTTTTATGCCCCGCGTTTTGGGTTAAAACTTTGCTGAAGTTTCTTGTTTTGATTTCGACGCTAGCGACATCTGTTGAAAAAAATTTACTTCACGTCGAGCCGACTCTTATTTTAAAAATGACCACCCAACATAATTTGTTGTCCCTTCGATTTGTTGATATCATTAGATTTGTTTTGTAAAATGGGACGCTGGGAAATTGCTCGGAGTAGAAGTCGGTATACAGTGTGTTTTAAAAGGTTATGCCAAAATTTGAAAGAGTTTTAGGTAGTGAGTTGATAAATATGCCTGTTTTTCCCATTTTCCTAAGATGAGTTAAAAGAGCGCCAGAGAGTTTCAAAGTGTGGCCTATAATCCCCTGGAAGTAGGCCGCAACAAGAGCCAAACCAAGCAGCAGGGAAATGCGAACATTAAGGTTTGGGTTCGTGTGATAGGTAAAAAGACTTCGTAAACAAATCGAGGTAAAAAAGAGTAAAAAGTAAACTAAAACCGTATTTTAAGTCCCTGCTGCTTGGTTTGGCTCTTGTTGCAGCCTACTTACAGGGACTAGTAGGCCACACTTGGAAGCTCTCTGGCGCTCTTTCAAAGCAAGTGTCGGCTCTAGTGTAGTTGCGTTCTCGCTCGACAGTTGTCGCCACCGTGCAAATTTAAACAAATTGATTAGGCACAGTACCCAGCATAATTTACCTATATGGCGTGGCCCAAAAGCATGCTTTTAGTTCATTGGGTATTCGTAATCACGTATCAAAAAAGACTTTTTGTAATCACGTGCTCAGTCGACCTCGTTTGGATTAGACTTTCGGCAAACACGTAATTGTCGACTTGAAAATAAACGATAAAACCTTTTTGAAAGTCGATACTAGGTGGAAGCACCTTCCCAGCGATCTGAGCAACCATAGCCATCTTCGATACATAGACCCAATCAAAAATAACGTAGGCAATGATAGAGCCGACACTTGCTTTAACTCATCGTAGGAAAATGAAAGAAACTGGCATACTTCTCAACTCAACCCCTACCACTCCTTAACGTTTTTGCATAATCTTTTGCAACAGCCTGTTGAAACATGACAATGGTGAAATTCTGATCAGGATGATGTCATAACGTTCGTGAGAAGCAAAAGGAAAACGATATAATTGTTATAAATATTGCGCAGGTACCTATCGTGACGGCGAGACGACTGTCGCGGGAAGAGATAGACCAGAGTTTCCTCTTCATTGCCACCTTACAAGCTCCTGGTGATCCCAACAAAACCGGCGGAAGCCCCATGGAAATAAGGAGGTGTGCTTCCACGTCTCACTTACTCCAGGTTAGTGACAATCGACATTTGCAAAGTCTTCAATTTATCCGTCGGTATAATGTATTGAGAGACTTACAATCGAGCCCAATGCGTTGTTGAAAAATAGTAAAGCTACTAAACTACATGTCCTAACAGATACTGTCTCGGTCTTCGTTTGCCTAAAATGAACAGAAATGTGCAAAGATTTTCGACGTGTAATTTCGGTACCGGCTTCGAAGACAGTTTTTGGTAATATTTTCGATAAGGTGGGGGGGGGGGGGGGATCGGCTGTAGACAAAATGGTGGGTGCCATAGTTTAAGTATCAACTAATTGAAGAATGGATTTAATAAGTAAACGATATTTCGGTGAAGGCGATATTTGGAGGACTTTAGGGTGTACGACATTTATGTGTATATTCAGTGGCTTAAATAAGGCCCCCGTAGACCCCGCAAAGCAGGAGCGCCATAGGGCTTCAGGGGACCCCTAAATTCCTATCAAATAATATGCTAGATACCGACTAACGCAGTGTTGTGTGCAAATTTCATTGGATGAACCTTTAAACTGAACGCTTTAAGGAAAGGGGGAAGCCAATTTCCGAATTTATCCCTTCCGACGTCAGCAGGAGCTTAACCCCGCTTAACCAATGAAACATGTTCTCACGAAAATAGACTTTTTGTGTCGGGGGCTGTGTTTGTTGCTCCGAGGCACAACCATTCATCCTATAAAACACAATCTCCAATAGAGCGTTCTATAAAATCAGCCCAAAACCTGCCAAACTTTTCATACAGACTATAGAGCTAGTTCAGCAGGACTAACAACACTTGTTATTCTTTGGTTTAAGAGAATTTGGCTAATGTCCGGTTTTTATATGAATATTTTAGAGTTGTACCTTTTAGGAGTTGTAGGAGCGACCCTAGGTGTTGAAGTATGTTTGGGGTGAAGAATATGTTCATGATCTAAGTTTCTTTTTAAACCCGTGGATTTGGGACTAGTATTTTGCTTATTTGCCATCATACATTTATTACAAAAATCATTTAAAATACGAAAAACGGCGCGGAAAGCCGGAAATTAGTGAAGCCTAGGCTAGCAACTACGCTACTCCTAAAAATCGACTGCTCTCAATTTCTTACGGGTTTTCCAGATAAATATTTCTCTCTCAGACGAAAAACCGGCCAAACCCTCACCTCCTCCGAACTCAAAAGGGGGAAAGCACACCACACCGATTTTATAGAACACTCTATTTGTAATTTATCTAATAATAATAATAATCAGCTCAGCTAATACTCAATGCACCACCGAGTTATCTAGCGACTTTTAATGATATTATTCCCGGTGGGCAGTTAATATTGTGTAGGAGGGTGGTGGCAAGCTCTTCATGATACGAGAGCCAACAGCCCTCTCTTACCGTTAACCTCAGTAAGATTTTATTGAAAGGGAATCCTAAGAACTCTGAGAATCCCCTTAAATGCCAACTCTACGCTGAAGGAGTCGTTCCCAGATTTCATCCTGTGAAATCATCCTCCAGGCGTAAAAATGTCCTTCCAATTATCCGAGACTCTTCAACGCTTACTTTGGTTCTTTATTTAATTCGCGCATCGAATCCAAGTCTAAAAACAACCTTGACGTTTTATGTCAAGGTCAAAGTGAAAGTGGTTTAACAGTTAAATTAGAAACGGAAAAAGAAATCAAGTTAGGAACCTGACGTAACGTGATGAATGAAAAATTAGTACTGGTATTTAATGGAATATTTGTTCAGGTTGGGTTGAAAGGCGATAATGGAGACACGGACGCTTCTGGTCAGGACTTCGACGGAGGTGGAATGTCTTCCTCGTCGGACAGAGGAGACGACGATGACGATGACGATGACGTCTGCAGCGTCGCGGCTGGGTCTCACCGAAGACCCTTGATCGTCGTTGGTGGCGCCGATGACACGGATGACAGCGTCACCATGACGATCTCTCCAGCGACGTCCGAGACGCATCTGGACAAAGACATCGAAGACGACGACGAGAACGAATACGCGGCTTTTCAGGTTGACTTGTCTTTAGAGAGTTTATTCAGTTAAATAAACTTCCTATTGGTGAAATATCGAATAGACCGATTCACAAATAGATTACAGTGAAACCAAAATTTAGAGCGAAGCCCTTAGAGGTTCGATGACGCCATTTGCTGGTCAATGAAAGTAATGGATACTTACTGATTTATTTAAGGCTACTCAAACAATCAAAAGTTTATTTAAAGAAAATTATTTCGTAAAAAGAGAAACGGAAACCAAATTATTTGAAGGAAGTTTTAAAATTTTACATAGACTATTGGCGTCATCTAATAACACTTCTGGTATTGTGAAACGATCATCTCCCTTGTCAAATGTGTCTCGGTCTATACCACCCACGTGATCGTTCACCTTACACTGTATCAGTGCCGTCACTAGGATATTTTGGGGGAATGTTTATAGCCCTCATATTCAAAATAAGCTTCTTCAAAAAAGTAATTGTTACTATTTCAAAAGTATAAATTGTCAGCAATAGTAAGTTCTTACTTTCAGGGATAATAATTCAAAATGGTAGTACAATAGATTGCAATTTAAATCTAAAATAAAATTGTTAATTCCTATAAGTTGACATTGATTTGTAATCTTTGAGAAATAAGAACACTTATTAAATAAAATATTACATTCCATTTTTAAAATGGATCAAGGAGTTAGACATTAATTTTTGACCACCATGATTAACGGAAGCTATGTCTGATTGGCGCTTGTTACGTTGTAACGTATATTAGCAGAGGAGTTTTTGATTTAGTTTTTATTCCCTTTAAAAACAATAGTATTTTTAAAAAGCTATAATAAAGCTGTAAAATTTCTTCCTCCTCGCCATTATATAACAATAAGTATAATTGGGCTCCTAGGATTGTTCCTTCCGTCATGAAAATGTTTGTCCACATTAGCTCCCCGCCCCCCCAAATTAAATCCTCGTGACGCCACTGCACCGTATTCGGTACTTCAAAAAATGATTTGTTTCATCCCTAATTTTCAGGGTGATCTTCTCTCCCGGATGTACCGAAGCAGGACGGAGGACAGTCTGAGCACGACAGTCACGAAGCAACAACGGCCCTTAATGTCGCTGTCGAACCGAAGGGGAAGCACCGATTTGTTGGGCGCGTTTGGCCTGGAAGTCGAAGGGTCAGCCTTATTTCCCGTCAGGGACGATTCGTTCCTTTCGGACGCTTCTCCGGGAAGAGAGAGCGAACTGGAAACGGCCTTCAAAGACGGAGGCGCGTCCGGGTCGGAGTCGAGCGTGTACCGCCGCATTCCGGGTTCCAGTTCGGATCCGGGCACTTCGTTACATTCCGACTACGCGCGGACTACATACTCCCCCGATGTGATAAGGGTGTACGCGGGTTACGCTTCCGGTCTGCCCAAAGGGACCAGCGTCAGGCTGCAAATTTCCGCGCGTACGACCGTGAGGGAAGTGGTGGACTTGGTGGTCAAGCAACTCAACATGGCGACGATACTGAAGGGCCGAGGTGGCCCCATTTACGGCAATAACGAATTGGCGGATTTCGAGTTGGTTGGTCGCGTGGGCGCCAGGGAACATTCTTTGGACGATTCCTTCTTGGTGATGGACTTGGAGGAGCCCTGGTCTCAAGGGAAACTTATTATTCGTAGGTCGAACGAAACGGATCCGAGTGAAAAATAACGCTTCGTCGCGTCAATCCGTCGGTAGGGGTCGCTAGTTAATGATCGTACGTAGACTAGAATTATTGAAAAGAGACTTAAAATATCAGCGCAACTATTTCTGACATCTAATGTCTTAATGTGATTTATCATTTGAGCCTGTTGAAGCTATATTTTTCAATAGATTGTTTTTTAAGCGTGAATTAGAAAGAGTTGGCTGGTATTTGATAGTAATTTGTTTCGGGCGATGACGATAGAGGAGATAAATGTATAGACAAATTGTAGAAATAATCCCACCGTAGTTTTGGTATCTTAGTCGAATAATGTCGTCAGACTAGCTGAACCATTTTGATGTTAGCGTGGCATCGGCGGAAAAACTTTTCACTTGGAGTCCTTTAAATGTGATCCATCAAGAGTATTTTTTTGGTTTCGAATTATTTTTCGGCTCTGATTGATGCCAAGTGATATTAACAAAGGTGTTGAAATGTGTTTCCTTAGGCGGCACCTAGGGGTTTCAGTTCATAATTTACGTAAAATGTTGTGGATGATAAATATAGGGATTAAAAAATATTAAATAAATACTCAAAGAAAAGGTGAAGACATGTTCACTGAACACTTGTTGAAATAAAAACCGATGAAATGTTAGTAAAATAATGGTACTTGTTGAAAACATTCGAGTTGTTGGGGTGAAATTGATATATATTGTAGATAATAAACGCTGAGAAAGGCTTTAATTTTTGTAAAGACCCATAAGCTCTAAGTTTTTGACTTCCTAAAAGTGATTTCTAAGCCGAATGGCAAAAACTGTAATATTTTACATTGACATATATGTTGCAACTGTTTTAAGTGAAAATAATGTGCATATAAATATGTGTTATTTCAATTGCCTCATTTATTTGTTCCGTTTTTCAAATCTGCATCTAGGATGGTAAACTTAAGCCAGGCGCTCACTGCTCTTCGCAACGTCTCCGTCTTACCTTTCACAAGCCTTTGCTTCGTAACGGAGATATTGCCTTGTGGAAGGCAGGACGGATACGGAACGGAGAGCCAGTGGGCGTCTACAGGCCACATACTGAATTATTTTTCTCTTTTAAAATCACTTTTTTAAAAAATGTCACTAAAAGTAACTTTTCCAAAAGTTAGTTAATATTTATCATTTTTTTCGAATTTTTAGTCACTCAACTCACTAAATTCTACTGTGTAAATAAGTATTAGGCCTGCGTCTAGCCTTACTCGTATTCGACATTGATATTGTTTAACTAGTTAGCTCTTTCTGACTGTAGCCATTTCTAACTTAGAACGATAGATTTACCTAACTTAGAACAAGGGCCATTTTTTAACAAAGAACGATAGCCGTATCTAACTTAGAGCAGTTGACTTTTCTAACTTAGGGCAGTTGGATTTTCTAACTTAGAATTATAGCTTTTCTTACTTAGAGTAATTGGCTTTTCTAACTTAGAACAGTTCGATTTTCTAATTTAGAATTATAGCTTTTCTAACTTAGAATTAAAGCTTTTCTAACTAAGAATTATAGCTTTTCTAACTTAGAATTATAGCTTTTCTCACTTAGAATTATAGCTTTTCTAACTTAGAGCAATTGGCTTTTCTAACTTAGAGCAATTTTCTTTTCTAACTTAAAGCAGTTGAATTTTCTAACTTAGAACGATAGCCTATCTAACTTAGAGCAGTTGAATTTATTTAACTTAGAGCAGTTGACTGTTCTAACTTAGAGCAGTTGACTCTTCTAACTTAGAGCAGTTGGCTGTTCTAATTTAGAGCGATAGCCTTATGTAGGTTATAGCAGCAAGTTTAAAAACAACTTATGTCGTTTTTTTTAAATACCATATCATCTTGGAAAATGGCGGATACTATACACAAAAGCTTGGGTAATTTTTAGCCTATTTGGTAGAATATTCCAGCGCTGGTTGATGTTAAAAATCCGAAGCCATGTTGAAAAATGGCGGATACCATAATCTGCAATTAATACAACGTAAAACATTTTGTAGCATCTGCTGTCGGCCCACGAGGGGTCGGAGTGTGCAATTACTGGTGGCTTTACCGGGGAGTCGGGGTCCGGCTCTTGTAACCCAGCACGGGCGGTGGCGCACTGGGAGATGTTAGCTCCGTCCAAATGGTCCTATCTCCACCTGGTAACTGGGCTTCGGCCCAGGCTAACGGAGAGGGGCCGGGCAAACTGGCCGCCTCGGCGGATTGGGTTGTCTGCTGTGGGGCTGCGGGACTCCGTATGACGGCACGGTGGACCCGTCTCCCGGCCTTTTGGAGTTCCACCGGGATGTCCGGTGCCAGCTGTGCCGGGTTATGTGGGCTGCCGTATGCCCGCCGTTCCCCTTTAGGCGCTCCTTCCAATGGGCTTGTCTCTCTACCTTTCTAGGTAGGGTGTCGGCTGGAGTTGCTAGAGCATCCGCTCTTATTCCCCCTGCTGTGTGCGAAGTGGGGGCTGGCCGACCCATTGCTGCACCTTCTGCTGGGTTGAGTCTTGGATTAACTAAACACAGGGATATCCCACAGAAGCAAAAACGCGGAAACGATTGCTGTTAACCCTCTTTCGGTGATAATCGGCTACCGGCCGGAAATGGAAACGGGCATGCGCGAAAAGTGTGTCAGTTGGAAAGTTTGGGAGGGGTGAAAATTCCCAGGGGAACGTCACTTTCGTCTGCTTGCTTAATGTTCTCCACGTGAAAATTAAAATATTCAGTGAACATACATTTGAGTTTTTGTGTATTGAACCTTTCGAAGCAAGCAATTCAACCAATCTAGTCAAAGGTAAGAACTTAATTAAAAGTAATTAATACTTTAAGATGATATTAATTAAAATCTTACCAAAATATTAATATGAATAAAAACTGTGATAATAAGCCTAGGCTCAACACGTGGCGGAAGATGTAATAAGGTTAAGAAAAAAACCACGAATGAATAACCTGGAAAAACGTTACTAACCAATCTAATTTCATGAAATAAGTATTTCAAATAATAATTTATGTAATAGTATTTGATTTAACATATCTCTTTATACGAGTCATGTTGATGTTAAATTAAGCCTTTGTACTAATAAAAGATCTTATAAAAACCAGGTATTTCTGGAATCTGGAACATTACCGTTTATAGTCAAATTTTACATTGCTTTAGAACAAATTAAAATGTATATTAAATAAACTAAACTTTAATTTAAGTCGATATTTTACGCGTATTTTAAACCCTAAGATAACTTCCAGAATGATAAAGCAAATGGCAAGTTTTCACCAACTAGGCTTGGATTAATTAGTTAATCCAAGAACTAGGCCTACTACCAGACGATACAATCTAAATTACAATTTTTGTCACAGGTAGCGCTAAATCATTTTTTAGAATCTGACCCACTTTTCGCGCATGCGCGTTATTAACTTCCGTTTGTTTCGCCGAGTTTCACCGATAGATGGTTAAAAACAGTCGTTTAGGCCAAAAAAGAAATTTTCAATTGGAGCGGGATATCCCTGTGTTTAGTTAATCCAAGGTTGAGTGGCTTGCGTCGAGGCTGCAACCATCGGTAGTAGGGTACTACTACCCATGCTGGTTTTGCCGCCTGTCCGTAGGGCATCATGATGACAGACCTCCGGTGGTGTGGTTTAAATCTTACCAGGTACACCGGGCTATAAATCTGACGCATGTCCAGCATCTGCTGTCAACTAACTTTGGAATATTTTAAATTCTATTATATGCGATAAGACAGCATTGAAATCGGCTCCTCTGAGTCACCGCGTTAACAGAAAACGTTCCACTGCGTTGTCTCTTGTCACATTCATCAAGAATTAAAAATCTTAACAATGCCAAGTTTTCGGCTTGAAGCCAAACACGATCCCAGTTGCGCCGCTAACAAACTCGTTTTCCTGAATCTCTCACAACCAAAATAATAATAGATGTTATTTTAATATAAAGCAGCGCAGCATCATATTTCAGAATCATGTTCACCTAAATAAGCATGAAATAAATCGGATTCAGAAATGTTTTAATCCGTATTCATATTTAAGTACTGTAATTACCTTAATACAAATTACAAACAGCACTATAACTGATCTTTGACTTAAACCCGAGTCCGTCAAACCAATACGCAATACCAAATAGTCATCTAGGCAAAATAATGATGCTATGCAATTTTCAATTTGGTTTAAAGTACCTAAATAATATTTTTGAATCCGTTGCCGTTATCAGGAAACTATCATAGAAATTTTAGTATTTTATGAAAGATCTGGTAAACCAGTGAAATATTTGTGAGTTCAGAAAATTTGCCCCAAGGAGTGGGAATTTACATAATTTACATCATATCGTATTTCATAATAAAGATTTGCTTTTATTACTGCTTTTAATAATTTGGAACGAATCAGACGCTCTTCCACCTGGAATAAACAGGGAAATACAATGGAAAAACATGGAATTATCAGATAAATCTGTTTTAAAATATTTGTATGAAGCCTGCGCATCTAACAATTTTAAGCTCCATAGTAGTAGCTTTGATTTGTTATCTTTCTGCTAATTTTGATTTTCTATACGTTTCCTAGCGCTCATTTAAAGAGAGTATAACCTTTTCAGGAATTTGGAGCCATACATAATTCCCTCCCCCCATTTTACTAACCACGTGTAATACTAAAAGTATGCCCGCTTTGATAGTGCTTTAATATCTAATATATACTAGAACGCCTTTCGTGTATCTAAAACCACGTACCTCATTATTAAGAAATTATATTTTAATAAATATCCAAATTATAATGAAAGTAATTAAATTATAGCTCGGATACTGTTGTTTATATGTTAATTAAGGGTACATTGAAAAAATAAACACTAAATATGAAACAATAAAGGTTTCAAATAAGAAAACGTCTTTAGGGCGGGTACGCTTCCTCTAATAGAAGAATTGGGTGTTTCTACTGCCGTTCTAGACTAGCGCCATGAGCGAGAAAAGAGAGAAGCTATGGCGCACCCTACCAAACAAGGATGGTTCTACTCCCTTTAATATCGCCCCTAGCGTTGGTAAGATAGGTCAACTAAAAAGGGCCCCTATTTGTTTTTTTTTGGGTCCCATTGAAGAATTTCGGGACCCTTTTACATTTTGTAAATCTACAAAAACATGGTGTTTTATCTCCAAATTTCCACTTTTCCGCAAATGGTAATAATTTCTATGGAATTTTAAGTATAAATGCCTAGGTTTTCATCAATCTTTTTTAAACATTTAAGGGCCCCTTTAAAACCACAGGATGGGCCATGGCCTACATTGGCATAAAGGGCTTGCCACTCCCTCCTACGCACTGTAACCCGGCCACCTGAATTAATTATTTGATGACTTAGACCTAAGGTGAAGCATTGAGTATTAGCCTAGCTGATTATAAGTAGCTAGATAACTTGGACCTTAGCTGGTGCCTTGGGTATTAGAATAGCGGATTATTATTATGTTGTGGAAATCCCCAGTGATGGATTAGCAGAAACGGTCCCTATTTCTTGGCTTGCATGATAGCCAGACTTAAGCCCGCTCGACTTCTTCCGGTGGGGTTTCACAGCGCGCTAGTTGGTTGTCGTTACCGATCAAATAGTTCGAACTATAGTTTATACCACGCCGCTTAAAAGTGCCATTTCCACGCGAATGGTTCGAACTTTGTTTAATAGATTTGTTTATATGATTATATAGAATAAAATTTTAACGAAAATTCTCAAGAATTTTTTAATTGTCATTCTGTCTAATTTGACCAATGGAAGTTCATTTTTATTCCGTCGTACGAAGAAACAGTGGAACTGCTTAACATGCGAAAAAGCCAAATCCAGGTGGATTTCTGGACCAGTTAGGAGACTCTACGTTAGGCATGATGGAAGTAATGAAACGATCAGAACCAATCCCAACGAAGGACACCAACCCAATGTGTACCGAGGTTAAACCCAAAAAAATGATACTTTAAATTTTCAATTAGTGTATTTAAAATTACCTAAAATTAATTTCTTATAAATTAGGTGACTCTTTTTAATTCAATGTATCAGAATAAAACCTTGTTTTCCTTTATTTCAATAGTCAATTTTTGCACTTATCACAAAAATATATAAAATAAATCCTTATTGTTTAGCGCGCAGTAAAGACTTCCTTGCTTTTTGATCGATCGTTGAAGGCCCAAACACGGTGCGATAAAGAGTCAGTTAAATTATTTCCGCGCAGTTTCGGCCCACAATCCTGTTGATGACTTGCGCCAGAGAGTCATCGACGCTAGCCATCTTGTGACTCCTAATATTCTTCAAAGGTCATCTCGCAATATGGTACTCGTTCCCAGATCTGCATCGCAGCAGAAGGAGGAATTATTGAACCATACCTGTAATTGATTGTTTTGACCTTGTAACTCTTTTGAACTTTATTTCCTTAACGTATTTTGCTTTATGTCAATAAAACCCAATACAACAGAGCTTTTTTCATGGACAAGGTATCTAGTAGGTTTTAAATGTCTAATTGTTTGATTATATAAAAACATATTATTGGGGGCACTTAATGTAAAAATGGCTCCGCAAAAGCTATTTTAGGTAATACCAATTGTTTTTTGTTAAATTTAACCTTTTTCAATGGAACAAAATTTATATGTAGGTTCGAAAGTACGCCCTACAAATTTCTTATTGAAACGTTTTGTCTGACGCCTATCGATGTAACAATAAGATCGAAATTTACGAAATCTTTTTCGCTTTTTCTGAAATTTATGAATTAAAACTTACCAATAAATATATTCTTAAAATTTCAGAACTTTGGATTAAATAGTGTTCGAGAAAAATGTCCTGGCCGATCGACTTGAGACACCCTGTAGAGAGTGATAATTACTTAAACTTGTTCCAGATAGTTAAATAATTTTATATTTACAGCACATCTCAATAGATCATCAATACTTAAATCAATTAAGACTGAGTGGATAGCACTTTTGCCTCGTAGCAAGAGGAACCGGGTTCAATCCCAACTTGTGGCACTGGGAGAAAACTCGATACTACTCCTTTTGCGTAGAGTTTGCACGTTCTCTCCCCAATGGTTAAATGTGGTTTTCCCCCGAGTTCTTCGGTTTCCTCCTTCTATTAAAACTTTTTTAATAGTAAGTGTAGGGAGCTGTTGGCTCGCGTGGCATGAAGAGCTGGCCACCACACTCCTACGCATTGTAACCCGGCCACCTGTATTAATTAATAGCTTCAAAAGTTGCATGGTGACTTGGGCTTAGGTTGGTGCCTTGGGTATTTGCTTAGCGGATTATTAAAAAATAATAATGTAGCATGAAAAAGATGCCTATTAAACGGAACAAGATTCCTAACCTAAAGATAGCCATTTTGAAGGTCAAGATCACAATTCTCCAAGGTCGAGACCACCATGCTTATACTAGTTAGTTTTGTTTATCATATGTTAGATTATTTTCGAGAGAAACATTTTAGAAATTGAAGATAATTGAGATCGCTATGTAAAAAATCACCCATTTGGAAACCATTCTATTAAATTAATTTTGTTAAAAAATTAGTTGTAGATTGTAACGGAAAAACTAAAGATATAATAATAATAATAATCAGCTAAGCTAATACCCAAGACACCACCTTAGCCCTAAGTCATCAAGCGACTTTTGAAGCCATTAATTCAGGTGGCCGGGTTACAATGCGTAGGAGGGTGGTGGTGGTAGTTCTATAAAAATATTATTTTGGAGTTTTTTCACATGGAAAGTAAAGCGTTAGGTCAATCAAAATAATTACTTCATCAGTTTATTCTGAAATAAAATAAATTACTGTATTATGAAAACTAAGACTTTTCATTCAATTCCCATGACGCCACATTTATTACATAATATAGACCATTGACGGCCCTGCGAATCGAGTACGGCCGACTATTTCAGCTAATACGAAGTAGGACGCAAACGGACAGTGAGGGAGTACCTCTATTAGCCTGCTCTTTCCGTCCGGTTAGAGATACAGTGTCCATGTTTAAAGCCATTAATTCAGGTGGCCGGGCTACAGTACGTAGGAGGGTGGTGGCAAGCCCTTCAATCCACGCGAGCCTAAACTTACTATTACCGTTAACCTCAACAAGTTTTTACGGGAAGGGGAAACCGAAGAGCTCGGGGAAAACCCCTTAAACCAGCGGGGAGAGAACTTGCAAACTCAACGCGGAAGGAATTGTTCCGAGTTTTCACCCAGTGTCACAAACTAGGATCGAACCCGGCTCCTCTAGCTGCGAGGTGAAAGTGCTAACCACTCCCGAGTCGAGAGTGCCAGCAAGTTATCCCTCAATCCACTACGGAAATGTACCATTTTCCTCAACCGGATTTTGAAAAATGTAGAAGAAATCAATCTCTTTACTCACGACTTGAATGTTTTCTATCAGTATGCCTAGAGGCCTGCGCCGCCGCTAAGCACCGCCGGCGCCGATAATTTTGAACGCGCTGATCACGCCGCCCCTGATTGTCCAAAATTAGGCTCACGCCGCCGCCGCCGCCGAGTCATTAAACGGCGCGCCGCCCTTTTTTTCTTCCTGGTCGTACCAGTTTCCGAAATGGACCAAATGGAAGAAAACACAGATCATTTGCATGTAGATATAAATGCAATAGCTTCGGTAAGTTCGGTTACCATTTCATGTCTTTCACCTACGCATAGTGAAATTGGTCAAGATTCCAACTAATCGCGGACTTTGCGTTCGATAAATTCGAATAATGAACAAGTGAATACTCTGGTTCTGAGAAGTTTTCTAGTTTAGTTAAATAATGTTTAACGGATGAAAATGAACATAACCTTAATTCACCTTCTTCAACAGTTCAGCCAAAAATGCGGTTAATATCATAAATGAAGTTTTTCTATCTGATATGGAACACTATGGAATTGCTAAAACATTGGATTCTGATACCAAAAGGTTAATCTTACAACTTGGTTCGTGCAAAACAATGAGCCCCTTTCCGAAAGATACCAAAGGTCAGTCTTTTTCCGCGGTCTTCTACAAAAAACCCACCAAATATGGTCTTCAATTCGGAACGTCTTGGCTGTGCTGCTCGCCAAAGCTGGAGGCTGCTTATTGTGAGCCATGTTGGCTGTTTTCAGAAAGGGATAGTGATATTTCGCCAGGAGGGTGGCGTCATGGTATAGGTGTAAGGGACTGGCAAGGAATTTCCAAAAAAAATTAAACAGCATGAAAATTCCCAAGCCCATGTTTGACACGGGTTTAGAAAATCATTTGCGAGGCGAAACCTCCTTTTGGCGGAAAGTTTTAGAAAGGCTTGTGAAAATTACTCTCAAATTAGCGAAAAATGGTTTAGCATTTCGAGGTCATATGGAAAATGAAGAAGACGTTTACAATGGCAATTTCCTTTTTGATATTAAACTTCTCTCAGAGTATGACCCAATATACTGAATCAAGTTATTATTCTACCCATAGAGATAGAAAATAAATAGAGGGCAGATTAACGCGTTTAGGCACTCCTGTTTTTGACCGGGAAAATTAACCCCCCCCCCCCCAACGCATGTATGAAAGCGGAGATGGGCAGAATTTGTATCGCCATCTATTCTTCTTTTGTTTACATCAAATGACAGTTGATTTTCAAAAAGGCATAATGTATTTCATTTCACCGCTCGGCGAAATACATCTAAATATCTAAATCTACATACACCCTACGCGAATGTGGATCGGATAGCGCCCTTAAGGGAACCCACAATATTAATCAGCTGCGCCCTTATATTTTGCTTGAAAACGAGTTTCCTGTTTCAACTAAAGTTAATAAGAACCCACCGGTACAACCGCCAGTTAACCATAGTGAGCACCCAATGGTGTTGCGTTCGCGAAAGTGAGGTGTCCAGACTCAGGACCCACAGCATATGGTCCTCTTCTTCTTAGATTATATTGTTGTCGTTGTCCTCTCGGGTCGTTCGGAACTGGTTGGGGGGGAATGTAACCAATGTTTTGGTACTTCTTATCTATTTTAAATACTTATGGCTCCATTAGTTGTTTTTAGGCCTTTTTCTCCAAAAGGGATTATTTTGGGAAGGACCCGGTCTTGCATTCCACTTGCATTCCACTCTCTCTGGTCCGTCCCCCTTTTTGTTAAGACTCCGGTGAGGGGCTATGCTTGGAGGATTTCGAAACCCAGCTTGTAACGTTTTTCTAGTCGAGGCACTAATTACCTACCGCGACCAGCGTAGTCAATAACGTTAACATTAAATTAAATTAATTAATATGCTAAACTTATTAATTAGGACAATATTAAAACGAAAAGGGTTCTAGTTAATGGAAAACATTTAATATTTAAAAAGGAAATTAAAATTACACGACACTAAAATATAAGCCTCAACGCTAATTGGCCAAACTCCCTACTCATAAAGACTTTTTGGGTTAGTTAATACACTTGAAATTAGAAATACAACAGACACTTAAATGATGGGCAAATACAAGTTAACATTAAAAAGGAACACTAAGTTATTAAACACTAATAATAGATTGGCGGCGAATAATTAACGAATAATTATTAATCAAGGTTTCTATTCAGTTTGTAGTGGAAATAGTTTCAGGGGTACCCCACTCTATCGCGCGTAACTAAATGACTTCGGAGACGAACTCCTAATTGAACACGAAGTTCAGTTGGCGCCAACGAATGGCTTACGCGGCTTAGTACGGGTATCCCGTAAATTGTACTTAGCTTCACAGGCTCATTGGTGATTCGGCGGCTGGGTCTCCGTTGGCTTCCTCATCGGTTCCGATGACCGTAGCTTGCGTTGACGGTTGACGCTCGAAGGTCTACGTTGTCGACGCGGCTAATGGCTAGCTACATAGCCCGCGACTTTTAACTGCTCCGGCACGACACGACTTTAGCACCACACGAATTACGAGACTTCTATATTTTACATCGCGACTATAGCGTTCTTGACCTTGGTCGAAAGTTCGGGGTGAACTGTTGCTTCGGACGAGTTGATTCTGTTCTGATCCTGGAAGTCCGAGTCTCCCTCTTATTAACAGCTTCGGTGCTAATGCACCAAACAACGACGCTGGGGCTCGCGCCTAGTTTCCACTACGTCACACTATACCAACCCGTACAAAAATATGTCTATAGAAAACCCACGTTTTATCTCCATAGCTTTTCCTTGGTTTTTCAATGGGTTTTCTTTAGAAATTTGGGTCAATTTTCTGTAAAAAAACCCTTTTAAAGTTTTCTCTATAGAATTATCTGATTGGTTTTTGAGGAAACAAACACTTTTGCACTGGTAAATATAGTTAAATTTCTATAGAATTTACCGAATGTTTTTTGTTTGAAAATAGAAAATTTTCAATTTTAAATAGTGGCATTTCTATAGAATGGGCTGATTTGTGTTTTAGAAAATACCAATTTTTTACTGTTAATTATAGTAGAAAATCTATAGAATTTACCGAATGTTATTTCAGAAAACATTATAACCCATCGAAAGATGTTCTTAACAATATCTTAGAACACTAAAGGTTTTTATTGTTTTTTTTTTATAGAAAAACTGTATAGAATATCTATAGTATAACTTTCGAATTTTATTAGAGTTCTTATAGCTTTATTCATAGAATTAAATTGGATAATTGGAGAGTGTTAGATAATTCTTTGAATATTATAATATCCTTTTACAAAAACTCTTAACAGCTTGCAGAGGAGCTCAGATTGACTTGGGGTAGATGCCACAACAAATAACATCCAAGTGAACCTAATTAAGAGTATTTAGAACACTGATACTACACTTTGGTCTTAACCAAAAGGCCGAGAAGCTAACGTTGAGCTCGAGATATAAATATTCATAACAAATGATTCAATTTATGCAAACGGTAAAATGCAAAAGAAATCAAAAAGTACGACAGATGTGGCGAACCGTAGCATCCACATTTCATACGAAATGCTAGGCCTGAACAATCTCCTTCGCCGGCTTGATTTTTAAGAAGATCCAAAGTCTATTAGTAATCGAAACGGTTTCAAATATTAAATTAAATTTCACTTAGAAAAACAATTATTGAAAAACCGGAAACCAAGACTTTCAGTTAAGACGAAAGACCGGAGACTTGTTACCAAAACAAAGTGGAAATTATATATCAGAAACCGTCAGAAGATGATCTTCCTGGCGACCAGATTTTCCGGCAGAGACCTGCAGAACAGAAATTCCATCGGAGACCTGGAGACGAGACCTACCGACGTAGACCTAGTGGCCAGACCTTCCGACGGAGATCTGAATACCCGGAGATCAGATCTTTCGGCAAAGACCTGGAGAGTAGTTCTTCCGGCGGAGATTTGGAGACCCAAGTGACCCAATCTTCCGACGGAGACCTTGAGACCATATATTCCGAATGAGACCTTGAGACTTGGATATCATATCTTTCGGTAGAGACCGAAAACTTGTATTCAAAGACTATTTATACGCTATGACCGGTAACACTGTGCATAGTCAATTAAATGCACCTTATTTCTGATACACGACAAGCTGCTTAATTACGTAAAGTTGAGGGTATTTTCTTAAAAAGCATCACACTGTCTGCAACATAATAAGTCCCAGGTCTTTGCTATTAATTATCGTTTCTTCCGTTTGTTGTGATACATGTAAATAGGCGAATAATGTGTTTAAAGGATGATGCTCATACAGTTTATGTGTATATTTCAACAAGCCAAATCTGTAACCCGCTACCCGGTTATACTTATGCTGTTTTCTAAAAAAAAACAATTGGTAAATCGTGTAGAAATTCCACTAAGTTTACAAATGAATAATTGCTGTTTAAAAAAACAGCCAATTCTACGGAAATTCCACTATATACCAGTGAAAAACTGGTGTTTTAACAACAAAAAAACAATAAATTCTATAGAAATTGACTAAAATTACCAGTGAAGTTTTTTCAAAACATTTGGTAAATCTATATAAATAACTTTAATAAAAGGTTCAGAAATTAACTCAGTATCGAAATAAAATCTACTAAAAAGCCAAAGATAAAACATTAAAATAACCTAGGAAAAGTATTAAAAACCAAGGAAAACTATAGAGATAAAACTCGGGTTTTCAATAGACATATTTTTGTAAGGGCTTGATGGGATAGCTCGAAAACCTATAGAGTACTTTGGGAATATCTATAGACATTTGAAGTTTTTAAAACCATAAACATTTCCCAAAAAAAGTTAGTGGTATTTTCTTCGAAAATTGTATAGAAAAAGATATTCCTATGGTGTCCCATAGCCTTTCTATAAACCTCTATATATTTCTATAGATATTCTATACACGATTTTTGAACGGGAAGCGACCAATTTCCTGCCAGGGTTTTTACGTTCGCCGCCAAAAATACGCGCGTACGAAAAATGCACACAATAGAAAAGAGACCTTTGCGTTTGAAAAGGGATTATGGGCAAAGCCCGCTGGCCACGGCTAGAAACCAGTAACCTCTACAGATCTAATTTTCCTATAAGTTTTAAAATTACAAATAAGCCTATATACAATATTTACAATAATTAATAATTTTGATATTACATAAAATATCATCACAAGCTTGAGCTATCTAATGTAAGCCTATACCTTTTATACATGTATATATCGTTAGTATATTTTCGGGCGTGGTGGTATTTTTCCGTTCGAGGGTTTTACCCAAGTTTACCAATGTTGTGAAATCACGTGAGTTTTGTGCGCGTTGAAAAGAAGCTCGGACATTCGAAGAGACGCTCTGCTAGGGATAAGACAGTCAGTCTCCAAATATCCTATTCTAAAAATGGTTCAACGCTAGTTACGCCACGGACTTCAGTCGGCCTTGTGTCCTCTCCAGTGCTAAGTTCCAAATGAAGATGAACTAGAAGAAAGTGCGTGAGCTGATGCCGCAACAAGCCTCCGTAACTACGATGTAGATAAGTACTAACGTTGACCTAATTATTTTAACGTACCGGAACGAGCAACGGGTTCGTCCCGCTAAGTTTGCCTCAGTGTCTTCGTGACGCTGTGTTAGTCGTTCTTTGAGGTACCGACGGTTTCCGCGTCAGCGTTCTAGAAGTTAATGAGTCCGAGACTTTCATAATATAAATTAGTAGTAACCATTTAACGACCATATTGGTTCATTTGATTTTAATTACCCTTCAGGTAATCTTAACCGCAGTGCACTAGCGTATATTGTATTTAACCCTTGGGATTTAGTATTATGGTACCATTAATTAGCTTAGTATTTTAGTGTCGCGTTTAGTATATTTTATTTTATTATTGTTTTGTTCGCGAGTGTTTATATTTCATTATTCTCAGTTAGTGTGTTACAACTTTTAATTGCTCATAGTAAATTGTCTTTTTCTGGTAAATTCGAAATCCTTCATTATAACCCTTAGCCTATAAGCATAACCCTAATCACTTTTAAGAATTAGTGTACTTATTGTGTCAACTAATTGGAGAGAGTTGGTTGCAATAGGGGTTTCGACCATAGGCAGTCAACAATTCGTTACAAATCTGCCCATCTCATGGGTACCTACATTGGCGAAAAGGGGTCGACACTCGCGGTCAACTTCGCCAGATTCAATAGTGCCTCGATTTATTTTCTATCTCTATGATTCTACCTAATCGATCTACTAAATATCTCAGTCCAAAGCTACACAACGAACTCATTCAATGTTTAGGAGACCGATTACGATAAACCTTGGCGACTGAAATAAAAAACGCGCCGTTCTTTACACTTATAGTTGACAGTACACAGGGCATAATTAAAGTGGATCAGTATTGTTATTCGATACGTCTGTTTAGATCGAGTCCAACACACCCGGTGAAATACAAGTAAAATAATCGTTTTTAGGATTTTTCGACCAAAGATGGATCCGATGTGGGTGTTGTTGAAGAAATCTTAACGAATTTGAGTGAGTTCGAAATAGAGATTAAAAATGTCGAGGCCAAGGCTACGATGGCGCAAGCACCATGAGTGGTGTATATTCAGGAGTACAAAGTCGAATAAAGGAATTTCAACCTAACGCGATTTACGCACACTGTGTCGCTTACAATCTGAACTTGGTAATAAATGACACCGTTTTTGGCTCCACCGAAGTTAGAGAAGTATCAAATTTCTCGTACTTTTGCAAAGTATTTTCTCCTTTTTTGGACTTAGTTTAAATAGACGGAAATTACTTTCTTCGTTTACCGGGGAATCGACAATTAGATTAAAGAAACTGAACCCGACACGCTGGTCTGGCCGCCTACTTTCTCTTATTCCGATAAAAGAACGTGACACAGACATACTCAAAGCCCTTTCAAAAATTATTTTAGAAAGTGCCAAAAAAGACGCAAAGCTATGGAAACATTTGAGTTGGTTCTTTTATCGGTGTTAATGACCAAAATTCTTTCATCGGTAAATTTTGCATCAAAGTCATTACCATCGAAAACTATAGACTTATTGACAGCGACTAACGTTTTGTCGGAAACTGCTGAGAGTTTAAAGATTTTAAGGAATAGTTACGACACTATTAAATTAGAAGTGATGGGAATTTCAAATAGATGGGGTGTTTCTACAACATTTCAAGTAAAGAGACAAAAAATTACTAAGATACTGAGTGGTGAGCTAGCCCTTGGATTAATGAAATGATATCCCACAGAAGCAAAACCGCGGAAACGATTGCTCTGAAACCTCGATAAGTGGATCAAGGGCAGAGAGTGGTAAGCCGCGTAGGAATGGTGATCCTCCATCACAGCAATTGAAACTAAAAAGGTTTAGCGATCATACATTTGAGTTTCTTGGTATTACACCATCAGAGCCAAGCAATAAAAGCAACCGAGGCAACGGTAAGAACTTAATTTCAGAAATTTATAATTTTACCAAATGATTTAGGTGAAAAGAAAGAGGTGTCATTAAGCCTTGGCTCAAAATGTGAAGATGATAACGTTTGACACACATTTCGTGCATGCGCAATGGGGACTTCCGTTTATTCGCCGATTTCCTCTGATAGAGGGTTTATAACAATCTTTTCTGCTACATAATGGAGTTTTAAGCTGGAGCGGTATATCCCTGTGTTTAATTAATCCAAGGCTAGCCCAAGATTTTCGTTTTAGTAACGCCGAAGCTAGCTTTAAGGTAAATGTGTTCAACAAAATTACCGATCTTGTAAGTTGTCAAATCTATTCCCGCTTTGAAGGCAGTGGCGTAGTGAGGTTATTTGGTGCCCAGAGCCAAACTCCAAAATTTGCGCCCCCCCCCCCACCTACGCTGGCCCCAATTTCCGCCATAAAATTCCTTGTTTTTAATCTATTACAATTTAATTGATATATTAAAAAAAATTCAAGTTTCCAATATCCGCTTTAATACTTTAGGCGCCTCTTTGGCGCCCCCCATGATCGTCGGCGCCCGGGGCGTATGCCCCCCCTGCCCCCCTCACTACGCCTCTGTTTGAAGGACTAAAATGTATCGCGAATTGGTTTTAATTTCTTGAACCAAAGAGGCTGGTGTCTCTTTCCGATGCCGAATTGATAAAAACCGCGGACATAATTCAAAAGAAATACGACGAAGCACTCTCAATGCAACTGGCGCTTTTAGCGAACACTTTGAAGTCTGAAATTACCAAATCATTCGTGATTTAGCAAATCTGGTTATGGTTATGAGTACATCGATCAGCGAAGTTTGTTCTTTGTTAATTTTATTCCTAACCATTCCAGTCACCTCTTCCTCAGCAGAAAGGTCGTTTTCACAACTTAAAATTATTAAAAATTATTTAAGCTATAGAATAAGCCAAGAGAGGTTATCTTCTTTAGCGATGCTAAATATTGAAGCGGAACCGGCTCAATATATGGATGTGTCCATGGACGAATTCCTGAAGGACACTTCTCAGGCCGCTTTTCATTTCCCGCTTACGTTCCGTAGCAATTAGAGATGAGGCTAATTCGTGATTCTCTCACAAGGGTGCGCTGGCTTCGACTTCAAGGGCAAATAAAATGTCACGTGACCACCGAATATCCACGTGTATTTAAATCAAGCCAGCGTGCGATTTTATACATGTCTATTGGCGATTTAACAAGTAATTCAAAAACACTTTATACCTTTATTAAAAACGTAAAATAAAATGTTTGAATATTTATCTCAAGAGCAGACATTATTCTATTTATAATAGTTCCGAAATTCACCAATAGAGGGCAACAGTGTTTCGAGAGTGATGACTTCTCTAGCCCCTGAAAAGTCCGTTTTTACAACCCGAACACGTGTCTCCCCCCAGTGAGAATAATCTGCCTCGATACAGAAGTCAAACTTTGGAGATAACGTGGTAGAAGCAGGGCCGGATTAACCAATAGGCCGAATAGGCCTGGGCCTAGGGCACCAAGCCTACAAGGGGCACCAAGAGGGTTCGAAAAAAATAAAAGTACAAAATTGAATCATTTGCTTTTCACAAAATATTTTCCGGAGTAATTTTAGTAAATGCGTCCTCCACTATGAACCAAAAACGTTAGATTGTCACATTCTCTGACGGACTGCCGTCTAGCCCCTGACGACATACTAAATCTGGCAGCAAAATAAATTTGCCTTCCATTTCTCAATTATAAATTGATGAAGCGCCTAGCACGCTTCGCTAACTATTGAAAGGGGGCACCAAAATTAACTTGGGCCTAGGTCACCATAAAGTCTTAATCCGGCCCTGGGTAGAAGGCAGCCCGTGAAGTGTCCTTCAGTAATTCGACCATGATGTGTCCAAACTAATCAATGACTTTGCCGCTATGAAAGCAAGAAAAAACACTTCAAATTTCAAGCAATAATTAATATATTTCCGTACAAGCGTCCATCGTGAGGTAAGAAAAAGAAATAAGTACTCGTAACTAACGTTAAAGAAAAGGTTCAGGTTGGGTAAGATTTGGATTTATTTGAAAGATCATGTTTTAAAACCATTTATTACCGGTATTGTTTAACAATAAAACTTTTAATATTCAAATTTGTACTGAAATATAATTAAAATATGCAGGGTTTCGAAACTTCCATTTACCTAAAATTAAGGAATAGAAATTAAAGAATTAATAAATAACTACTTAGGTTTGTTTCATTATAATGCCTTAAATGAACATCCCTTAGCTCGTTAGGTGCCCCTATATGTAACGAAAATGGCTAAGCCTTGGTATATCCATATGATAATATTTAAATAAAACCATATCTAATTGGTATTAAATAAAATTTCAACTTACCACAAATTTTTTTTTTTATCTTTCGGTTTCATAGACGGCGGTACCTTAACTAAAATTTATGAAGTATTAAAATCCCGCCGTATTCAACACTACGAAAGGTAGCGTCCCAGACTCCCTTGTGATTCGCTCCGGGCGAAACCAAAAACTATTAGTGTAAGCATTAATAAAAACTGAATGAGCTCACCACGACAACCCAAAGAAACCGGTAAAAATCAATGCAAATAAAAAATAGTAGACATGAAATCTCCCCCACATTATCAACACTTTAGATAGACGAAACGAAACAAGAAAAATAATCAATAGAAAAATATATATTAATAACCCAACCAAATAACAAGTTAATTCAAATACTTAAGATCAAGAAAAAGTCAATCCAAATACCCACTGTAATAAATATTGTAATAGAAGAAACCAAAAACACCTTACCGATTATAATTCCCGGCGCATAACGTACAAAAAAAACCCTTAACTGATAGTGAAGGCTAAACGACAGCGCGTAGCTCAATATAGACAAGTTAGCAAGCCAAAATATACCTCTCCTCGGAAGAGTTCAGTGAAGCGTAACGGTATCCGTGGTTCTGCGGTAGAACGCTCACCTATCGTGCAAGAGGGCTTGGGTTCGAATCCCGGCCGATTAAAAAATTATACTACACCCAATGACAAAAAGGGGCGATTTTGGAAGAACCTTTTCCCTGATTCTAAGAAACTGGGTACGCAGTGATTACGCTTTGCCCCGAAAATGCGAACGCGTTCGCAGGCCTGACAGACAGACCCACAGACAGACAGACAGACAGACACGGTGGTTGTATAACCCCTCCTAGGGTACAAAGTCCCCTCGGAGAGGTAATAAAACCAACGTAACCACATTAATGAACAAGTCGGCCAAGCCCGTACCCCGTAATATTACCTTTCCTCGGAGGGGATTTAGTTCATTCCCCACACGTCGTCTCACAACACTATAACTACGTTTATTCAAAACTGTTATAATGGAGATTCGGTTTTTTTATAAAAAAAAATAAAGAACACGTTACATCTATAAACAAAAAAATATAACAAGTTGGCAAGCTTGCCAAAAATACCTCTCCTCGAAAGAATTTGCCCTAGAGTGTATTAACCATTAATTATTAATATTACAAATGTTATTGTATTAAACAAATTTCCATTATCAATAGAACAAAAAACCAACTTTAGACCCAAAGCAACAAAATGAGAAATAGAAAATACAAATTTAAAACAAGTTGGCAAGCTTGCCAAAATATACCTCTCCTCGGAAGAGCTTTTAATTTTCAGTGAAGCGTAACTGTATCCGTGGTTCTGCGGTAGAACGCTCACCTGTCGTTCAAGAGGGCTCGGGTTCAAATCCCGGCCGATTAAAAAATTATACTTCACCCAATGACAAAAAGAGGGCGCTTTTGGAAAAACCTTTTCCCTGATTCTAAGAAACTGCGTACGCAGTGATTACCCTTTGCCCCGAAAATGCGAACGCGGGCCTGACAGACCCACAGACAGACAGACACGGTGATTGTATAACCCCTCCTAGGGGACTTTGTCCCTTCGGAGAGGTTATTATTAGAGCACTCACGAAAGGTAAAATATACTTGCAAGAAACTATTTCAAAAAGAATTAAAACCAACCCAAGGTATTAGAGGTCTTAAACAATCAAATTTATATGGAAAAACCAGAGTTAAAGTGAAAACCAAAATTATAAGTGAAAGCACTTACCAACGAAGCCGATAAAAATCAATGCAAATAAAAAATCGTAGACATGAATACTCCGCCACATTATCAACAAACCAGAAAAATAACCAATAAATACTTAGTAATCAAGAAAAAGTCAATCTAAATACCCACAGTAATAAACATTGTATTAACAGAAATATGCAATAAAAATTATAATAATAACCCAATCAAACAACAAGGTAATTCAAATTCTTAGAAATAAGAATGAAACTGAGTTTGCAACCGTCGCGACGGTGAGCGTTAACGAAAAAAAACCACCAAACCCAACCGCAAATTTATCCGTTAACGCTCACTACGAACGCGGTTTTTCGACTTTGCTCCGGTAACGCGTTCAGACAGACACAGTGATTGTTAAGTAGTACGCTGTAAAAGTTTCAACAACAACGTTCGTGACCCGCTGTAACTGTTGAAACTCGAGCAATCTGCTAAACCTCAACACCAATTACTTGCCTAAAGATGATTTACTTGAGTACAAAACATTTACAGGTGTTATCGAATGTTCTGCTGAAAGCACTTCATCCATGGAATCAAAGTACGCCCAACTTTTTTCCCTCTGTTTTGTTCGATTTATCTTTTATAATAATAACTAAACAATATTGATATTGGGAAATAAATGTTATGTATAATTATTAAATTAAGTCTTTACTTTTGATGATTATCACTGTGTTTAAACAACCAAAACAAGTGGGACTTGTTTTTTGGTTTGGATTATTAGTTTATTATGCATAAAAAGGGCATTTGCTGGGTCAAACTAGGGCTCGAAAAGCTTAACCCTACAAATACGTACTCCCCTATTTTCTTCTGATTAAGCACATACGTTGCTTTTAGGTTCCGCCATTTAGCATCACAGTCATCGCCATAAAACATGTATGATGTATCCTTTTTCTTTTAAGTGCGAACTAATTTTATCCCACGCTTCCTTTTCCCTTCTTGAGTTTTCAAACTCTTCTTTGGGTGTTTGAAAACAATTTTTAGTCCATTTCTTCTTCTGGAAATGAGCCTCATCAAAACTCTCCATCAAATTCCCTAAATGAAGAAATGTAAATATACTTTCAAACAAAACTAATATCTTCCAAAACCTTTACCCGCATCGTGATCATTAGTATTATCATTTTGGGTATTGTCTTCAACAACAAAATCTCCGGGTGAACGTTCATATGGCGTAACCCCAAGTTCGATGGCTTTTTGAAGGCAATCATTTGCAAATACATGATCTAAATTATGTACATAAATTATTATTTTTATTTTATTTATTATTTATCTATAATTAATGTCTACAAAAATATCATAAGAATCTTGGAAAAATTACTTTCTAGTAAATAATTCATCCAAGTAGGCATTGAGCATAATTCAATTCTTTAAAGTCTAAGCAAAGGCTTAACTAAAATTGCAACTTAAAATCATAAGAAAAGTTTATCATCTAACCAATAATTAAAATAATAATTAACAATAATATACCTTTTAAAATTTTACCATAGTCGTCCTTTGTGACTGCAAATTGGTAAATATTCCCACTAAATTCGAAAAACCTTTTCTTACTGCCGCTGAGTTCGTTGATCAACCGTTGAGCAACGTGACGTCCAAACCGGAAACACGAAAAATCGTACAACAAGAAACCGGAGTCAACGGTTGCTCAACGTTGAGTCCGTTGAGCCTTCCTGACGCAACCCTTATTTCCAAAACCACGTAAACGCATAACTATGAAAATAAATCGTAAAAAAAGAGATACGTGGTTTAGGAAATAAGGCGTTTGTTAGTAAATTTCATAGCGTAACGAAATAAAGTATTTACAAAGACAGAACATCTGCAATTTTGTAAGGCATTGTTTATTGTAATATTCCATTACTTGTTATCGGTCTGGCGTATGCGCTACATGCAATATGGCAACATAAATGGTCTATATTATGTAATAAATGTGCCGTAAATTATAAATTTATATTTTCAGATATTATATCATGGGAATTGAATGAAAAGTCTTCGTTTTCATAATACAGTAATTTATTTTATTTAAGAATAAACTGAAGTAATTATTTTGATTGACCTAACGTTTTACTTTCCATGTGAAAAATCTCCAAAATAATATTTTTATAGAACTACCAATATCTTTAGTTTTTCCGTTGCAATCTACAACTAATTTTTTAACAAAATTAATTTAATAGAATGGTTTCCAAATAGCGATCTCAATTATCTTCAATTTCTAAAATGTTTCTCTCGAAAATAATCTAACATATGATAAACAAAACTAACTAGTATAAGCATGGTGGTCTCGACCTTGGAGAACGGTGATCTTGACCTTCCAAATTTCTATCTTTAGGTTAGGAATCTTGTTCCGTTTAGTAGGCATCTTTTTCGTGCTATATTATAATTTTTTAATAATCCGCTAAGCTAATACCCAAGGCACCAACCTAAGCCCAAGTCATCATGCGACTTTTGAAGCCATTAATTCAGGTGGCCGGGTTATAATACGTAGGAGTGTGGTGGCCAGCTCTTCATGCCACGCGAGCCAACAGCTCCCTACACTTACTATTAAACAAGTTTTAATGGAAGGAGGAAACCGAAGAACTCCTTACAAAAATATTCTAAGGGATTGTTCGGAAAATTCTTGGGAATTGTAAGGTGTTGTTGGGAGTTAATCCTTAACGGACATTTTACCATTGATGCCTTAAAAACTCTTTAACTATTATAACGGATAATCTCTTAAGAATTTTTCCCTACAGCGTTTCCTTAGAAATTCTTCAGGTATATTTCCTTACGAATATTTTCCGACGTTTTCCCTTGGAAATTCGTAAGGTATATTTCCTTACGAATATTTTCTTATTAATCTCTCGAGATGACCCTTAAAGATATATCCGCAATTCAGAGTTATTTACTAAAAACGTAATCCCGGTTCAATCCCGCCCGGTATAAAATTTTAATTTTAATTAAAATAATTGAGACTAAACAACCGAGTTTAATGTATTCAGAATAATATAAATTAAGTAGTTACAACAGCGAGTTAGACGTACTAAAACAATTCACAATTGAATTTAACCCTATTTACAGAACAAGTTTATCAGTTAAATATAATACGAAGCAAATTTTAATGAAAGAAATATCTACAGAGGCTATTTCTATTTTTCTCGCTTACGAAATACTTGCCGCATCATTAACGCTCATTTTATTTCAATACTCGCCCTTCATGAAGATACCGTAGTATAGCTATATTCGACATCTGATAGTGGACGACTCGTAGACTTCCTGTTGACGTTGTGACACATACCGCATGAAAAAGACCAATGCCGTCCAATTTCCAATATCATATAATGAGTCGCACACCCAGGAAATCAATGACTGCATTAGGAATCGTAGATATCCAAATATCCAAACAATAGAAAATGTAATTATAGCAAGAAGTGCGACACCTTACCGTTAACAAACAGGAATTTTCGACGTTATATTAATGAAACCGGATAAGCTAAAGCACACGACGTTGACACTATAAAGTATCTTCCAAAACTGGACGTATTCGTGAAAAAACTAAGCTAAAAATATTTAGATACAAATATAAGATCAAAGAATAGACAAACAAGTTGGCCAGCCAAAATATACCTCTCCTCGGAAGAATTGTCCCTAGTGGTATTAATTTCGAGATAACCCTTAAAGATATATCTCCGCAATTTAGAGTTATTTGTTAAAAATGTTATCCCAGCTCTATCCCGCCTGCTATAAAATTTTAATTATAATTAAAATAATTGAGACGAAACGATCAATTTTAATTTATTCAGAATATCATAAGTTAAGTAGTTACAATAGTGAGTTAGACGTACTATAACAATGCACAATTGAATTAAACCCTCTTTACAGTACAAGTTTATCAGTTGATTGTAATACGAAACAAATTTTAATGAAATAAATATTTACAGAGGGTATTATAACGACCGTTCGCTTTTTGGTTTATTATTTTAACGGAATCGGGCCGATTTTAATTAAACGATAGTTTATCGAAATTTTGTTAAAAGAATATTCCCTAAGGCCGCGCGATAAATTTACGAGAATAATTTCCCGTCGCCGTTATATCGAAAATTTATTTGATTCGGGATTGCCAGAACTGTAATGTTGTGGGGGAGTGATTAGAAAATAAAATGGCAACCAGAATTATAATTATATAATAAATGTTTATTGTTATTCAGAACAGTCTATGGAACGTTCTGGATTTAACTTTCATCAATGACACAACGATATATATCACTTTTACGTAATTGTACAGAACTGGTACTCAAGTGTCTAAGACTAGATTTGTCTTAGTTCATCGTGAGTGAAAAATAAACCCAAAACACACTTACACTTAAGTAAATATCATAAATTATACTGATAATTTTAACTAAATTCAAACTACCTAACTATAAACTCTGTCTAAATTAACAGCTGAGAGCTGTTCTCTACTAATTACTTCCAATCTACTTAATTACCCTCACAGGTTGAGTTGATAATTTCAAGGGTATAATTAGGTTATTCCAATTCAAAAAATAATAACAATCAATTTTATCTTACAGCTGACTTGAGTTAGTTCATAATTACTTTAACACTTTCAGTCTTAAACACGCACTGTTCATACACTTAAGTCCATTCACTCACGTTCCAAACGCGAAACACAATTTAACTCTTTTCTTGTCCGAACATACTAATTAAAACCGCAAAGTTACCGACACCAGGACCCCGTCCTGCAGTAGTTCGTCTGACAGCCAAGAACTAAGAAATTCGATTTCTTCTATATTGACGGCAACGGCTTTATATACCTTTATTTTGTGTTTTGTTTGACCCGTCACGATTTGACTAAAGTTCGAAAAATTTAAGAGATTATATTTTTTAACCGGTTTAATTGTTAGTTCCCCACACGGTGGCGCTTTATTATTACTTTGATATAGTTTCCGCGGGAGTTTTGAATAATTATCCTTTTTCTAAGCGTTATTAAAAGGTAACAATGAACTACTTTTTGTGTTTTAACGAAATTTTGTTAAGAATTTAAAAAAAATTTAAAACAAAAAAACCGTACCAAAGAATAAACAAACAAAGTTCAATAAACAATATATACAGATATCGTATTAATCCGTTTAGTAAAAAAACGCGCCTTATCATAATTGTTCCTTTACTTTAATATTTTCCCTAAGGAAGTCAATGGCTAGGCGGTGAACTATCCGCTTTGTAACAATGCTACCAGAGTTCAATTCCTGATCACGATCAAATTTTACATTAAAATACTAAAATATTTCATTAATTATAAGATTAATATAATTTATAAATATTTCATTAAATACAAGATTAATATAATTTATAAATATTTAAAATGATGTAGAATAAATTATAGTACCTAACGTTGTAACTTTGTAAAGGACATTCACCAAAGCTGTTTTTTAGAAAAACACCGTAAATTAACAAGCGTTGGTGGCGGAGTGGTTAGAGTACATCTCTTGCACGAGGCAGACCCGGGCTCGATTCCCAGCCGACGCCTAAGACGAACACCGTGTACAACTGGTGGAAACCTAGCCATTGGACGTTGAGAGGTTGCATAACACTCAGCACTTGATCCGTCCCAAAGTCATTAAGAAGAAGTTGGAGAGAAAACGCCCGTACAAACACAACCGACTCAACATCCACATCCATATCACTCAGCACTCGGTCCATCCCTAAAGTCATTTAGAAAAAGTTGAAGAGATAGCGCCCGAACAAACACAATCACAACTGACTCAACAAACACAAACACAACAGACTCAACACCCACAACCGTCATAACACAACCTACACATAAACATTACAATAACGAAACTGCGTTCGCAGGACAGACACACAGACTGACGGACCGACCGACGAACCGAGCGACTGACGGACCGACCGACGAATCGAGCGACCGACGGACCGACAGACGGACCGACACAAAATATACGTAGCCTTATTTCATTCATTCTAGATCTTAAAAATTGTTTGAATAATTTCCACGGTATAAATACGCGCGTGCTGTTTCGGTATTGGCTAAGAAAAAAAAACAATAAATATTGCTAAGCCAGTGTGATTCGATTTTATTATCAAAATAAAAATTACATGTGCGAAAATCAATTCGTGATATTATCGAGATTCACGCGTCTGAATTTAAAAACCTTTTTTTTGACGGTTTTTATTTTAATGCGAATAATTTATTTTGGCATTTATTAAAGGTAAAACATTCGCATTTTCTGAGTTTAGCACATTTCTGATTGAATAGTAATTGGGCTGTTAACGCCAAAATCGAAATATCTTATCATTTAATTTGATTTTAGTCAATGATTTTTATTGCACTTTGAGTGAACTAAACTTTGAACCCAGCGGTAGATTGGCGGCTACTACACGAAAGCCACCACTGGCAAATATATTCAACTCCTTCCCTCAAAATAAATCGGGACGAAGAAACGTCTTCGCTTCTCTTTTCCCCAAATTGTCCCTCTTGTCCAAATTTTCCTTATTTCCTAATTTTCCCAATTGTCCAAATTTTCCTTATTTCCTAATTTTCCCTATTGTCCAATTTTTACTTATTTCCTAATTTTCATTATTTCCTAATTTTCCCTCTTGTAGAAATTTTCCTTATTGCCTAAATTTAATTTTTCCAAATTTTCCTTATTGCAAAAATTTTCCTTCTCGTCCAAATTTTTCTTATTGCCTAAATTTTCCCTCTTGCCCAAAATTTCCTTTTTGACTAAATTTCCCTCTAATCCAAATTTTCCCTATTGCCTTATTTTTCCCTTTTGTCCAAATTTTCCTTATTTCCTAAATTCCCTCTTGTCCAAATTTTCCTTATTTACTAATTTTCCCTCTCTTCCAAATTTTCTTTATTTCTTTTTTTTCCCTCTTGTCCAAATTGTCCCTCTTGTCCAAATTTTCCTTATTTCCTAATTATCCCTCTTGTCCAAATTTTCCTTATTTCCTAATTTTCCCTCTTGTCCAATTTTTCCTTATTTCCTAATTTTCCCTCTTGTCCAAATTTTCCTTATTTAATAATTTTCCCTCTTGCCCAAAATTTCCTTTTTGACTAAATTTTCCCTCTAATCCAAATTTTCCCTATTGCCTTAATTTTCCCTCTTGTCCAAATTTTCCTTATTTCCTAAATTCCCTCTTGTCCAAATTTTCCTTATTTCCTAATTTTCCCTCTTGTCCAAATTTTCCTTATTTCCTAATAGTAGAAGGAAAGTGAGGGTGTGGCTCCGATCCTAGGATCGAGGATCGAGGATCCAGGATTTAAGGGGTGAAATGGGGGTAAAATCGTCGAAAAGTCAATGTATTTAGGGTATTTCTCGCGACGATTCGTTTTCTCATATATCAACATATTATGTCCAGGCCAACTTGTTTATTTATCTACGCTTATCTCGAGTGACACTTCAACGTAAATCTTATCGCGTTTTATTGTACGGAATAAGTTGAAATGATGTAAAAATTGATAACCTAGGCGGCGCGTGCGCGGATTCCCCGGGGGACGCGGTTAATTTGAATTTAAGAGTGTTTTGACGTCATGGAATATTCGTTGTTAAAGTAGAATGGAAATATTTTTAAACTTCATTTTAATATCATTGTAGTACTTAAATATGCTTTGCACTTGAACCTATCTCACGAGTATTTCAAACGAATATTTTAAGTATGAGAAACGTATCGTTCTCAAGTATTGTAATTGTACACGTGATTCCGTATGAGGACCGGGTAAATTCCTATATACGTAACGCGATACACTTCAAAATGCGTATACGTAGAATGGAATTAATTTTAAGCTCCATTTTAATAAATAAGATATCGAAGATAAATAATTTTAGAGTATAAAAAGGGAAAACCGTATAATAGTAAGACCATATTTAGAAAGTTCACCATCTGAATTGTATTGGAAGTGACTCCGAGGAACATTAAAATGTAAGTAGGAATACTCAGTGATAATCCTTAACTTGTCTTAATGTATTTATTTTATAGGAATTGTTCATTTCCTGTGTCTGGTGATAAAGGGTTAATCGTTTATGCAGATGAAACCATCTACTGCGGTCTATTAGATTTAACAAAGGGCATCAAACTAACAGAAGCGGAACTGCAAGAGCTATGGACAAAGAAAGATGCTATTGAAGCTTATTTCAATAACGAAGCTGAAACTTCATGGGTTTTCACAGGTTCTGAAACCAAACGGTTTTCGGTTCATAGATTTGCCGAACAAAAGGTTTTAGATGTTAGACAAATGTACCATGGTTATGGGGTAAACTATGGAAAACTGTTACTGACTAAAGAGGGGGTAGCTTTCGCTCAATCTTCTTGGTTGAATTTCCTCGACCAGTACGAGTCTATTCAGAAGTGTTTAAAGCAAATCAAGGAAATAAAGGAGGCGATGACTAACGTTGTAATTAAACAATTACACGAAGCTCTTAAGAAAGCGTGCAATGGCTGTCAAATTGATCATCCATCTCAACTCCAGCATGATTGTATCATTACGGATTATTCTAAGCGTGTAGATTTGCATTTTTATGAAATAATTATGTCGGTAGATTGTGAAAATATTATTGAAATGTTTACTATTCGCTGTGAATTGTCAAAAGAAATTTTAAATAATATAATGTCACTAATAATATGCAATGCTAAAATCTTGTTAAAAAACTAATAAAATTGATTGTACTAATGTTCCGATTCTCATTAACCATTATGGATTTAAGCTTACAACATCCAATGAATGGGCTTGTAGCCGGGTCCACCCAATGCGGAAAGTCATTCCTGGTGGGGCGGTTGATTCAATATAAGAAGACCTGCATATCCCCTCCTCCGGAGAGGATAATATGGTGTTATACCGAGTATCAGCCAAAACTATTTCAATCAATATTAGAACACACACCTTCAGTCGAGTTTCACGAAGGGTTACTCGATGTTAATATATTAAACCCGCAAATTAGGAATTTAGTTATATTAGACGATTTATTATGCGAGATATTGAAACGACTGGTTTTAATTCAAAGTATTTATTCGGGATAACTTATTTACAATCAGTTAAACTTTGTAATTCGGCTGGACGGTCCTTGGCCGGAGATGGTACCGTTCATCGGTAGGCGTCGACGGCTGCGGCAGAGCGGTAGCGGAGAGGCGCGGCGGAGCAGCAACGGCGGTTGGCGGCGAAGCTGGAACGGCGGCGGACGGCAGAGTGGAAACGACGGCTGACGGCAGAGCGGGAATGACGGCTGACGGCAGAGCGGGAACGAGTTGTGGTAGAACTGGAACGGCGAGAGAGCTCGGCTCGACTTGTCCAATTGTGGCTGTGTCTCTCCTATTTATACCGGCAGCGCGGACTTCAGGGAATTGGCTGCTGCACAATCCTCGCGGCGGTGTGGGCAGGTGGCCGGGAGCGCGGACCTCGGGGAATTGGTTGCTGCACAATCCTCGTGGCGGAGTAGTCGTTACAATATCTAATAATAAAGATGTAACTAATTTATTTATTCGTGGATCTCATCACAGAAACACCTCCGTACTAATTTTAATGCAAAACCTTTATTACCCCGGAAAAGAAATAAGAACTTTAAATTTAAATGCTCATTATCTATTTATTTTTAAATCACAGCGAGATAAATCAACAATTTATCATCTCGCTAAGCAGATATCTCCAACCAATAGCAAATACGTTATTGATGCGTTTCAAGAAGCTACGTCACGGAAGTTTGGGTATTTATTAGTTGACTTGAAACCTCACACTCCCGATCAGTATTTACTACGAACAGGTTTAATACCGGGTGAAGAATCGGCGGTCTTTATTCCAAAATGAAGTGTATTATAGAAGGGAATTTCTTTAGGGTTAATCGAGAGTGGATTGTTAAATAATTAGCTTACGTAGTATTAGAAACTGAAGAATCGGAAGTGTTTACATTCAAATCTCCATACCCTTTCAAAGAGCTTTCAAACGAAGATAAAAGACAATGTAGATGGATATCTCATAACATTTGTCACCTTCGATGGGATGACGGCGAACGTCCTTACAGAACGAGACGTGACATTTGCAATCAGATAGCGGAAAAAGCGACTTCGTTTTTCACCAAAGGTTTAGAAAAAGCTGCAGTATTATCGACACTCCTTGGCGTTTCAGTAACTAACATCGAAGATACCGGTTGTCCTAAATTATCAGAACTAGAAGACGTTGAATTAAACTGCCTTTTTCATTCCGAAACTGTTCCTTGCGCTTTAAAAAAGGCTAAAAAAATCTCTAAATAGATGTCCCAAAACGAGTAAAGGAAAACCTAGACTTTCTACGTTTCCTGACATCCTGTAATCTAAATCAAAGAAAGACAGCTATTAAATACGCTAGCCAGGAGGCTATATTGGCTCTCGTTGAATGTTGTATAAATGTATTGCACGGAACAATTGAACTGTCAGAACGCCATCGTAAGCGGTTAAAAAAACATAGCGCGGTTATACGAAACGTGTCGAAGAAGAACCCTATATCAAAACGACGAAAGATACTGGTACAAAAAGGTGGTTTTCTTCCATTTTTATTAGCGCCACTGCTATCTATCGTTAGCTCAGTCGCCGGAAGTGCAATAAGCCGAGCTATAAACCGATAATGGCTCGAAAAATGCTTCTAGTACCTGAAGATGTAATGGAGAGATTAAAAAACACTCCACCTTCCAAAACAGAAGAAACACCTGAACTTCAAAAAGAGAAGACACTCGATGATGAAATGAAATCTATTCTAGATAATCCAGATTTAAACGGATCAGAGAAATTAGCATTATACAATCAAACTCTCCAACGACGGTTAACTTACGTACGTAAAGAGCAAATATCTCCCGTTATTGAAAACTCTGAACGACCTAAAAATATCTTATTCTCTACCTGCAACTTATGTTAGTGATGCAATTTCATTATACCGAGCGACTACGGAAGATCCGAGATATATTAGATGGACTAACTCAGGAGAGCTTTCTATTCGAGGACAAGTGATTGGAGGATCTAATATAATCGATCTTTTGTATGACGCTGTGAGAAAAACGCCTGGAACAGCGATTGATCCTATAGGAGTTACAGAGTTTTACGAGGGCATTCATAAGTCAAATATTTCAAAACGTTTAATTAAAAATCCTGTAAGATTGACACTGTTAAAAACATTCGCTGTATTTCATACACCGCCAAGTAGCTCAATGTTATCATCATCTTCACCTAGTCCTCTAAGACCTTGGATACATACCAAATAAAATATATTAACCTGATAATGTTGTTCTCATTTCATAGTATAAGCCTACAATGGAAGGTTGTACAGAAACGGTCTCTTTAGGACTGTTAGCCTATTTATCACAATCATTTTCAAAATCACCGAAAATTATCGCAGCTGTATTAATTATCATAGTTATTATAATATTAGAATTATTTAATTTCCTTTTTTAGCGTTACATGCCATTACATCAAAATATTACCCGATATGGAGAAAGAACTTGTGAAAATCTATACTAATCCCGCAGACCCAGGGTCATTCGCTGGAGTTCGAACGCTCTGTAATTCAGCTCGACATAAAGGTTTAAAGGTTTCATTGGAAAAAGTAAAACAATTTCTAATAAAGCAGGATACATATACGCTGCATAAACCTGCTAGAAGACGATTCAAACGAAATCGAACTATTGTTTATGGAATTGACGAACAGTGGCAAGCGGACTTGGCAGATTTTCAGAAGCTGTCTAAATATAATTCAGGATCTCGCTACGTATTATGTATTATTGACATATTTAGCAAATACGCTATGGCTGTAGCGGTTAAAAATAAGAAAGGTGTAACAATTTTAGAAGCGTTACGTAACGTTTTTGAAAAAGGTCATCAACCGAAAAGAATTCAAAGTGATCATGGAAACGAATTTGTCTGTCAAGAAGTGCAGAGTGAATTACAGCGAAGGGGTATTAACTTTTTCGCTACTCGATCAGAAATGAAAGCGTCCATTATTGAAAGATTCATTAGAAGTTTGAAATCTCGTTTATATCGCTATTTCACGCAGAATAACACCCTTAAATATATCGACGTTTTAGATGATATTATAAACGCTTATAACAATAGTTATCACAGATCAATTAAATGTAAACCCGCGGAAGTTACTCTAGATAACTCTGCTAAAATATGGAAAAATCTTTACGGTTCGGTAAATTTTTCTCCTCCGTTGACATACGCGTTTGAAATTGGAGATATTTGTAGAATAAGTAGAAATTTATCAATTTTCGATAAGAAATATAACCCGAATTTTACTACAGAATTGTTTAAAATAGCTGAGAGACTACCACGTGACCCACCTGTATATAAGCTGATGGATTTAAATTCTAACCCCATTTTAGGAGTATTCTATCGAGAGGAGGTTCAGATTGTTGGTCGAGATTTAAAAGACTGTTACTTCATAATCGAAAAAGTAATAAAAAAGAGGAAAAAATCGGACGGCCGCGTAGAACTGTATGCAAAGTGGCAAGATTACGACCCTACATTTAATTCTTGGATACAAGAAGTGGATTTAAAATGAGTTTTTACGTAACGCTACCTTCAGATTCCTCGTCATTATATTACCAAGATAATAGCGTTGGTAAATTTCGAACGAATTTAGCTGAACCGTTAAGATTTGAGGAACAGTACGAAGTTGGGTTAGCGGAAATAAGCTATCCTCGGACATGGCATAACGTTCGAAAACCTAATCTTTTGGTTATTAAAGACCCTCTCGAATATGATAAAATGCCTGATAACCCTCTAGTTAAAGACCCTCTCGAATATGATAAAATAATTGAAGTTCCCGCGGGTTTTTATAAAACTCCGGAAGAACTATTACATGTTATGAACGTCCACAACCAAGAAGAACAAGTTACATTCGCTTATTTAAATTATTCTAATTTAATTAAAGTTAAATCGAAAATCAGAGCTGTAATTGGTCCGGATCTATCGATTTTACTAGGTTTTAAGGATAGAAGAGATAATGATTTCACAATTTTAAATTCAATGATAACCCCCTACCCAGTTGATATGAACGCTGGGCTACATTCCTTATTCGTTTATTCAGATCTGGTTGAAAATAGCGTTGTTGGGGATAGTTTAGCACCTCGTCGAAGAGAAAGCCGAGTCTAATGGGAAAACAGCTACAAAAATATTTTCACAACCTCATTACCTATACGAATAGTGTGTAATAATATTAAGACTATAGAGATTAATATAACAGATGATTTAGGTGAGCCAATACAGTTTCATAGTGGAAAAGCTCACGTTGTATGACATTTTAAACCCCGTAAAATGTGGACTTCACTATAAACCTTTAATCATTCAGGACGCACCCTCATTCTAGCTTAAGAGAGCGAACAGTTAACATCATGAGGTCTGAATATTCACCTTCAAGAACTGATTATGAAAGTTACTATTTAAACCAGGTTGGTTTCGGTGGAATACCTGTATATAGAGGTTTTTATCTGTGCAAAGAGGACATGGATTAGGAAATATATTATCTTCAGCGTTTAGATTCGCGGTACCTTTACTGAAGAAAGGCGCTTCTTACTTGGGAAAAAAACTTTTAAGTACCGGAGCGAAAGTAGCGACCGATGTTGTTAGCGGAGTCCCAATTAAAACAGCGCTTAAATCGCATTCTATTAACGCTGGAAGGGAAACTTTAGCTTCAGCAGCTGATGAAGCCATGAGACTAACATCTTCAGCTACGGATCATATTAAAAGAATGACGGGTTCCGGAAATAAAAGGAAACGAACTCAGTCGAAAAGCGCCATTTCAACAGCAGGCAGGATAGCGAAAGGACGGTTCCCTAAACGTTCCGATATATTCTCATAGTGTCCCTTTTACACCCGCAATCAGTTGAGTGTATAAATTCTGAGCTAGATTTGTTTCAAGTACCTATGACACAATCTTCGATTATTGGTGGAGAATGGGTTGAGTATAATCCAATATCAAATATAGTTGATAACGCATCAATTACATTTTCTATCAACGGTAACTCTGAAACGTATATAGACCTTTCACAAACTTTGTTGCACGTTCGAGTTAAGGTAACTAAAGATAATGGTCAACTACAGCAACCCGCGGTTCCAGGTGTTGCGGGTGAGGCCGCCGGAACTCCAGCCGACAATATCGCCCCCGAGAATTTGTTTCTTCATTCGCTTTTTAGCGACGTCCACGTATTTCTTAATGAAAGATCAGTAACACCTTCCAGTCAAAATTACGCTTATAAAAGTATGATACAAACTTTATTAACGTTCGGAGATTCTGCGAAAAAAAGTTATTTAACGAGTTCACTTTTCTATCGGGATACGCCTGGGAAGTTCGATTCATTTTTCGATAACGATGGTTTCTCTAAACGAGCGAGTTTAGCGCAAAAAGGGGCGATTGACTTGTTAGGCGTAGTCCATACTGATTTATGTCAACAACCACGCTTTTTATTAAATATGGTTGATTTGAAATTTAAATTCGATAAAAATAGAGCAGCTTTTTGCGTTCACTCCGACGTAAAATGTAAAGTGGAGATTTTATCAGCTTCCCTTTATCTGAGGAAAGTTAAAGTGATACCCGAACTATCGCTCGCTCAAGCCAAAGCGCTACAATATGGAACCGCTAAATATCCTGTAACTCGTTCGGAGTGCACCTCATTTTCTATACCCGCCGGTCTTATGACTAGTGTGCAAGATCATTTATTTACCGGACAAGCACCCAAGAAAGTTGTTATCGGGTTTGTGGAACAAAAAGCGTTTCTAGGAGATTTGAAAAAATCACCGTACAACTTTCAACATTTCGATTTATCAAGCATTGGATTGTACATTGACGGTAGCAGCGTCCCTCATAAGGCGTTATCTCTAAACTTTGAGGAAAATCCATATATTCAAGCGTATTGCAATCTTTTCATTCAAACTAATCAGTGGAACGTAGATGAAGGGAATCAGATAAGTCGGGAAGATTACCCTAACGGAAATTGTTTATTCGCGTACAATTTAACCTCGGATCTTAATAACAACGCTAATCACTTGCATCTTGTAAAAAACAGTAACCTGAGATTAGAATTAAAATTTGCAAAACCGTTACCGGAGACGATTTCCATTCTAATTTACGCTGAGTTTCAAAATTTGATTGAAATTGATAAAAATCGAACCGTGATTTTCGATTACAGTAATTAATGGATTCGCTACAGATAACTAAAATTCTTGAAAAAGATTTAAGTACTAAAAGTATATTTCGAGGCGTGTTCGCGGCTGACAAGCTACCTAAATATGTAAAAATATTCCCTTCGCTATTTATTGTAAATACCGATACGAGTGTTGGGCCTGGAGAACACTGGGTTCTAATATATTTTTCTAAACATAAAGTGAATTCATGGATTCCTTTGGAAACCCGCCAGATTATTTTAAATTTAATGACTTTATTCAACGAAATAGTAAAACTGTTACTTTTAATTCTAATCAATTACAGAGTAATTCTAGTAATACGTGTGGAGCATTCTGTATCTATTTTGCTATAAACAGGTGTAAAGGAATAGAAATGTATCACATTGTGTCTAGGTTTAAGAAAGATAAAAATGTAAACGATAAAATGATTAAAGAGTTTATGTGCAAAATGTATTTAATAAAATAATTTTTTCCAATTTATAGCAATAGCAGTTTTTTATATATACATAAATACAAGCATTCATTATCAATTTTCAATATCTTTATGACCGTACGCTAATGTACGAACCCCGCAGGGTAGAATATATCTCTTATCATCATTTGGTGATAAACAAAGTTTTCTAGTATTTAAAGTAAATAGCTCATGCTTGAAACTAGCTATACGCATCATCTCGGCTGACATGGTTTCTTGATTAAAAAGACAACGTTCATAGTCTTCGTGGCGGATGACGTTTCTAATAACGTTCATGGCAACGCCCTTACAAACCTTTTTATGGTTTAAAATTGACTCTAAAGATTTCCCCAATCGCAACTCCTTTTCTATCTCTTCAGCGTTCTTAGACTCCCCGTACAATTTAATAGAATAAAGCTTTGGACGAAGTCCTACAAAACTTTGAATTAACCGTGAATTTGTCTCATCTTTAAAATAGCCGAGAGCTTTTTTATTCTGATTAGACTGAAGGAAATGCTAAGGTGGATAATCAGAGAAGTCAAAGCGGTTTTTATGAACTTCAAAGTCTTTATAAACATCATCAGTCTTAATGTTGTACGTTAAACTGTCTGTAAATATTTTATATATTAGTACTATTTAAATAAAAAATTGATATTTAATTAAATTACCAGTGTCTGTAAATAATAGTGATGCTTTGTTCCCGTACGTATTTTTTATGAATCCGTAATGGAACCGATACATGAGCTCCTTGGATAAATCTAGAATGGTGAATCCGGTAAATATAGGCCGGTTTAGAACAATTTTAGCTCTCTTCTTATGAGCGCCGGCTAACTCTTCATTAAAGATGGTAAAGTGTTCAAACTGCGGGGAACTTGTAACTTTTAACATTCTTTCTGGTTTATGAATCAACTCGAAATTTATATGCTTCCGTAAATTTTCCATTGTTTTTCTAAAGAATTAAATGAAGTAAGGGAAAAAACTGCAATAAATTATTTAAATTGATTTACCCGAAAACAGAGTTAACCATAAGTTTCCAGAAATTCTTTTCAAATGAGCTCTTGGATAATTTCCTCTGTTCAGTGTTGAATCTAACATATTTTTCTAACCATTTTCCTTGAGTGAAGGTAAGAGCTCGATGAACCTTGGTTATTTTCAAACCTAATTCTACATAATATTTTAAATTGCGGTAATGTACTATGTATTTATCTTTATTATTTAAATTAGGAAGAAGTTTTGGTAGACTTGGATTCTCCTTAATATTTAATTTTCCTAAGAGATCTTTGGAGTATGGAGATAGCATATCATGTGTAATAACTTTAGATTCCGCCGCTACTGGGAGATCGTTATGTAAGTCATGCAACTCTGGAGGATATTCAAGATCCACCTGCAAAGGAAACAATTCTTTAAAAATATAATTCAATAATTATAACACTTGTTATTTACCTCTAAAATGTATCCGTTTTCAACGTTATTGGGAATACTCAAAATATTTTCACAGAGTGTTTGCAAATCATCCTCCTGAACCCATTGGAAGTCGCCTAGCGGTAGTGGTTCACACATAACAGCACCGTACAAATTATTCGCATCTTCAATTAAGTTAAATTAAGTTAATTAAAATAAATAAAATTAAAATAATTAAAATAAAAAAAAAATAAAAAAATTATTTAAAAAAAAATTTAAATTACCTAAATAGCATATATAACTGCTCTCTTTAGACGAATCATATGTGTCGGGCATATATTTGTTATTCACTTCAGAATAACGAGTTGAGATCATTGAAACACCGCCTCGAATACCTAAAAATTCAATGTAAATACAATAATATTTAAAATATCAAAAAGCGTTACCCTTTTCAATAAATAAGTGTTGATCTATATCAAGTAAAAGATCGAGGCGAACATCGGTCATCTTCAAAGCTGCTTGCCAGGCTAAACCTGGTGCGGTGTAAGCGTGAGAGAGATCTAATTTATAATGAGTTATAGATAATGTTCTAAAATTTTCAAAAACGTCGGGTAGAACAACGCATCGCTTTTCACATAGAGGTCGGTGTATTCCCCTACGAAAACCGAGGTTAAGAGATTTGAAATATTTATACTATAGTAATTTTACCTAATGTTTGAATATTAAACGCTGTCCAAACATTTTGGGCGTGTAAATAATCAGATTCTAAAATATTTTGATTTTTCAATGAACTGAAAAACGCTTCTCTAGGTGGCAGCATCGTCTCGTCAAATTTCTTTTCATCGTCCATATACTCGTACGGGTAGACCCCCTTCCGCAGGAGGAGTTTAACTTTCTCACTTTCAAAATATTTCTTAACAATCTGGAATTTACTGGCTCCTTCCAAAACGAGATTAGATACTAGAGCATCGAGGCTATCACTTAGAAATCGATAAGAGTCTAAAAACCGAAATCTCCCTAAAAAACAATAAAATTAATGTTAAGGTTAAATTCATAATTAAATATATTTTACCTAGTTTCAGCGAAATATAATTTTCGCTAGTGGAAGGAATATAGTCAAGTGTCTGTTCCTTAAAATGACCAATCTCCTGACATATAAGATGTAAATCGTATCTATGAAGATTTATTATTATTAGGTTTATTTCCTGGTTAATTAACTTAATAAATTCACCTGCTAAGGTTATGAACGAAAATAGGGATAAATTCTGGAACTTTCTTTTGAAAATTACAGAGGTTATGCGCTGGCCCCCTATATTTACCGCTGAAATGACAATGATCTCGAACAGCGGGTATATTTCCCTGATTTAGCTGCTTCTGACAAATGTAGCATTGCGTAGCAGCTTGAAACTGTTCCTCCTCCTCCGGGGTAATAATCATTGGTACATTTGTCTCAATGAGTTTCATCAACTCCGTCTCTAATTCCAGAATAGACTCCAGAAATCTTCGAGTTGCATCTTGTCCTCGATAGCAATCGGTTCGAACAGGTACACCTATAAGTATTATCTTATAATATATCTAAAAGGTAATTTGGCCAAATAACTTACCGTTAGGTCCTACAAGTACCCAAGAATACGCACAACTGATATGCATGTTTACTTTGCTGGTATTTAAATAGGGATCTAGATCACATCCTTGAACTCTCGGTAGGATTGCTTCAAAATCGGCGCAAAATACATACTGCACCTAATAATTTCATTTCATTAAGAGTTAAATTAAATAATTTTTATTTTTACCTTTTCTGAAAACTGTTTTTTGGACGCCGTGGGTGGCGCATTCTTCGATATGCGGATCACGTCGCTGTTCCGCGTTGTTTCCACTGAATCGGTGAAGACACATTCTAATACAGAAAATAATTAGTAGATTGCAAACTAATATATTGGAAACTAAATTACCTGCAATATTAACTTGTGCTTCTGTTTTTTGTTAGATGCTGTAGCAGTTTTCCTAGGTCTCGTATAAGACAGTAATGTCTATTCCCATCGTCAATATCTTTAGTTTCATCGGTGATGTATAGCAAATCAACCTCCCTTTCCTTACCACACTTGTAAAGGGGGAATATGTCTCCCGAAAAGCCGAACACAGATATTGATAAATTATTCATTAATTCAAATTTTTTAAGTTCCGTAGCGTTTAATTTGAAAGGAAAAGATATGTCACTGGTATCAAGTTCATTTTCATAAGGTGTATATTTGGAAACACTGTTAGGGTGATGAAGCCAAGAAACTGGGTGAAGTTTAGCGAGAATTGACCAGAGAAAACATCTCGTCATTTTCGTTTCTAATATTAAGAATCGCACGACGTTGAGATATTTTTTCAGGTAGTTCCATATACGATGACCCTCGCAACGGTTGGTAAGATGCCACATTTAATTCTACATACAGAACACGGTCAATTACCCAACCCGATCCTATCAAAAATATAATGTTTTAGTTCAAAATATAACTTATAAATTTTAGTACATACCTGTCGCTTCAAAGTTTTCCGCTGCTGACTGTATTGTTTCAATGCAGTCATTCAGCTGGTCTTCAATTACATCGGCCGTTAATGTTGTCTGCATATTGCTCCGGAAATAGGGTCTCACTTCCGCACTTTGTTCCGCACCCCCCAAAGGTCTCATATAAACAGATCTTACGAGTAAGAACCACTTAATTCCACGTTTACTGGTGAGTCTTTCCATTAGAAATTTACTGAAAGTGGCTCGGTAACGTCCGATAAACATAGCCACATCAATATCATAGTCCTCGGCATTGTAACGGATAGACGCTAGCGTATCATTTAGGGCCTGGACCATACTTGGAGATGCTGGTGGTGTTTCATCAAGTATTGGTGAGGCAGGAACAGGTGATGGTGTTGGGCTGTTGGGTAAAGCTGATGCAGATGGTTGGATAGATTCCAGTTGAATGTCTTGAAGCAGACTAGGTGATGGTGGACGGGTTGGTGATGGCGAACGTTGCATTGGCGACGGTGTGCGAGACAGGTCCATGGGTTCGGAAGGGCCGGGTGCGTTCAAGTCATGAGTTCGTTGATGGCCCTTAAAATGTTCTAACCTAGCAACATTCTTACCACATACTTCACAGACAAACTTATGTCTATCACCGTGTACTTCTCTAACATGCCGATTTAAGTGGGACTTGGTAGAAAAACTTTTCGCGCACGTAGGACATGTATCCTGAGCTTTAGGCATATTGAATATAGCTACCGCAGTTAACCGTGGGAGGACCTCCAACAACCCTATACAACCCCTTTTAAAGTATATTCACGTATCATTTGAGAACGATACGTATCTCATACTTAAACTTGAAATATTCGTTTGAAATAGTCGTGATATAGATTCAAGTGTCAAGTGTATTTGAGAACTACAATGATATTAAAATTAAGTTTAAAAATATTTCCATTCTACGTCACTTTAACAAAACACTCTTAAATTCATATTAACAACGCACGCGCCGCCCAGGTTATCACTTTTTACATCATTTCAACTTATTCCGTACGATAAAACGTGATAAGATATACGTTCAAGTACCATATAAGTGTACTCTTTAAATTTGAGTTAAGCGGAGATAAATAAACAAGCTGGCCTGAACACAATATGTTGATATACGAAAAAACAAATCGTCGCGAGAAATATCATAAATACATTGACTTTTCGACGATTTTACCCCCATTTCACCCCTTAAATCCCGGACCCCGATCCCGAACCCGACCCCGACCCCGGGATCGGAGTGTCGACCTTACTTTCCTTCTACTGACTTCGTACTAAAAATAAATTTGACTTCGTACTAAGAATAAATTTTGACTTCGTACTAAAAATAATTTTTGACTTATATGCACTGCGTTTTTACCTCTCCGAGGGGACAAAGTCCCCTAGGAGGGGTTATACAATCACCGTGTCTGTCTGTCTGTCTGTGAGTCTGTCTGTAGGTCTGTCTGTCAGGCTTGCGAACGCGTTCGCATTTTCGGGGCAAAGGGTAATCACTGCGTAAGCAGTTTCTCGAAGGGTTGGCAAAACCACCGTGTGACGGTGAGCGTTAACGCATTGGTTTGCGGTTGGGTCGTGAATGTTTTTGTGAGTGTTGAGTTTGTGTTATGATGGTTGTGGATGTTGACTCTGTTGTGTTTGTATGGGCGTTTTCTCTCCAACTTCTACTTAATGACTTTGAGTGTAATGATACCTCTCAACGTCCAATGGCAGGGTTTCCACCAGTTGTACACGGTATTCGTCTTAATATCAATTTGAGATTTTTTGGTGCCAGCCGGGAACCGAACCCGGGTCTGCATCGTGGAAGGGATGTACTCTCACCACTCAGCCACCAACGCTTGTTAATTTACGGTGTTTTTCTAAAAAACAATTTTGGCGAATGTCCTTTACAAAGTTATAACGTTAGGTACTATAATTTATTCTACATCATTTTAAATATTTATAAATTAAATTAATCTTATATTTAATTAAATATTTATAAATTATATTAATCTTATATTTAATTAAATATTTATAAATGATATTAATCTTATATTTAATTAAATATTTATAGATTATATTAATCTTATATTTAATTAAAAATTTATAGATTATATTAATCTTATATTTAATTAAATATTTATAGATTAAATTAACCTTATATTTAATTAAATATTTTAGTATTTTAATGTAAATTTGATCGCGATCAGGAATTGAACTCTGGTCGCATTGTTACAAAGCGGATAGTTCACCGCCTAGCCATTGACTTCCTTAGGGCAATTATTCAAGTAAAGGAACAATTATGATAAGGCGGGTTTTTTTACTAAACGGATTAATACAATATCTCTATATATTGTTTATTGAATGATATTTATTCAAAACTCCCGCGGAAACTATATCAAAGTAATAATATAGCGCCACCTTGTGGAGAACTATCAATCAAACCGGGTAAAAAATATAATCTCTTTAATTTTTCGAACTTTAGTCAAATCTTGACGGGTCTAAAAAACGCCAAATAAAATTATATAAAGCCGTTGCCGTCAATATAGAAGATTTAGTCTTTATTAGTTATTGGCGGTCAAACGAACTACTACAGGACGGGGTCCTGGTGTCGGTCAAAGGTTATGAGGTAACTTTGCGGTTTTAATTAGTTTGTTCGGTCTTCGGTCAAGAAAATAGTTAAATTGTGTTTCGCATTTGGAACGTGAGTGAATGGACTTAAGTGTATGAACAGTGCGTGTTTAAGACTGAAAGTGTTAAAGTAATTGTGAACTAACTCAAGTCAGCTGAAAGATAAAATTGATTGTTTTTATTTTTTGAATTGGAATAACCTAATTATACCCTTGAAATTATCAACTCAACCTGTGAGGCTAATTAAGTAGATTGGAAGTAATTAGTAGCGAACAGCTCTCAGCTGTTAATTAAGACAGAGTTTATAGTTAGGTAGTTTGAATTTAGTTAAAATTATCAGTATAATTTATGATATTTACTTAAGTGTAAGTGTGTTTTGGGTTTATTTTTCACTCACGATGAACTAAGACAAATCTAGTCTTAGACACTTGAGTACCAGTTCTGTACAATTACGTAAAAGTGATATATATCGTTGTGTCATTGATGAAAGTTAAATCCAGAACGTTCCATAGACTGTTCTGAATAACAATAAACATTTATTATATAATTATAATTCTGGTTGCCATTTTATTTTCTAATCACTCCCCCACAACATTACAGTTCTGGCAATCCCGAATCAAATAAATTTTCGATATAACGGCGACGGGAAATTATTCTCGTAAATTTATCGCGCGGCCTTAGGGAATATTCTTTTAACAAAATTTCGATAAACTATCGTTTAATTAAAATCGGCCCGATTCCGTTAAAATAATAAACCAAAAAGCGAACGGTCGTTATAATACCCTCTGTAAATATTTATTTCATTAAAATTTGTTTCGTATTACAATCAACTGATAAACTTGTACTGTAAAGAGGGTTTAATTCAATTGTGCATTGTTATAGTACGTTTAACTCACTGTTGTAACTACTTAACTTATGATATTCTGAATAAATTAAAATTGGTCGTTTCGTCTCAATTATTTTAATTATAATTAAAATTTTATACCGGGCGGGATAGAACTGGGATAACATTTTTAACAAATAACTCTAAATTGCGGAGATATCTTTAAAGTTTATCTCGAGAAATTAATACCACTAGGGACAATTCTTCCGAATAGAGGTATATTTTGGCTGGCCAACTTGTTTATTTACACCCTGTATATTATTATTTTTAATATAGAATAGATGAATTACGATAAAGCCAGGAATTTCAGGATTTTTAGCAACTTTTAGTTAGAGGATTACTATTAATCAAATATTTTAAAACCACTATCGAAATCTCCCAAAAAATTCTATAAACATAAGTTAAAATATGCTGTTGATATACCAAATATTTTAAGAACGTACCTTTTCTTGGAGTCGCCTAAAACTTAAATATCCGTAACTAAATATCGGATGTCCTGCCAATTAAAATCGACTTTCCTTAACACGCCTACTGAAATGATAAGAATCTTCAATATAAAATTTTGGTAAGTATATAAAATGTGTTTAGAATATCGGTTAGATCATTTGCGTGTTAATTACAAATTAAATCGATCTTATTTGAACTGGAAGCCTCTTATGTAAATTACAAGTTTGAAATAAACAAACTGACTAAAACACACAAATGCTCCATTTCAAGGCTGCCGGTTACATAAATTAGTATAGAAATAGCGATGATTTCCTAAATCATCGAGTTTGTTTTAAAGTATTTAATTCCAGTGACCGTGTTACAATGTGTAGGAGGGTGGTGGAAAGCCTTTTATGCCACGCGAGCCAACAGCTCCCTACTCTCACTATTTCCGTTAACCTCTACAAGTATTTTTGAAAGGGGAAACCAAACAGCTCGGGGAAAACGCCTATAACCAGTACCGTATTCGAATAATACGGCTTCGGCTACACCACACGTCATTTTAATAAATTTCTTGGGAAATGAATCAAAATAACGGAAACATTTGTTTGGTATCATTATCAACTTCCTGTAAAACGACTATGCCTTTTGAGTTTCTAATTGTATGGTCTCTTTTACTAGGTACACCGGGCTATAAATTCTGACACACTGTTTCTTTATTAGTGTCCAAGCTACCATCGTTAAAATGAGCATTAAGTTTTTCATTTCCGAGGATACTCAAGATGTGGCCATTCTTCGAAAGAGGCAAAAAATAACCGTAAGTTAAAAAAATTCTAGATTTGTAAGAAAAATATTTGGGTTCAGGCTACTGAAAATCAAGCATTTAAATTAAATTTTTTGATTTAATAGACCTTAACCTAACTTGAAACTTAAATTGGCTATGGCAATTGAAAATGTTTCTGAGAACACAAAATTTAATTTTATCTACGCGATTTAAGACAGGGAAATCTCAGACATCAAAGGTTGGCTTCAAATGGGTATTTTTCTATTAGTATCATTGAGTTAATTTACCAACTTTTGACTCATCACGAGGAAATTAGGGTAAATATTTAAGTAAGTGTTTTTGACTTTCAGGTGATAATTCTTATCGCGTTGTTGGTGATAATTATAATATCCGTTATTGCGTACTACGAAGATCTCTCGCCAGCCACAAGCTCTTTCAGAGTGCAATCGCAAACGGAGAAACCGATTCCGTTGAACCTGACCATTGCCGGAATTGACACTACGAAGCTCCACATTCTGATGAACGCCGAAAGCGGACGAGTAGTGGTAGATGGTGGCGAATACGTTTTTCTTATGCCTCACGGGGTCAAACAGCCAGGTCTTAACATTTCCAAGATCGAAGGTCAAGCTAACACTTACTCAATTGTAAACCACAATGGTCAACCAATCTCAGCCGGTTTTTCATATTCCTACAAAGCCGCTCTCTTTGCTCCTATCGAAGACGCAAAGGCTCGAAACTGGATAATTGAACAGAACGAGAATAGATTATGGACGATAAGGTCGGCGAGGTTTCCAGACAGTTGCCTCGTTGATGTGTTCGCGGCTCGTGTGAAAGGGCGCCATGGTTTCAGCCTTATCAATGATTTGAGAATTTGTTCCCTTAATCACGATGAAAAACTTTGGGTTATTATTCCGGTTTGTTAAGTCCAAAGAACTATGTCAAAACTGTGTTGTTTTCGGTCTTATTGTCTGCATAATGCGCTTTATTTTTACTACTGAGCTGCTAACATTGTGATTTGCGATTATATTTCCTATTCTTAATATATATCTGATTTTGTTGGACGATTAGGAAATAATAAAAATTTGGATAAGAGGGAAAAGTGGGAAATAAGGAAAATTTGGACAAGAGGTAAAATTAGGAAATAATAAAAATTTTGATAAGAGGGAAAATTGGGAAATAAGGAAATTTGGACAAGAGGGGAAATTAGGAAATACGAAAAATTTGAACAAGAGGGGAAATTAGGAAATAAGGAAAATTTGGTCGACAACGAAAATTAGGAAATAAGGAAAATGTGGCCAAGAGCGAAAATTAGGAAATAAGGAAAATTTGGACAAGAGGGGAAATAAGGAAATATGGAAAATTTTGACAATAGGGGAAATCAGGAAATAAGGAAAATTTGGACAAGAGGGGAAATTAGGAAATAAGGAAAATTTGGACAAGAGGGGAAATTAGGAAATAAGGAAAATTTGGACCAGAGGGGAAATTAGGAAATAAGGAAAGTGTGGCCAAGAGCGAAAATTAGGAAATAAGGAAAATTTGGTCAAGAGCGAAAATTAGGAAATAAAGAAAATTTGGACAAACGAGAAAATTAGGAAATAAGGAAAATTTGGACAAACGGGAAAATTAGGAAATAAGGAAAATTTGGTCGACAACGAAAATTAGGAAATAAGGAAAATGTGGCCAAGAGCGAAAATTAGGAAATAAGGAAAATTTGGACAAGAGGGGAAATCAGGATATATGGAAAATTTGGACAATAGGGGAAATCAGGAAATAAGGAAAATTTGGACAAGAGGGGAAATTAGGAAATAAGGAAAATTTGGACAAGAGGGGAAATTAGGAAATAAGGAAAATTTGGACCAGAGGGGAAATTAGGAAATAAGGAAAGTGTGGCCAAGAGCGAAAATTAGGAAATAAGGAAAATTTGGTCAAGAGCGAAAATTAGGAAATAAAGAAAATTTGGACAAACGATAAAATTAGGAAATAAGGAAAATTTGGACAAACGGGAAAATTAGGAAATAAGGAAAATTTGGTCGACAACGAAAATTAGGAAATAAGGAAAATGTGGCCAAGAGCGAAAATTAGGAAATAAGGAAAATTTGGACAAGAGGGGAAATAAGGAAATATGGAAAATTTTGACAATAGGGGAAATCAGGAAATAAGGAAAATTTGGACAAGATGGGAAATTAGGAAATAAGGAAAATTTGGACAAGAGGGGAAATTAGGAAATAAGGAAAATTTGGACCAGAGGGGAAATTAGGAAATAAGGAAAGTGTGGCCAAGAGCGAAAATTAGGAAATAAGGAAAATTTGGTCAAGAGCGAAAATTAGGAAATAAAGAAAATTTGGACAAACGAGAAAATTAGGAAATAAGGAAAATTTGGACAAACGGGAAAATTAGGAAATAAGGAAAATTTGGTCGACAACGAAAATTAGGAAATAAGGAAAATGTGGCCAAGAGCGAAAATTAGGAAATAAGGAAAATTTGGACAAGAGGGGAAATCAGGAAATATGGAAAATTTGGACAATAGGGGAAATCAGGAAATAAGGAAAATTTGGACAAGAGGGGAAATTAGGAAATAAGGAAAATTTGGACAAGAGGGGAAATTAGGAAATAAGGAAAATTTGGACCAGAGGGGAAATTAGGAAATAAGGAAAGTGTGGCCAAGAGCGAAAATTAGGAAATAAGGAAAATTTGGTCAAGAGCGAAAATTAGGAAATAAAGAAAATTTGGACAAACGATAAAATTAGGAAATAAGGAAAATTTGGACAAACGGGAAAATTAGGAAATAAGGAAAATTTGGTCGACAACGAAAATTAGGAAATAAGGAAAATGTGGCCAAGAGCGAAAATTAGGAAATAAGGAAAATTTGGACAAGAGGGGAAATCAGGAAATAAAGAAAATTTGGACAAGAGGGGAAATCAGAAAATATGGAAAATTTGGACAAGAGGGGAAATCAGGAAATAAGGAAAATTTGGACCAGAGGGGAAATTAGGAAATAAGGAAAATTTGGACCAGAGGGGAAATTATGAAATAAGGAAAATGTGGTCAAGAGCGAAAATTAGGAAATAAGGAAAGTTTGGTCAAGAGCGAAAATTAGGAAATAAAGAAAATTTGGACAAACGATAAAATTAGGAAATAAGGAAAATTTGGACAAACGGGAAAATTAGGAAATAAGGAAAATTTGGACAGGAGCAAAAATTAGGAAATAAGGAAAATTTTTACAAGAGCGAACATTAGGAAATAAGGAAAATTTGGTCAAGAGCAAAAATTAGGAAATAAAGAAAATTTGGACAAACGGGAAATTTAGGAAATAAGGAAAATTTGGACAAGAGGGGAAATTAGGAAATAAGGAAAATTTGGACAAGAGCAAAAATTAGGAAATAAGGAAAATTTGGACAAGAGCGAACATTAGGAAATAAGGAAAATTTGGTCCAGATCAAAAATTAGGAAATAAAGAAAATTTGGACAAACGGGAAAATTAGGAAATAAGGAAAATTTGGACAAGAGGGAAAATTAGGACAAGAGGAAAACTTTTGGCAGTAGGGAAAATTTGAACAAGAGGGAAAATTAGGAAATAAAGAAAATTTGGACAAACGGGAAGATTAGGAAATAAGGAAAATTTGGACCAGAGAGAAAATTAGGAAATAAGGAAAATTTGGACAAGAGGGGAAATTAGGAAATAAGGAAAATTTGGACAAGAGCAAAAATTAGGAAATAAGGAAAATTTGGACAAGAGCGAACATTAGGAAATAAGGAAAATTTGGTCAAGAACAAAAATTAGGAAATAAAGAAAATTTGGACAAACGGGAAAATTAGGAAATAAGGAAAATTTGGACAAACGGGAAAATTAGGAAATAAGGAAAATTTGGACAAGAGGGGAAATTAGGAAATAAGGAAAATTTGGACAAGAGGGAAAATTAGGACAAGAGGAAAACTTTTGGCAGTAGGGAAAATTTGAACAAGAGGGAAAATTTGGATTAGAGGGCAAATTTAGTCAAAAAGGAAAATTTGGGAAAAGAAAATTTAGGCAATAAAGAAAATTTGGACAAACGGGGAAATTAGGAAATAAGGAAAATTTGGGCAGGAGGGAAAATTCAAGCAATAAGGAAAATTTGGGCAGTAGGGAATATTCAAGCAATAAGGAAAATTTGGACAGGAGGGAAAATTCAAGCAATAATTATAAATTTTGTATCTATAGTATTTTCAATTTAAGCTCGCTTAGTTCTTTGTATACGTATGGGTATAGACGTTGGCTATGTATCCTAAATACACACATCCAAGGCCAGATTGGGCAGATTTTAGTAATTTTTGGGCGACCCCATAATGAAAAAAACGGTGTGAAGTTCTTATTTTTAAGTTAAATTTCCCAAACAAAATCTTCGGATTTGTTGGGCGCCCTTATTTGTCGGCAAGTGTCCCTTCTGAAGAATATCTTTTGTTAGACTGTATTTTAATGTAATTTAAATTTCTTTGGTTAAAAGTAATTTAAAGTTCAAAGAATGTACTCGAATGTTATAGCCAAAGCTGACGTAAAACTTTTAACTTTAAATTTATGTACAGAACCACCAAACAATGGTATAGCATTATGGCGCAGTTCAACTTATATTTATTTCGAATTTGTTTACAGAAAGCCCAATAATATCATGTAATATTTCTAAATCTCGAAATCTTTACCTTGTATTAGCTCTAGCTTGACTTCCCGTTTTACACTTGCGTTTCATTTTGGTAGTTTCATTTTTAATAGCTTTCAAACTAATCTGAGGCACCTGAAATTAACGTGATCATTAAGTGTGCGTGTATAGCGTGTATTTCTTGCAAAATTCCGAAGCATTTCAATAATTAAGTTAAAAAATGGGAAGTCGCCCTTTCCTTAAATTTTCAGTGTGGTTTCAACAGCGTACTAAATGGCTTTTTTTTTAGAAATTGCGTATCAAATTCCAATAAAAGCCAAGGGTTTTCAAGTAAATATTTACTTAATGAAGTAATGTAATCAGAATTTAAAAACTAGTGTTTATCGTTTTGAAAACTCGTTTGAAGATGAAAAATAAATACCAAAATTACGTTCTTAATTTTTGAACAAATAAACTTAATTTTAAATTAGTGACGTTTTTACAAAGCTTACCTCTTTCTTCGTTGCGTATGGCCCCTTAGTAATTTTATGAATAATTTTTTTAAAATTACATTTAATTTATTTTCAAACAATACCCAAAAAAAAAATAAAAATATGAAATGACAATTTCAAAGTTATAATTTATATTACATTCAATTAAATTGAATTAACAAGGAATTTATTTATATTCAGGGAGAATGATTATGTCGCGACCGCCCGCAACAACACCACGATCTATATTTCCCCTGCAAAGAGAGGGAGGAAGGGGTGGGGACGAGAAAAACGTCAGCGTGACGATTTGAGTGCCATGAAAGGGGAAGAACTTATCTTAAGACTATTGTGGGAAAAACGTGAAATATCGATTCAACAGGCATTATCTCTAAGTTTTATTAAATACATTCTAGGTATAAGTCTTCTTTTAAATTATATAACAAATACTTTAAAGGAAACCTATTCCTTTGACAATTAATTATTTTATTTATTAACTATTAGCTTGTCTAATTTTAAATAGGAATACAATTTTTGGTTATGATTTAAAACATTTAATCTCGCTAGCTATAATTATAAATCTTTAAATGAGACTACATAAAAATTATGATAGTACTATTGTTTTAAATAAGATGGCAAACAAAAAACATACTTAAATTAAACTTAACTTAATTACTTCAATGAGTGGTTTAATTAACATTTTAAGGTTAAGTTCAGGCAAAATTTTACAATAGCTCTATTACCTAGAACGATTCTATATATTACTTGATTTGAACACGTTTTGGTCAAAGTAGGGGTGATGACGAAAGATATACAATTGAAATGCAAAACATTACTAACTTCTTATCAACTGAAATAATACGAACTTAATTTATTCCGAAAAACCCGAATGTTTCCCTAAAATCTCAATTTTAAAAAACGCCTAATCTCAACACAACTCATTGTATCACAAACAAAATGGAGACGAAAATTAAACATTATGTACAAAATGGGCCTTACGAGTACAAATAGACTCGCAAACTAAGTAATGGCGCCTGACGGCACATTCGCTGCGCTCTCGTGCTCGGGCGCGCGGCACCCACCAGACCCATTTTTATATCACATCGTTGGGACATCTGGAACCGTACCTAGTAATATCGTAACTAGTAAATTTTGCCTAGTGAAACGGAACCAACAAATCGTGGCGAATTTCTCAAACAAAAGCTCGTAAATGCAACCCGAGATCACCAATTATTTTCTCTAATATCTCCCTACAACACTATAATTTATCTCTCAGAGAGTATGCATGTTTTCCTCGCCCAAGGTCTCTATTTTAACCCCTAAAATGCGTTTTAACCCCTAAAATGGTTTAATTTGAGAAACGGCTAAAATGGTTTAAGAAACGGCTAAAAGGGTTTAAGAAACGGCTAAAATGGTTTAAGAAACGGCTAAAATGGTTTAAGAAACGGCTAAAATGGTTTATGAAACGGCTAAAATGGTTTAAGAAACGGCTAAAAGGGTTTAAGAAACGGCTAAAATGGTTTAAGAAATGGCTAATGGACACTCATCTCAAACGGTCCATTTTTGACCATCTTGTCCACTCCCAGTTCAAACTGACTGTTTTTAGCCATTTAGGGTATTCCCATCTGAAACTAAGGACGCTCCCAACCCAAACTGACCATTTTTACCATCTTGACCACTACCGGTTCACACTGTCCAATTTCCAAATATTCCAAAAATAGGAAATAAAGAAAATTTGGACAAACGGGAAAATTAGGAAATAAGGAAAATTTGGACAAGAGGGGAAACTAGGAAATAAGGAAAATTTGGGCAGGAGGGAAAATTTGGGGAAAAGGGAAGCGAAGACGTTTCTTCGTCCCGATTTATTTTGAGGGAGGGAGTTGAATATATTTGCCAGTGGTGGCTTTCGTGTAGTAGCCACCAATCTACCGCTGGGTTCAAAGGTTAGTTCGCTCAAAGTGCAATAAAAATCATTGACTAAAATCAAATTAAATGATAAGATATTTCGATTTTCAGGTTAACAGACCAATTACTATTCAATCAGAAATGTGTTAAATTCAGAAAATGCGAATGTTTTACCTTTAATAAACGCCGAAATAAATTATTCGCATTAAAATAAAAACCGTCAAAAAAAGAATTTTTAATTTCAGACGCGTGAATCTCGATAATTTGTCGAGTAATTTTTATTTTGATAATAAAATCGAATCACGCTGGCTTAGCAATATTTATTGTTTATTTTTCTTAGCCAATAAGATTATCCCTTCCGGAAAAGCACGCGCGTATTTCTACAATGAAACCGTTGATGTTATTCAACCAATTTTTAAGATCTAGAATGAATGAAATAAGGTTACGTTTGTTTTGTGCTCTGTTCATGTGTAGGTTATGAATGTTGAGTTTGTTGTATTATGACGATTGTTGATGTTGAGTTCGTGTTATGACGGTTGTACACGGTATTCGTCTTAGTGTCAATTTGCGATTTGATAGCGCTGGCCGGGAATCGAACCCGGGTCTGCCTCGTGCATGAGATTTATTCTAACCACTCAGCCACCAACGCTTGTTAAGTTACGGTGTTTTTCTAAAAAACAGCTTGGGCGAATGTCCTTAACAAAGTTATAACGTTAGGTACTTTAATTTATTCTACATCATTTTAAATATTTATAAATTATATTAATCTTATATTTAATTAAATATTTATAAATTATATTAATATTATATTTAATTAAATATTTATAAACTATATTAATCTTATATTTAATTAAATATTTATAAACTATAATGATCTTATATTTAATTACATATTTATAAATTATATTAATCTTATATTTAATTAAATATTTATAAATTATATTTATCTTATATTTAATTAAATATTTATAAATTATATGAATCTTTTATTTAATAAAATATTTATAAACTATATTAATCTTATATTTAATTAAATATTTATAAATTATATTAATCTTATATTTAATTAAATATTTATAAATTATATTAATCTTATATTTAATTAAATATTTATAAATTATATTAATCTTATATTTAATTAAATATTTATAAATTATATTAATCTTATATTTAATTACATATTTATAAATTATATTAATCTTATATTTAATTAAATATTTATAAATTATATTAAGCTTATATTTAATTAAATATTTATAAATTATATTAATCTTATATTTAATTAAATATTTATAAATTATATTAAGCTTATATTTAATTAAATATTTATAAATTATATTAATCTTATATTTAATGAAATATTTAATTAAATATTTTAAATTATATTAATCTTATATTTAATGAAATATTTAATTACATATTTATAAATTATATTAATCTTATATTTAATGAAATATTTAATTAAATATTTATAAATTATATTAATCTTATATTTAATGAAATATTTAATTAAATATTTATAAATTATATTAATCTTATATTTAATTAAATATTTATAAATTATATTAAGCTTATATTTAATTAAATATTTATAAATTATATTAATCTTATATTTAATGAAATATTTAATTACATATTTATAAATTATATTAATCTTATATTTAATGAAATATTTAATTACATATTTATAAATTATATTAATCTTATATTTAATGAAATATTTAATTAAATATTTATAAATTATATTAATCTTATATTTAATGAAATATTTAATTAAATATTTATAAATTATATTAATCTTATATTTAATGAAATATTTAATTAAATATTTATAAATTATATTAATCTTATATTTAATGAAATATTTAATTAAATATTTATAAATTATATTAATCTTATATTTAATTAACTATTTATAAATAATACTAATCTTATATTTAATTAAATATTTATAAATAATATTAATCTTCTATTTAATTAAATATTTAAGTATTTTAATGTAAAATTTTATCGTGATCAGGAATTGAACTCGGGTCGCATTGTTACCATGCGTATAGTTCACCGCCGAGCCATTGATTACCTTAGGAAAATTATTAAAGTAAAGGAAGCATTATGATAAGGCGGGTTTTTTTTACTAAACATATGAATACAATATCTGTGAATATTTTTTATTGAACTTTGTTTTTTAATTTTTGTGAACTTTATTTTGTTGGGAATTGAACCGGGAGCGCGGTTTTAGGACTTTGATTCGTTGCCGCTGTGTTATTGATTCCTTTTACGTTGTGTTATAAATCTGTAATATATTATTCAATGACGTTGTTAAACTCTTTAATTGCCAGTAGGTTTATTTTTCAGATACCCTTTTTTTAATATAATATGTATCTGGGTTTTAGGCAAAAGAAGGGTCGTATGTTTTTTTACTGATCGAGATAATGTTGTTTTTTTGTCTATTCTTTGATCTTATATTTTTATCTAAATATTTTTAGCTTATTTTTTAAGCAACCACCGTGTCCGTCTATGGGTGTGTGGGGGTGTGTGTGTGTGTGTGTGGCCTGCGAACGCGTTCGCATTTTCGGGGCAAAGGGTAATCACTGCATATGCAGTCGAACAACCGTTTTAGCAGTTTAAAGGTTGGCAAAACCACCGTGTGACGGTAAGCGTTAAAGGACAAATTTGCGATGGCGTTGAGTTTTTTTTTCGTTAACGCCCACCGTCACTACGTTTGTTATGGGTGCGTATTCTCCAATTCCTTCTTATTGACTTTTGGGACGGAACGAGTGCTGAATGTTATGGCAACCTCTCAACTACCAATGGCAGGGTTTCCACCAATTGCTTACGGTATTCGTCTTAGTGTCAATTTGCGATCGCATCGGGTGGGATTTGAACCCGAGACCTCCTGCTTGACAGGCGGACGCTCTACCACCGACACTTGTTACGCTTCATTGGAAGTTAGATTTTCAGCTTTATAGGAAGCGTATTTAATAGAGTACGAAATTTTGGTTTAATTGAAATAGAATTGAAATTGAAATTATTGCATCGAAGAAATTCTAATTTAGCGTTTTATCTATTGATTAAAAACAAATGCGCCACCCAGGTTTCGAACCCAGGCCATTCGGCTTGGCAGTCGAGCGCTCTACCACAGAACCACTGATAGCTGCTTGGCTCCACTGAAAATAAGACACTCATCGTAAGCATAATAGGTAATAAAGAATTGCATTTTTTATGAATGAATTTATTAAGGCCTAATCTGGTTTTTTTACGAATGAAATTATATTGATTTAATCTTGTAAATATTTATGAACTAAGTTTATATTAAATTTATAATTTTATAACTAATTTATGAATTTTTAATAATTTAATTGTAAAACACGATCATGACGAAGAATCGAACCCAGGTTGTCGTGTTATTGAGCAGATGTTTTACCGCTGAGCTACCGTTATGATGCGGCGATTTTTTTATTTTGGTGAACTTGTTTATATTATTATAAATGAATTAAACTCCATGGTTCCGTCTCAATTATTTTAGTTAAAATTAATATTTTATACCGGGCGGGATTGAACCGGGATTACGTTTTAAGTAAATAACTCTGAATTGCGGTCGTCTCGAGAAATTAAAACCACTAGGGACAATTCTTCCGAGGAGAGGTATATTTTGGCTTGCCAACTTGTTTCCCGAAAACGTCCAGATTTGGAGGACACTTTATACTGTCAACGTCGTGTGCTTTAGCTTATCCGGTTTCATTATAATAACGTCGAAAATTCCTGTTTGTTAATGGTAAGGTGTCGCACTTCTTGCTATATTTACATTTTCTATTGTTTGGATATTTGGATATCTACGATTCCTAATGCAGTCATTGATTTCCTGGGTGTGCGACTCATTATATGATATTGGAAATTGGACGGAATTGGTCTTTTTCATGCGGTATGTGTCACAACGTCAACAGGAAGTCTACGAGTCGTCCACTATCAGATGTCGAATATAGCTATTCTACGGTATCTTCATGAAGGGCGAGTGTTGAAATGAAATGAGCGTTAATGATGCGGCAAGTATTTCGTAAGCGAGAAAAATACAAATACCCTCTGTAGATATTTCTTTCATTAAAATTTGCTTCGTATTATATTTAACTGATGAACTTGTTCTGTAAATAGGGTTAAATTCAATTGTACATTGTTTTAGTACGTCTAACTCGCTGTTGTAGCCAGAGATGGGCAAAAAATCATTTGGCGAATAACGAATAAATTTTTTCTTGTCAGTTGTTATTTATAAATAACGTTACAATTAATTTATTTAGAGAAAAATATTTTAAATAAATGTAGGAAAATATTTTTTAATAAAATAAGTTTATAAATAAAAAGGTCAAAATATCTGTTTTATTAAATCATTTGAAATAAATGTATTTTGCAAATAAAGAAGACTGAAATATTTTGTCATCAGATATTTCGGGTTAGCGTAGTTTACAAATAGATCGTCAAAAATAGCTTCCGTTTATTTTTTATTTTGTAGATAACGAATTATTTTTATTTGACAGGGCTAGACTCAAGGAAAATAACTGAATATATGGCCAATTTGTAAGAAAATGCAATACAAATTCCAAAGACTTAAAGTTAATTCTGGTGTCAGAGACGAAATACAATTGTCGACACCATTTTTATTTTAACAAAGAGTATCAATATTACCCAGCAATGGTGGTCACTATTTAATGGCACAGCGAAGGTACAGCAGACCGGTCGGAGGGGAGGCAGCGACATGTGAGCGAGGCCCCTTCTCACAACACACATGTTTTGCGAAGGAATAAATGAGAGGCCCGAATAAGTGCCGCAAAGTACGGGAACCCCAAAAAGTGCCGGACCTCAATAAGTGCCGGACCTCAATAAGTGCCGCTAAGTAAGGGGACCCCTAAAAGTTCCCTTAGGTGTGGGGACCACAAAACGTGTCGCTAAGTGCGAGGCCCTAGACGCTCGCCTCGCTCGCCTGTTCTAGCGCCGGCCCTACAGCTACGCCACTGTAGCTATTAATTAATTATTTAATTAATGCTACTAATTTTTACTTGAAAGCATCATTTGCCTTTACTATATACACAAACCTTACGAAGATACGTGAATTTGGTTTTCACGCGATAATATGACATTCCAAGATTGAAATTCGTAGATCACGAGAAAAGGATAGTAGCAGTGGCGGAATAAGGGGGAGGACTGACCGCCCCGGGTGCCAGGGTAGCTAGGGGTATCATTTACCCAAGGCAAAAAGTACGGAAGGGCAGTAAATTAATAAAAACATTAATCTAATACCACCGACCCCATAATTTCCGTAGCATCGTTAAAACAGTGGCGTAACTAAGGACCTGCAGACCCCGCGAACGCGGGGGGGGGGGGGGGCGGGTTTCATTTTCACAAACTAGGGGGCCCTTTCGTTTTAAGTATTTTTACAAGAAAAACTTGTAAAAATGGTAAAAAATGGGTTACGGGACGAACAAAAGACAGGCTTTAACTAATACTGAAATTCAATCTCACTCAATATCCTACGGTAGAAATCGTAAAAAAATATCTAAAGGTAGCTTTTGAATATAATATTTTAATTTTCAAATTTTAATAAATGAAATTCGCGGTTTTTAATTTAAATAGATATATTATATATTGCATTCCATTTACTACGACACTACTAATACTTTATAACAAATACATTTTTTTATAAAGGGGCCTTTTGATATCCTGCGGGGGCTCGAATTTTTCATTACGCCACAGCGTCCAAAGCTTCTAACTGGAGGTGCTTTGTCGGTGGCATTAGCATTAAAAGTCAAATATCCCGCAACAGTTTACTCCTTATAGTGCGATAAGCATTTTTTTTAACCTTGCGTTTACTCGATTAACTAAAATCCTTATTCGTTATTTAAATTAAAGAAAATATTTCCATTTTTTATTTCGCGAAATAAATGACTGAAAATATTTTGTAAAAAAACAATTTAACAAATGAATGTTCATGAAATATTCGTAAAATATTATTTTCCAGATAATAATCGAAAATATTATGTTTTAAATTATTTATCAAATAAGACCACGGCAAAATATTTGTTTAATTGCCAAATAACTATACCTAAAATATTTAGCCCTGTCAATCGACGAATAAATATGATCAGATATTTTGTTATTTAGTAATTTATTCGTTATTCGCCAAATGATTTTTTGCCCATCTCTGGTTGTAGCTACTTAATTTATATTATTCTGAATAAATTAAACTGGGTTGTTTCGTCTCAATTATTTTAATTAAAATTAAAATTATATACCGGGCGGGATTGAACCGGGATTACGTTTTTAGTAAATAACTCTGAATTGCGGATATGTCTTTAAGGGTCATCTCGAGAGATTAATACCACTAGGTATATTTTGGCTTGCCAACTTGTTTTCAATTAAATATGTTTCGCTTTCATTCGACCGAAATTCCATTACATTTTTTTACCGTCCTAAACAAAAACCTAAACCTAAACCTAACCCTAACCAAACCCCTAACGCATAAGATTATAACCTAACCATCAACCCCTAAGCCCTAAACCTTAAGCCCTTAGCCTAACCCTAAACCTAACTCTAACCTTAGACCTAACCTTACCTAACCTAAATTGAATAACAACTTTGAATTTTCTAGCCCTTTGGGCTCAAAAATATTCAGTCAAATGGGTAGGCATTTTTTCTATTAAATGGGACATTTGGTTTTTGGCTGTGTCTATTTTTGCCTGTTCTTCGGGCTAAACTAGCGCGCCGTAAAGCGCTTAGCTATTTGTTTCTTTACAGACAATATTACCTTCATTCCATTTTATTTTGTGATCTGGATTTTGTTCTAGATGGTATGGTAAGGCATTTACAAAATAAGATGATCCCATTTTTAGATTTAATTATTACCCGCGAAGACTCAAAATTTAAATATAAAATGTTTCAAAAGCAAAAATGTACTTAAATTATAATTCAGCGCATAATGCGAAAGTAAAATAAGATATTATTAAAAGTCTTAAATATAAAATAGAAAAATTATCAGATGAACCAGTACAAGATAAAATAACATACGCTAATCAACTAGAAAAATGCGGTTACCCAAAAAATATAGTTAGTTATATATTTAACTCAATTACTGTTAAAAATTATAAAACTTCCATGTAATTGTAACCAAAAATACATCGGCCATACTCTAGGGTTTCTAAGAAAACGATTTGAAGAACACAAAAAAATGGTTAGAGACCGAGACGCTACTAAGGCTTACCATACCTTCTAGAAACAAATCCAGATCTCAAAATAAAATAGGATGAAGGTAATATTGTCTGTAAAGAAACATATACATTAAAAAAACCGGACAATTAAATATAGAACCGGGTAGTGTTTGTGTAAAAAACTGTGGGAAGTTGATAAAAGATAAAATAAAAAAATAGAAATGTAAACATAGATTGATTTGACGATTATCGTGTTAAAATTAAAAAGAGTTGTATACCAATAGCCTGACGAGGGGCCACGGCCCGAAAGCTAGCGTATTTTGTTTTATTAAATACAAATTTAGAACCACGAATTATCCGTTTCGTTTATTAATAGTTATTGTATATTTTTCCCAAATCATCCAATTTTCAAATAATGGCGAGTCTCCCAAGTTCTCCTCCATTCTCTGTACGGGAGTCTCGTGAATCTCTCGCTCCTCGATGGACTAAATGGACTAAACGTTTCGAAAGGCTGACCTCGGAGCTCGGCATAATGGACGCAACAAGGAAACAATCACTACTTTACTACGCCGGGGACGAGGTACGAGACATCTTTGAAACCCTCGTCGTGCCCGCAACAGCCGCTCAACAAGATGTCTACACTGTTGCGCAACAAGCTCTTAACGACTATTGAAACGATTGAAGAGTATCATACACGTTTACGAACTTTGTCTACAAGCTGTGGTTTTACTGATGTTAACCTTGAAATTCTTCGACATATTATACGTACTTGTACATAACAAGCTCTTCACCGGAAGGCTTTGAGAGATCCTACGCTTACCTTAGACGACCTACTTACTATCGCCAAATCCTACGAACTGGCCAATAAGCAAGCGGCGATTATGGAATAAAAAAAAACCTCATCCGGCAAGTGTTTTCGCTCTTGACGAAGATTTGAGTATGGACAACAATTTGAGAAGCATTCAGAGCAATGTCTCAAGCTAACAGAAGTCGAACGCTGATGGTGCCCACAAATACATTCCACGAAAACAAACTCCAAAACGAAATAATTCAAATGCTACCCAGTCTCTACAGGTTCCACAACAAATCCCGTTGCGCCCAGACCACACTCCGTCAATCACACACCAACAACTTCTGCCATGAATCTGACTCCAAGATAATACCGTGAACTACTCTACGTAACTCTACAGTAACCGCTTTTCCGTACGCCACGACAGAACCACTACCATTCATTGGACAGCTCATAAAAACCGTTACAATGGGGAATAAGCGAGCTGATTTAACATTTCACGTATTAGACTCTATACTTAGACGACCACCGCTACAGACGTTAAACATCCTTCCAGAACGTCAAACTGTTAACGCATTAACCCAGAAGCCATTAACGATTGAAGAAATCATATTAAGCCACCGTAACCTCTTTACTGGAATAGGCAAACTCAACAACGTCAAAGTACGCCTTTTCATCGACAAAAATGTCCCGCCAGTCATCATGCCTCATCGCCGGATACCGTTTCATTATCGCGATGATGTTAAGCGTCAAATTGAACATCTTCAAGAAAATGACGTTATCGAGGCCCCTACGGGCCCAACAGTATGGCTGTCCCCACTCGTAATTGTCACTAAATCTAATCGTCCCAATGAGATAAGAATTTGTGTGGACACGAGAGAGCCGAATAAAGCCATCAAAAGGGAACGTTATACTTCACCTACCATCGATGACCTATTGCACAAAATGAACGGTATGAAAGTTTTCTGTCGGCTCGACCAGAACAAGGGCTACCACCAGTTGGAAGTCGAAGAAGACTCGCGATACATTACAAAATTTTCTACGCACTTCGGTCTTTTCCGTGATAAAAGATTAAATTTTGGAATTACCTCCGCAGCCGAGTGGTTTCAAAAAACAATTGAGGGAGTCTTTGCGGGAACTGGAAACACCATTAATACCAGCGACGAGATCATCATCGGAGGAAAGGAAGACGTGGATCATAATGCTAAACTCAATACCGTTTGGAGGTCCATAATTTAACGCTAAATTCTGAAAAATATGAATTTGGAAAACGCTCCGTTTCTGTTTTCGGACATGTTTTTACAAGCGACGGCGTAAAACCAGACCCTCAAAAATTCGAAGCGCTAGATCAACTGCCGGCTCCAAAAAATGTTCAAGAGCTCAGAAGTTTCCTGGGCTTGGCAACATACTGCGCACGTTTCATACCGAATTTCTTCACCATTACTGAACCTTTACGACGTTTAACAAAAAAACATTTGAGTGGATTCGGGATAAACCGCAGCACACCTCTAGGCTGAACATAAAACCAAGTTTGAAATCCGCCACCAATCTCAACTACTTCAGTAGGCTTGGGCGCAAAGCTTACTCAATACGGCGAAACTGGCCAGGAATACGTTGTTGCCTTCGCGAGAAAATCCTTATCTTCACTGGAATCACGCTAATTGAACGAGAAGCGTTGGCCATCCTGTTTGGTTGCGAACACTTTGACATGTACTTGGCGGGAGCGACATTTGAAGTTTTGACCGATCACAAGCCTCTTCTCAACATTTTCAACAACCCAAAGTCTACGGCGTCGGCAAGAATTTAACGGTGGATTCTTCGATTACAGAAATACAAGTTCACTGTTAGACATCAACCTGGAAAATCAAATCCCACCGACTACATACAAGTCTCACTTCTTCGCCCTACTCAGAAGCATATATCGCCAGTGTATCACCCTTAGGCGCTTTGACACTAACAGAAGTCAAACACGAAACAAAACTCGACGCATTGATCCCACACGTATTTACGGCTCTTCAAGACCCTTCACATTGGGACAAGTTCGAATTAACTGATAAGTTGAAACCTATCTGGGAAATATTCAAGATAGTCCAAAACGAACTATCTGAAGAGAGCGGCTTACTTTAAAAAGGGAATAAAGTAGTGCTACCTACCAGCCTCGTGGATAAAGCCATAGCGATTGCCCATGAAGGACATCCAGGAATTGTACGGACTAAGAAAACTCTACGGGATAAAATATGGTTCCCAAAAATTGCATCTCGTGTCAAGAAACTACTCCACGTACGTCTTACGAACCTTTGACAATGACCGATTTACTACATCACCCTTGGAATTCAGTGGCTATTGATAACTTTGGCCCAACTCCCTCGGGAGTGTTTATCTTAGTGGTTGCGGACGAATATAGTCGTTATCCAGTTACTTGCATCGTCAACTCAACAGCTGCTCTTCCGAATATATCGGCTCACAAAAACATTTTCTCTCTTTTCGGCGTTCCTAGTAAAGTAAAGTCTGACAATGGATCCCCGTTTCAAAGTGTCGAGTTTATTGTTTCGTTAAAGAATATGGGTTTATCCACCAGAAAATTACGCCGAGATGGCCACAAGCTAACGGACTCGTAGAGAGACTGATTCCACTAATAGCGAAAACTATTCGAACCGCGCTCCTGGATCGGCTCTCGTGGAAATATGTACTCCCTACGTACCTTATGAATTATCGCGCAGCTACTCATCCAACTATCGGAACATCACCTGCTCAGCTATTTTTCAACAGGGAAATTTAAACCAAACTTCCGACTATCATTCCACCACCCGAACAGGACGACGTCATACAACGGAAGGACACGGAGAAGAAAAAGTGCATGAAAGAAACAATTTGATCCGTTTTTAGATCCTAACCCCTGGAAAGTATTAAAAATTTGTGGAGCACACGTCACCATACAAAGCCAAACTGGAAAGACTCTTAATCGTAATGTCGCTATGCTCAAACCTTTCAATAATAGCAACGCGTATGTTAAAAAAACCCGAAGAAATATACACTTATGACTTGGATGATTTTTCCTGTCGAAATGCGCGACACCGACCGAAAACTAACGCCGCGCTTAGCGAAACTCAACAACAACCACAACTACCAAAATACACGGCTGCAGAGACCAACAGGCAAAGATGGGCACTTGTTTTTCCTATCTATCTTTTTACCTCTCAAAATCATTAAGATGGCGCCACTATCACTATCCCGATCAATTTTTTTTAAACCCCACAACATTTAAATATCAATTTAAAATCAAAGATGAGTAACTTTTCTTTATCAATTTTAACTAATAACCTGATCGTAAGACACCACCCTTTGATATCTATCGAAATACAATCCCAGGGTTCCGTAGCGCTATTGGATTTCATTAATCCTGCGGGTAACAAGGGTGGTACTTTGTGTACCTGACAAACGAGACACGATCGACAATAGTCTTAGTCGATAGCTACGCCGCAAAATTTTCGTTTTGGAAACGAAAACATTTGAGAGAGTTGGCTGTTTTTGATCTATCTAAGTCTGGCAGCCTTGCCTGCCTTCCGGCCTGTATCTCCATACCGAAAATGGCCGATGATTACGCCGCCGAAAATATTTTACTAAACTGAACTTCGGGGTTTTTGGTCGTTTTTAACAAAAGGTTTTTTGGGAAGTCGATTATCGTTGAAATAATTCCTCAACGCTTGTAACTGGGGGTCATTCATCTGAGCCTTGATTATCTCGTGTTTCTCATACAACACCAAAGTCTGAGCAGTAGGGGTCTTTCGTAAAGTGGCCACTTGGCAATAACGGGGGCCCTACATTCGGGTATTCGTGGAAGCTCGTCAGCTACGGCGTTTTCCTAACTTTGATTTGAGACAGCCCAACTCTACCCTTTTAGCTACCCAAGAAGTGGTGACTGTACCTTTTGGCCGGGCGTGCACTAGAAACCACGGGTAAGGTGATCGTGTATAAGTTGAATTAGTGGAGCCAAGTCTATAAGCTGAGATTTTCCATAAAGAAGTCGTTGGCAATCACCTTCGCTGCAAAGAGTGTCATGAAGAGACTCCCAATCTATAAGATGGGAGTGGTCAATATAGCCAATGTTGACAAGTTTAAAGTTGTCGGTGTCACCATCGACAACAAGCTTACCTTTCTTCCTTACCTCGAGGAAGTTAGTGTCCGGGTGACAAAGCTGGTGCAAAACATTGCTTGTTGAGTGGGGCCTCGACCATAAAGCGTTAAGGACTATCTACAATGGATGCATTTTATGTGTGCCAAAATAGTGTCAGCCACGTGGTAAAGAATATTTTGACCTGTTTTTCGGGCTAAGCGCAAATAAAGAAACCAACTGGGTCATCATAGAATACTCTCCTGAGATGGAAGCCCGTCACGACAAAAGAGTAGCCTCAATTGTTTTCAATTTTTATTCATTTATTTCAATTAGTTTATTTTATTTTATTTTATCATATATTTTGTTTATAAATAAATATAATAGTTGACTTAACCGAGGTGTTTGGTCGTGCGAACAATGGAAAGCGGAAAATTTAAATAAACTGTTGGCTTTATTATTGACACCTGCATTATGGTAAGGCCCTTCTTATTAGAGATGGCAATGAATCTATCCAAAAAACCACAATACTGGAAGCTAGTAATGGCATAGTCAACTTTAACGAAAATTATATATCCCATTTAAATATATTGCTAAAAATATTTTAATCTTCTAATATAACATTTTTATGAGTCATGGTAAAATTGTTGGCGAAACATTTATATGTATAGAAATACAAGATACTTCATGACTAAGTTGCTTTAAAATATTTGAAAAACATTTACAAACGACGAGCTTTACGACCGACGTCTCTTTTCAAATCATGGTTTACCTACTACTGAATTTGTTTACAATTGCTTTACCATACTTTAAAGCAAGTGGCCGATTGACTTGAAGTAGTTCTTTTTTCAATAGATGTCGCTAGCGTCGAAATAAAAAAGGTGGTAGCTATAGGTACACCTCACGTGGATTCGATAGTTTGTAAATTGATCAATAACATAAAATAACAGCAATACGCCGTTCAATAAAACATTTTCAAGGAAATTGCCAAAAGGTAATATATCCGATAGCCAGGAACTGCAAGTTACTGTTTATTAGGTTGATAAAGGGATAATAAAGCGTATTTTATCATCCTTCTCACAGTCCATAGGTGGTTTCTTCTAACTTAACTTACTGTTTATTAGGTGATTGATGAAATATTGAAAAATTTTCACCTTTACGGTATGCAACAAGTGTTTCCTTTATAGACAGGTTGCTTTTTTTCTACGTATTAAAACTTAGCAAAAGCACGCCATACTCTTTACAGATGAAAAGTGTCGATTATTTCCTCAAGCACCAATGAACCGTAGCTTGTAGGTTACTTCTTGTCGATTTCATTAAAGATGTTTTATTGAAAAGCCTATTATGAACAATATTTTTACATGGGATATATAATTTAGGTTAAAGCCTACTAAAAAGAGTATAAGTTGTCTAACTATAATACTCTACCATGACGCTCTGACGACGGTATCATTTGGCTATTTGACATTAATAGATGGCACCACGCTCTCCAGTAAAGTCGCGTTTTCGAAGAAATGTACAGATTCATGGCCATCTCTAATAACAGGGGCTGTTTCATAATACAGGTGGCAGTGCCACTTGCTTTAAGTTATTGCCAAATTTACCAAGGAGCTAATGAACGCGAGGGATTCTTTAATGTCCCGCCTTTTGGGTCAAAATGTAGCTTAAGTATCTTGTTTTGATTTCGACGAACAACTTCTATGTTGACATTTCCGATTTTAACGATCGGCATTTCGTTAATCTATCAATTAATCACCCCGGTGTTAACGTTGTGGGAAAACAATGCCCTTCTAGATTAATTAACTACAAATTTTAGAGTTACATTTTAGAGTTTTAAATGCATTAATGCCAATTTATATAACGTCAGTAGGGTAGTCTGTAATATCGTGTAGTTGTTGGTCTTTTATTGAAATAAATATTAGAATTGGCGAGTCGAATTATTGAAATTGTATCGTTTATCTAGGGAGCACTGTAGCTAAAGTAAATATTAATTGTAAAACGTGCAACCTTTTTATATAGGAAATCCTCTGAATGGTGATGATTAATTGTTCACAGAAATATTCCTAGCCCTTGCTCAAAGATATTAATTCACCAAGGCGGGGGGAAGATGGCGACAAAATGCGAGTCGTGGCCTTTCGTGGCGTGAATTAAATCTGAGAGAGGGGGGTTACATACGGGGAAAAGAAATAATAGAAAAATGGGGGTTCTTTTAGCTTTTTCCAACATAAGAGGGGGAATTAAAACCGGAAAATATACACTCTTTGACCATATATTTCTTAATGAAACTATCGCTTACTATTTTCTATGGAATCGGTTCCGGTATCCCACCTTTCAGGCATCTTGGACTCAAATGACGTAGGGAGCAGTAACAAATATACACTTACACTAAATAATAAACACTACGATTAAACTACTACAATTAGAGTTTCGACAATTACACAATGACAATGTTAACTCAAAATAAAACTAAACAAAAATGGCTACAACGAGGGTACAATGCGAACTAAACAAGTTGGCAAACCAAACTATACCACTCCTCAGAAGAATGGTCCCTAGTGGTATTAATTTATCGAGACGACCCTTAAAGATATCTCCGCAATTCAGAGTTATTTACTAAAAACGTAATCCCGGTTCTATGCCGCCCGGTATAAATTTTAATTTTAATTTAAATAATTGAGACGAAACAACCAAGTTTAATTTATTCAGAATAATAAACATAAAGTAGTTACAACAGCGAGTTAGACGTACTAAAACAATGCACAATTGAATTTAATCCTATTTACAAAACAAGTTTATCAGTGAAATATAATACGAAGCAAATTTTAATGAAATAAATATCTACAGAGGGTATTTGTATTTTTCTCGTTTACGAAATACTTGCCGCATCTTTAATGCTCATTTTATTTCAACACTCGCCCTTGATGAAGATACCGTAGAATAGCTGTATTCGATATTTGGTAGTGGAAGACTCGTAGACTTCCTGTTGACGTTGTGACACATACCGCATGAAAAAGACCAATACCGTCCAATTTCCAATATCATATAATGACTCGCACTTCCAGGAAATCAATGACTGCATTAGGAATCGTAGATGACCGAATATCCACACTAATAAAACATGTATTAACAAGAAGCGAAAAACTTACCATCACAAAGCACAAAAAGCCACTTGACTAAACCACAGCTCGTATATCAATAAATGACCGTAGACGGAATAGTTAGTGCGACACCTTACCATTAACCAACAGGAATTTTCGACGTAATTATAATGAAACCGGATAAGCTAAACAACACGACCTACACACTATAAAGTCTCCTCCAAAACTGGACGTTTTCGTGGAAAAAAATAATCTCAAAAAACAAAAGATAAAAATTTAATATCAAAGAATAGACAAAAACAACATTATCTCGATCAGTTAAAAATAACTTACGACCTTTCCTTTGCCTCAAACCGAGATACATATTATATTAAAAAAAAGAGTATCCGAAAAAACTAATCCTACTGACAATTAAAGAGTTTAACAACGTCATTGAATAATATATTACAGATTTATAACACAATGTAAAAGGAATCAATAACACAGCGGCAACGAATCAAAGTCCTAAAACCACGCCCCCGGTTCAATTCCCGACCAAATAAAAACAAGTTCACAAAATTTAAAAAACAAAGTAAAATAAAAAATATCCACAGATATTGTATTCATCCGCTTAGTAACAAAACCCGCCTTATCATAACGGTTCCTTTACTTTAATATGTTCCCTAAGGAAGTCAATCGCTCGGCGGTGAACTATCCGCATGGTAACAATGCGACCCGAGTTCAATTCCTGATCACGATCAAATTTTACATTAAAATTATTAAATATTTAATTAAATATAAGATTAATATAACTTATAAATATTTAATTAAATATAAGATTGACATAACTTATAAATATTTCATTAAATAGAAGATTAATAAAACTTTTAAATATTTAATTAAATATAAGATTAATATAACTTATAAATACTTAATAAAATATAAGATTAATATAACTTATAAATATTTAATTAAATATAAGATTAATAATAATTTATAAATATTTAATTATATATAAGATTAATATAATTTATAAATATTTATGATGTAGAATAAATTATAGTACCTAACGTTATATCTTTGTAAATGATATTCGCCAAAGCTGTTTTTTAGAAAAACACCGTAGCTTTACAATCATTGGTGGCTGAGTGATTAGAGTCAATCTTTTGCACCCCAATAAATCGCAAATTGATACTCAAGCCCAGTTCACACTATACAATTAATTGGGCCACTTAATTGTATCCAATTAATTGTAAGCAAGAAAATTGCATAGTGTGAACAGAAATATTGTAACAATGGTACCAACTATTTCTGTTCACACTATGCAATTTTCTTGATTACAATTAGTTGTTCTTATCTGTCGGTTTATCTACAACATTATTTACGAACATAATAAAAAAAATGGCTTCAAAGGGCTCTAATCTTCAATATTTTTTTAATTGTCACCAATTGTTTTTTAAATATACGTAATTTACTCGAATTAAGATAAGACATAAAAATGTAAACGTATACGGAAAGGTGTTCCACGTGACTTTTTAAGTACAATTAGGTTTGACCTGATCGGATTTGACCAATAGGAAGCCGAGAAATGCTAGATGAAAAACCAGAAGTTCGTTAAGTTGATAACTGGTCGAAAGCGAGGTTCGGGAGCTGATAACTCTATACTCTTGTTAGAGTACTGAAATTTGCTACACATCCTCATCAGGATTGAGCGTCTTTAGTTTAAAATTTTCAATGACCTTGAACCCTGTCTTCAAGGTCACCCAAAACTAACGCGAGAACCGTAAGTGTTAGAAAGTTGGTTCCAATTAGAGAAGTGTTCCACTCCACTTTTCTAACATGGACCGCTTACGTTTACATTTTTATGTTGACCGCCACGCCTTATCTTAATTCGAGTAAATTACGTATATTTAAAAAACAATTGGTGACAATTAAAAAAATATTGAAGATTAGAGCCCTTTGAAGCCATTTTTTTTACTATGTTCGTATATAATGTTTTAGATAAACCGACAGATAAGAACAGATGGTGGGAAAAGTTAAATGTTATCCTCCTATAGTGCGTTTTGTAGAAGTTTAAAAGAAAACAAGATGACCAAAGACACGATAAAATTCTCGATGAAAATATGATTTTTTGCATGTTATAAAAGTTGCTGTATCTACACACCTTGACGATGTTTACCTCGCATAGTTTTTCCATTGTATTCTAAACAAATTTATCCACGAGGTAATTCTAAAATTACTTGCATTCACTTGCACTCTTTTACAAAAAAAGCCATTTGAAAATGCCACATTTTGATGAAATTTGAAGCTTTATATTCAATTTTCGGCGGTTGTATTTATTATAGACTTACCAAACTTTCAAGTAACGTCTATGACCACCCATAACATAAATTAGGCTAAAAAATCCCGAAAAACTCCGTAAAGAAAACGTTTGGCTTCCTGGTGTCAATTAGAAAAAATGATCAATGTTTTTAGATTCTACGCACAAAATCACATAAGAATATATAATGTTATGTTACATTTTATCGGTATTTAATTTTGGCCGCAAAAAGTCGATTTTAAAACACTGTGCTACGGTTTGGCGGCCGGATTGCGGGTTTCATCCTATATTCTTTTACTTCACAAGCTGACGGGGGCGTAGGTACTTTGAGTTTTGGTCTGAAATCTCCGGCTTGGCTAGGGAATCGGTCTCGGTCATCTGGTTTTCTTTCCTCGGAATGGCTAGATAATGGGTGATCAACGGGTGATTCGAGGGTGTTGAGGGCATTACGTTTCCCGGATTCATTACATAATGCTCGGCTAATACTCTTCCGGTCGGAATGTCCTTGATCAGAAGAAAATAGGGGGAAGTACGCTTCTAGTCAGCTTTGGAAAGGCGTCACTTTTCACGAATTTTCGCGCCAAAACGGTTTGGCGGGAAATCGCGGATGAATACATCGTTTAAAAAGTCATTTTTCTTAAATTGGACAATTGTAACATATTGCCCTTCTCATTCTCTGCTATTTGAGCTAAGGCGTATAGCCGTGTTGAATCAAAACAAAAGTAGGACTACTTTTTCAGTTTGGTTTATTATGCGTAAAAAGGCGTTTTCGTGGGTCACACGACGACTTCTACGGCTCAAAGCTACAGATACGTACTTCCCCTATTTTCTTCTGCCTTGATGTATGTCATCTAGGCAGTCAGTGATGGTTGTTTATTAATATTTAAGCGCGACTTCATGGCACATTACTCTCTATTTATTTCGACATGGTCCTTCTCTTGTCCAAGAAGCAGAGTTCTGGCACAAGCGGAACTCTGTCCAGTTCTCTCGAGTTATCTTGAGTTCTGTCGAGTTCTGTCGAGTTCTGTCGAGTTCTTGCAAAAGGAGATTTCTCTCCAGTTCTGTCTCTTTGCGGCTCCGTCTCTTGGTTTTGTTCCGCGGATTTTAGGGCGGGGTTGAAAATAAAAAGAAATTAGTGACCTCCCATTTTATTTGGGTCATTGGTGCACCTAAGACTCGTGTCCTGTCCATTGAGTTGGGAATAATACTATCTAGAGCCCCAGTTCAAATTTTCCCCATAGGCTTTAACACAGCATTAGTGAAGATAGGAACGAAAATCGTGGGAGGGTTATCAACTACGACAAAAGCCACCTATGAGCGAAAAATGCAACTATTTAAATGAAAACTTTTTCGATGGCCCCTGCCGCCACCTATTAGCGACTTTGTGAACTATTATAATTTTAACTTTTGAATTGAAGAGGGAAAGCGACGCGTTTTTAAGAAAACTTTTAATAATAATAATAATAATAATAATAATAATAATAATAATAATAATAATAATAATAATAATAATAATAATAATAATAATAATAATAATAATAATAATAATAATAATAATAATAATAATAATAATAATAATAATAATAATAATAATAATAATAATAATAATAATAATAATAATAATAATAATAATAATAATAATAATAATAAGGCTTTATTATGGATATCCAACTCAGTATGACTATACTGATTTCCAGTTGGGTCCAGTGTACATAAAATTTTAAGATACAAATAGCAATAGACATAACAATAAAAGATAAGTTAATCAAATGTTAAAATGAAGTCACGAATAAGATTTTTGAACTTTGAAAGAGAGGGGTTGCTGGAGATTAGTTTAGACGGAAGAGAGTTCCATAGAATTATTCCACGACATCTTGGGCTAACTTTGGCAAACGCGGGAGGTAATTTTTCCAAGTAGAATGATGACGCACTGTTCATAGTTCTATAATTATGTACCGACGAAACACGCGTAAATCGTCGAGCCACATACTCCGGGACTTGATTGTAGTAGATTTTGTACATAAAGACGAGTATGTGCAAGACGTAGCGTTGCTTAATGGTGAGCCACTTAATAGTTGAACGGGCGACAGTAGACGAGGATCGACTTTTGGCTCCAATGACGGTTTTTGCGGCTCTGTTATGCAAAATCTGAAGTGGTTTTAAACGATAGTTTGGAGCGACATTGTAGAATAAGTCCCCGTAGTCAAATAGAGGCTGCACAAGGGCTTTAAAAACTGTGTTTAAAAGTTTAATGTCAAGGGCGGGCTTAAGAGTACGAATGCACCACAGTCGTTGGTTCAGTTTCTTGGAGAGATGGACGGTATGTGGACCAAATGAAAGTCTTTCATCGATTAATACGCCAAGATACTTCATAGATTCGACTCGTGAGACGCGACTCAAGGGCAATTCCGATACATTTGTAAATTTGGTGAGCATTTTAGGGGTACCAAAAACCATGAACGTTGATTTGGACTTTTGGAGGGACAAGTGAATGTCTTCATAACCTTTTTCAATGTTAAGTACATCAGCGTCCATCGACGCAATTAAGGCCTGAGAAGATAGAGCTCTACACAAAGAGGCGGCATCATCGGCAAAGAGATGGGCCGTGCTGTGCTTTAGCGATTTCGCAATGTCGTTAATGTAGATGGAAAACAACAACGGACCCAAGACACTTCCTTGGGGTACACCAATCGACGACTGGACATATTCAGAAGAGACGCCATCTATTGTGACAAATTGAGTTCGTCCAGTTAAGTAGGAATCAAACCACGAAACAGACTCCGGGGAGAAACCAAGCTTCTCTAGCGTATGTAATAAAATCTTGTGGTCAACCGAGTCAAAGGCTTTCGCAATATCGAGGAAGACTACTCCAACATAGTAGCCTTGAGAAAGAGCATCTAGAATGTCCTCGAGCAGATTAAAAATACAAGTTTCAGTAGAATGTTGAGGACGGAATCCAGACTGCAAATGATATAGAACGCGCTGGTCCGAGAGATATTGTAGAATCTGCACTTGGGATAAGCGTTCGGAAACCTTCGTCACAGATTGTAATATGGCAATTTGTCTATACATCTGAGGATCATCCTTTAGACCTTTGCCCTTATAAATCGGACAGATACGAGCTATTTTCCAGTCAGACGGGAAATGGCCAGTACGAAAGCTCAGGTTTATCAGTTTGGTTAGTGGAAGGGCTAACAAGATAGCAGCGCCATTTAAAATTTTCAAGGGAATACCATCTGGACCTGTTGCCTTGTTCGTGGATAGGGTTTTTAACTGCGCAAAAACCTCTTGAATCTGGACTTCTTGGAAAACGAAAGGCTCGACTGTGGTTGATACTATATTCGGAAGGACGCTAGGCCAAGGCTTCATGCTGGTGAAGGTAGTATTGAGGGTACAGGCTATGTCGTAAGGGCTGTCCACAATTGATTGACCAACCGTCAAATGAGTAATTGGTTTACGTTTGCATTTAATATAACGTTTGAAGGTTTTCCATAGCTGACGAGAATTTCCCGCACAGCGCCTAACTTCAGAACGAATATAGGAGGCCTTGGATAACTTGAGTTTGTTGTTAAGTAAGTTCCTGTAGTATTTGAATTGAATGTCATGAAATTCGGCGTTTGGGCCGGTGCGTCGAGATCTATGGTGATCACGATAGTAGGCCAATTTTCGAATGGTGGACGTGAACCAAGGTGGATTGTTTAAAGTGCACCGTCGCGAAATTAACGGGGCATGGTCATTGAGCGTTTTTAATATTGTTTCTCGAAGAAAAGTCCACAAGATGTCGACTGAAGAAACTTGCGGAGTAATAGAAAGTTCTTGGGCGAGGTTTTTCGTAAAGGCAGTAGCGTCAAAATCGCGAAATGAACGAGTGGTTAGAATTTTAGTTTCTCGTGGAGTTCTTGGAGCTTTACGAATACAGAGAATCAGGTCATGGTCGGACAAGCCAATATCTATTACAGTACTGTAAGAAATCTTGTCAGGGTGGCTAACGTAAATATGGTCAATTAGGGTTTTGGTCTTGAGAGTAGTTCGGGTGGATTTATCAATGAGCTGGTCGAGGCCCGAAGTGGCAGTCTTTAGTTTTCTAGTCTTGCTATTATTTGGTTTCAGAAGATCGATGTTGAAATCGCCGATTATGATAAACTCCCCAGCTACATCATTTTGGAAATAGTCAATAACCACCCGAAGCTCTTCGATATGAGAAATCGGCGCGTCGGGGGGTATATATACAGTACCGATAAAAATCGGACGAGCGTTTTTCAATGTTAGTTTACAGGTAAGAATTTCAATTGGGCTAAGCGGATTCGATAGTGGAGTCACGGTGAGATGCTCCTTGTAGTAAAGCGCAACGCCACCTCCAGAACGACCCCTCCGATCCTGACGAAGAAGCGTATAGCCATCAATTTCCAAAACAAAGTCGGGGACAGAGTCGTTAAGCCAAGATTCCGTGATCCCAATAATGTCAATATCGTGTAACAGTAGTAGCTGTTCAAGTGGTAGAATTTTAGAGCGTAGGGAACAAATATTGAGATGAGCAATGCACAGTCCACGAGGATGGATTCGGCTTAGCCGCCGGTGAAAATGGGTTGGCGAAGGCAGGGTTGGAGCGTAGAGAGAATTTGATAATGAGGAAGTTGACGGAGAAGGCGCGGGTGACGGGGATGAAACAATTGGCGTTAAATTCATAGTTGACGGAAAGGGTAGTGTTGACGTTGGAGATATGGTTAACAGCGAAAAGGTTGGCGAAGGTAAAGCTGAAGTGCAGAGAGATTCCGATAATGGCGTAGTTGAAAGCGCGTTTTTTAAATTAAAGTCATGTATATCTGAAAACTCTTTATTAACACAATAAAGGTTTCTTTTGTGAGTTCTTTACTTTTTTTTCATCGATTTTGAGTGAAATTTTAAGCATAATGGGTAGGAAATGTGCAGTTTCGTCTTGCGAAAATAATGGAAGAAACAAAAACGTTTCTTGGCATAAGTAGAAGTAGCACTAATATTCCAAAAAAATAGAAGACATTTTTATTCTAAATTATTCAAAATTACAAAAAGGTTTCCAGGTAAAGTGAATCCTTTGTTGCAAAAAAGGCTCACAGCCATTGGAAGATCAGACTGGGTTCCAAACGCAACATATGCAGTTTGATCATTTTACAGAGGAAGACTTCAGGAAAAACACCACTTTTAAAATGCTTTCAAACACCGCAACACCTTCACTTTTCTTAAATACAAATTTTAGAGCTGACATGGTACTATTTAAGAAGAAAATAAATTATTAGACCATTACTTAGATAAGCTTTTACAGAAAACGTACAGTAGAAAGTGGGGTGGCGGAGTGGTTAGCACTTTCGCTTCGCAGCAAGAGGAGACGGGTACGATCCCAGCTAGTGGCACTGGGTGAAAACCCGGAACCACTCCTTCTACGTAAAGTTTGTAAGTTATCTCCCCACTGGTTAAAGGGGTTTTCCCCCGGGGTCTTCGGTTTCCCCTTCCCATACAAACTAGCTGAGGTTAACGGTAATAGTTAGTGTATATTATTTATATTTATTATTTATTTATTTATAATCATTATTTATTTATTTATTTATATTCATTATTTATTTATTTATAATCAATATTTATTTATTTATAATCATTATTTATTTATTTATTTATATTCATTATTTATTTATTTATAATCAATATTTATTTATTTATATTCATTATTTATTTATTTGTATTCATTTTTTACATACTTTATTTAGTTTTAGTGCAATTTAATCTCTTAAAATACTCTAAATTATTTCAAAATGAAATATGATTTACCAAGAAACTTCGTTGTTTTGTTTTTTAGCTTTAAATTATAATAGTTCACAAAGTCGCTAATAGGTAGCGGCAGCGGTCATCGAAGAAATTTTCATTTAAATAGTTGCATTTTTCGCTCATAGGTGGCTTTTGTCGTAGTTGATAACCCTCCCATGATTTTCGTTCCTATCTTCACTAATGCTGTGTTAAAGCCTATGGGGAAAATTTGAACTGGGGCTCTAGATAGTATTATTCCCAACTCAATGGTCCTGTCATGGGATGTATGACGTTGTCTGATCCGCGAAAGTTCCCTTGGGGTTGGTTCTGCGTGAATGCGGGGGTCTCAGTGTTTGTGGGGGAGAAGGTGCCAGGAAATCACGAGGTTATATTTATTTTGTTGTCCCGCGAAAATGTCCAATAACACTTTTGACTTTTTGTTCGATCCGGGTTACCTGATAGTGGGCTAGAGGCCCGCTAACATAACAAAGGTTCCATGGGATCGCTGTGAGTTGAGGGAATATTACTGGTTTAGATCGGCAAAGTTTCTGAGAAAACCTTGGGTGGAGTCGGTTCGGAGAGAATTTTAACACGGTATTAAAATGAGGAAAAAGACACCTATTATTATGTCAAGGGCTCTAATTTTTTGGGGTGAAGTGCACTACAGCGGCCTCATTGAATTTTATATTAATTTTGGATGCGCCTGATAGACGCACGTAGATGACGAGGGTATTTTTTATTTTGGCCGCAAATGATTATTTAATGTTTTAATTTAATTTTTTTAATTTTAAAAATTTCTCATTTACATTGAATTTTATATTAATTTTGGTTGCGCCTGATAGACTTTGTCACGTAGATGCCAAGGGTATTTTTTAGTTTGGCCGCCACTGATTATTTAATTTTTTATTTAATTTTAAAAATTTCACATTTTTGTTCATTTTAACGTGTTTCATCGTACTTATTTCCGTCGTGTGTTCGCCGACACCACAGTTTCGGTGTCTTAATAATTTCCACGTGATATTCCCGATATTACCGTACTTTATAAAAGCAATTACAGTTTTTGTTCATTTTCAAGGTGTTTTGTATTTTTGGGCCACCAAGTGATATTCCCGTACTTTATAAAATCAATTACAGCAGTTTTGTTCATTTTCTAGTTGTTTTGTATTTTTGGGCCACAAACGCTTATTTCAGGTTGATATTAAAAGTATATACTTGATGCGTAAGGCTCGGTACTGTCCTCTAGGTCGCGTTATAGATAGCCCATTGCTTTTATAGTATGGGGTTGGGGAGGCGCCGCGCGCCCCCAGCGCTTGAGCGAAGTCGCCGAAGTGAGTACGCGGCGCCGTCAGGCGCCAATACGGGGAGTTACTGGGGCGCGTCAGAAAAGTTGTGTCGACGGATACACGACGGAACAATTTTTTGGAAAAACGTTACTAATCCCCTAAAATGACTATTTTTTAAAATTAATTTAATTAAAAAAATTATAATTTGCGGCCAAAAAAATAAACTCCGTAATCTTCGCTTCAAGCGCTACATTATCCAAAAAATACAATAAAACGGTAATTCCCTAAAATTACTACTTTTTAAAAATTAAGGTAATTAAAAAATAATCATTTTGGGCCCAAAAAATAGTTTCGTAATCTACGCGTCAAGTGCTACATTATCCGCCCAAAAAAGGAAAATTACATGAGGCCGTTCTAGTTCAATTTTGCAATTTTTACCTCTCCGAGGGGACTATGTCCTCTAGGAGGGGTTATACAATCACCGTGTCTGTCTGTGTGTCTGTCCTGCGAACGCGTTCGCATTTTCCGTGCAAAGGTTAATCATTGCGTACGCAGTTTCTCGAAATCTTAGCGTTCGCAGTTGCTAGGACTGTCGAAGGGTTGGCAAAACTAGCGTGCGACGGTGAGCGTTAACGGATTAATTTGCGGTTGGGTTTGGTTTGGATTGTGTTTTATCGTTAACGCGCACCGTCGTGACGGTTTTAACACAGTTTAATAGGGTATTTAGTTATTGTAATGTTTATACGTAGGCTATGAATGTTGAGTTCGTGTTATCCTATCAACGTCTAATGGCAGGGTTTCCACCAATTGTACACGGTATTCGTCTTAGTATCAAATTGCGATTTATTGGCGCCGGCCGGGAATCGAACCCGGGTCTGCTGCGTGGAGAGATTTACTCTAAATACTCAGCCACCAACGCTTATTGAGTAACGGTGTTTTTCTAAAAAACAGCTTTGGCGAATGTCCTTTACAAAGTTATAACGTTAGGTACTATAATTTATTCTACATCATTTTAAATATTTATAAATTATCTTAATCTCATATTTAATTAAATATTTATAAATTATATTAATCTTATATTTAATTAAATATTTATAAATTATATTAATCTTATATTTAATTAAATATTTATAAATTATATTAATCTTATATTTAATTAAATATTTATAAATTATATTAATCTTATAATTTATTAAATAATTAAGTATCTTAATGTAAAAGTTGATCGTGATCAAGAATTGAACTTGGGTCGCATTGTTACCACGCGGATAGTTCACCGCCGAGCCATTGACTTCCTTAAGGAAATTGTTTAAGTAAAGGAACCATTACGAAACGGATGAATACAATATCTGTGGATATTTTTTATTGAACTTTGTTTTTTTTATTTTTGTGAACTTGTTTTTATTTCGCCGGTTTCCAGCTCAAAATTAATGAGTTTACCATTAACTTTGCACGTGAAGCGACATGGTTTAACTAAAGCTGGTGTAGCTTTTTCAAGATCAGTGGTAACATGGTAGGTGCCCGTTTCCTGTTCGTCAAAAACTGGATATTCATCAAGTGCATTTGGCTGATTATCATTATTAGCATTACTTTCTGTTGATATTTCAAATAGTTTTCGTTCGTAACGTTTCTTCGAATCGCCTAAAAGTGAAATATCCGTTTTTCATTTCCACTTAATTGCGGATGTCCTCTCACCAATTTTGATCAACTTCCCTTGAAATGTCCTCTGGAATTTGTAGACAATTCCAAAGATAATGTTTGTAAGTGTATAAAACCAAGATGTCACGGACATTTAATTACACACACTCCCTCCGATTTGTTTAAAATAGCGGCCAAATTCCTTTGATTGAAAAAAAGCTGCCCTTTAGCCGACTCCAGCGACTTATAAAGCTGGTTCTGTTTTAACATTCTTTGCAATGTAGTCCAGAGGTGGTTCTGATTAGCTTAACTTTGCGTGTATTTTAATGATCAGCGACTTTTCCCCTATTTGACGTTCCGTTGCTACGCAACGAGATTTTAAATTTTTAATGATTAGGCTTAACTTCTCTTTTCGGTGAGTCAATCGCGGGCCAGATTTCACGCATTTTAATTACTGATGATCCACAATTAATTATTGCGAAACCGATCTATCGTTGGAATTTTTGGCCCACAGGTGGTTCTTATTAACTTAACTCATAGAAAAGCTTTCTCTTTTCAAGGGAAATTAAGGCCATAGCTAGGCCTACCCAAGAAGCCTCAATGGTAAAATTCCGCCTTTCATTTGAGATAATTGAGGTCAGTGTTAATAATTCACCGATTTCAAAATAACGATTTTGCACGCGATATTTAGCAAGCCTTTTTACCCACTTTTATACCGTAACATGGCAACGTATTTTCAGGTGCAAAATTAATTTTAAGATCCTGATAATTGCATTTAAGTATAATTTTTGCATCGTTTGCTTCTGTTTTGATAAGTTTATATAAGAAAATACGTTCTTATGAATTTTTAATTGGTCTATAGCAGACCCAAAATCATAGGAGTAGCTAGTGACATGATTGAATATGAATATGCTTATAACAAATGTCATCGTCGGTAAGAGGGTCATGGCCCGACCACAAGAATAGTTTCAAATAAAATCTTAATTGAGCTTGAAGCCACTTTTGTTAATTTCAAGTCATAAATCAGCAAAATGACTAAAACATGCAATGGATCCACTTCAAGGGCCCTGGTTACAAAAACTAGTATAAGAATCCATAAATCATCGAACTACTTTTAAAGCCTTTAATTCAGGTGGACGGGTTAGAATTCGTAATAGGGTGGTTGCCATCACTTCATGCACCGCGATCCAACAGCTCTCTACTCTCACTATTTCCGTTAACCTCAACAAGTATTTATTGAAAGGGAAAACCGAAGAGCTCGTGGGAAAACGCTTTAAACCAATACCATTTATGTACAATACAGCTTCGGCTACACCACACGTGGTTTTAATACTTTTCTTGAAAAATAACGGAAACAATTTTCTTGTATCGTAATAAACTTCCTGTAAAACGACTATAGCTTTTGAGTTTCAATAATTTAAAATGTATTGTTTCTTTTCTTGTGTTGAAACTACCATCGTAAAAATGGGCGTTAACTCTTTTATTTTGCAGGATATTCAAGATGTCGCCGTTCTCCGAAAGAGGCAAAAAATAACCGTAAGTTAAAATATTAGATTTTGAGTTTAATAATGTGTGATTATTTAAAATAGGATATCTAATTGAAAAGTTATAAAATCTCCATCTGCCTTGAGTTTGCAAGTTCAAATTAATGGGATTTTAGGCTAAAATTTTCATAATTGGGAAAAACAAACAAAAAGCTTTGTCTCGAATTTGAAAGTCCTCCAAAAAGATTTAGTGTCGTACTAGAAATTCATCCAAAACGTTGAAAGCGATGCCTCTATGGCTCGCGTGGCAGGAAAACCATCCCTCCGGATCACTTGCAATAATGGTGTCGCCTTGGGCAGCTACATGGAGGGACCTTATATCAAATATTGTTTAGGTGAATAAAGACCTTTTCACACGAGCCAACTTATCAAAGAAAAATGCTGAGTCAGCAAAAATGGATCAGTGATCCATTTTTTTTTCGTGTACTTTTTTGGTGGACCAACTCATCGAACTTTTATTCCCACGAACCAAGTAATTTACCCAACTCAAGTTGACTCATCTAGTTGGGTCAAAACGTTGGCTCGTGTGAAAAGGCCTTTACAAGGATGCGACCCAAGGTGTTTCTGTCCGATTTGGCTTAAGATCAAGGATTCAGTTGATTCTAAGGTAACTTGAGAATTTCGAAGGGAAAATTTTCAGTGGGTTAAAGTTTGGATATAGCAAGCGTGTTTTGAGAACACAAAATTAAATGTTTTTTACTCGATTTCATTATTTTTAATTAAATTAAAGTATTACACTATTTTTGGGTTAATTTTAAATCTTTTGAGTAGTCACGAGCAAAAGAGGGTAAATATTGAAGTGTGTGTTTTTAATTTCAGTTGATACTTGTTATCGCGTTGTTGGTCATAATTATAATATCCGTTGTTGCGTACTACGAACGTCTCTCGCCAATTACAAGTTTTTTCAGAGCACAATCGCCAACGGAGAAACCGATTCCAGTGAACCTGACCATTGCCGAAATTGACACGACGAAGCTCAACATCCTGATGAACGCCGAAAGTGGACAAGTAATTGTAAAGGGAAGCGAATTCATATTTACTTTTCCTTACGAGATTGGACAGCCGAATCTGCATTTTAACCTTACCAAGATCGAAGGTCAAGCTAACACGTACTCAATTGTAAACAACGAAGGTCAATCACTTTCAGCCACTTTTTTAGATGACGACAAAGCCGCTCTCTTTCCTCCTATCGAAGACACAAAGGCTCAAACCTGGATAATTGAACAGAACGAGAATAGATTATGGACGATAAGGTCGGCGAGGTTTCCAGACAGCTACCTCGTTGATGCGTTCGCGGCTCGTGCGAAAGGGCGCCATGATTTCAGCCTTCTCAATAATTTGAGGAATTGCTCCCTTAATCACGATGAAAAACTTTGGGTTATTATTCCAATTTGTTAAGTCCAAAGAACTATGTCGCCACTGTGTTATCTTCGGCTTAATTTTTACTGAAGATATTTACTATCTTATATTTGATATTAATAGTTTATTGTTTTCAAATTTATTCTTAAAATTGTTCAACCTTGGAGGCATTAACCCCTGAACCCAGCCTCTTTTAGTGCAAATCTCCTTCTCGAGGTCGTGATATTTTGGCCGACACAATTTGGGATCTCTCAAGAACTAAAGGTCACCTAGCAGTGGTGGCTTAAGCCTTGGGCCAACACCATTTGGGATATACCCAGAACAAAAATACTGTTAGCAGTGTCTATCTTTGTGACTCGGCTCTAACTCTCGTTGTCGTCCCCGAACGAAATTTCGGCCAAAGTGTTCGGTAGCTTACATGTTAGCGATAAGTCTAAGCTAGCAACGATGCCCGCTTTTACGTGGGGTCTGAAATTTGTAAAACGGGATTTAGTAATTATGAAAGTCCCGAAATCTAGCAGAAAATCTGTTCCAATATCTCGAAATCAGCTTAAAAATCATTATCTGAAAACTTAAAATCAGCTTAAAAATCATTCTCTGAAAACTTTAAATCAGCTTAAAAATCATTCTCTGAAAACTTAAAATCAGCTTAAAAATCATTCTCTGAAAACTTTAAATCAGCTAAAAAATCATTCTCTGAAAACTTAAAATCAGCTTAAAAAGCATTCTCTGAAAACTTAAAATCAGCTTAAAAATCATTCTCTGAAAACTTAAAATCAGCTTAAAAATCATTCTCTGAAAACTTTAAATCAGCTTAAAAATCATTCTCTGAAAACTTAAAATCAGCTTAAAAATCATTCTCTGAAAACTTAAAATCAGCTTAAAAATCATTCTCTGAAAACTTTAAATCAGCTTAAAAATCATTCTCTGAAAACTTAAAATCAGCTTAAAAACCATTCTCTGAAAACTTAAAATCAGCTTAAAAATCATTCTCTGAAAACTTTAAATCAGCTTAAAAATCATTCTCTGAAAACTTTAAATCAGCTTAAAAATCATTCTCTGAAAACTTAAAATCAGCTTAAAAAGCATTCTCTGAAAACTTAAAATCAGCTTAAAAATCATTCTCTGAAAACTTAAAATCAGCTTAAAAATCATTCTCTGAAAACTTTAAATCAGCTTAAAAATCATTCTCTGAAAACTTAAAATCAGCTTAAAAAGCATTCTCTGAAAACTTAAAATCAGCTTAAAAAGCATTCTCTGAAAACTTAAAATCAGCTTAAAAATCATTCTCTGAAAACTTAAAATCAGCTTAAAAATAATTCTCTGAAAACTTAAAATCAGCTTAAAAATTATTCTCTGAAAACTTTAAATCAGTTTAAAAATCATTCTCTGAAAACTTAAAATCAGCTTAAAAATCATTCCCAGCAAACTTAAAATCAGCTTAAAAATCATTCCCTGCAAACTTAAAATTATCTTCAATATTGTGCTCTGAAATCACAAAATCAGTTTATGATCTTCGAAATCCCATAGAGAATATATATTCTGTACGCCAATTTTGCAAATATTCTGATGGATCTTTTAAAAATGATACGCGTCATACCAAGAACCCATAGACGTACCAAGAACAGAGGAAAGGAAATTTTGCTGGATCGCCTCCTAATCGATTTTTTTGAAAGAGGCGGAGCTATTGAGTCTTCTTCCACTATTGTTACTTCTAAGAAGAAGGCTTTGTCTTCAAACTCATTTTACTTCCAAAAGGACAATAATGAGCTTTTGCCACTTGTTATTAAAGTTTCTCGCCTCACGGATAAAAAACAATAGATAGTTTAATGAAAACAATTTGGTTCAAGGAAGAATATTGTTTGCCAGATTTAAGGCTGTGTCTGGTTTTTGGGGTAGTTTTTTTGGGAGCCCATATCTCTGAAACGAAGCACTTAAGGACCCATGTTTATTAGACATTTTTACTCATAGAGACCCATAGAATGCATATAGACAGTTTCGGTTCTCTTATCCGTAACACCCTGTAGAAGGCGTAACTAGTCGTCTAACTATAGAATTATAGTTAATAAAATTAAAAAATTTAATGTGTAACTAAAGTGGTTCCTTTCTAGTTTTTAATTTTTTAAATATATAAAATGTATTAAAAGTTCATCTAAATATGAAATAGTAACTATAACCCCACTCCAACTCTTAAAGTAGCTCAGATCTATCCAAATACCTTTCTGGAACGCGTTATTGCCACGTGGACTCTAATCATATAGACACGCTAAATTCAGGAAAAATACTCTGGTTCCAAGATATCATTTACACTTTTAAGAAAAAAACTTTTCAAAAACTATTAGGTATCCCACTCTCCACGGTAGCCCACAAGCAATCTACTTTACAGGTGAGTCATTTTGACTCGGTTGAAAACAATGCCCGGAACAAAATAAATATTTGAAATTATTCAGATCATCCTGAACAAAAATTGACAAATTTTAAAACAATTTATAAATACGATAGGTCTACTTTTAAACATCATTTACTTGACGTCATCAGTCTCTGTCTAATTTATACCAAGAACCAAAACAATATTACTTTCAAGCTGGTTTTCAACCGACACTTTTCTAGCTCTTAAAAAGATTTAAGTCGGAGTGTTCTACCGTATATATCTAACATTTCAAACCATATCGGCAAAGAGTTCAGCGAAGTAGATATTTAGATTCTAATGGCCAGTTTTAGGTTCTGATGAATCATTTTGAAAAGATAAGTGTTAATTTTAAGTTTGAAAGCGATAAAATAGCTTATAGGGACCTTATGATAGGCTTATGATGATATTCAGAGTTTGCCGAACTAATTTCAAGACGAAATATGTTACTATACTGTCCTATACCGTTTACTTAAAGGGAATAGAACCTCCAACGCTTTCTTTATGGAAGACCCCATCAATTTCCTTAATTACCTTCACAATCAGCGGACAATATTGGAACTCTCGGAGGGCGACAGAAATACCAGAGGTTATATTCCCTTTAAAGGTATAATTAAAAGTTGTAAAACCTAGTTTTTCATTACACTTTTAAATACAGAACATTTATTCACAAATCAATTTTATTTCTATTGGCTGCATTGGTAAACATTTTTGGATACATTTTCGATTTAAAATAAAGTAAATATGAGTGTTCATTTCAATACATCACTTTGCAATTTTTGTACTTTTATTTAAGAATGAAACACCATTTAAACATAAATGTTTCTTTTATTTGGTTAAAGTTGAACTTTGAAATAATTAAATCCATAACGATATTATTTGACGAGACTAAAAAAATTCCAGTAATTTATTCTACCTCTATGGTGGTGTTTGAATACATTTTTGAATATCAAAAGACAGTAATATGGTTTCTCGTTGTGCATCCCTTTGTATTAATATTATAAAGCAACGGCTTTGAAAAAACGTATCATTAACGCCATCTCAGGAATTTAAAAGATGTGGTTTAAATTATTATTAAAACATTATTAATAAATAAAAATAGTGCATTTACTTTCTTAGTATATCCAATGTTACACATATTTTTGTGCGCATAAGTGGACTAAAATATACGATGTTTCTGTGACAGCACTTAGAAGAATTTGTTCAAATTTCAACCAAAATATAATCCAAAAAAGGTACGCAGAAAATCAAAACCGAAAGAAACGCTACTAGCATCGATGAAAAATTTAATTCAATAAAATAATTATTTTAAAATAAATTTTATTTGAAGGTTTGGGAACTAGTCGAAAGACAATTATTGTATTTTCGACTTCTGGACGTTTGTAGTAGAGTAGTGATCAAAAAATATAAATGAATTGCACCATTAGATGTAAAACGTCGCCCGAAAACTTATCTCGCATTTAGTTTAACGTATTTAAGCCATATAATTGATATCGGCCAGCTCGGATGAAGCTAAAATTTCAACATAGTTCATATTAATCCCAATTATTGGAATATTTCGATTATTCTTTGGTTTTTAAAGAACATTTCGTAATAAATTTGTTTCGTTAAATTTGGAAATGTGTTTGTTTAAAGTTGTCTGTTGTTTTTACAATTCTAGAATTCTAAATAACCAAAGTTGATATTTTTTGTATCAGCTTGATCGATCCATTTTTAGAAAACTATTTTGCTCATTAATAGCAATTTGTTTTGGCAATTTTGCGCATCATTTTGTCCAACGTTGCGCAGGTCTGGAAAAAATTTAAGCATTAAGCTTTTTCCGGATTTCACTTCAAATAATTCTGACGTACGTAGCACCAAAAAGAGTATTATAATAAACTGATTTCCGGTCGATTTTAATTTTCGTATTAAATAGAAATGAATGATATTTCTGTATAGGACGAAAAATTATAAATATTAGTTTCATAAAAAAATGATTAAAATCGATCGAAATGACAAATCAGCCTCCAAATGAACAAAACTAATCAAATTCTAATATCGAACGAAATTGGATTAATCGCGAAAAATTCACGGAATAATTTTCCAGTGCCGAATAATTTGTTTATTGTTAGAGAAAATTCAATAAATGGTCCTTTTTTGGTGAAATACATAATTTGATATCTTCTATCTGAAGGAAAACCGGTTAGACTGGCAGAGGCGGCAATAAGTTAAACCAAGAACCCATAGACGTACCAAGAACAGAGGAAACGAAATTATGCTGGATCGCCTCCTAATCGATTTTTTTAAAGAGGCGGAGCTATTGAGTCTTCTTCCACTATTGTTACTTCTAAGAAGAAGGCGCGAACCCTTACATATACACAAAATTACATATTATTTTTAAGTGGGCTTTAAGTGTCCTCCATTAAGCGAAATTAGAGTTGGTTTTTAAGTAGGTTTTAGTTAGTTTAAGTAGTTCTTAGACCGCTTATTTTTTTGGTTACTTAAGTTACTACAGGCGGAAAATATAAAAAGGCGGGGCTTATTTTGAAAATATAGAGTAGGAGGCTCCACGTCGGGCTAAAGCTATGAATACGTTTTCTTAGTACGTCTATGGGTTCTTGGTTAAACTATATAAAACCACTTAATGTAAAATAAAATGTATTTATTATTAATCCTTTGAAGAAACTGGGTAACTGAGAGTTGCTACAGTCAAAGTTAGCCATCACCTAAGTTCAGGGTCATTCGCTAACATTGCTGTTTTAATCAAAAGCGTTTTAAAAGCGTTAGAGAAAAAGAAACAAAGCAATAGAAATTCCCAAGGCCGCGTGAGAGTGAGACGAGAAATATTTCTTGAAAATTTTCGAAGGGCAGAAAACACTATCGCAAGAAAACCGCAAACGACCAAAAGAAGAGTTGTAAGTTAACAATCACCTTCTTTGGAATACATTGAACAATAAATTTAACCAAAAATATAAACATTGTACAGTCGATTATGTAAAAATAAATACCTAGTTATGCTTCTGAAGGATATTCGTAGATGTCACTAGTTTACTAACTCATTTCGATGATTAATCGATAACCTAATGGCAACTACGCTTAGCTCTTGCTAAATGCAATCGATTAGTCTTTACAACAGAAAGATCAATTGCCGTATTAGTATCTAACTGTTTTTAAAGAAAATAATTTAGTTCGTGTTTTTTAAATCAAAAACATAGAGAGGAATAACAACCCAACCGATGCAACCTCTCCGGTAACTTAAGCCTTAGATATTTCCGGTAATTTTATGACTGAAGCAACGTCTACTGAGATATATATATTGACCGGAACTATTGCTTTAGAACATCGAAATATATTTTAAAGCCTTGATAAAACTAAAATTCCTCTTCTACATTTTCTTTACTAGAAAAAAAAACAAAAAAACAAATATTTGAAGTATTTTAAAGCAAAAGCTTCTAGGATCATCATTTTAATTTTAATACTATAAAAAAGCTTCTAGGATCATCATTTTAATTTTAATACTATAAAAAAGCTTCTAGGATCATCATTTTAATGTTAATACCTTAAAAAAAGCTTCTAGGATCATCATTTTAATGGTAATACCATAAAAAAAGCTTCTAGGATCATCATTTTAATGTTAATACCATAAAAAAAGTTTCTAGGATCATCATTTTAATGTTAATACCATAAAAAAAGCTTCTAGGATCATCATTTTAATGTTAATACCATAAAAAAAGTTTCTAGGATCATCATTTTAATGTTAATACCATAAAAAAAGCTTCTAGGATCATCATTTTAATGTTAATACCATAAAAAAAGTTTCTAGGATCATCATTTTAATGTTAATACCATAAAAAAAGCTTCTAGGATCATCATTTTAATGTTAATACCATAAAAAAAGCTTCTAGGATCATCATTTTAATGGTAATACCATAAAAAAAGCTTCTAGGATCATCATTTTAATGTTAATACCATAAAAAAAGCTTCTAGGATCATCATTTTAATGTTAATACCATAAAAAAAGCTTCTAGGATCATCATTTTAATGTTAATACCATAAAAAAAGTTTCTAGGATCATCATTTTAATGTTAATACCATAAAAAAAGTTTCTAGGATCATCATTTTAATGTTAATACCATAAAAAAAGCTTCTAGGATCATCATTTTAATGGTAATACCATAAAAAAAGCTTCTAGGATCATCATTTTAATGTTAATACCATAAAAAAAGCTTCTAGGATCATCATTTTAATGTTAATACCATAAAAAAAGCTTCTAGGATCATCATTTTAATGTTAATACCATAAAAAAAGCTTCTAGGATCATCATTTTAATGGTAATACCATAAAAAAAGTTTCTAGGATCATCATTTTAATGTTAATACCATAAAAAAAGCTTCTAGGATCATCATTTTAATGTTAATACCATAAAAAAAGTTTCTAGGATCATCATTTTAATGTTAATACCATAAAAAAAGCTTCTAGGATCATCATTTTAATGTTAATACCATAAAAAAAGCTTCTAGGATCATCATTTTAATGGTAATACCATAAAAAAAGCTTCTAGGATCATCATTTTAATGTTAATACCATAAAAAAAGTTTCTAGGATCATCATTTTAATGTTAATACCATAAAAAAAGCTTCTAGGATCATCATTTTAATGTTAATACCATAAAAAAAGTTTCTAGGATCATCATTTTAATGTTAATACCATAAAAAAAGCTTCTAGGATCATCATTTTAATGTTAATACCATAAAAAAAGTTTCTAGGATCATCATTTTAATGTTAATACCATAAAAAAAGCTTCTAGGATCATCATTTTAATGTTAATACCATAAAAAAAGCTTCTAGGATCATCATTTTAATGGTAATACCATAAAAAAAGCTTCTAGGATCATCATTTTAATGTTAATACCATAAAAAAAGCTTCTAGGATCATCATTTTAATGTTAATACCATAAAAAAAACTTCTAGGATCATCATTTTAATGTTAATACCATAAAAAAAGCTTCTAGGATCATCATTTTAATGGTAATACCATAAAAAAAGCTTCTAGGATCATCATTTTAATGTTAATACCATAAAAATATCATTGAAATAATTTTAATATGATTCCAATATATGAAATGAAGCTGTTTCGTGCGAGCCGCAAATGTTTAGATTTGTTTGGGTTTGTAAACGTTCCGTAGCTATGGCAACCGAGGTCAATATACATGAATGTTATGTGAAGTCGTACTTGGATAGATAAATCCATAATGATTTACTTTTTCTTCGTTGCATTCGCCATTGAACAGTACACGATACTAAACCTGTCCAATAAATCACCTTTACAGGGAAGCAACACGTAAGGGCAAAATATCCATTGGCGATTTTTTTCTTACATTTCTAACGATTCGGAATTTAATATAAAAGTACAACCAACACTTTTCAAAAAGGATACCACTAAAATTTGATATTTAGTATAAATTTTAAAATATTTTAAATTATAATCGGAAGGTGGCTAGGCCGCCAAGTGTTGCAAATATCGATTTCAAATAAATACATTCAGCGTTTGACGCTGTGTGTTCCCATTTGGGATATGTACGAAATATCTCTAAATACAATACTCATTATTTCGTGAGTTACTAAAACATATTTATGAAAATTAAAGATAGTAAAATTAAGAAAAGTAGGAAAATTAAAATATAGTAAAATTACCAGATGGAAAGAGTTGTTTGTCAGTACCTAGTTACAGAAAAAAAATAAAATTTCTTTCTTTAATTTGGTATTTTGAAACGTCGATTTTTCGAGTATAAAAACTTTTATGTAAATTTTCATAAATGAAATATCCTAAAAACAATGGTTTTATTAAAATATTGATCAGATAGATAAGAAAGGTTTGCGACAGTTTTATAGGTTTATTTAAAATTTTGAGCAAAGTTTCACCTTCTTAGACTCAAAAGTACTTTTAAGGTTGAATGTATTAACATGGTAAGCATATTAAATAATCCAAAACCCAGAATCAACAATAGTAAATAGACTGGCTGACTTTATATTTATAAAATCAAATGTTATTTAAATTATGAGAGCTGGATCGTTTTGATTATTGGTAGGGGGAGTTGATAATTTATTCTGTATTGTGAACAAAATTATATTATATAAGTTATTACTATTTTTTTTTGACTTGAAAAACATAATTTGGAAAATCAGTAAAATTTTTATTTATTTTTTGGTAAAAAACAAATATGTTTTAAATGCCTTAAAGAAGGAAATGTTCGATTTATTAAATGAAATACCATTTAATTCGAATGTCGAGTCGATGAAACGGATACTAAACAGCGGCCAATGAATTGTTTTTAATTTTTTAGAATTTTCTAAGAATAAGATGTTATTAAGCCATCACAAATATGTTAAAATAAAGATAAGCAATTTATCTGCAACAATTTGTTATTGTGTAGGTCAGTTGGATATCTATGCTTCAAAGTTAAAAGTCAAGTTTCAAACTAAAAATAATTTCAAATGGTCTGTGATAAATATTTCACAATTTTCACTTTGGAATTGTTAAACCTCAATAAGACAGTGCTTAATTTGGTATAAAACAAATTAAAGCACTTCTAAGGTGGTCGCGGTATAAACTCTATTAATATAGTAATATAAAATTCAGAAATTCTATCAGTAGCATTGCTCGAAATCATTCGCCACGGCCGTTAACCTGATAAGTGGAAATTTTTAAACCTAATTTTTTCCAGTGATTGATAAGAAATCAGAAAAAAAAATGAAATGGTTTATGCTTTTATCTGTCGTTATTTTTCTTGTCTTCAACATTTTAAGTGTGGTTTTTGGGAAAGCTAATATTTTTGAAAGTAAGTTTTATTTCCTCAGTAGTTTTCTAATTTTCAACCTCTTTATTTGGAGCTAGGAGCAACAAACACAAGGAGAACGCAGCTAGCCTTTAAACACGCTAACGAAGAGTTGTGTACGAATTTCATTGGACGAGCGTCACAAGCCTTTACGCTGAAAGTTTTACGGGTGGGGGGAAGACAATTTCCAAATTTTCCCCTTCCGACGGCAGCATGCGCTAAAGCGTCTAGCCAATGAAAAATGTACACAAGAAAATCCACGATTTTGACGGGTTGTGTTCTCCTTGCGTGGGTTGTTTGTGCAAGACTGTTTACTTACCCGTACATGTTTTTCCCGCACATTTCATAACGCGGTCTTAAATGAGCATAGTAAGCTATATGAAATGAAATTTAAATGGATACACGATTTTTTTTCTACTCGACATGGACCTTAAGGGCTCGTTGCAAAAGTCTGCTTTGCTAGAATCGCACATGTTAAATTCTATGGACTAGCACTTTGGCTAGGGCTTATGCAACAGGCCCTAAGTGTTCATTTTCACTGACAATATTACGAATTGAATCTAAATTTTGTTTAGAAAAAAGTGTGCAAACAGAGTCCAAAACTGCACACATACATCAAATTTTACACAATTTTCGAAAACCAAATCAATATTGTACCTAAGATCCATATACAACTTTCCGAACGATTTTAGGTTCAAATCTCTACACTAGCGTCCAATTTTAACTCAAAGTGTCCTTCAGTTTTAGTCTTTCTTTAGGGGCATAGTTTCTAATTTGCCGGAATAGTCATTTTATATATTTTTGGAATATAATTTTTAAATGATCATTTGCAACCACTTATGCTTTAAGTTTAAATGCAAAATCAATCAATGAAAAATTACCTCTACTTAAAATTATTTAATTACCAGAATTATGAAAGTTGTCTCACAAAATAAAGTTTAATCGGCTTTTGTTTCAATAAACTGGTATATCTATTGAGAAAATCCAACACTCCAATACGAAATATTTAATATTTGTTCAGTGACGAGCGAGTCGAATGTTTTTCATAAAATGAGTACAACGCACATCATTTTATTTTCCTTGACACTTTGTATAATCCAAAACAAAAGTTATAGGGATCTATTTGAGTTGTGAAGTAACTTTGACGTGGCTGCAATTTTACTGCATAGGAAACAATAACCACAATATGAGGCATTTAAGGAGCTGATGCACATTTAAATAACTGATGTTGAAGGCTTATATGACCTTTATAGAACAAAACTCCTTCCATTTGTACATCTTCATAGTAGGGATAATGTTTACTTGTTAAAGTTAGAGGTAAAAATTTGGCACCATAGGCGAGTTGATAAGCTCAATTTTCACATTGCAGTGGCCGATATTTTTTTGTGATTTCTAGAATGTGAAGAAGACATCGACTGCAATCAAACCCAGTGTGCTGGTATGGGAACAAACAGCGTAACTTGCTATTCACTTTCTCGAATAATGGGCGACAGTTACTGCCTTTGCAAATGCAGCTTCGGCCGAGAAATGTACGGATCTACGCGCTACAACGATTACATGCCCTATTCGGAAATGGACTCCGATTCTGACTTCGATGACCATCTCGTGGTTCGCGACGAAGAAAGTACGAACAACAAGGATTCCAAGATATTAAAAAGCGATTGTTCAAAGCTCAAGTGCCCCTTTGATGGAGTTCCTACCTGCTACAAATACTACAACATGCCACTTGAACTAGAATACTGCAAATGCCCTGATCATTAAATTTAGAAAATAATCACGAAAGAGTTTACCCAATTTTAATTTAATGATTAAACATTTGAGTAGTAAACCCAGTTAATCACCTAATATTTTGTCTATTTGTAAGCCAATATTATGTTAAATATTTGAAATGGATAGGATTACACCGAAAATTTGATACTTCTAATTATTAATGTATGACATTTTACGTTCGATGTTTAATTATTATCACCTCAGATTAAACGTATTTACATTTATGAGTGCACCAAACAACGTTTTACTTTTTAAATTAATAGCGTATCCACCTATGTATATCTGGTTTAATGGGACAATATAGACATAACACTTAAATTCTAACAACAAAAACCAAGTTACAAGAAAATTATAAATAATCAGATTAAAATGGTCTACATAAATGTGTGCATGAATTGCTGTAAAATAACTAAATTATTATACATTTAAATTTAGCAGAAATGACAAAATAATTCAAAATGAATAATTTTTAAATATAGCATTGAACATCTTTTTCAAAAGTGATAAAGATTTAGGTCTACATCCTTTTTTTTGTATTTTGTTATTAGTAATTTTATCCATGAATACAGAACTGTAAGTAGCCTTTAGAATTAAAACAGAGCCATCTAGTAACGACAAGCTATCGTAAAGTAGAAGTCTTATGAATTTTCGTAAGCTTCACTGATACTTGCAATGACAATAAGTTTGCTTAGGATATGAACATTTAGAACCTAATACAATTTTAACGTAGGCTGCTACGAGGCTATTTCTAAACTGACTAGGCTAAATGATTTGGATAATACGATTTATGTACCCCAACATGCTAGACTTACTTAATTCTTTGATGGAATCGTTCAGAAAACTATTCACTCCGGTGATTGGTGAAGGTTTATGCGACACGTTATAGAGGGTTATGCTTAGAGTTCATCGTTTTCTGACAGAATAAATGGATAGAACTCATGTAGAGCAGTTTCAATTCATAACTTAAGAGAATACATTCGCAAGTTTATTTTAAAATAAATTTAAAACTTTGTATGTTTTCATTAAATAAATGCACAATTTGTTTAGATGGGCAAAACATTGTCGTTTACTTTCGTTACGATGAAATGTATTTTAGAAGTTCAGTAGTTACGATGTTTATTTATTTCTAATAAATAATTTGGTTTTACTCAAATTCTTCGAAGAGAGTCAGGTCTACCTATTTAACTACATTTAAAACATAAAAATGTCGTAACTACTCTAACGGGAAAACCGAAATAAATTTTGGAATATTTAGCAAAAATTATCATACCTAGTTGAGACACGGTTTAGAATCTACACATGTTGGAGCTCCCTGTACCTTCGTACATGCTAGCGATTAGGTCCCCTTATTTTCTACTGCCTGCCAACCCTGTTCCAGACTTAGCTATCTATGCGCCACCTGTATGTTTTAAAGAGTACTAATGTATTTTATATACAATTTTTTAAAAATTAATTTGAAATATAAATACAACAAAAGCTTCACCTGTTTTTTTATTTAATTTATATATTTAAAATTTTAATTCAAAACCAAGATTATAGAGAAAAAAAATCCACGTGTCTATCTACTCTAAGGCCTAATAATAATATCATATTTTTAAACAGGAAGCTTAAAACACATTCCAAAAATACAATTTGAAAATTATAAGGTGTTTTAGGATTACATAATATGAAAAATAAAGAATTAGTATAAACAATATATTTACCTTAGTTAAATATGAAATTCAGAAAACCTTCCAAGGTTGGAGTCCCGAAGCATTTAGTAAAATTAAATCACTAGTTTTCGCCAGATGACGCTTTCGGCGCCTTAGCCTGATTTCAAACTTCTAAACGCGGGAGTAGCGAGTAAGTGGACCCTCCCATATCTCAAGCGCTCCCACCTGTGTAGATTCTATAAACCGTGGTTGAGACGACCTTTTGATACCTTTTGTATTTAGATTAAATCCTATCCCTTTTATGGAAAAGACCTGATTCCAAAGATTATATCTATCCCTGTAGCTGTTGCTTGGCTACAGCCAGAAGTTGATTTGTTTTTCTTTGTCGAACTCCAAAGTCTTCTTAAAAATTCCAAAATTATTTTCCAAATAACAGTAGACCCGGCCACCTGAATTAAAAGGCTTCAAAAGTCGCTTGACGACTTAGGCCTAAGGTGGTGCCTTGGGTATTAGCCTAGCTGATTATTATTATTATTATTATTATTAGACTTGGCATCCAAGAACAGGCAAATTGTATTTTTGGAAATATTCTAAATAAACCTCAATATATCAAAAGTCAAAATTTCAGCCAGAGATTCCAACAGTAGACCGGTTTCGCCCTTTTGGGGCTCATCAGTACTGTGTAGGAACTCTGGCTACCTCGGAAATCTGCCGATATCAGAAAACTAATAAACAATCATATAGGGCACTCTGATTGTTTATTAACCTCAATATAAATAAATAAATAATAATCAGCTAGGTACCACCACCAAGGCACCACCTTCAAAGGCCCAAGCCATCAAGCGACTTTTAAAGCCATTAATTCAGGTGTCCGGGTTACAATGCGTAGGAGGGCGGTGGCCAGTGGCGTAAATACGCCAATGCAGCCAATGCAGTATATTTTCCGTCTGCTTTTAACCAAGTTACGCGCGAGCTCACCACGAGAGGCGCTGTACGTCAATCGCTCGCTCCCTATACCAGCCTTCGAATTATTACAATTTCCCGCGCGAAATTATGACGAAGGGAATGAAAAGTCACGTGCTTCTCGATTTTCTTGCTGGATTTTTCAAACACCACTGGGACCCTTTTATTGAAATTTTTAACTGACTTATACCATTTTTAACTGGTCATTTGCCTGGTCACACCGCCTTTTCTATGAGATTCGAACAGCTAGATTTGTTTCGGTTGCGAATAGATGAATCAAGGAACCTTGTACAAGTGTGTAAAAAGGTTAAAAAACCAATTTCACGGAATCGAACAAGAACCACCAAATCTAAGCAGAATCAAGGGATCAAATAAGAATCAGGGACTCGGAATCGAATGAGAATCAAAGAATCAAGTGTGGAATAACGGAATCCAAATAGAATCACGGAATATTCAGGAATGATGGCTGAATCCCGGAATAATAAGGAATCACGGCGGAATCACAGAATATTAAAGAATCACGGCGAAATCACGAAATATTAAGGAATCACGGCGGGATCACGGAATATTAAGGAATCACGGCGGAATCACGGAATATTAAGGAATCACGGCAGAATCAAGAATCTTAGCAGAATCAAGAATCTTAGCAGAATCAAGAATCTTAGCAGAATCAAGAATCTTAGCAGAATCAAGAATCTTAGCAGAATCAAGAATCTTAGCAGAATCAAGAATCTTAGCAGAATCAAGAATCTTAGCAGAATCAAGAATCTTAGCAGAATCAAGAATCTTAGCAGAATCAAGAATCTTAGCAGAATCAAGAATCTTAGCAGAATCAAGAATCTTAGCAGAATCAAGAATCTTAGCAGAATCAAGAATCTTAGCAGAATCAAGAATCTTAGCAGAATCAAGAATCTTAGCAGAATCAAGAATCTTAGCAGAATCAAGAATCTTAGCAGAATCAAGAATCTTAGCAGAATCAAGAATCTTAGCAGAATCAAGAATCTTAGCAGAATCAAGAATCTTAGCAGAATCAAGAATCTTAGCAGAATCAAGAATCTTAGCAGAATCAAGAATCTTAGCAGAATCAAGAATCTTAGCAGAATCAAGAATCTTAGCAGAATCAAGAATCTTAGCAGAATCAAGAATCTTAGCAGAATCAAGAATCTTAGCAGAATCAAGAATCTTAGCAGAATCAAGAATCTTAGCAGAATCAAGAATCTTAGCAGAATCAAGAATCTTAGCAGAATCAAGAATCTTAGCAGAATCAAGAATCTTAGCAGAATCAAGAATCTTAGCAGAATCAAGAATCTTAGCAGAATCAAGAATCTTAGCAGAATCAAGAATCTTAGCAGAATCAAGAATCTTAGCAGAATCAAGAATCTTAGCAGAATCAAGAATCTTAGCAGAATCAAGAATCTTAGCAGAATCAAGAATCTTAGCAGAATCAAGAATCTTAGCAGAATCAAGAATCTTAGCAGAATCAAGAATCTTAGCAGAATCAAGAATCTTAGCAGAATCAAGAATCTTAGCAGAATCAAGAATCTTAGCAGAATCAAGAATCTTAGCAGAATCAAGAATCTTAGCAGAATCAAGAATCTTAGCAGAATCAAGAATCTTAGCAGAATCAAGAATCTTAGCAGAATCAAGAATCTTAGCAGAATCAAGAATCTTAGCAGAATCAAGAATCTTAGCAGAATCAAGAATCTTAGCAGAATCAAGAATCTTAGCAGAATCAAGAATCTTAGCAGAATCAAGAATCTTAGCAGAATCAAGAATCTTAGCAGAATCAAGAATCTTAGCAGAATCAAGAATCTTAGCAGAATCAAGAATCTTAGCAGAATCAAGAATCTTAGCAGAATCAAGAATCTTAGCAGAATCAAGAATCTTAGCAGAATCAAGAATCTTAGCAGAATCAAGAATCTTAGCAGAATCAAGAATCTTAGCAGAATCAAGAATCTTAGCAGAATCAAGAATCTTAGCAGAATCAAGAATCTTAGCAGAATCAAGAATCTTAGCAGAATCAAGAATCTTAGCAGAATCAAGAATCTTAGCAGAATCAAGAATCTTAGCAGAATCAAGAATCTTAGCAGAATCAAGAATCTTAGCAGAATCAAGAATCTTAGCAGAATCAAGAATCTTAGCAGAATCCAGAATCTTAGCAGAATCAAGAATCTTAGCAGAATCAAGAATCTTAGCAGAATCAAGAATCTTAGCAGAATCAAGAATCTTAGCAGAATCAAGAATCTTAGCAGAATCAAGAATCTTAGCAGAATCAAGAATCTTAGCAGAATCAAGAATCTTAGCAGAATCAAGAATCTTAGCAGAATCAAGAATCTTAGCAGAATCAAGAATCTTAGCAGAATCAAGAATCTTAGCAGAATCAAGAATCTTAGCAGAATCAAGAATCTTAGCAGAATCAAGAATCTTAGCAGAATCAAGAATCTTAGCAGAATCAAGAATCTTAGCAGAATCAAGACTCTTAGCAGAATCAAGAATCTTAGCAGAATCAAGAATCTTAGCAGAATCCAGAATCTTAGCAGACTCAAGAATCTTAGCAGACTCAAGAATCTTAGCAGACTCAAGAATCTTAGCAGACTCAAGAATCTTAGCAGACTCAAGAATCTTAGCAGACTCAAGAATCTTAGCAGACTCAAGAATCTTAGCAGACTCAAGAATCTTAGCAGACTCAAGAATCTTAGCAGACTCAAGAATCTTAGCAGACTCAAGAATCTTAGCAGACTCAAGAATCTTAGCAGACTCAAGAATCTTAGCAGACTCAAGAATCTTAGCAGACTCAAGAATCTTAGCAGAATCAAGAATCTTAGCAGAATCAAGAATCTTAGCAGAATCAAGAATCTTAGCAGAATCAAGAATCTTAGCAGAATCAAGAATCTTAGCAGAATCAAGAATCTTAGCAGAATCAAGAATCTTAGCAGAATCAAGAATCTTAGCAGAATCAAGAATCTTAGCAGAATCCAGATGCTTAGCAGAATCAAGAATCTTAGCAGAATCAAGAATCTTAGCAGAATCCAGATGCTTAGCAGAATCAAGAATCTTAGCAGAATCAAGAATCTTAGCAGAATCAAGAATCTTAGCAGAATCAAGAATCTTAGCAGAATCAAGAATCTTAGCAGAATCAAGAATCTTAGCAGAATCAAGAATCTTAGCAGAATCAAGAATCTTAGCAGAATCAAGAATCTTAGCAGAATCAAGAATCTTAGCAGAATCAAGAATCTTAGCAGAATCAAGAATCTTAGCAGAATCAAGAATCTTAGCAGAATCAAGAATCTTAGCAGAATCAAGAATCTTAGCAGAATCAAGAATCTTAGCAGAATCAAGAATCTTAGCAGAATCAAGAATCTTAGCAGAATCAAGAATCTTAGCAGAATCAAGAATCTTAGCAGAATCAAGAATCTTAGCAGAATCAAGAATCTTAGCAGAATCAAGAATCTTAGCAGAATCAAGAATCTTAGCAGAATCAAGAATCTTAGCAGAATCAAGAATCTTAGCAGAATCAAGAATCTTAGCAGAATCAAGAATCTTAGCAGAATCAAGAATCTTAGCAGAATCAAGAATCTTAGCAGAATCAAGAATCTTAGCAGAATCAAGAATCTTAGCAGAATCAAGAATCTTAGCAGAATCAAGAATCTTAGCAGAATCAAGAATCTTAGCAGAATCAAGAATCTTAGCAGAATCAAGAATCTTAGCAGAAACAAGAATCTTAGCAGAATCAAGAATCTTAGCAGAATCAAGAATCTTAGCAGAATCAAGAATCTTAGCAGAATCAAGAATCTTAGCAGAAACAAGAATCTTAGCAGAATCAAGAATCTTAGCAGAATCAAGAATCTTAGCAGAATCAAGAATCTTAGCAGAATCAAGAATCTTAGCAGAATCAAGAATCTTAGCGGAATCAAGAATCTTAGCGGAATCAAGAATCTTAGCGGACTCCAGAATCTTAGCGGACTCCAGAATCTTAGCGGACTCCAGAATCTTAGCGGACTCCAGAATCTTAGCGGACTCAAGAATCTTAGCGGACTCAAGAATCTTAGCGGACTCAAGAATCTTAGCGGACTCAAGAATCTTAGCGGACTCAAGAATCTTAGCGGACTCAAGAATCTTAGCGGACTCAAGAATCTTAGCGGACTCAAGAATCTTAGCGGACTCAAGAATCTTAGCGGACTCAAGAATCTTAGCGGACTCAAGAATCTTAGCGGACTCAAGAATCTTAGCGGACTCAAGAATCTTAGCGGACTCAAGAATCTTAGCGGACTCAAGAATCTTAGCGGACTCAAGAATCTTAGCGGACTCAAGAATCTTAGCGGACTCAAGAATCTTAGCGGACTCAAGAATCTTAGCGGACTCAAGAATCTTAGCGGACTCAAGAATCTTAGCGGACTCAAGAATCTTAGCGGACTCAAGAATCTTAGCGGACTCAAGAATCTTAGCGGAATCCATAATCTTAGCGGAATCCAGAATCTTAGCAGAATCCAGAATCTTAGCAGAATCAAGAATCTTAGCAGAATCAAGAATCTTAGCAGAATCCAGAATCTTAGCAGAATCAAGAATCTTAGCAGAATCCAGAATCTTAGCAGAATCCAGAATCTTAGCAGAATCCAGAATCTTAGCAGAATCCAGAATCTTAGCAGAATCAAGAATCTTAGCAGAATCCAGAATCTTAGCAGAATCCAGAATCTTAGCAGAATCAAGAATCTTAGCAGAATCCAGAATCTTAGCAGAATCCAGAATCTTAGCAGAATCAAGAATCTTGATTCCAGATTCCTTAATTCGGTATCTCGTAAACGATTTCTCGAATTGACGGACCCCTCGCCAAAGCCACTCGCAAAATTAACAGGACGCTTTTCTGTTATTTTTGCATTAGAGATGTCTCTGCACACCGATTTGGCGCGAAGTTGGCGATTTGTTGACACCATGCCCCTTTTCAATTAATTTAACTAGGAATCGTTTTTTTACGATTCTTAAAAAAACGTCTCTGCAGCGGGCCCTAAGACGTCACAATATATATATGACTATTAAAATCGTAAAAATTATAGGGGTCAGAGGATATCATAATAATACCAAAGACACCAACTCACACCCAAGTCATTGAGAAACGTTTAGTGCCAATAATTCTAGTGGCAGCGTAGTAGGGTGGTGACAAGCCTTTCTGGCCACCTCAAGAAGTTTCATTCAGAAGAGTCATTGAAATTTACGTGTAGAAGACCTTTAAATAAGATTTTTCAGTTATTTATTTACAAAAAATTTAAAGCTTATTATAACTTTTTAGCAGTTAATATTTATTTTTGGCTACTTGAAAAAACCATATTTAGAATTGTTTTGGTTTCATGGCTAGATCCTTAGAACGATGAAAGATTAAACATCTAGAAAATGTTTCAAAATGTCACTTTTTTAGAGTCTGGTTGTCTGGCGATGTTCTATCTGTGGGTGTTTCATGTCCGTGTTTTTTCTTGTAGGATTAATCCAATTTCTAAATCTTGTTCTATAGAAAGGAAAACTTTATTGAATAAAGTGTAACTAATTTCAAAATTAATGGTTTAGGGTTGTACTATATGTAGTTTACAACGGATGGTCGGGACCAAATTCCGGCTGTCCTTTGTAAGCTTAAGCCGTACTTGATGGCGCCTCCGTCTGGATAACGTAATAGTTTTTTTATTTTGTCTACAAAAGGAAGTTTGAATTTGCCTAAGCTTTAAGAAATTCCTTTTTGTTATATTATTAGAGTGAGATATTTAATCTGATTAACAATCTGGCGAGGGTTTTTAATTTTTAATCTTTATCTTGTTAAGCGTACTGGAATTAAATAATTTACTATTAAGTAAATTATCATCTTCTTCCACCTACTACCTTCAAAGACTTTAAAGGTATTTATACCTTATTATTAATTAACCGTGTGATATTTAAAGTTACAACAGGCGAGTGTTCCAAATATATTGGTAAAGAATGTGATATTAACTAGAAAAGGTTTCACCGGAACTAGGGCTTCCGAATACCCTGTGTTTTAATATTGTTATTGCCTTGTCGATAGCCTTTGTATGGTGGTAGAATCTAGGAAGTCGTAGGCTTAGATAACCATTGTGTTAACCTTGAACAATGGATCAATTTAACAAGCAAAATATTGCTGCATCTTAACCCCATCCGTGCCCACCTAAGGGATTAACATTTTCCGGTAAATCTCTGGAAAATTTGAGGGAATTTTTAACTGCAGTTGACGATTTTCGTCGCGTGCATAGTTTATCGTACGCCACCATATTGAATTATAAACCCTTAATGTTAAAAGGAGGTGCTTTTTCTTGGTATCATCAAGTAATATACCCTAACATAGGTGACACCACTCTTCTTGATTTTACTGAGGCTATCAGAACTGAATGTTATCGTTTAAACGAGTTAAGACAAGCTCCTCAAAAGGACGATTAGCTAGTTACTGATTTCATACCATGAGTTTTTAAATTTAAATAATGGATTAGCGAATTCCGAATCCAATGTCGAGTTGACATGATTAAAAGTTCATTGGTCAATAAATAATGAAATTTACAAATTTTCTAAGCAGGGCAATTGCTATTATTATAATTTGTAATTTTACTCTCGCCGTTTAATGGTTCTAGGATTGGCCTATGGAGGTAATTCCGAAAATTGTGGGAGTCTTTCGTAAAACAACTTGTTTTTATTTTAAATTCAAATAATATTTTTTATGTTAATTAAGACGGATATTTTTCTCTACTAGCTCGAGTGCATAAAAACGGTTAATTTTATTAAGTGTGATCTTATGAAAAAACATCTATAATAAAGCACTTTAGTAGGTTGGATTGATCATGGATTAAACACTAAAGGATGTTGCACGAGCTAAGATTTCAATGCCGAGTTCGCGTTGGCTCAGTCGTAACGTGTTTCCTCCCACCGCGCTTAACTCCCCTAGGGGCACCGGATATGATTTTGTAGCGTCATCTCGTATTTTTTTTAAATAATTTCGCGGGTTTTTGGAACTTCGTGATTTTCGTCTGCTCTTTTAGTTGAAGATTATAACTACATGGATCAAAACACGATTCTTTTATCAATCTTCAATTTCGTTTAAAATTACAAATAGTAAATAGTGAAAAGGTTGAAACTGCAAAGCTTCAAATCCTAAAATAAAGATCTTTGGTAAGTATATAAACGAAGTATCATTGCACGCCCGTTTGTTGCCCCAGGATAGAAAACAATTTCCGGTTTGCGGGCTCACGCCGCTAGGTGGCAAGGTTACAGAGTATTTTTCGCTCGTGGAACATCCTTTAGTGTTTAATCCATGGATTGATATCGACTACTTTTACTGCTTTAGATCCTAATTTTTTGTCTGCTTAAACTATTCTATTTCTATACTAAATTTACAAAATTATTGCACGACGGATACTTCATGGTTCAATATTTTATTAAAATTAAAGGTTTACGCTAGCTTTCGGGTCGAAACCCCTCTTCGACCCGAAAGCTAGCGTAAACCTTTAATTTTAATAAAATATTGAACCATGAAGTATCCGTCGTGCAATAATTTTGTAAATTTAGTATAGAACTTCCACCATGGTTATAAAATTAAATATTTATGATTCTATTTCTACTTCTGTATTTATTTATACTTAATGATAATTTTTGTTTAGGACATAATATGCAATGATAATTTTTTGTTTAGGACATAATATGCCTTACTTCTATTCATTATCACGCTCAAATAGAAAGCTCCTTTGTCAAAAATAAATCAATCTGGTATGTGATTGGTTCAACAAAAAGAGCTTCTTCGGACGCGGTTGATTCATACGACGGTGTCGATTTTCTAACCCCTTCTCGTGGGCCACGTGTTAGGGAAAATACCTCTTAAAAATTTTATTATATCCAATAACCTCGGTTCATTTACTTCTGGTTGTACAGCAATCGATGTACGTAAGGACAAGACATAGATTATTAGGGGGCTCCAAAGCCGCATTTGCATTGGTTCAAGATTATAGCAGAGAGGCTGATGATACGATGGCTGTAGAGGGTAGACATATATAGTTCTACATGTATCTTAATTATTAGGAATATAGAGAGCACATAGATTGCCTAACTATGCCTGTCGTATAGAGAAGGACCAAGGTTATCCATATTTATGACGCCCTTTATAGCGCTTTTCAATTGCCCGTCAATAGTCATTGGCGTTCTCGAGCTCGTTGTTACTGGCTATTCTAGGGCAATTTAAAAGTATCTCTTATCTTCTATGGGCTTTAATCTAATCGTTAAGTTCGGCCCCTGCGAGAGGCTGCTGCCATGATTGGTATATTTAAGGGGGTATATGAATAATTTCATGCAAATACGTACAATTGAGATAATTCGCTGGCTTCAAAGGTGTCAGGAAGCGGTTTTCCGCGCGTGTCTGGCAAGAAAGCTACGAAGAAACTAATAGAAAGACACAACACTCCAAAAAGGGCGAACGGAACATAACGACCGTAGTATTCTGCCTACAGAAATATAAACTATTAGTCTTATTATATCAGAACAAAAAATCAAATGTTAAGAACGATATAATGGTACAAGTATTCTCACTTACCATTTCTTTCACGAAAGGCGACAGCATCGAGGCCGCTCGAGCGAATGTGCTGCAAAAGCCCATCCCAATACTCCTCAGTGGCGTTGGATAAAGTTCCGATGTAAAGATATAGGTCAAATGAAGACAGGAAGAATCAAAGAACTTAATTGCCGCCAACAATAATGTCACCAACCAGAGAGGAGCTGTAACAGAAAAAAATTAAACGTTTTCAATGAATTCACTTAAGTTAATATTTATTTCAATAATCATTTGAAATTAATCAATTAAAACCAAAGAATGATAAGTATTATTATAATAAGAAAAATTATTATGTTCAAATGTTTATGATAACTCATCGTGTTTCATCCCCCCCCCCCAAATAGCCTTGATAATGGATGGCATTAACAATTATGCGATCGTGTTAAGCAGCACGAGAGCTATTTAAAAAGAAAATAAATTGTCACAGCTCGTTATTCTACTGAAAAAATACCAAATATATCTAATAGAGCGTTCTATAAAATCGGCCCAAAACCGGCCAAACTTTTCATACAGACTATAGAGCTAGTTCAGCAGGACTAACAACATTGCTATTCTTTGGTTTAAGTGAATTCGGCTTATTTCCTTTCTTTATATGAATATTTTAGAGACGTACCTTTTAGGAGTTGTAAGAGGGACCCTAGGTGTTGAAGTATGTTTGGGGTTAAGAATATTTTCATGATCTAAATTTCTTTTTAAACCCGTGGATTTGGGACTAGTATTTGACTTATTTGCCATCATACATTTATTACAAAAATCATTGAAAATAAGAAAAACGGCGCGGAAAGCCGGAAATTAGTGAAGCCTAGGCTAGCAACTACGCTACTCCTAAAAATCGACTGCTCTCAATTTCTTACGGGTTTGCCAGTTAAATATTTTTCTCTCACACGAAAAACCGGCCAAACCATCACCGCCTCCGAACTCAAAAGGGGGAAAGCACACCACACCGATTTTAAAGAACGCTCTATTCACCCAAATTTAAATAAAAAATGACTATCCGGTCTCCTGTTTAGCCTTCTCGCTAATGACTTTGTATTTTGGTCATTCAAAATTTGAATGAGAATACAAATTAGTTTCATCAAGATTAATATACTAGTGATTTAGAAACATTCATAAATGTATTTTTGAAATGTGTTCATTCGTGATCATACTTGACGATAAAAAGATTTTTACAATAATCAAAATATTACTGTAGTTAAGATAATATTAATAGTTATAATGATAAATACATGTATATGCAGGAACTTGGTACAATTTATCACTGTTTCTTGAACTTATCGGATGACTTACCAACGTTTATGCACGTCGTTGCGAAGCAAATAACTCCAGTAACTAAAAACAAAATGATGAGTCCTTTTCTACATCCCAACCAACGAACGCTGAAGTAAGAGAGAAACAAAGCAGGAATTTCGATCGCGCATACCACTATGAAACTGACGAACATATCGCTCCCGAAAAAACCAGAGTTCAATGTTACACCGTAAAATATGAAAGCAGTTATCATCCTGAAAAAATAAATTCAACTATTGGAAAAAAATTGTAAGTCAAGTATTTTTTTTCAGCTAAGCTAATACCCTAGGAGTAGAGGATACTCATATTTAAACCATTTTTTCCAAGATGACCGCCAAGATGGCCGCCAAAATGACCCCGAATTCTTTTCCAAAAACCAGTTTTTGACCTTTGAAAAAGTTAACAAAATATTTTTGTTTTCAATCTCAAATTTGACCTTGAAGATGACCTTTGACCTCGACGCTTGACCCCTGTCCACAACCTCTAAGCTTCGGTCTATCATCCCAACAAGTTTGGACACGAACGGACAAGCTCGGACCGAGATATCGGCAGTAATATTTGATCCCCCGACTACTTCAACTTATTTACTTTTGATATCGTTTTTTTATTTTTTTCATTTTTTAGCCATTTAAAATGCTAATTAGTTAATTGCGAGATGGGGAAACGAATTCGCGACCTTCGCTTTATAGCCTTGACAAGTTTCGGCCCCACCCAAAATACTTTAAAATTTATATTAATATAAATATGTTTTTTTCATTTTTTTCGCAAATATTTTAATAGTTTTATTATTTTAAAACAATGCTAGTTTTAGTAAAGTAATCAAAAACACAATTAGTTATTATATTATTTAATAACTTTTATATTTCAAACAATATATTTTTTAAACACTTAACAACACAAGAAACACTACAAATAAAACTAAAATATAATCTAACAAATTAAATTAATAAATAATAAAGAATTAAAGAAGGGGGTATAAATAATTTGAAGGCTAAAAATATAAAAAACACAATGTTAAAAACATTATAAATATATAATTAAAAATAATTATAATTACATCAATTCGTAGAAGATATTTTTCCTCTTCGGTACAAAACGACATGTCGGGTTGGAAATTCGGGCTAGAATTTATAAATATAAATAAATTAATCTATTAAAAACGAATATATCTAAAAAATATTTACCACAAGAATTCTTTAACTTTTTCTTGCTGCTCTACCATCGCACGAATAAAAACACTGTTTTTGGTCTTAATCGCTTCGGAAGTATACAGTTCGAGAATGTCTGAATTAATTAAAACAGATCTAACTTTATGTTGTACAGTGCCAACATGTGGAATTTGATCTAACACGTGAAGTTCAGACTCAAACTGTTTTAAATTCTTGTGATTCCACCACGAAATTTGACTAGTATTACAAAATATCTGCATATATTTGCTAGATAATTGAAGAATTTCGTAGCTAAACCAACCGAATAACATTACCCTACAATGGAATAATAAATTATCGTACACAATTCCTGGACGATAACATTTGAAACTTTTATCATGCACAGAAAAAGAACAAAAGTTTTGCGATTGTTCAATTCGCGATCCGTAGGGTGCGACAAAAATAAGGGATTTAACTTAAATGAATATTTAAAAAAGGGGCATTTAAACTTAATTGAGCCATATTGTTCGATTACTGTTTTAGATTCTAGAAATACAGTTTTTAAACAACGTTCTTCGAATTCTATACAAATAGTTTGTTTTTTAAACAGATTATACGTTCTTACTACTCGAAGAGAGATAAATTTTAACGATCGTGGCAAAGACACTACAGGTTTTAGATAGAAATCATCAGTCAGCATAGTTTTAGAGTTCTCCTGGTAATAATTCTCTACATTGAGATTTTATAGTCTAAGTTCGACCTAGTTTTAAAAATTTAACAATATTCCCTTTAGGAATAATTATTAATTCTGTAATATAATTCAGGTTAAGTATTAAGTCGGGGGGTCAAATATTACTGCCGATATCTCGGTCCGAGCTTGTCCGATCGTGTCCAAACTTGTTGGGGTGATAGACCGAAGCTTAGAGGTTGTGGTCAGGGGTCAAGCGTCGAGGTCAAAGGTCATCTTCAAGATCAAATTTGAGATTGAAAACAAAAATATTTTGTTGACTTTTTCCAAGGTCAAAAACTGGTTTTTGGAAAAAATTTCGGGGTCATTTTGGCGGCCATCTTGACGGCCATCTTGGAAAAAATGGTTTAAATATGAGTATCCTCTACTCCTAGGCACCACCTTAGGCCTAATTCAGAAGGCCGGGTTACAATGCGTAGGAGGGTGGTGGCAAGCCCTTCATGCCACGCGAGCCAGCAGCTCCCTACACTTACTATTACCGTTAACAATGTCTGATGGCTAAGAGTAGTGTAAAAAGGCGGGTTTTGGCAGGTAATATGATAACAATGATCGCGCGAAATTTGAATGCTATGTAAAAATTGTATTTTACGATGAACCTATCATGTGGTTGGTAGCCATTTTGTTTTATCACATATCTAACATTTAATTGGTGGCTTTTTTTCCATTTTCTTATTTACCTAGACTAGGGTTGGCAGTCCTTTTGTTTTCAGACTTTTGACTAGATGAAATTTTCTTCTGACGTGTCTAGCCCTCGGTTGATGGTCAATTCGGTTTTTCTGTTGGAAACCTGGCAACCCTGCCACATTTTCCAGTCGCATTGTAGGCAATGCGCAAAAAAAACAAGTTATAAACCTTTCAATGAATTTTATTCAAGAACTTTGTTTACATTAGACATTCATTGAGTTGGGTAGTATACAATACAATGAGCACAATTGATAAACGCAAAGAATAGGTTGAAAATATTACAAGAACATCAACATTTTATGAACGGAAAACAAATTTATACAATACATAATAAATTTAGTCATAGACACTCTCTTCTCCAAAGCCATTGTGAAAGAATCATGTACCCCATTCGAGTACAACAAGTCTTTTAGGGATTCTCAATGGGGATTTAACATTATGTGGAAGCAAGTTAGTCCTGTATTTGGGTACTTTGGTCTAAAATAGGGTAATCTGGTCCAACATAGGGTAATTTGTTCAGAAACGGGGTACTGAGGGTACAAAAATGGGTACACCCTAAATCAGTTGGAGGGAGAAGAATCGTTATCCGATCATTTTCCGAGAGACTAAAGCAAACAGAATAAAAATGTTTTAGTATACTGCTGGTAGTGATTGTTAGTGGCTAAAGTTTCTTTTCAACTACATTGCAAAAGCCTAAAAATGTATTCATTATTATTGAATGATGCATAACGGTAATAACCAAATACAAGTGTTTTAATCCCACCTATAACATATCTCTTACTTTCAAAAGGGCTTAACGTGATTTTAGTACTATTTGTAATATATAGCTTATGATTTTGTGAAACTATTTTATTTGTGTTCGCTAACGTTATACGTGGCGTAAATAAACATTCCCGATAAGAGTTGTGTTTATATGTTTCTTGACAAAATGTTTATCAACACCATTGGCAGTATTCTTATCTCCACCCTCACTCGGCAGCGAAAACATTTTTGGTTTAAGACCAACGAAAGAGAGGCCAAGTCTGCCACAAAATTCATCTTTCATAAATCGGAGTTGTTTTTAGTTATTTTCACTGAAAAGCATATGCTCTTTAGGATAGTCTGAAAAATCATAAAGATCGGTAGACGTTGCTATGTCATTGTAAATATCATTAGTGTCAGTCAGATAACAAAGTAAGTCAGTGTCTGTAAAAAACAGCTTTGCTTTTGCTTTTGATCCATATTATAGCATCTCATTATCTCATTATATTGAAACTCATACATTCAGGTTTTGCTGACGTCAAGAATACTAAATCGACACATATTGGTCGATTAAGCAGTATCCTAATTCAAAAAGAACTTGAAATAGTAAGCTCAAGAGGACTATGACTACGCCCAATTAATCTTGGATTAATTTAACTTGAATAGTCTTGGGGGCTACCAAAATCTCTACGTACTGACTGATACTCTTCTGCTCGCTGACGTCTTCGAAAGCTTTAGGAGTCTGAGTATGCATTACTATAGTCTAGATCCCTGATTTGTGTACAGTGCCCCAGGCAAGGGCGGATTAATCCCTTTCGCTGTCCTAATCACTTTAAACATTTTGATTCCCCCTGGGCCCCTACGGAATAATGAAAACCATAATTAACAGTAAAATTATATTATAGTTTTAGAAATGACTAACCCTGTATTGAATTTTTGTCATTAACTCAAAAAAGTTGATAATTAAATCTACACTAATCGAACTTCAACCTGGAAGACAGTGTTGCCAATGTTCGAGAATATAAATTTCTCTATTTTCTTAAATTTTGACTTTGTAATTTTGGGAATTGTGTTTAATATAAACTATTTGTTGCCCCCAATCCTCTTGTTGCCCTAAGCAATTGCTTATCTCGTTTAATGGTTAATCCAGCCTTGGCCCCAGGATTAGCTTGGCAAGCGTGTCTATTGATGACTGGTGTGAAGCTGGAGCTTTTGACTGACATTGATCTGGATTAAGGGCTTCAAAAGTCGCATGATGACTTAGGCCTAAGGTGGTGCCTTGGGTATTAGCCTAGCTGACTTTTTCTATTCATTGAGGACGGCATTAAGGGAAGTATTTCAATGATTTCTTTGCGTTACACGGAGGCGAATAACAGATACATGGAAAACTATGATTCCTCAAAACCAAGTTCTTGTCTAATGAATTGTGACGGGAATAATCTTTAAGCGCGTGGGCGATGAGTCAGCATATGCCTACTGAAGGATCCCAGTGGATGAATGAAGAATAAATAGTCTCGTTTGATGTAATAAAATTCGAGGATGATAGCCCAGAAGGTTATATTCTGCAAGTTGATTAGCAGTACCCTCAGGAAATTCACGATTGACACGACGAATATCATCTCGCTCCTGTTAGAAAGTGCTTTAAACAGGATGAACTATCTGCGTATTCTTTAAAACAATTGCAGATTATGAACGCAACATTTTTGGAGAATCAACCAAAGCTAATACCAACTTTAGAACAAAGGAAAAACTAAATTAACCACTACAGAAATTTAAAATTATACTTATCGCTTGGTCTTCGCCTTACTAAAATACACAAAGGTTTAAAATTCAACCAAACCCCATAGATTAAGAAATATATAGAATTCAATACTCAAGCAAAGGATTAATTTAGCAAATCCTTTTTAAAACTTATGAATAATGCATTCTTTGGTAAGTTGATATATTTTAAAAAAATAAATAAAAGTAATTATCTTGAATGCTTAAAGCAAAATTTTATTTGTAGGAAAAACTATGATTATTAACTATTATGTATTGTATAAATTTGTTTTCCATTCATAAAATGTTGATGTCCTTGTAATATTTTCACACTATTCTTTGCGTTTATCATTTGTTCTCATTGTGTTGTATACTACCCAACTCAATGAATGTCTATTATTACCTATTACCTTGTAAACAAAGTTCTCGAATAAAATCCATTGAAAGGTTTGTAACTTGTTTTTATTGCGTATTGCCTACAGTGTGAATGGGGGCTAAAAAAATCCGAACTATAGAAAATGTAGCAGGGTTGCCAGGTTCCCAACAGAAAAGAATAATTGGCCATCAACCGAAGGCTAGACACGTCAGAAAAAATGACATCTAGTCTAAAGTCAGAAAACAAAATGACTGCCAACCCTAGACTAGTTAAATAAGAAAAATTCAAAAAGGCTACCAATTAAATGTTAGATATGTGATATAACAAAATGGCTGCCAACAACATGATAGGTTAATCGGAAAATACAATCTTTACATAGCATTCAAATTTCGCGCCTGCTAAAACCCGCCTTTTCACACTACTGCTGACTCCTTTTCTAAAGGGTGCTATTTTACTTCCATATTGCTATAATCATGATAGAGATAAGTGAGGCGTTCTACCGATAAGGGGCACCTGCGGGCGGGGGAAACGGGCCCCTATAGGGGCCCCCCTTTTGCGGCAATATTCGGCGGGGTCAAAAGGTTAGCTGATTTACGAGGTCAATAGGTTATCTGCCCCTATGGACACGATGCAAACAATAAATAAGAGTGAAACAGGCCCCTGTAGGGGCCCCATTTTGCGTACATTTTCGGCGGGGTCAAAAGGTTAGGTCAAAAGGTTAGATGATTTACGATGTTATAACCCATAAAACCCAGGTGCTAACCCATTATAGGTCAATAGGTTATCTCCCCCTATGGTGGTGACACGATGTTATGCAAACAGCCGGCCCGTCATAGTTAATAGCTGGAGGCACCCCATTTTAGGTCAAAAGGTTAGCTGATTTACGATGTTATAACCCATAAAACCCAGGTGTTAACCCATTTTAGGTCAATAGGTTATCTGCCCCTATGGCGGTGAAACGATGTTATGCAAACAGCCTACCCGTCATAGTTAATGTCGGGCACAATTCGAGTTGGTTTTCGCCGACAAACACTTTCGGGCCCCTAAGGGTAGCGTAAAATAGCGGGCGGTCATCGGTAAAAGTGTTTTGGAAAAAAAGAGCAGAGTGTATACAAATTATAAGGTTTTATTTAGATATTCAAAGTTACAGTACATTAAGCGGATGAAAACGTTTAAAGATAAAACAATTTATTTTTAATATATTTATGGTGTGTAGATACCATATTAAACAAATTGTAAAAGTTAAATACACAAAACATATTTTGGTTGGCCACTGTTTCTTTAAAATCGTCAATAATTTTAAATGCTGTTACGTAATTGGACGCGTAGCGGACAACGGTATCATACCTTTCATGTTCATCCGATAGAAATAAATTGTTGGGTGCACATGGTTCTTTATACAATATTTCGTAAATTTTACGATAATTATCGGTTATAACGTAACCCATTAATTCAAAGAGTTTTTGGTTCACTTTAAGGAGTTGAATGTGCGAATTAATGAAATATTTGAGTCGGTCCAATTCTCGAGTTTCCGGCGCTTTGATTACGACCGACGCTTCGGATATCGTGCTTTGCAAGGTTAATTCTTTTTGGTCAGACATGGCGGCGGTCACTAGCGCGTCTGATAACGGGAACGGTGATCGAAAGGGCAGCCTTTGTGGATCATTTATTTGTTCCCAGTGGCCGTATAAATCATCCCAGGCGCGCGAAGACATTTCAAAGACCTGGTGTGTGATTTTATTGCATAGAGCTACAGATATATCGAGCTCAGACGTAAAACCCGTAGTAACGAAAAGCTCGGATGAAAGTGAATACCGAGGGTTAACTTTCCGCTGAGTCGGATCAAATTTAGACATTTTAGTGGGCCCAGGAACGTTATCTACACAGCTTCGTTTAGACATGATGCTCGAGAAACGGTTTGTAGTGTACTGCCGATGGATGACGAGGGTGAATGTCTTATATATAGCGATAATAATTTGGTGACGTAATCAGGATGATGTAATGGGTTGACTCAATGACTCACGCGATTAGTCAAATTTTGCGGTGTTATGTGTATAGCGACGGCCATATTGGTAAACCAAAGAGATAGAAATTCTACAAGTCCCATTAAAAGTAAAATCAACGCGATTAGTAATGCGTTTTTAGGATTGTTCGCGATAAGCCGACTAACGGGAGAGGCGGGGATAGAACCTTCCATACCGGAAGTTATCGTTAAACTAAATTTATCAATAAACCAAAAAAGGGATTTAAACGTTATATATTTTATAAAAAACCAAATGACATACAAAGTATTAAAATAAACAAATGACTAAAATAAACAAATGACTAAAATATACAAAAAGAAATATTGACAAATAACTAATATATAGAAAGGAATTATTTACAAATGAAAAATACAAACGAGAAATGAAAAAAAATATATACAATAATTAAGAGGATCTATTCCACATAGTTTATGGGGCTACATAAAATTCTACGCGCAACAACATTCATTTATAACCATTTTTCGACAAAACGTTTGTCCCCAAAAAATATCTAACACTTTGAAACGTCTTTTTTTAAAAAGTATTTGAGTATATAACCATGACCATCCTTCGACGCTTAAAAACAGCTGTGAAAACAATCGCTTTTTATAAACATTTCGGTGCACACTATTTTAACAATACCCGATTTGACGCGTCAAGTTAAATTCAGGAGTCGCGCGTGGGTCTTAATTTGCATCGTAAAAAAGGTTAGGGTTGACACAAAAAAAGAGCCCCTAAACAATTTTCCCTTCAAAGAAAAAGACCGTAGGGGCCTACATTGTTCAATTAAGACTCGAGCGGCGTGGCCCCCAAAGGATTCCACCCTAAGGGTTTGGTGTCTAATAAAATAGCGGCTCGTAAAAAAATTGGGGCCGCTCGGAGAACAAGAAGGACACAGTCAAAAAGTTTTTTTTCGTATATTCACCCAGCTTTGTCAAAATAGTCAAAAGAGTTTTCGGGCGGCTCTTTTGAAAAACAACTATTGTCAGCGATAAAAGGATGAACAACCACCAAATTTATGGGGCTATCATTAAAGTAGCCCTTGATCCATCCTTAAATTTAATAGGCTTAAAAAACATTGGGGCTCATCTTTTAGAAAACAATCGAGTTTTATATAATAGAGTTTCGACTTAACGACGTGATATTATTTTTATACAGCCTCAAAAGATACGTATAAATAGAGCCCTATCGGCCAAAGAAACTTCACTAATCAGCGGAATTCTCTAGTTGGAAGTCGTTTTCTTAGCACCTAGAAAAAATGGATAGCGAAAGCTTATGTTGGTTTCTAGACGATTTGGAGGTAAATAGACCCTGGTCCGTACCGCAACTACTGCAATTTTATTACGGAATATGTTTATTTTTAAATTTAGAGCCGGGGTTTGCACCAAATAAGTTACCCGCAATCTTTAGCCGTCTGAGTTTTAAATTAATTTTGACGGTTATTGAAATTTTTGAAACTGTTCAAGCTATCACCCACGTTCCAGAAGCGTGCCAAACGGTAGCCGAACTCCGATTATTTAATCAAGCATTACCGCCTCGGTTAGGCGAAATTATTGAAGCTAGATATAATAAGCGGGAAAAAGAATTAAACGAACTCGAGTGGGATGCCATGTTGGGTGCCGAATATGACGAACCTGTGTTGGACTACCTGAAGAGTAAGTTTTTTTTCTCGTACCGAAAAATATCTAAGAAATTAAAATATATATTTATTTTTATAGACGCCCCTGAAATTGTCCCGGTCGATGATGCTGAACCCCGTGAATCCGCCGAAATGGTGGACGACTATTTCAACGACCTACTTAACCAAAGCGGTTACGGGGAGGAGGAGGGAAATTTCCCCATTGTAGGGTATATTGAATTTGAGGACCCGAATTGCGTAATTTTGGGTCAGAATGAAAAACAGTTCCCGAACTTCAATATGACGGGAATTGAATTGGAAGCTGAAATATCTAATAATATAGCGGAAGGGCTTGCCAGGGTCACTGAAAGGGTATTACGCGATGTAAGTCCCGCTGACATGGTACAACTAGTAATCCGTAGTTCGGCGCTGGGTGCGGCGCATCCCGATATAACCATTTCATTTAGGAGACGTGACCAAATTGATATCGAGGCCCTTCTCGACGAGGTATCCGAATCTATATATTCAGATGAGGAAGAAGCGTTTTTCCTGGCACCCGTTAATTTAACTTTTTCCATTGTCCGGTTACCCCAAGGCGGTGGCTGTGCAAAACGGAAACGACTAGAGACATTTGCCATGTTTTCTAGGAATAGACAAGCAATTGTCCGTATTGCGAACAGCGACTCAATCTGTCTCGCTAGAGCTCTTTGCGTCGGTGTGGCGCTGTGTAAATATCAGAACGAGCCCGAAAACAAAAGACTAAAAACGGTCTATGAAACTTTGTCGCATACCAAAGAAAACAATGTGGCTCAGCGAGCCGAGGCGCTCCTCCTATGCTCCAAATCGGGTGTCCGACCTAATAAAGAATGCGCGTCGCCCGAGTCGATTAGAAAATTTAGAACGTATCTCAAAGAATACGATATTTTAATCTATCAAATTAAAAACAGCTGGCCGACCTTGGTGTACGATTCTAGAGTGCGGGGAGGTATGGACAGAAAACGTATTGTACTTTTAAACGAGGGGGCGCATTTCAATCTAGTTAAAAAGCTGGCTCCCTTATTCGGGAAAGCAAAATTTTGTTCAAAGTGTCTAGAGGGGTACAGACAAGATAGCACCCACGCGTGTTCAGACTATTGTTTCGCGTGCTGCAGGGCCCTAAAATGTATCGGAGATATAATAAAATGTCCCGACTGTTTACGTAAGTTTACGGGTGTCGATTGCTACGCTCATCATAAAATAAAATTAACCGGCGATAAATTATCATTATGTCAAAATTTATTTCATTGCACGGAATGTTCGATTCTAATCGATTTGACTAAACGCGACGGCCAGCTGCATTCTTGTACCGAACAGTATTGTACAGTTTGTCGTAAGTTTTCCCCCTCGGGACATCAATGTTACATCCAAGTAATAAAAGACCCGCGACGCCCGTTACCCCGTTTCGATTCCAACGGTCAGCCCACGCAAATGTGGATATTTTACGATTTTGAGACTATCCAAACCAAACGGCACCCCGATAAGAAAAACTGTTATATTCATCAACCCATTTTATGCGTGTCGGAAACTTATTGTGGATCGTGCGTTGATACCCCCGACGTAGCATGCAGATTTTGCGGCGTTCGCCAAAGACAATTTCTGGGTTCAGATTCCGCGCGAAACTTTTTCGAATATTTAAGAACACTGGCTCGGATAAGAAGAGTGACCGCGCTGGGACATAATGCCAGTAATTATGATACGCAACTCCTATTACAAGTTATAATGGAGAGTGCCGACTCGTTTGAGCCCGATCCGATAATAAATGGAACTCGCATCTTGCAACTGAAACTACACAATTTAACTCTATCGGATTCGTATAATTATATACCCATTCCTCTGTCGAAATTCGCGGATACGTTCGAGCTGGGTCGCGAATATACGAAAGATTTTTTCCCTCATTTTCTATTCAACGTAGTTGATAATAATTTTGACATTTACAAACCCGAACAAACAAACTACGTCTCGGAGAACTCGCTGCCCCCCTTGGAAGCTTACGGGGCCCAATATTTCACGGCGAAAGACCGCGAAAGTTTTAACAAATGGTACGCTCTCGAATCCGAAAAGAGTTCGGGATTTAATTACCTCGAAACGTTAAAACTCTATTGTTCTAGAGATACCCACATATTAGCTAAGGGTTGTTTAAAGTTTATGAAACTATTTCAAGACTTGTGCGAAGTTAATCCGTTTAGCGTGGGCGTGACTATCGCGTCAGTGTGTAGTTACGTGCTAAGGAAAAAATTTTTGGAGCCAGAAACGATTGGCATAATACCGGCTAATTTGTATCGGTTATCCGAGCCTCAATCCACCGAGGCTTTAGAATGGCTGGCTTGGGAAGCGCATGTCCGGAATGTTACCATCGTGTCAACGCTGAATGGTCGAGAACCGCGTGCTGGAAAAATTAAAATTGATGGTCTAATCGGTGAGAAAAACGCTCTACAATATCAGGGCTGTTGGTAAGTATTATTTTAAAAAGTTCGAAGAGACAAAATATAAACAGGTTTTTTTTCATTAAAGGTATCACGGTTGTAGGACTTGCTTCGGGGACTCTGTAAATAGGAACCAGCCATTATACGCTAACGCGAGCGATACCCTTAATACACGATTTTCCAACACGATGCGGACAACCAATAAACTTAAAGAAATGGGTTATACCGTCATTCAACAATGGGGGTGCGATTGGATTTTGGAAAAACAACAAAATCCAGCCATAAATGAATTTTTAAAAAATTCTAATTTTTCGGAAACTTTAACTGAACGTTTAGACCCGCGAGCCGCTTTTTTCGGGGGCAGAGTATCAGCCTTACGAACGTACTGTAACGTTGAAGGGACCGACGATAAAATATTCTACGTGGACATTTGCAGCCTGTACCCTTTTATAAACAAACGGTATTATATCGAAAAATATATATATATAACGAAAACAAATATTTAAGTGTGTTTTCCTTTTTATAGTGGCAAAGTCCCCGTTGGTCATCCGACAATTCTGCTCGGTAGCGATATTCCAGCCATTGACGATTTTGAGGGATTATTGTTATGTAACGTGCTCCCGCCAACCAATTTATTCCATCCTATTCTTCCGTATCGGACCGTTAACAAAAAGTTAACGTTTACCCTATGCCGGACGTGTGCCGATTTACGGTATCAGGGTGACTGCGAGCATTCTGACGACGAAAGAATGCTTAAAGGCGTTTGGGTAATCGACGAATTAAGATGGGCGGTAAATCGCGGATACAAAATTACAAAAAAAATTGAGGCCTGGTCATACACGGTGACGCAATACGATCCTGCAACGGACAGTGGAGGGATTTTTCGAGATTACGTTGACTGTTTCCTAAAAACCAAGGTGGAGGCGAGCGGCTGGCCGTCAGATTGTCAGACCCCCGAAGCCCAGGCTGAATACATTGCGGCTTTCGAACGTCATGAAGGGGTCAAATTGGACCCTACCAAAGTCTCCAAAAACGAAGGTCTTCGAGCCATCTCGAAATTAATGCTGAATTCCATGTGGGGGTCTGTATGGATTTTATTACCCCCCCATTGGGGTTATAAATCATATTGGGTAGCGTGATAGATATTAAAACTTTTTTTTTCCAGAAAACTCGGTCAGCGATCCATTGTGACCAAAACTGAAATCGTTCGCGAACCCAAAGTGTTCTTTGAACTGCTATCAAATCCTGAAATCAACGTAAAATCGGTTTTGACAGTCAACGATACGACTCTTCTAGTGAAATCAGCCCCCATCAAGGAAGCGGAAATCCCTCTAAAACATACAAATTGCGTAATTGCCGCTTATACAACCTGTCAAGCGAGATTAGTTTTATTAAAATATCTTGAAATAGTCGGAGAGAACGCGTTATATTTGGACACTGACGCCCTCCAGTACGTCTCGAAACAACCCCTTATAACTACGGGCCATTATTTGGGCGATATGGTCAGCGAGTTATCCGGTTATGGAAAGAATTCGTTTATTTACGAAGCCGCGTATGGCGGGCCAAAAAATTACTCGTTTTGGGTGAAAAATCCGGATACTGGCGAAAAATTTAACGTTACGAAAGTGAAAGGATTTCGAATTAATGTCGGTAATCAGCATATCATTAACGGCGAAAATTTAAAAACTATGCTAGGAGTGACTGACGAAGAAACTGAAATACCGGCGGCGTTTGCCGTGCCTCTGCCCAAACAAATCCGTCGACTTCCGGATCATACGCTCGTTAGCGTCGACTTGGAAAAAGCGTATCGGCCCGTAATGGATAAAGTTCGGGTTTTATCGAATTACCGAACAGTTCCATTCGGATATAAAATACGCGCTTAAAAAAAAACCTTCGCTCTTATGCGGGCGAGCCGCGGGTCGAGAGGCGCCGGTCTCCGCGAGTCGCCGTCTCGGCGTTCGAGAGAGAGAGAGAGGCGCGCGCGTTCTCTCTCTCGATCCGCTATCCGCGCGCGTCGGGGGTCACGAGGGGGGTGTGTCTCTAGCGCGCCGGCCGCTTTCCACGTGGCAAGGGGGTGTGTCACGGGAAAACCTTTTTTTTTGTTATTGTCAAAAATAAAAATATTATATATAAAACAAAATGTCCATTTTATTTCATTCTGGTTTCAGCTACGCGGTGATAATGTACCCTTTTTATCACAGTTGTAACATCATACTTTGCGGGCCTAGCCAAAGTGGTAAGACATATTTCGTAGAAAAACTGATTAAACATTTAAAACAAATGTTTGAACCTCAAATTGAAGAAATCCACTGGTTTTACGGCGAGGATCAGCCAGGATACGATAAACTTAAAAAATATAACGTTATATTTCATAAGGGTTTACCCGATCCTGACTTATTTGACGGCTCGAAACGGATACTGGCGGTTTTAGACGATTTAATGGGGGCGGGCCAAAAGGGAGAAGTTGCCCAATTGTTCACCAAAGTCTCGCATCATCGTAATGTTAGCTTTATCTACATAAGTCAAAATTTATTTCATCAGGGTCGCGGGTGTCGCGAAATTTCCCTCAATGCGCACTACATACTTTTAACGAAAAATGTACGGGACAAAACACAGATTAATTGCTTGGCGCGCCAAATGGCCCCTGATAATTCCAACTTTGTTATCGAAGCGATTTCTGACGCGACTAAGGAACCAAACTCTTACGTATTGATCGACCTTCAGAAAGATTGCCCCGACTCACATCGGATCAGAACTAATATTTTCCCAGGCGAGCAAGTCTCGGTATACATTCCGAAATAATACTTTTCCGAGGGTGGTTAGTTACCACACACCCCCCCAGCGAGTCGAATTCATTCGATGTACAATGTCTCGACGAGTCAGGTCGCAAAAACATCTGCTCGAATCGATCGGCAAATTAAAGGGCGTTAAGAGACGTAATATTTTAATTAACGCCAATAAAGAGTTGATCGAAGCAATATCTGATTGCGTGTATAATACTCTTATCGGGAATATACGTCTAACCACGCGGCAAAAACTACGATTAAAAATACACCGTAAAACGTTACGCAAAATTGCGCAGAAAAAATTGGGCTGGCAAACTAAAAAACGAATATTATTAAATCAAAAAGGTGCCGGATTTTTCTCGTTTCTTCTGCCTATTGTGTCGTCGCTCGTGGGAGCCCTAACAGGTTGAACATAAAAAATGTTAAGGTACTCGAAAAAGATGACTTTAGCGCCGATTACGCCACCCCATCAACAACTCAAACCGGATATTGACACGGAAATGGCGGATATTTTAAAAAGCGAAGCGCTCGATGACAGGACCAAGTGGAAGATATACGAAGAGATGCTATTAAAAAAGCACGCTCGAAATAAACCGATTGAAAATAACGATACGCCCAGTTACGAAACATTAGTCAATCTGTTCCCGCTAGGATACAGAGCGAGCGCCCGAGCTATATTTAATCATTTGATTTCGGACAGCGGTCGACTGCGGTGGGACAGCCAGGGGCAGATTTTATTAGACGGTGAAATACAAACGGATTCTGATATTGTTGATTTAGTATATTATCTAATAAGCCCCCACGCGCCGAGACCCCAGAGTTGGTCAAAATTTAATAACCTGGTGGGTAAACTACGGAAAATCACCCCTCAAGCCTTCCCCACCACCACCCCATTACCGTCTACTTCGTTCGTAACAGCTTCCGCCCCCCCGGGCCCCCATCTTTCGCTCGCCTCCTCCAAACGAAAGAAAACTTTGCCGTCAGCTGTCGGGCCTAATTCTTTCGCGACACCTCGACAGTCACCGAAACTTTGGTCGCCTACTATTAAGAACCGTTTACGTAAAAAAAAAACGCCGAGTGCCAAAATTTTGAAATGGGAGAGTTACCGATAAACGTAACGACTAGACTCGAAAAAATATATTTCGATTCTCGTAATCCAGCTAGCTACGGGGGTGTTGAAAAATTATACGATTCTGTCAAAGAGCTCGGAATATCTCGGGAGAATGTTGAAACGTTTTTGCAAACTCACGACGCCTATACGTTACATAGACCAGTTATTCGAAAATTCCAACGACGAAAGATTCGTGTGGGAAACAGACTAGACCTCTATCAGACTGATTTGGCAGATATGCGGTCTTTAGCGAGCGACAATTCCGGATACACATTTATTCTTACTTGTATAGATTGCTTTTCGAGAGTGGCATTTGCCGTCCCCCTAAAACGTAAGACCGGCGCGGAGGTTGCCCGCGCCCTGAAAATAATTTTTAAAGAGCGGGGCAAGCCCCGCGCTATACAGTTCGACCGTGGGTTGGAGTACGTTAATTCGACTGTTTTAAAACTCCTAAAAGAGGAGGGCATTAGACATTACCATTCCGAAAATAGCGATGTTAAAGCCGCGATGGTAGAGCGTTTTAATAGGACCCTGAAACAGCGCATGTATCGTTTTTTTACTCATAAAAACACGCGACGCTATCTCGACGAGCTGCCCAATTTAATTCATTCGTATAACGCCAGTTATCATACTGCAATTAAAATGGCTCCCTTCGATGTAAACGACAAAAATATTCTTCAAGTTTATAGAAATATTTACAAACCAGGGCAGTCTCAGCCCGCCGCCCTCAAGCCCCGAAAATGCCGTATCAAAGTCGGCGATTACGTAAGGATTACCCGAACTGCCAGACCGTTTTTAAAAGGATACAGCGATCAAAATTGGAGCGCCGAAATATTTAAAGTTGTTTTCAAGAATACTAAAAGACCTCTTCAATTTAAGCTCGTTGATTTGGCTGACGAACCCATCACGGGATATTTTTATTTCAAAGAAATTCAACGAGTTATAAAACCGGAAGAATATACAATTGACAAAGTATTAAAGAAGCGACGCTCAAAGGGTAAAGTCGAATATTTCGTTTCTTGGTTAGGGTATCCGGCTACATTCAATTCTTGGGTTTCTGCTAAAGATGTCCGAAGCCTTTTACCTAACGATACCCAGTAATTCAAATCTCGAGATATTTCCGAATAATACGGTAGCCTGTTTCACGATAAAATTACCCGAACCTATCGAATTAAAGGGGGGGTGGGAAGTTGCGTTGGTGGAAATATTGTATCCCTTTTCGTTTTACAACGTGTTGCCCTATGACAATTACGTCTATTTCCGCGTTAATCCCGCCCAACATGGGGGACAGTCTGACCCTAAAATGGTCGGGACGATGCGAGAAATCCCTCCGGGGCATTACTTGAGTATAGACCATTTACTTAAAGTAGTAAACGACACCGCGCTATGCACCGCCGCTAATGTGTGTCTTACCCACGATCCGCTGAACGGACACGTGGCGCTGGTTGGAAAAAATATTACCCCCTATGGCGTATTTATGAGTGACGGACTGAGCAACACGCTAGGATTTGAAAGAACTAAAACTATCGCGGGCAGAAGCGAGAACCCGGCTCGCTTAAATTTCCACATTCCGCCCCAAATCTTCGTTTATTCCGATATCGTCGCTGATCAAGTGGTGGGCTCGTCGCTCGTCAAATTGTTAAGAATAATAGCGGTTGACGAATCAGCCCGATTTGGTACTCATATCGAGAAAACATACATTTCGCCGCATTACGTGCCCATTGAGAAGAAATACTTTGATACTATCCAAATAGATCTACGCGATGTTTATGGGAAACCAGCTCCTTTTGAGTTTGGCAATCTAACAGTAAAACTTCATTTGCGTCCAAGATGCCCTTAAGACACGTTCTTGAAAAAAGACGCTGCGTAGCGTGCCCGTACGCTCAATATTATGCCACTCAGGCGGGTGGCGCTATTCCCGACGTATACGTGGGATCGCCGTATCAGCGGGGGCACGGGCAATTCGGAAGCGGGTTTGGGAGTTTCTTCTCCGGCTTGTACAAGCTAGCGAAACCGTTTCTTTTACGGGGGGCGAAATTTTTGGGGGGCCAAGCCCTCTCCACGGGAAAACAAGTTTTGGCTGATGTCTCGACGGGGTCATCCATACGTGAAGCTACCAAACGGCGCCTCACAGAAAAGTACGATGATCTCAAACAACAATACGGGACTGGGAAACGTAAACGCAAAACTAAAACAATTAAGAAAAGACCAAAACGCGGTGGAAAAAAATCATTAGTAGGCAGGAAACGAGCTAGAAAGGTCGTTGATATTTTCTCCTAAAATTATGGGTCATTGCGAAGCGTTAAAAAGTGAACTTGATATTTTTCAATCCGCGCCTATCCAAACGTCAATTGAGGGAGGAAAATGGACCACCTTCAAACCCATCTCGTCGCTGCGAGGCGATACCATCGAGTTTAATATTCCTGGAAGCGGGCACGAGTATATTGATTTACCGCTTACGTACCTACTTGTTAAAGCTAAAATCGTCGCCGATGACGCGGGCAAAAGTTTATTACCGTCGGATGTTGTAGGGGGGTGTAACAATTTTTTGCACACGCTATTTAATCACGCGGAAGTTTACCTTAACGGAACCTTACTGTCTCCGTCAGCTTGTTCGTACGCTTATCGGGCGTACATTGAAACTTTGTTAAATTTTGACAAGGGTGCCAAAGCGTCCCATTTAACAGGCGCGCTGTGGTACAAGGATACCCCCGGCGAAATGAATTCGGTCACTGCCAACGAGGGTTTTAAACAGCGGAAAGGATTCACGGATCAGTCGAAAGAAATAGATTTAATTGGTCCGCTGTTTCTTGACGCGCTCAATGTCGAAAAATATTTAATTAATGGCGTAGATTTACGTATTAAACTATCGCGAAGTAAAGCGAGTTTTGCGTTAATGGGTACGCCGAAGCCCGGGGTTGACTATAAAATTATCATTACGGACGCGAGCTTGTTGGTACGTCGAATACAAATTGCACCCAAAATACTTATCGCTCACGAAAACGCCTTGTCACGAGCAGCAGCAAAGTACGCTTTTACACGCACCGAAACAAAAATATTCACCATCAACTCGAATATCCGAAACACAGTTATTCCCAACGTATATTTGGGTACCCTCCCGGTTCGCTTGATTGTCGCGCTGGTGGATCACGAAGCCTACAATGGAACCCTGGCAAAAAACCCGTACGCTTTCGAACATCAAGATTTATCGAGTTTAGCTCTTTACGTGGATTCTGACGGTGTGGATTCGAAACCTATTACGCCAAACTACGACGCGGGACAATATATTCAAGCCTATCATACTTTATTCACGGGTAGCGGAATTCATTATAGAAACACCGGGATCGATATTTCCCGGGGAGATTATGCCGGGGGCTACGCTTTTTACGTCTTCGACATTTCAAACGACCATAGCGCGGGTGAGAGTCATTATTGGAACCCCTCCAGACAGGGACAGATGCGTTTGGAGCTTTCGTTCGCTAAACCAGTCCCGCAAACGTTAAGCTGCGTAGTTTTCGCCGAATTTCAAGCCAGCTTTAGCGTAGACAAAGATCGTAACGTTTCTATTGAAAACGTGTAATTATGCGCGGATCCGAGATTTTAAACATTTTGAGACGTACGCGCAATTTTATGGGCGTATTCGCTTCGGATTGTCTACCCGATAAGATTAATAGTTTTCCAGCGTCACTGGTTGTAAATCTGGACCCCCACGATGAACCCGGCAGCCATTGGGTCGCGATTTACCTTGATAAATTAAAACGGGCTTGGTATTTTGACTCTTTGGCGCTACGGCCCATTTTGCCAGCCATTAAACTTTTTTTAAAACAAAATTCGAGAAAAATCACGCCCACCAAGCGGCGACTTCAATCGACAACGAGCGTCATTTGCGGACATTATTGCGTGATTTATATACGTCACCGATCAAAACGTAGAAGTCACCAAAGCTTCTTTAAGGGTTTTTCACGAAGAGACGTCAACAATGATATAATGGCCACTAGAAAATTTAACAACCTGTTACGTCATCATAAACGGAGTATAAATTCCCGTCGCGCGACTATACCCCGTTTTTATTCCTAACTAAACCCTCAGTATCGTGTCGGTGGCATGGCGAGAATGGCCTTTGTAGACTTTGACTTCCCCCCCCCCCCCACCAGTGAATTGGCTATTCCGACATCACACTCTAAACACCCGACAACCGTGTTCTTTGGAACGAAGTCTACTTTTCGCCGAATGGATTACCCAGAACCTCGCTGAAATAGACAGTCAATTACGATGTCCATTTTAATTTTTTTTGTATCACACTATAATATTTTTTTGACTCGTAAAAGAAAAATAATTTTTGTAATATATCATCTTATAAAATAAATATTTTTTATTATCTTATAAATCCGACTCGTTATTTCTCATTGCTCGCGTCATTTTTTTTAGATTACGTAATTAATAGTTCATTGTGTCCATTCATTCGCCCACGGTAGAAAAATATTATAAACGTATTTTAAAAATATTAAGTGTCAATTTATCAATGTAAAAATTATTTTATACGGTCACCTTTAAAAATAACAATGTATTCAATATAAAAACGTTTATTCACATTTTCTTTACAGCGGTTTTAATATTATGAATTTGATTAGTTTTACAATATTCTTGAAAATAAATCAGAGCAGCCATTTCCTTTTCAGTCGGCATTTTTAATTCGGCTGGCAGGTTAGATGTAGTTGGTTCGGTTGATTCCATTGTGGCACCGCGCTTTTTACATGTCCCAATAAGTTCGTTAAGATAATCGATAATTTTATCATCTGACATTTCCTCGGCCTCTGTGTAATGGAGCGATTCACTCGCATCACAATCACACGCCAGATCCGAATCTTCTTTCATTGTATTACAAGATAAATGTGTCATTAAATGTTGTTTGAAACCTCTCACGGACCGGTATATTTCCGAGCATATCCCGCATTTCTTTGGTAGCCTAAGCGGAGACATCTTCCTCTTTCCCATAGCGGCTGGCTTATGAAAACCGCAACGCATCTACGTAATCTTTACGTTTCATGGTGTAGATTACGTCATCTTTAGTGAGTCATTTTTAAATTATGTCATTTTTATAGATTACGTCATTTTGGGGTTTAGACCCAGAAATATTATTCCGTAGCTCAAAGAGAATCGGGATGGCTAGTCACGAGGATCTCACCACCGTAACCGGTCGGCTAGAAACGTTCAAGCAATGGGACAACGTACACGTGAACAAGGAAGACTTGGCCCACGCCGGACTTTTCGCCGTAGACTCGGACGGCATAGTCGAATGCTACCTCTGCCACGGACAGTTAGGCAGTTGGGAAACCGGCGACGTACCCCAAACGGAACACGACAAATTTTATCCCAACTGTCCGTCACCCGCCGCTTTGGAGGGCCAAGATATCCCGCCATCCGAAAAATACATCTCCGGCGGAACCACAACCACCCCCGAGGGACCCGGCGACAACGTAACTCTTACCATCAAACGCCTCGAGGTAGAACATTTAATGAAAATGCTCGTAAAAACGCTAATTTCAGATGGTTCGTTTCAACCCTTTGAGTGAACTTTGGTATATACCCTACGAAGATCGACGTAATTACCCTGATATAAATAAAATACATTTCCAAAGACGTATTTTCAATGTAAATCGTATTATACAGCCTGTACTCGAAAAATATCTTAATAAAACCTTATAATTTGTATACACTCTTCTCTTTTTTTCCAAAACACTTTTACCGATGACCGCCCGCTATTTTACGCTACCCTTAGGGGCCCGAAAGTGTTTGTCGGCGAAAACCAACTCGAATTGTGCCCGACATTAACTATGACGGGTAGGCTGTTTGCATAACATCGTGTCACCGCCATAGGGGCAGATAACCTATTGACCTAAAATGGGTTAACACCTGGGTTTTAGGGGTTATAACATCGTAAATCAGCTAACCTTTTGACCTAAAATGGGGTGCCTCCAGCTATTAACTATGACGGGCCGGCTGTTTGCATAACATCGTGTCACCACCATAGGGGCAGATAACCTATTGACCTATAATGGGTTAGCACCTGGGTTTTATGGGTTATAACATCGTAAATCATCTAACCTTTTGACCTAACCTTTTGACCCCGCCGAAAATGTACGCAAAATGGGGCCCCTACAGGGGCCTGTTTCACTCTTATTTATTGTTTGCATCGTGTCCATAGGGGCAGATAACCTATTGACCTCGTAAATCAGCTAACCTTTTGACCCCGCCGAATATTGCCGCAAAAGGGGGGCCCCTATAGGGGCCCGTTTCACCCGCCCGCAGGTGCCCCTTATCGGTAGAACGCCTCACTTATCTCTCATGATACTTAACTCTCGTTATTGAAATGGCCATTGAGTTGGGAATAAATAGAGGTACAACTAAATCTGGCTGGCGCGGGACCAATTTCTTTCAATATGGAGACTTTATCAACTATATCGTTCTACCTTGGCGGCATCTGTCTCTAGTGGTGGCAACTATATTGCAATTTAATTTTTTCGCGAATCTGACGCGAAATTGAAATGTATGATTACTCGTAACAAACAAACCTTTGAAGTTGTTTAAAAATAATTTTATTCTGTCAACACGATCCTTTTTAACTCAAGCTACGGTGAGTTAGCTAATAATTATTTATTTTTAGCCATACAACTTTACAAAATATAGATGGCACTACCGCCTAATTATAAAGATGAATTTCGTACAGTCTTATCAGAACAGGTCCCGCGTAACCATGGCAACCGAAATCGTTATTGTAATTCTAGCAGTATTATTCCCAATTCAATGGAAATGACATTGGAAGAAATAAATTACAGATTTCATAGTGAAATGTGACAAATTTCTAAATAGTGCGCAGTCTAAAAATCTAGCTATTTTCTTTTCAGTTTGTTTACCCCGAAAAAATAATATTAAACATAATACTCGCTTCATTAAATAGCTTTATCAATTTTCGTCTGTCTTACGTACCTTAGTTGCAAAAATCAAGTAAATCAAGAAAAATATATAAAAGTAAAAATTTCTTAAAACTTCAGAAAATATCTTAACGCAAAGCTTTTATTTAAATATAAAAAATAGTTTTATAACTTTAAATTACACGGGGTCCTACTTTTAATATTTTTAGTATAAACGAAGCTTGAAATGTTGTTTTGAAAATAGCCAAAACGAAAATTTCCAAAGAAAAGTTTAACGGAACTAAGTAGGAAATGGTAGAACATATTTTAAGCCAATTATGAGCAATAACAAGAGTATGTTTCGCGACAAAATTATGTTTATTGATATTTAATAGCGAATTACCGGATTGATTAAAATTAAATTCATAGTATGAATTAATACGTTATCTCTGGGATAACGAATAAACTGTTTCGTGCCAAAAACGTGGGCTCTGTCTAGTGGCGTCAGAAGAATTTTGGAAAAGCTCTCTTGAGACTGAAGATAGGAAAATGCGAGAACCTAGATCCCAAATTCCAACGGAACCTCAGCAAGGGAGATTGCAGTTGCCAAGGCCCAGTTGAGATTGCAGTCCTAGAGACCACAATTCCCAAGGGGCTGTGGAAACTGGAGCCCTGGAAAACGCAACTCCCAAGTTCCAGCAAAGACTGGAGCCCTAGAAACCACAACTTCCAAAGGGCTGAAGAGACTGGAGGCAGCAATTAAAACCGTTTTTGTGGCCAAAACTCTTTATTTTTATAAAATTAGTTTCGTTATAAAATTAGAAATTTTTGAAATCTAAAATTATCTTTATACGCCACCTAGCGGACAAGTTAGCCTTGTGTTCCTTTTTTGAGCAAATCAAACATCGAAATCTTATATAAAAAATGTCATTGCATTATGTCATTTACTTTTGAAGTTGTCGAACAAAAACCACTGGAAAATGCACGATTTTGTAACATGTTTAGATGATCTCAGAAAGGACAATGCATAAGTAAACTATTATGTATGAAAGTGATGAATGAGACTAAAAAAATGCAATTTTGTATTTTTTGGATAACTTATGTCAAATTTCATAAAAAACGAAAATTTTAAAGTGTACATTTATTTAAAAAAAAACAAAGAAAAATATTCATCATTTGAAAAAACGACGGGAACTTAATTTTGAGTTTAGTTTAACATCTTAGTAGTTTCGTCGCGAGTTCACATATATATCTTTAACAATGATGTAAGTGAAAAATTTTGGTCATTTATCCGTATTTAGGACAATACGGTTCTTAATTTTTATGCTTCAACCTTTCGCCAACTATTTTGGTTTCTAGCCCAAAAATAGCCCAATTTCTGGCTTTATCGGTGCTATTTACCAGAAATTGTTTTACTGAAAATTAAAACCAATTGCCGCTACTACGTCAAAAATCGCAAAAAGTTTTTTTCAAAATATTATAGTAATATCACGGGTTCGCAAGTTAAACCCAAACGAAAATGGAGGACTTGGTGCATTTTTCAGTGGCTTTTTTCGATAACTTCAAAAGTAAATGACATAATGCTATGACATTTTTTATATAAGATATGGAACTAATTCATAACTGATTTCGATGCTTGATTTGCTCAAAAAAGTAACACAAGGCTAACTTGTCCGCTAGGTGGCGTATAAAGAAAACTTTAGATTTCAAAAATTTATAATTGCCATCTACAGTTTTGGCCACAAAAACGGGTTTATAAATCATAGTGGCATGGCCTGACGGAAATTGGAGATCTTGAGACCATAGTTCCTAGGCCCAGAGGAGACTGGAACTCAGGATACCGTGGTTCTAAAAGACCGGCAGACTTTAGCCTATAAGCGTGGCTGAAACTTGAGACCTGAAACCTTTATAAGCTACTTAAAAATGAACAGCATATCTGCAGTCTCCAACGAAGATTCTACCTAATTCGGTGATTCCACTATTTTGGTAGACAAAAGGTTATTTTTGCTTATTTTAAAAAATCGTTTTCCATGCTAATTTTCCGTGAAAATTAAAAATAAAACCCCGTTTGTAGTCAGGATTGCAGGTATTTAAGCCCCATCTAGTTCTGTGTCGACACTTTTTGCGCTGTCGTTGCCGTCCATAACTATATCCGCCTTTATAACTCACCTAACTGTGATTGTAAGAACTGATTTGGAAAAATACATTCCAAGTTCGTTCAATATAGCAATATGATTATAATACCGTGATCTCTTGTTTGAGTATAAAAGGATGAAGATTGCTTGCAGATTTAAAATATTAAATACACAATTATCGACTATTGTGTCTGAAAAACCCATTGTATACCGTAAAATGACGTATTCCCAATAAAGTCGAAACGATTTCTCAATGCTATTATTGTGCGAAATGAAATACTGATTTATATTGAAAGAATATTCAATTCGCGAAGGTCACATAAGCTAGGCGCAATAAATCCACCTTCCGCTTGGCCATTTAGAAAATACCAATTTAAATGTATAAGATGGTACCGCCCACATTTTGGGTGCAAAACCAAGTCTGTAGCGCCATAGCAATGATGGAAACAAACTTGGTTAAGTAAAACAACTGAATGTATAGTATACGTAAAATTTGGTTCTAAGTTTAAAACATTATTGACCCAACTTACCAAGCATAAAGAAGAATTAATGTTTTGAATCCAATACAGCGTGTTTTGAACAACATTAACAGTGAATTCCTTTTTTTCTTGCCGTTTTGTAAATTCTGAGAAGTAACATGGAAATGTGAACATGGTTTGAGTTAATTTCCATTTTATATCAACAGATGACTTACGTTGATTTTTGCTCCTAAAATATGGAAATCACTGTGAAAATTATCGCTTAACTTGATCGAGTTGAAACTGGCAATTTTTCTTATCACGGCTTCTGCTTGGGATAGCTTCCCCACACTCAGAAGCCATCGCGGTGACTCCAGTAGTAACCTGAAAGACAGAAATTGCATTAATAATAGTTTTATTGATTAAATAAGATATCCAAAGGAATAAATGCTCTTTTTTCGCTCTTTTTAAAAGCGATAAATTAGTCAAAATAACTCCATTTAATACGAAGCTTTGAGTGTTTGCCGTTTCGTCGTAGTCGAAATTATGTAGATGCACTATTTCATGTAATTTGTAAAGTCCGAAGCGACATCAATTGTTACTCTTGTTAAGCTTTAAGTTTTAATAATAATACACCCTTTACCAAAAAAATATTTGGGCCCGTGCAAACAAAATAAAAATTAATTTAAAGCAATTTTTAAGCTATAGGCCTAAACATTTTTCAAATTTAACTATAATGTCTCGCCTCGCAAATACTTACACACTCGATAAAATTAGAAGAACCGCTGGAGCGCAAGAAGCAATTTGAATTTTCTTCCAATCCCTCAACCAGAACGATATCAGGCCAACGTATACGCCACCTGTGGCATACCCGATTTTGACTGCAATGCCGACGACTCCTCTCTCTTGCACGCCAACGATCTCCATCACTTCGTAAATCAAAGATACATATCATATATAAGGAAATCTTACCAGAGATCTAAACCAGGTATGCCCAAATTTGTGAATCTTGTTACTTAAAGGGAGAATAACCCCTCTTGTTTGGTAGGGTGCGCTTAGACTATACCAAGTAGCTTCCACAAGCCTTCCTAGCGAGGGGAGGAAAGGATTTAGTTTAGTTAGGGTGTAAAACCTTTTTCGGAATTCGGGGGTAAATCCCGATCAAACTAACTCCTTCCTGCCCCTCGCTAAGGAGGGTGCAATAACTGGTGGCTTTATCGGGGAGTCGGGGTCCGGCTCTTGTAACCCATAAGGGCGGTGGCGCACTGGGAGATGTTAGCTCTGATCAAATGGTCCTATCTCCACCTCCGACTTCGGTCAGGTTTGGGCTGGATACTGAACTTCGGTTCAGGCTAACGGAGAGGGTCCAGGCAAACTGGTCGCCTCGGCGGTTTGTTTGCCTGCTGTGGGGCGGCGAGCCTCCGTATGAGGGCACGGCGGACCCATCTCCCGGCCTTTTGGACTTCCACCGGGATCTCCGGTGCCAGCTGTGCCGGGTTATGCGGGCTGCTGTCTGCTCGTCGTTCCCCTTTAGGAGCTCTCTCCAAAGGGTTTGGCTCCTTACCTTCATAGGTAGGGTGTCGGCTGGAGTTGCTATAGCATCCATTCTAAATCCCACTGCTGTGTGCGAAGTGGGGATTGGTCCACCCATTGCTGCGCCTTCTGCTGGGTTGAGTGGCTTGCGTCAAAGGTGAGACCATCAGTAGTAGGGTTCTGCTACCCATGCTGGATTTGTCACCTGTCCGGGCTAGGGGGACGCTGGCGTAGGGCACTATGATGATAGGCCTCCGGTGGTATGGTCTCTGTTACTAGGTACACCGGGCTATGAATTCTGACACACTGCCCCTCGCTAAGAAGGCTTGTGCCAGCTACTCGATATAGTCTAAGCGCACCCTACCAAACCAAACCCTTTTTATATAAACAAGCATATTTTCATAATAGCAAATATGGTTACCGCTGATCTATATACCTTCGCAGGCTCAAGTGACTTTACAATGGGGTAAAAATTACTTTATATAATTTCGGTATATGGAGGTTCACAGAGGATTCAAGTTCTCTTAATTATGATTTAGGTATCAGATTTCGAATGAATCAAAATATTCGCTGTTTCATATACAATTGATTCGTTTCCATGCTGAAACAGATCATAAAATAATTGAGCCAACTCAAACGATTTTTTTCTGAACGTCCTCAGTCTTTTGGAAAAGATAGTAGGAGCATCCTCTCCAAGAAAATGCATCATAAGTTAGATTAGATCGTTCCAGCTAGGAGCAACAAACACAAGGAGAACGCAGCTAGCCCTTTAAACGCCGTGTTGTGTACCAATTTCATTGGACGAGCCTTACGCTGAACGTTTTACGGGCGGGGGGGGGGGGGGGTAGACGCTTTCCGAATTTTTCCTTTCCGACGGCAGCAGGCGCTAAAGCGTCTAACCACTGAAAAATGCACGACTTTGAACGAGTGGCGTTCTCCTTGTGTGGGGTGCTGTGTTTGTTGCTCCTAGGGGTCAGGCTAAAGTATAGCAACCTGAAACTTGTCATTGACTGAAGGACTCTTGAGAGACGCAGAATTCCAAAGAGAAGATGGCGAGTTCGACCAACATTATTGGAGACATGCTCGGGAAATAGATCCCGCTATCAATCTGAATGCCAAGATCCTTTAAACAGTCCGTGCGAGGAACTGCTTGGTGATTGATCCGGTATTGACACATTATCGTATCGGTTTTGCGAGTAAACGTTGTGGCGAGACTTTTAGTACCGTTGAATAAAGAGTTGCTATTTTCACACCACTCGGAGATTTTATTGAGGTCATTCTGTAGTTCTTGTACATAATAAATACTATCTATGGTAAATAATCATTATTATCTATGGAAGATAATTATTATTATCTATGGAAAATAATTATTATTATCCATGGCAATTTATTATTATGATCTATAGCAAATAATTATTATTATCTAAAGTATATTATAAATATCCTCTAAAGTTTATAATGAATATACACTCTTAAAACAAAAGGTGTATTTTCTTGTCCCATATTTAACACCTTAACAGGTTTATAAAGGATGTTATTCTACACATTAAAAAGCAGTTTTCCTGCTAGGGTGTTTATTTACACTGTTTGGGATGCTTAGGTCCTCCGTTTTGGTTACTTTTTTATACAGTTTGTGGTATAAACCTATTCCATTCAGGGTACAAGACTACTCCTTTTAGGGTACCAAACGACTCCCTTCAGGGTGCTACAATACTCCCTTTAAAGTGTTAAAATACTCCTTTTAGGGTACTAAACTACTGCCTTAAGGGAGCTACACCCTTACGAGGTGTTAAATCACTCAATTTACGGGGTAATATAACACCCTTTATACACCTTTTCAAGTTTTTAATTTGGGACAATAAAAATCCCTTTAGATCGTTTAAATTAACATTAAAGAGTGTTTTTTTACAGATATTACACCCTTAATATACCATTAAAACACCCTTTGTTTTAAGAGTGAACTCTAAAGTATAAAATAAATATTATCTAATGTATACAGGGTGTTTCTAAACGTTATGAAAAAATTGTAAGGGGTTTTAGGGGTGAGTTGAGAAGTATGCCTGTTGTTTCCCCATTTTCCTACGATGAGAGCTTGGAAGTGTGGCCTACTAGCCCCTGGAAGTAAGCTTTAACAAGCACAAAACCAAGCAGAAGGGACTTTAAATACAGTTTAAGTTTACTTTTTTACGCTGGTTACCTCGATTCGTTTACAAAGCCCTTTTTTACCTATCACACGAACCCAAACCTTAATGTTCACATTTCCCCGCTACTTGGTTTTGCGCTTGTTGCAGCATACTTCCAGGGGCTAGTAGGCCACACTTTGAAGCTCTCTGGCGCTCTTTTAACTCATCGTAAGATAATGGGGAAAAACAGGCATATTTCTCAACTCACCCCCTACAACTCCTTAACATTTTTGCATAACGTTTTGAAACACCCAGTATAATAACATTACTCAATAACATCAGGAATTCATACCTCGAACTTGGAATGGTTATCCGGCAGTATTCCCTATGGTAAGTTCACGGTGACCGTTATCGGTGACGTGCACGAGAAAAAAACAGCCGCTCGCACGCGTCTCCCCTCTTTAGGAGTTTTTACCCCGCGCAACCTCCCGTTTTTACAACTGTAGTTTTTTGTTGTTCGACTCCCCGGCCATTTCGAAATTTAGGGTAAGGTTTGACCAGATTATTTAGCAGACGACTATACTAGGTAACTGGGGGTCCAGGATATTTTTGGTAGGACATTTTTAGTCAATGAAAATCGTAAGAGAAAACACGTATGCTCTGACGTCAAAATGATGGGAAAAATAACGGTCACCTAGATAGAGACGGAAATCCGCCGAGATAACCATTCCAAATTCGAGGTATTAATTCCGGATAACACACTGTTAAAAATAAAGGTCTTATTTTAGACCTCTAAAGTGCTTTATACGCCCTTATTTAATACTTTTTTTATTATTATTCAATACGACTCAATAGATTAACCATTAACATTTCCAGATTAGCTGGGTTTCGCTAGGGGGAAATAGTCGTTGAACGAAGGGAGTTGATTACGTTAAGTATCAGTTAATACTTTCATTTTTTGATATACACGTAGCAAGAATTCTGTGGTGCCGATATTTGGGTTATCATAGTTTGACGCCATAATCAATATCCCCTATATTTAAATCTGTTATCAAATTTGTAAAGACATAACCTTAGTTAAATATTCCTGGTTATTGGAATTTCTTCACATAATGTTATTTTAAAGAAAATATTAAAAAAGAAATAACGTAGTATTCAAATACTAGTCTCGAAATTTGTCCATATCATTTTTTTCTTCGTTTAAGGGAATAAATGGGTATTCAAAAGGACTAAATGTTAGAACATAACATTTTTATACCTTTACCACCAGGACTGGAAAAGGTTTATTCTTATGTCTCGTTCCCTTTCAATACCCCAAAAGGTATTGTATTAAACATGAAAGAGTAAAATGGGTCTAAAATAATTGATTAGACCGTTTTCAGTAAACAAATGGTTTGATATAAATTAAAAGTCCAATTTTGGTCGTTTTATAAACCTTTATTTTTAACAGTGCATGCTGGATTTGTCACCTGTCCGGGCTTATGGACGCTGACGTAGGACTCTATGATGAAAGACCTCCGGTGGTGTGGTTATAATCTTACCAGGTACACCGGGCTAAAAATTCTGACATACTGACGTTGGGAGTTTGTTTACGGACATTTCTTTTGCGGCAGCCTTCTTTGGTAGATTTCGTCGCGAGCTTTTATATTTTTTAAATATTTTTGTAGCGAGGTCTTTTAATTTATGCTTTGCAGGCCTACTACTATGGAGAATATGTATTATATACTCCTTAGGATACTTATTATACTTATTATTTTCTCCTTAGGATACGTATTATACTTATTATATACTCCTTAGGATACGTATTATATTTATTATATTCTCCTTAGGATACTTAATATACTTATTATATACTCCTTAGGATACTTAATATACTTATCATATACTCCTTAGGATACTTAATATACTTATTATATACTCCTTAGGATACTTAATATACTTATCATATACTCCTTAGGATACTTATTATACTTATTATATACTCCTTAGGATACTTATTATACTTATTATATACTCCTTTATTACACTTATTATATGCTTCGGATAGTATTTCGTATATGTTTTAGATAAAACTTCTTTTACGATATTTATAAATGTTATTTTATGCACTGTTAAAAATAAAGGTTTATAAAACGACCAAAATTGGACTTTTAATTTATATCAAACCATTTGTTTACTAAAAACGGTCTAATCAATTATTGTAGACCCATTTTACTCTGTCGTGTTGAATACAATACCTTTTGGAGTATTGAAAGGGAATGAGCCCCAAGAATAAACCTTTTCCAGTCCTGGCGGTAAAGCTATAAAAATGTTATGTTCTAACATTTAGTCCTTTTGAATACCCATTTATTCCCTTAAACGAAGAAAAAAATGATATGGACAAATTTCGAGACTAGTATTTGAATACTACGTTATTTCTTTTTTAATATTTTCTTTAAAATAACATAATGTGAAGAAATTCCAATAACCAGGAATATTTAACTAAGGTTATGTCTTTACAAATTTGATAACAGATTTAAATATAGGGGATATTGATTATGGCGTCAAACTATGATAACCCAAATATCGGCACCACAGAATTCTTGCTACGTGTATATCAAAAAATGAAAGTATTAACTGATACTTAACGTAATCAACTCCCTTCGTTCAACGACTATTTCCCCCTAGCGAAACCCAGCTAATCTGGAAATGTTAATGGTTAATCTATTGAGTCGTATTGAATAATAATAAAAAAGTATTAAATAAGGGCGTATAAAGGACTGAAAATAAAGTTAAAAAGGATTAACGTCTTACTGTTTATGAAGTATAATGGATAAAAGAGTGTAAAATAAGTACTTAAACACTCCACAAAATAACTGAATTTGGGGAGCAGAAGGTTTAAATATGTTTTATGATAAAACCCTGAATTGTCTTAAATATTGGAAAATGTTTTAAGCACTTTAGAGGTCTAAAATAAGACCTTTATTTTTAACAGTGTGGGTAGTAGCACCCTACTATAATGATCTCACCTTTGACGCAAGCCACTCAACCCAGCAGAAGGTGCAGTAATGGGACGACCACCCCCCACTTCACACACATCAGTCGGATTAAGAGTGAATTCTATAGCAAACTCCAGCCGACACCCTACCTACGTAGGTAAGGAGTCATACCCTTCAGAAAGAGCTCCTAAAGGGGAACGAAGGGCACACAGCGGTGCACATAACCCGGCACAGCTGGCACCGGAGATCCCGGTGCGACTCCAAAAGGCCGATAAACAGGACCACTGTGCCTCATACGGAGACCCGCCGCCCCACAGCAGGCTACCCAATCCTCCGGGGGGGGGGGGGCAGTTTGCACGGACCCTCTCCGTTAGCCTGAGCCGAGACTCATTTTCCAGCCCAACCTGACCGAAGTCGGAGGTGGAGATAGGACCATTTGATCAGAGCTAACATCTCCCAGTGCGCCACCGCCCTTATGGGTTACAAGAGCCGGACCCCGACTCCCCGGTTAAGCCACCAGTTATTGCACACTCTAACCCATTTAGCGTCAGTGGAAAAACATGACGTGCAATCTATTGAAATATATTTTATATGAACTCGTACGCCTCCGCTAATGTCAGTTCAAAAAGGTCAACACGCCTATGAAATCGTACACTGCTGACAGCGGTTTCTTACTGAAAGCTTATTCTAGTGGGGGGGTTTCGGTAATTATCGGTTTATTGTTGATATCACAAAATGTATGGCATGATAAGTGATCGTTGTCCCTACGATACTTTTTCTAATAAAGCTCGGTGTGTTTGTCTAATAAATAGCAATTAATTACATAAAATCATCATTTTAAATTTCAGTAAATAGTCGAAATCAACCCTTATCTCTAATTATACGATAAGTAGTGTTTAGCAGTTTCTTTTTAAACTACGTACGTAATACATAGCTGACAACCATGAAGCCATATCCGGAAGCGCCGCAGAGAAAGCGACCCACCATGAACTGCGGCAATGACGACGAAAACAAAGTGATCAAAGGAGCAACTATGGTGAAGATCAAAGCGACCCACATCGTCTTCCGTCGACCAATACTAAAAATAAATGTGATTAAAATCGATCAGGCTCTCCCGACGAATATCTGTTGTGAAGCAAAATGCGCGAGAAATACGATCTGCTAACAATCGTTAGGTGACATATTTCTAATAAAATTACCAAACGCAATTAGAGTATAAAATTACATGTCAAACGATTTCTTCAAGCTCACTTAAAATTAAATTATTTCTTTAATTAATTAGTACCGTAACCCCCAAGCTGCCGATTAATCCAAAGCATCTCAGGTTTGGCAAAAATAATAGTTGAGAGTCTCTAATCAGTTACAATAAAGTTAGAGATATTTATGACTATTATAAAATATTAAAAATTCTAAACAATAGGTGTTTCCACAAAATGGACCTTCTTCCCCAAAATAGGTCACAATTTAAAAAGTACACGCCGGAATTTTAAGGATCACTTGATAATCGCACGGGCAGATAAACTATAAATAAACTTAGGCTAATGACGCTGAAAACATTATTATTATAATTCGATATTTTCCAATTTATTTTTTGAATACATCTATTTAATTCTTGAATAAATAATAATACATAATAATAATCAGCTAGGCTATAAGGAACCACCGTAGGCCTAAGTCATCGATCAGCTATTTTAAGTCTTCATTTTTAAAAGTGTCAAATGAATGCTTGTTTTGGAACAAATGGTGTACAATTTGACGCAAAATTAAACTCTAGACCGTGAACCTTTCGTCAAGATATTGGACTAGCACTTTTTCTCATCCTGAAAATGAGGTTTAAATAGAATCAATTGATCAATTCGTCTGTTTATCCATAAATTATCTAGAAAAATGGCCACAAGCCGATATTTTAGGGAAACCAAATTAGCCACCCTACTCCCATTTAAAATATTTTTCCAGGAACCTTGCCCTACTCCAAAGTCCCAGATTAAGTGAAAGGTTTCCACCTATTATGAAATTGTTCCCTATTTATTAAATGAAAACGGCAAAGTACTGCTACTCTAGTGTCTGAGTAGAGGTTTCATTGCAATACGGTGACAAACATGAAAATGGTGTACGACTCTTACAAGGAAAATACCCGAGGTTAATTTTAACCAATTTTGATGAAACTCCGGGGTTTGGTAGACCTTTATGTAACATGAATACCGCTAAAGGAAATTTTGTCCGTGGGCTTTCGTTTTGCCATGGTAACCAAATATGTTTTGGAAAACTAAAATTGAGACTTTTCCCATTTAAAAAATTTAAAGTTTTAATTTTAATTTTTTTCTTTTCAAATCTATAAATTTATTCCTTTTTTTGTAAAAATCAAGTATATGCACTTTAGTAAAACGGGTAAATTTAAGTAAATGTCGAAACTTTGTATTATGTTTGAGTACATGTTGGTAACATTTGGTAAATTTGAGTAAATTTTAATAAATTTCTGTAAATGTAGGTAAAGTTCGTAAAATTTCAAAAAGTTTATTAAATTGGCTAAAATGGGGCATGAATTTTAATATTAGGAATATTCATTAAAATTATATAGTTCAAGTAAAAGTATATATTTGGGGATTTCATAAATTAATAAAGGTTGTTAATTTAGCATAAATATGGTTAAATGGGACGAAATGGGGTAATGTAATAAAATTTGAGAATATTTAAATAAATTTAATTAGAAAATTCACATCATTTTCGAGAGTTTCAAGAATTTGGATGAAATTAGTTTAATTGGGTATACATTTTCCAAAAAAATGAATAAAATCGCGAAAGGTAATACAAATGTGTATATAAGATATTTTGGAAGTTAAAAATGAAAATTTTGAATAACTTTTGTAAATTTGGATTCATGTAAAATTTGCCAATTGTGAAAAAATAGCTTACATTCGGGTAAAGTTTTTGTAATAACGAATTATTTTGTATATTCGTTAAATTTCTGTTTATGCGGTGAGGTCGATTTATAAAATTGTGGGGTGGCGGAGTGGTTAGCACTTTCGCCTCGCAACAAGAGGAGCCGGGTTATATCCCAGTTAGTGGCACTGGATGAAAACTCGGACCAACTCCTTCCGCGTTGAGTTTGCAAGTTCTCTTCTGGTATAAGGGGTTTTCCCCCGAGTTTTTCGTTTTTTTTTTTGAGAATTTGAGTACAGTAGAATAGGCTCTAGGCTCTCTAAATTGAATGGCGTATGAAGAATAATGCATTTAGCTCTTACAGTAGAATAGGCTCTAGGCTCTCTAAATTGAATGGCGTATGAAGAATAATGCATTTATCTATTACAGTAGAATAGGCTCTAGGCTCTCTAAATTGAATGTCGTATGAAGAATAATGCATTTATCTCTTATTTTTTAACACAATACCGAGGCTTCTTGTACATGTACCTTAGATAAAAGACAAATTAGACCACCATCCAAAACGTGTACGGGAACATTCTAGGACTGTAGACGTAGCATTATTGTGTACAATCTACGATCCTTGAAGTTCCCTCTACACGTTTCGAGGTGTGATTTATCTCTCGATTGAGTTCCACCCAGCTTATAGTTAATTCTGGGAGCAGTGATAATGTGATTGTACATTGATAACAACTTACACATCCGCCAAATATCCCAGAAGTAGCGACGCCACGAGGTCTCCGAAAAGTGTTATTGAGCTCAACAGACTCACTTTCCATTTTTGGTCGCATACAATGTTCCACTAAAACAACAGGTTTACTTTTTTTAAGGTTTCATAAATATTATTACAGCCATTGAATTGGGAATAATACTGCTAGAATTACAATTACGATTTCGGTTGCCCTGGTTAGGCGGGACCTGTTCTGATAAGACTATACGAAATTCATCTTTATAATTAGGTGGTAGCGCCATCTATATTTTGTAAAGTTGTATGGCTAAAAATAAATAATTATTAGCTAACTCACCGTAACTTGAGTTAAAAAGGATCGTGTTGACAGAATAAAATTATTATTAAACAACTTTATATTTTTGTTTGTTACAAGTAATCATACATTTCAATTTCACGTCAGATTCGCAAAAAAATTCTATTACAATATAGTTTCCACCACTAGAGACAGATGCCGCCACGGTAGAACGATCAAGTTGACAAAGTCTCCTTATTGAATGAAATTGGTTCCGCGCTAGCCAGATTTAGTTGTACCTCTATTTATTCCCAATTCAATGATTACAGCTAATGAAAATTTTTATCCAAAAGTATACAATGAATATTCTTAGTTGTATATTTTGAATATTCACAAAACGTTTTAAAAATATTAGAGATTTTTATTTACAAACAACAATTCCCTATATATCAGTTTTAGTAAATATAATATATAAAAGTTTGTGGCATTTGTTATTTAAAGAAATATCCAGAAAAAGAAACATGTCTCGCACAATAATCAAACATTCTATTGTATTTATAGCTTTTATATATTATTACACAATACTTTACTCTAATTCAACAAGTTAAATATTACCAACTTTTCAAACTAAACTAAAAAAAATACTATTTATATTTAATATAACTAATTTAAAGCTAATTAACCAAACGTAGAGTTATCGGTTCTTAAATTGGTGTGCCCAAATACTACTAAAGATTACTAAAGATTACTAAAGATTACTAAAGTATACTAAATATTACTAAAGATTACTAAAGATAAATATTTTCATGGTCGTGATCGCCTTTATTGCAGCCTATTTTATGCAATGTAAAAATATAAAGAAATTAAAAGAAAATAAATTAATTTTTAAAGAAAATAATTCTTTAAGGATAAGATTAGAGTCGATATTTTTAAGGAACTATCGACAATCCCTGGGCCTAAATCAAAGGCCCGTTAACGACATTTCGATTTAATGTATTTATCGGTTTTTGAAATTCGCTCGACCGCACGAACCGCTAGCCAGACATGGACAAAATCGTTGGTGATATTTAGAGTTTCACTAATTAAAAATCTTTTATATTTCCCACTCTCACTTTTCGTCACTCGCCGAGTGCACTCTTCCCCAAAGAGTGACATTTGTCAACGTCACCAATTTTACTCTTATTCTTGGCGGGAAACTTGAATTCAGTCCAAAAAGTATATTTTAGCCTTTTTTGCCATTAATAGATGGCACCACGCTCTCCGGTAAAGTCATTCTATTAAATACAAATCCAAATTTCCCGCCTTCTTTTAATAGCCTTGAAAATCGATAAGAGTGAAAGAGCTGACCTTGATTACCTTCACTTTTTTCGCGCGAGTTCACTGGGCGAGTGACGAGTGGATTGGAGTGAGAACAGTGAGTAGGGAAAATCACTCGCACAAATTCACTCAGAGTTTTGCCCATGTCTGACCATTACACTAAAAAGTGAAAACTTTACTAACTTTTTCTACCGCAGTATCTTGATAGACGTTTTTAGAATAATTCCAGTGAAGACAAGTATAGGATTTATTTCCAAGAAAAAATTGGCACTGATCTTTCGAAACGGCCACAATCTCGTTCGGGTGCACATTTATATCGTCAATACTACGACCGATGTCGCAAAAGAACTCGATGTCCGGGGTCAAAAATGGCCCAACGAAGTTGTACACAGCGGCGATGAATTCGATATAAACAACTGTGGCGAAAGCGACACTTTGGTACAAACCGAAATTCCCGATGAACCTCGACACGTCGCTACGCGCTTTATCGTCCTCCATCTCTCAACGGGCGAGCGATTCAGCCAACTGTTTGTTCCGTCTGATACATAACACGATGCATGACTACATGCTTGTAGTTGCGTTAGAATTTGGCCTCGATGGAGGCCATGCAGGTGTACCAAACAAAGCAGGCGTTCCCGTTTGCACTTTATATGGAACGAATGAAAACATAGACGTAGAACATTTTTGAATCTACTTCTCACATTCATGAAGTTTACTGGTAAAAAATAATTAACTACATGGTCAATGGAGGTAAGTGTGATCAGGGGGTAAGTGTGATCACCCCTATTATTTCCACAAATATTATTATCATAAAATATTTTATGAAAGATATTGAAATGTACTTAATTATACACATTTTGTATATTTTCAATATTATTTTAAATTAAATTTAGTTTTTAAAACTTTTAGTGGAAAAAACGTTATACTTTTCTACTTGTGTTTAGAGATTTTATGCCCAAATGAAAAAATCTGTAACTTTTTCCTAACTGTCAAACCTGTTTCATATTTTGGTATTTTGTAGTCTGCTTATCGTTTTACGTGCTGGGAAAATTTTTAATTTTTCTAATAATTTGAGGTTTTCAAAATTTAATCTGTAAAAACTCTTTCTAAATTTGCAGTGTGGGGTAAGTGTGATCAGTTAATCAATGTTAAAATTTGGTAAAGTAATTAATGGTTTATATATAATTTTCTTGATGTTAACTTAGCTATATAAGCATCTAGGTACTTTAGTTTAAAAATACATAATTTTAGAGCTACGAAAAAAATACAGCTTTATTTGGACACCATATTTAACCTCTGTATGTAATTTCATTGCGATTGGTCAAAAACCTCACGTGATCACCATTACCACACCCACCTAACACACTTGCCCCGCATTTTGGGCGTAAGTGTGATCAGTCACAGATTTGAATTAAATAATTAGTATTTAAATAACTATTTATTTGATATTAAATTTGATTGCGTAGTTCTGTAGAATAAAGTTGCCATATTAATGGTATCAATGCTGTTTTTAGTTTAGGAATAATTTCAAGTAAACTCCCAAATATAAATATTTTGATAATACTTACCTCCATTAACCCCGAGGGGTCGGACACTTGCCATTATTTTGTACGGGATTTCGGGCTTTCGTAGAGATTTTGGCGATTTTATCATTACTTTTTGAAGTGATTTTGGGATTTCAATGTTAATTTACCATAGAGAGAGTTGAAAGATTTCGCGATTTTTAGACAAAATGTACAGGATTTTGGTAAATGTCCGACCCCTCGATTAACCCTAAATTAAATTTTCTTTAGATAAGGAATTTTAAACAATGTCCCAAAAAATCAGGATTTATTTTGCCATATTTTATGTCTATATTTTTAAACAAGGGAACTCTTTTATAAGGAAATTTCTGAAAAAATTAAAAATCATGGTTTTGAAAAACGGTATATTTAACCGATAAGTTGAAACTGGTTCATTTAATAGGACGAAACGTTTCTTTAAAGTGAACTAAACAGTGAAACGAAATTACTAAGGTATAGATCAGCATTAATTGGCTAAAATATATATACTGATTACAAACATAATAACTGAGAATCGCCTTCAAAAATGCTATAAGACAACCTTATAATTTAAAAATCTACTGGAACTTTCTAAAAGTTTATTTTAGATATTTATAAATATTTGACTAAAAGTTTGTCAACCTAAGCACGGCCAACTTTGATCACGCGCTGTTCGCGCTACAGCGGCCAACACATTCGTCGAAATCCCGCGAGTAAGGATTTTCCCCTATAAACTGTACTATAACGTGTAGGAGTTCAGCGCCCCGCTCGGTTGTTATATTGACTTCCATGTAAAAACTATTCAAAAAATAATAATCCGCTAGGGGCGCTGACGTCATACACATCTTTTGCTCATAGGTTAACACAGAAACGTCAACGAATGAGATGGCCGCTGTAGCGCGAGATATCAAAGTTGTCCATGACCTAAGTCTTGATAAAGGAATCGCGGGTCGACGAACTTCAGTTTGTCACTTGAGTCAAAATACATCCGATATCCAAGTAACTGCTTTTCCTTGTTAAAAACATGTATTTCTTGTACTAATTCGACGGTGGCTGACAATCATGTGCTGTTCATTAACTTGAATATTACCTTGATTTGCAAAATCCGACAAAAGCTGCCGACATTTTGAACGCTAATCCAGTTAAGGTGATACGCTAATTTTTAAACGAAATGTCTGTCGCTGATAAGAAAATCTTTAAAATCAGAATAGTCAAAGCATTAAGGTAAATGACCTAGAATATGGAAAACACAGTGCCGGATTTACCATAAGGCACAGAGCCTAGGGCCTACAACAGTGGCGTAGCCATGATTTTGTTTCGGGGGGGGGGGCTTTTACGGCCTATACGAAAGATAGATAGATATAGATGGTAGCCAATCTAGAGGTAAGTGCCTGGGACCTATGAACACCTAAACAGAAATCTCAAGTCTGGAACAAAATGATACAGTCTGATCATTTAAGTGATATCGTTAATTATCTTTAGCCTGAGCCTCACAGCTTACGGACTTTGCACACTATAAATTACCGTGTTAAGCCCAGTTCACACTATACAATTAATTGGGCCACTTAATTGAAACCAACTAATTGTAAGCAAGAAAATTGAATTGTGTGCGAGGGGTCGGACACTTGCCATTATTTTGTACGGGATTTCGGGCTTTCGTAGAGATTTTGGCGATTTTATCATTACTTTTTGAAGTGATTTTGGGATTTCAATGTTAATTTACCATAGAGAGAGTTGAAAGATTTCGCGATTTTTAGACAAAATGTACGGGATTTTGGTAAATGTCCGACCCCTCGATAGTGTGAACAGAAAAATTGTAACCATTGTTCCAACTTTTTCTGTTCACACTGTACAGTTTTCTTGCTTACAATAGGCGCTAGCATAAATTATTCGTGTCTTGTTCAACTTGTTAAAATGTTCCACGCGCTCTTTAATATTTTAGCGTAAAAGGCTCGCGCAATTTTTTTCTTTCAATGAGCACGCGCGAAATCGCTCGAGCCCGTTTATGCTAAAATATCAAGACGCGCGTGGAACTTTTTAACAAGTTGAATAAGACATAAATAGAGTTGATGCTAGCGTCTATTAGTTGGTTTCAATTAAGTGGCCGAATTAATTGTATAGTGTGAACTGGGCTTTAGTGTATATTTAAATATAAGAGCTTTCGTTCCATTTTGTAGTTTTTGGTTGATATAGAAACCATGTTGGCTATTTACGGAAGCTTTTAAAAATGACTGTGATTTAGATATAGATATGTTATTGTTAATTTAAAATTTTTACTTTAAATAAACAAAAATAAAATAATTTAAACCAGAGATAAGTGAGTCTGTATACCGATAAGGGGGCACCTGCGGGCGGGGGAAACGGGGGTGAAACAGGCCCCTGTAGGGGCCCCCATTTTGCGGCAATATTCGGCGGGGTCAAAAGGTTAGGTCAAAAGGTTAGCTTATTTACGAGGTTAGATGATTTACGATGTTACCCTGGGTCAATAGGTTATCTATGGCGGTGTGGACACGATGCAAACAGCCGTTAAATAGGGGAAATAGGGGTGAAACAGGCCCCTGTAGGGGTCCCATTTTGCGTACATTTTCGGCAGGTCAAAAGGTTAGGTCAATAGGTTAGAAGATTTACGATGTTACCCTGGGTCAATAGGTTATCTATGGCGGTGTGGACAACGATGTTATGCAAACAGCCCGTTAAATGGGCCCATCGTAGTTAATATCTGGCGTGGTAACCCATTTTAGGTCAAAAGGTTAGCTGATTTACGAGGTTAGATGATTTACGATGTTATAACCCATAAAACCCAGGTGTTAACCCATTTTAGGTCAATAGGTTATCTGCCCCTATTCGGCAGACGGTGTGGACAACGATGTTATGCAAACAGCCGTTAAATAGATTCCGTCATAGTGAATGTCGGGCCTAGGGCACCTGTCTTTCGAGCTGGTAATAAATAGTTCAATGGGTTTTCGCCGACAAACACTTTCAAACACTTTCGGGCCCCTAAGGGTTGTAAAAGGGTACCGTAAAATAGCGGGTGGTCATCGGTAAAAGTGTTTTGGAAAAAAAGAGCAGAGTGTATACAAATTATAAGGTTTTATTATTGCTCCCAATCGCTAGAAATTTGCTTTTTTTTTCCATTCACTATAAATCGCAGCAGTTTGCCAGAATTAGTTTTATCTCTCCGAAATAATTAATGTACCCAAAATTGGACCGCCAGTTTATTATTCTTTTTAGGGGGATCTCTATGGGCGTTTAACATTACAATAAAGCTAAAGGGTCCAGTTTGGGGTACATTTGGTCCAAAATGGGGTACATAGGGGCGAAAATGGTGACTTTGGTCGTTTTTAGGGTACATTTGGTCCATTTGGGTCCATTTTTGGGTACATCCGAATTGCAATTGGAAAACGAAGAGCCGTAATTTGTTCCACCCATCCCTAAACTCCTTAAATTTATTGCTATAATTTATTTATCGCTGGCGAACCCTAGAATATAATTAATAAGGACAAGTTATTTAAATTTAATTTAGAGCTTTTGTTTACAAGATTACGACTAATCCGATATGATATATAATCCGTTTAAATCGTAATTTATCTATATAATTGTAATTAATTCGACATTTTAAAGGGTTGAAACGAACTACCTTCTGCAACTTGTATAAATAATTTAATTAAAAGTTCTAACTCACGTATTTGTAGTGTCTAGCCGCAGTATCGTCTGACATACGAGGGACAGCGACTTCCCACCCCACCACACCCCACAGTCGCATTCGAATCTTCTTTAACTAAGAACTATCTGCATAATTAATTTTTATAAAGTAAAAAAATATCCTTATTAATAGTTAATTAATAAGACATAAATAATTATGCTTTATATGCTTTACGTAATGTGTTTACATCTATATTAAGCTATTTTATATTTGTTCCCAGTGGCCGTATAAATCATCCCAGGCGCGCGAAGACATTTCAAAGACCTGGTGTGTGATTTTATTGCATAGAGCTACAGATATATCGAGCTCAGACGTAAAACCCGTAGTAACGAAAAGCTCGGATGAAAGTGAATACCGAGGGTTAACTTTCCGCTGAGTCGGATCAAATTTAGACATTTTAGTAGGCCCAGGAACGTTATCTACACAGCTTCGTTTAGACATGATGCTCGAGAAACGGTTTGTAGTGTACTGCCGATAATATAGCGATAATAATTTGATGACGTAATCAGGATGACGTAATGGGTTGACTCAATGACTCACGCGATTAGTCAAATTTTGCGGTGTTATGTGTATAGCGACGGCCATATTGGTAAACCAAAGAGATAGAAATTCTACAAGTCCCATTAAAAGTAAAATCAACGCGATTAGTAATGCGTTTTTAGGATTGTTCGCGATAAGGCGAGTAACGGGAAAGGCGGGATCGTCCCTATTCGGTAGGGCTGGTGGAATCATCTGACATGATGTTATGCAAACAGCCAGTAGCTATAAACCCGAGTAATGGGCCCCCTACGGCATCTGTCAAACACTTTTTTCCACGTGCGAGTGGTGTTATGAAATAAATCCAAATAGTTCAATGGGTCGAGCCTTTTGTGTATCTATTCATAACTATTTTCACCGACAAACACTTTCCCCGTGTAACATTATTTTCAAACACTTTTACGATGCGCAAAGCTATCAGTCTTACGGAATATCGGCCCTAAGGGGTAAAGGGTAGATAGAGGATGGCCCTTGCCCCCAGCGCGTAAAATAGGCACAGCGGGTGTCCCCTCTCGCTAGCTAAAAGTGTCGTTTTTACATCAGGTGTGGATTCTTCGCGCTAAAATGGTTATAACAAACGATTGTTCCCACCAAAAATGTAAAATCCATCTCCGCTGTTCTCGGATGAGGACGTAGCCATTTAAGTTTTTATCAATTTTTATATTTTTAGCTTGGCGATGTATTCCAAAATTAAATGGTAACCACGTATGCGTTACAATTTCAAGATGCAAGATACTCGAGAATGGTAAAATAGTCTATATTTAAAGTTAAAATGCGAAAACTATATTTGTATAGTCGAAATTTATTTTAACGTATTAAAATAAAAATTCATCTTTCTGACAAGAGTCTTACCCATCATACATACACCATCTAATCTGGAATCTATGTTTAACAATTGGAGGAATTCGTGTTTACGATAGGCTCTTTTTTAACGTAATTTAGTACATTAATTGAGTATTTTGAAATATTTTAATATCGGAATTTTTTTTGATGTATTAAAAGTAGAGTTAAGATGCTTTTATAGTATTTTCTATGTATTAGCATATCTGAACTTGCGGTTCAATTTTGGGTACATGGACCACTTACACGCTAATGATATTCAAATGAAGTTTAAAAATATTTCCATTTGAACGAGTCCCTCTTTTTATATCAGCAAAGTACTGAACGATTCTATCTTATGGATTTAAATAGTTCTAACAATAGTACAACTACAACATTTGAGAAAGACACTTTTCCCATTGTGAAAGTGGAATACAAAATAAGAATCACTTCAATTTAAAACGCACTTTAAATTTAAGTATAGACTATTTTACCATTCTCGAGTAACTCTTTTTTTCTTTAAAAGCTGAAGAAATATTAGAAACGACATCAGTGATCAATTAATTGTTTCCGAGTATGACAGACGATTTTTGATATTAAAGAGTCATTTTCCAAAAGTAAGATTGTTTTCGGTTATTTTTTTTTAAAGCTAGCTTAGAAATCACATTATTTTTATATATAATTATTTAGTTGTAATGTTAATTCTTAATTACTGGTAGCCTTCACTAGAAACTATTATAAGAATTATATATGAATTTATAACCAAGCGTGTATTTACCACTAGTGAATGCAATATCAGTCGAAGAATTGAAGAAAGACGGAATCACGTCATTATTAAGAACTGGTGACTACTTCTGTATATATTGTGACGGTTCAGTTTTTCATGTTCCAACTGTCGGACGGCTAGCATGGTGCTGTGACGGATACTCAATCTGTTTGAAGTACCGTAAAGCTGTTTATTTCCAATCAAAAAGAATTCTAAGTATAAGAATTCCTCCAGGTGTATTAAAAGCGTTACCACGCATATATTTGTGTTTAAATTGTGATATGTTGGGCACTAAGAGAGCAGCCAATTTGTCATATTGCGAAGTAACTGGTGGATGTTGTGTATTTCCAAAAATTAAAAAATAATAATAGTATGTGTGTGTTTTTCTATTATTTTTCCACCTATATTTGGCGTATTGAAAGCTATTTTAACGTATTGAACGTAGAGTCAGGGGTTTTTATAGTATTTTACTACCTATATTTACATTTTGGAAAGCTATTTAAACGTATTGAGCGTACAGAGTATTTTGCATTATTTATGGTAATAAAAGGTAATTATTGTAGAAAATAAAAGATATTTTAATTAAAACATTTCGGTGATCTATTCCAAAATTAAATGGCAACCCCGTATGCGTAACAATTTCAATATGCAAGATACTCGAGAATGGTAAAATAGTCTATATTTAAAGTTAAAATGCGAAAACTATATTTGTAGTGTTCAATTTAAAAGAAAATTACTTCAGCTTTTAAATAAGATTTTTTTTCTGTATCTACCCTATATCATTTACATATTATTTTTTTATTCTAATTTAACCATAACTTTAAAAACGTTGCACGTCTGAATAGCTGTGTAGAGTACGATTAACAAAGATAAATATTTCTGGGTTCAGTTAATGTGATGATTCGAGTGAAAAATTTGAATATGTTAAAGTTATTGGATTGAAGGAAACTTCAGTGTTTTCAGAGTGATAATTAAGGGAAGTTGCCGTACAATATAGTTGAAAATTATCTTTTTAAGTCTGTGTCCACCCATTGATTATGTTAGGAAGTGAAAAAATTTCATTTAGCAAGCTTTTCTTCAATTTCGGTATCCACCCTGTATCATTTAAAAGTTCAAGCATTGTTTTTATCAAATTAATTTCAAAAATATCTTAAAACAAGCTTCCCTAAGTCTGACTAGCTCTGTAGGGTAATAATAAAATAGCTAAATATTTTTTGGGTTTAATACTTGTGATGCTTAGTGAAAATTTTCCATATATTACAGTATTAGGTTGGCTAATTATTTTTTTCACCTGCTACCATTCTCAACGGGTGAACATAGAATAACAAAGATAATTGTCCAATATATTTAAAGCCAACTTTCCTTACATTTCTCTATGAAAACACTGAAGCTTCTTTCAATGCGATAACTTTATTACATTCATTTTTTTTCCAGAATTACAATTATTGAATCGAAAAAAATATGGAACCACCCTAGAATTAACCAACACAGGTATTCAGAAGAGATGGTATTCAATTTAAAAAAATTACTTTTTTTGGATCCACCCTATATCAGTTATATAAAACCTGAAATTATTTATTTTTTTGAATTCTAATTTAACCATCACTTTAAAAACGGTAACTTCCCTTAAATTTCAAACTGAAAACACTAAAGTTTCATGCAATCCAATAACTTTGACTTTTGAAATTTTTTCACTCAGAATCATCACATTAAATGGGAGCCACTCTGTATCGTAAAATTAAAAGCTCAAGCAATTTTTTTTCCAAATTCATTTTTAACTTATCTTAAAACACGCTTCACTAAGTCTGACTAGCTCTGTAGGTTAATAATAAAATAGCTAAATATTTTTTGGATTCAATAATTTTGATTCTGAGTGAAATATTTGCATATATTACAGTATTAGTTTGACTAATTAATTTTTTTTTATCTGCTACCATATTCAATGGTTGAACATAGAATAATAAAGGTAATTTTCCACTATATTTAAAGCCAACTTCCCTTACATTTCACTATGAAAACACTGAAGTTTCTTTCAATGCGATAACTTTATTACATGCATTTTTTTCCCAGAATTACGATTATGGAATCGAAAAAAAATATGTGACCACCTTAGAATTACCCAACACAGGTATTCAGAAGAGATGGTGTTCAATTTAAAAAAATTACTTTTTTTGGATCCACCCTATATCAGTTATAAAAAACCTGAAATTATTTATTTTTTTCAATTCTAATTTAACCATCACTTTAATAACGGTAACTTCCCTTAAATTTCAAACTGAAAACACTAAAGTTTCATGCAATCCAATAACTTTGACTTTTGAAAATTTTTCACTCAGAATCATCACATTAAATGGGAGCCACTCTGTATCGTACAATTAAAAACTCAAGCATTGTTTTTATCAAGTTAATTTTAAACATATCTTAAAACACGCTTCTCTTAGTCTGACTAGCTCTGTAGGTTAATAATAAAATAGCTAAATATTTTTTGGATTCAATAATTTTGATTCTGAGTGAAATATTTGCATATATTACAGTATTAGTTTGACTAATTAATTTTTTTTTCATCTGCTACCATACTCAATGGTTGAACATAGAATAATAAAGGTAATTTTCCACTATATTTAAAGCCAACTTCCCTTACATTTCACTATGAAAACACTGAAGCTTCTTTCAATGCGATAACTTTATTACATGCATTTTTTTCCCAGAATTACGATTATGGAATCGAAAAAAAATATGTGACCACCTTAGAATTACCCAACACAGGTATTCAGAAGAGATGGTGTTCAATTTAAAAAAATTACTTTTTTTGGATCCACCCTATATCAGTTATAAAAAACCTGAAATTATTTATTTTTTTCAATTCTAATTTAACCATCACTTTAATAACGGTAACTTCCCTTAAATTTCAAACTGAAAACACTAAAGTTTCATGCAATCCAATAACTTTGACTTTTGAAAATTTTTCACTCAGAATCATCACATTAAATGGGAGCCACTCTGTATCGTACAATTAAAAACTCAAGCATTGTTTTTATCAAGTTAATTTTAAACCTATCTTAAAACACGCTTCCCTAAGTCTGACTAGCTCTGTAGGTTAATAATAAAATAGCTAAATATTTTTTGGGAGTCAATAATTTTGATTCTGAGTGAAATATTTGCATATATTACAGTATTAGTTTGGCTAATTATTTTTTTTTCATCTGCTACCATACTCAATGGGTGAACATAGAATAACAAGGGTAATTTTCCATTATATTTAAAACCAACTTCCCTTACATTTCACTATGGAAACACTGAAGCTTCTTTCAATGCGATAACTTAATGACATGCAATTTTTTTGCCCAGAATTACAATAATTGAATCGAAAAATTATCCAACTCGGCTTATTACGCGGATAATACAGAAATATAAATTACTTGATCAAAACGTTTTACGAATAATTTTGAGAGCTTTATCTATTGAATAAAAGTTAACCATCCCCAACCTCAAGGGTGGTATCGCGCTTAGATAGAAGACCCGATATGTTCGCGAATTCCGACAACGACCATAATTACAAACTATGTTTTTTATATTTTTTATTTATTTCTTTCTTTTATTTTGTTTAATTATATATATTTAAAATTGAAGCTGAAACAAATTTTAAAATGACTTTGGTTTCCCCATAAGACATGCTACCCTCCCCACCTCGCCGTCTTGCGCGCGTGCGCTGATTTCCCCTGGGGGGGGGGCGCGGTCTGGGGCGCGGATTTCTCGGGGGGGGGGCGCGGTCGGGGGGAACTTTGGGACGAAAAAATATTTATGCATACATATAGTGGATGCTACTGTTCTTTAGCCGCGCGCGTTTTTTCTCAAAGGCTAGTGTTACGTCGTCATAAACGGAGTATAAATTCCCGTCGCGCGACTACACCCCGTTTTATTCATAACTAAACCCTCAGTATCGTGTCGGTGGCATGGCGAGAATGGCCGTTGTCGAATTTGACTTTCTACTAGGAAAATCCGCCTCGCGCTCCGGCGGAGAGCCCCCCGACATTGTCGTGAAGGAACTAGCTATATCAACAGTATCGACCCCTCCCGCCGTTCAAGCTTGGACTTTCGAACAACCCTATCCAGTACAACAACTTCCGAACGCCATTAAAAGACAAAACGGCTGGGTGTCTAGGAACCTTCACGGTATTTGCTGGACCGCGGGGTATCTCCCCTATTATAAACTACCCGCCTGCCTTATATCAGCTGTATCGAGTGCTGATTAGATTTTTACAAAAGGAGACGTAAAGTGTAAATTTTTAGCCGATTATATTGAGACCGCCATATACGATTTGGAAACTTTTAACTGTCCCCGAGCTGCGACTTTTGATACGCCCCCGCCAGTGAAATGTCTATTCAGACATCAAACTCTAAACACCCGACAACCGTGTTCTTTGGAACGAAGTCTACTTTTCGCCGACTGGATTACCCAGAACCGCGCTGAAATAGACAACCAAATACGATGTCCATTTTAATTTTTTTTGTATCGCACTATAATATTTTTATTTGACTCGTAAAAGAAAAATAATTTTTGTAATATATCATCTTATAAAAATTTTTTGTAAAAATAAATATTTTTTATTATCTTATAAATCCGACTCGTTATTTCTCATTGCTCGCGTCATTTTTTTAGATTACGTAATTAATAGTTCATTGTGTCCATTCATTCGCCCACGTTGGAAAAATATTATAAACGTATTTTAGAATTTTAAAAATATTAAGTGTCAATTTACCCAAATGTAAAATTTACTTTATACGGTCACCTTTAAAAATAACAATGTATTCAATATAAAAACGTTTATTCACATTTTCTTTACAGCGGTTTTAATATTATGAATTTGATTAGTTTTACAATATTCTTGAAAATAAATCAGAGCAGCCATTTCCTTTTCAGTCGGCATTTTTAATTCGGCTAGCAGGTTAGATGTAGTTGACTCGGTTGATTCCATTGTGGCGCCGCGCTTTTTACATTCCCCAATAAGTTCGTTAAGATAATCGATAATTTTATCATCTGACATTTCCTCGACCTCCGTGTAATGGAGAGATTCACTCGCATCACAATCACACGCCAGATCCGAATCTTCTTTCATTGTATTACACGATAAATGAGTCATTAAATGTTGTTTGAAACCTCTCACGGACCGGTATATTTCCGCGCATATCCAGCATTTCTTGGGTACACTAAGCGGAGACATCTTCCTCTTTCCCATAGCGGCTGGCTTATGAAAACCACAACGCATCTACGTAATCTTTACGTTTCATGGTGTAGATTACGTCATCTTTAGTGAGTCATTTTTAAATTACGTCATTTTTATAGATTACGTCATTTTTATAGATTACGTCATTTTTATAGATTACGTCATTTTGGGGGGTTTAAACCCAGAAATATTATTCCGTAGCTCAAAGAGAATCGGGATGGCATAAATATATTGTGAATTTTAAAAACGGTTAAAGTCTCTTTTCATTAAGTATTTTTAAATATTTGAATATCGGAATTGTATTTCGTTGCGTTAAAAGTAGAGTTTAGATGTATAGTCGTTTTAAGAAATACTCGTGATATAGTGTCAAGTGCCCAGCATATTTAAGTACTACAATGATATTAAAATAAAGTTTAAAAATATTTCCATTCTACGTTACTTTAACAACGAATATTCTATGACGTCAAAACACTCAAATCCATGTTTCAAAGTCAAATTAACAGCGCAAAACACTTAAATCTATGTTTTAATTTGATTTTTAAATTAACCGCGACGCGCCCCCCGACCGCGCCCCCCGACCGCGCCCCCCGAGAAATCCGCGCCCCAGACCGCCCCCCCCCCAGGGGAAACCAGCGCACGCGCGCAAGACGACGAGGTGGGGAGGGTAGCATGTCTTATGGGGAAACCAAAGTCATTTTAAAATTTGTTTCAGCTTCAATTTTAAATATATATAATTAAACAAAATAAAAGAAAGAAATAAATAAAAAATATAAAAAACATAGTTTGAAATTATGGTCGTTGTCGGAATTCGCGAACATATCGGGTCTTCTATCTAAGCGCGATACCACCCTTGAGGTTGGGGATGGTTAACTTTTATTCAATAGATAAAGCTCTCAAAATTATTCGTAAAACGTTTTGATCAAGTAATTTATATTTCTGTATTATCCGCGTAATAAGCCGAGTTGGATAATTTTTCGATTCAATTATTGTAATTCTGGGCAAAAAAATTGCATGTCATTAAGTTATCGCATTGAAAGAAGCTTCAGTGTTTCCATAGTGAAATGTAAGGGAAGTTGGTTTTAAATATAATGGAAAATTACCCTTGTTATTCTATGTTCACCCATTGAGTATGGTAGCAGATGAAAAAAAATTAATTAGCCAAACTAATACTGTAATATATGCAAATATTTCACTCAGAATCAAAATTATTGACTCCCAAAAAATATTTAGCTATTTTATTATTAACCTACAGAGCTAGTCAGACTTAGGGAAGCGTGTTTTAAGATATGTTTAAAATTAACTTGATAAAAACAATGCTTGAGTTTTTAATTGTACGATACAGAGTGGCTCCCATTTAATGTGATGATTCTGAGTGAAAAATTTTCAAAAGTCAAAGTTATTGGATTGCATGAAACTTTAGTGTTTTCAGTTTGAAATTTAAGGGAAGTTACCGTTATTAAAGTGATGGTTAAATTAGAATTGAAAAAAATAAATAATTTCAGGTTTTTTATAACTGATATAGGGTGGATCCAAAAAAAGTAATTTTTTTAAATTGAACACCATCTCTTCTGAATACCTGTGTTGGGTAATTCTAAGGTGGTCACATATTTTTTTTCGATTCCATAATCGTAATTCTGGGAAAAAAATGCATGTAATAAAGTTATCGCATTGAAAGAAGCTTCAGTGTTTTCATAGTGAAATGTAAGGGAAGTTGGCTTTAAATATAGTGGAAAATTACCTTTATTATTCTATGTTCAACCATTGAGTATGGTAGCAGATGAAAAAAAAATTAATTAGTCAAACTAATACTGTAATATATGCAAATATTTCACTCAGAATCAAAATTATTGAATCCAAAAAATATTTAGCTATTTTATTATTAACCTACAGAGCTAGTCAGACTTAGTGAAGCGTGTTTTAAGATAAGTTAAAAATGAATTTGGAAAAAAAATTGCTTGAGCTTTTAATTTTACGATACAGAGTGGCTCCCATTTAATGTGATGATTCTGAGTGAAAAAATTTCAAAAGTCAAAGTTATTGGATTGCATGAAACTTTAGTGTTTTCAGTTTGAAATTTAAGGGAAGTTACCGTTTTTAAAGTGATGGTTAAATTAGAATTCAAAAAAATAAATAATTTCAGGTTTTTTATAACTGATATAGGGTGGATCCAAAAAAAGTAATTTTTTTAAATTGAACACCATCTCTTCTGAATACCTGTGTTGGGTAATTCTAAGGTGGTCACATATTTTTTTTCGATTCCATAATCGTAATTCTGGGAAAAAAATGCATGTAATAAAGTTATCGCATTGAAAGAAACTTCAGTGTTTTCATAGTGAAATGTAAGGGAAGTTGGCTTTAAATATAGTGGAAAATTACCTTTATTATTCTATGTTCAACCATTGAGTATGGTAGCAGATAAAAAAAAAATTAATTAGTCAAACTAATACTGTAATATATGCAAATATTTCACTCAGAATCAAAATTATTGAATCCAAAAAATATTTAGCTATTTTATTATTAACCTACAGAGCTAGTCAGACTTAGTGAAGCGTGTTTTAAGATAAGTTAAAAATGAATTTGGAAAAAAAATTGCTTGAGCTTTTAATTTTACGATACAGAGTGGCTCCCATTTAATGTGATGATTCTGAGTGAAAAAATTTCAAAAGTCAAAGTTATTGGATTGCATGAAACTTTAGTGTTTTCAGTTTGAAATTTAAGGGAAGTTACCGTTTTTAAAGTGATGGTTAAATTAGAATTCAAAAAAATAAATAATTTCAGGTTTTATATAACTGATATAGGGTGGATCCAAAAAAAGTAATTTTTTTAAATTGAATACCATCTCTTCTGAATACCTGTGTTGGTTAATTCTAGGGTGGTTCCATATTTTTTTCGATTCAATAATTGTAATTCTGGAAAAAAAATGAATGTAATAAAGTTATCGCATTGAAAGAAGCTTCAGTGTTTTCATAGAGTAATTTAAGGAAAGTTGGCTTTAAATATATTGGACAATTATCTTTGTTATTCTATGTTCACCCGTTGAGAATGGTAGCAGGTGAAAAAAATAATTAGCCAACCTAATACTGTAATATATGGAAAATTTTCACTAAGCATCACAAGTATTAAACCCAAAAAATATTTAGCTATTTTATTATTACCCTACAGAGCTAGTCAGACTTAGGGAAGCTTGTTTTAAGATATTTTTGAAATTAATTTGATAAAAACAATGCTTGAGCTTTTAAATGATACAGGGTGGATACCGAAATTGAAGAAAAGCTTGCTAAATGAAATTTTTTCACTTCCTAACATAATCAATGGGTGGACACAGACTTAAAAAGATAATTTTCAACTATATTGTACGGCAACTTCCCTTAATTATCACTCTGAAAACACTGAAGTTTCCTTCAATCCAATAACTTTAACATATTCAAATTTTTCACTCGAATCATCACATTAACTGAACCCAGAAATATTTATCTTTGTTAATCGTACTCTACACAGCTATTCAGACGTGCAACGTTTTTAAAGTTATGGTTAAATTAGAATAAAAAAATAATATGTAAATGATATAGGGTAGATACAGAAAAAAAATCTTATTTAAAAGCTGAAGTAATTTTCTTTTAAATTGAACACTACAAATATAGTTTTCGCATTTTAACTTTAAATATAGACTATTTTACCATTCTCGAGTATCTTGCATATTGAAATTGTTACGCATACGGGGTTGCCATTTAATTTTGGAATAGATCACCGAAATGTTTTAATTAAAATATCTTTTATTTTCTACAATAATTACCTTTTATTACCATAAATAATGCAAAATACTCTGTACGCTCAATACGTTTAAATATCTTTCCAAAATGTAAATATAGGTAGTAAAATACTATAAAAACCCCTGACTCTACGTTCAATACGTTAAAATAGCTTTCAATACGCCAAATATAGGTGGAAAAATAATAGAAAAACACACACATACTATTATTATTTTTTAATTTTTGGAAATACACAACATCCACCAGTTACTTCGCAATATGACAAATTGGCTGCTCTCTTAGTGCCCAACATATCACAATTTAAACACAAATATATGCGTGGTAACGCTTTTAATACACCTGGAGGAATTCTTATACTTAGAATTCTTTTTGATTGGAAATAAACAGCTTTACGGTACTTCAAACAGATTGAGTATCCGTCACAGCACCATGCTAGCCGTCCGACAGTTGGAACATGAAAAACTGAACCGTCACAATATATACAGAAGTAGTCACCAGTTCTTAATAATGACGTGATTCCGTCTTTCTTCAATTCTTCGACTGATATTGCATTCACTAGTGGTAAATACACGCTTGGTTATAAATTCATATATAATTCTTATAATAGTTTCTAGTGAAGGCTACCAGTAATTAAGAATTAACATTACAACTAAATAATTATATATAAAAATAATGTGATTTCTAAGCTAGCTTTAAAAAAAAAATAACCGAAAACAATCTTACTTTTGGAAAATGACTCTTTAATATCAAAAATCGTCTGTCATACTCGGAAACAATTAATTGATCACTGATATCGTTTCTAATATTTCTTCAGCTTTTAAAGAAAAAAAGAGTTACTCGAGAATGGTAAAATAGTCTATACTTAAATTTAAAGTGCGTTTTAAATTGAAGTGATTCTTATTTTGTATTCCACTTTCACAATGGGAAAAGTGTCTTTCTCAAATGTTGTAGTTGTACTATTGTTAGAACTATTTAAATCCATAAGATAGAATCGTTCAGTACTTTGCTGATATAAAAAGAGGGACTCGTTCAAATGGAAATATTTTTAAACTTCATTTGAATATCATTAGCGTGTAAGTGGTCCATGTACCCAAAATTGAACCGCAAGTTCAGATATGCTAATACATAGAAAATACTATAAAAGCATCTTAACTCTACTTTTAATACATCAAAAAAATTCCGATATTAAAATATTTCAAAATACTCAATTAATGTACTAAATTACGTTAAAAAAGAGCCTATCGTAAACACGAATTCCTCCAATTGTTAAACATAGATTCCAGATTAGATGGTGTATGTATGATGGGTAAGACTCTTGTCAGAAAGATGAATTTTTATTTTAATACGTTAAAATAAATTTCGACTATACAAATATAGTTTTCGCATTTTAACTTTAAATATAGACTATTTTACCATTCTCGAGTATCTTGCATCTTGAAATTGTAACGCATACGTGGTTACCATTTAATTTTGGAATACATCGCCAAGCTAAAAATATAAAAATTGATAAAAACTTAAATGGCTACGTCCTCATCCGAGAACAGCGGAGATGGATTTTACATTTTTGGTGGGAACAATCGTTTGTTATAACCATTTTAGCGCGAAGAATCCACACCTGATGTAAAAACGACACTTTTAGCTAGCGAGAGGGGACACCCGCTGTGCCTATTTTACGCGCTGGGGGCAAGGGCCATCCTCTATCTACCCTTTACCCCTTAGGGCCGATATTCCGTAAGACTGATAGCTTTGCGCATCGTAAAAGTGTTTGAAAATAATGTTACACGGGGAAAGTGTTTGTCGGTGAAAATAGTTATGAATAGATACACAAAAGGCTCGACCCATTGAACTATTTGGATTTATTTCATAACACCACTCGCACGTGGAAAAAAGTGTTTGACAGATGCCGTAGGGGGCCCATTACTCGGGTTTATAGCTACTGGCTGTTTGCATAACATCATGTCAGATGATTCCACCAGCCCTACCGAATAGGGACGATCCCGCCTTTCCCGTTACTCGCCTTATCGCGAACAATCCTAAAAACGCATTACTAATCGCGTTGATTTTACTTTTAATGGGACTTGTAGAATTTCTATCTCTTTGGTTTACCAATATGGCCGTCGCTATACACATAACACCGCAAAATTTGACTAATCGCGTGAGTCATTGAGTCAACCCATTACGTCATCCTGATTACGTCATCAAATTATTATCGCTATATTATCGGCAGTACACTACAAACCGTTTCTCGAGCATCATGTCTAAACGAAGCTGTGTAGATAACGTTCCTGGGCCTACTAAAATGTCTAAATTTGATCCGACTCAGCGGAAAGTTAACCCTCGGTATTCACTTTCATCCGAGCTTTTCGTTACTACGGGTTTTACGTCTGAGCTCGATATATCTGTAGCTCTATGCAATAAAATCACACACCAGGTCTTTGAAATGTCTTCGCGCGCCTGGGATGATTTATACGGCCACTGGGAACAAATATAAAATAGCTTAATATAGATGTAAACACATTACGTAAAGCATATAAAGCATAATTATTTATGTCTTATTAATTAACTATTAATAAGGATATTTTTTTACTTTATAAAAATTAATTATGCAGATAGTTCTTAGTTAAAGAAGATTCGAATGCGACTGTGGGGTGTGGTGGGGTGGGAAGTCGCTGTCCCTCGTATGTCAGACGATACTGCGGCTAGACACTACAAATACGTGAGTTAGAACTTTTAATTAAATTATTTATACAAGTTGCAGAAGGTAGTTCGTTTCAACCCTTTAAAATGTCGAATTAATTACAATTATATAGATAAATTACGATTTAAACGGATTATATATCATATCGGATTAGTCGTAATCTTGTAAACAAAAGCTCTAAATTAAATTTAAATAACTTGTCCTTATTAATTATATTCTAGGGTTCGCCAGCGATAAATAAATTATAGCAATAAATTTAAGGAGTTTAGGGATGGGTGGAACAAATTACGGCTCTTCGTTTTCCAATTGCAATTCGGATGTACCCAAAAATGGACCCAAATGGACCAAATGTACCCTAAAAACGACCAAAGTCACCATTTTCGCCCCTATGTACCCCATTTTGGACCAAATGTACCCCAAACTGGACCCTTTAGCTTTATTGTAATGTTAAACGCCCATAGAGATCCCCCTAAAAAGAATAATAAACTGGCGGTCCAATTTTGGGTACATTAATTATTTCGGAGAGATAAAACTAATTCTGGCAAACTGCTGCGATTTATAGTGAATGGAAAAAAAAAGCAAATTTCTAGCGATTGGGAGCAATAATAAAACCTTATAATTTGTATACACTCTGCTCTTTTTTTCCAAAACACTTTTACCGATGACCACCCGCTATTTTACGGTACCCTTTTACAACCCTTAGGGGCCCGAAAGTGTTTGAAAGTGTTTGTCGGCGAAAACCCATTGAACTATTTATTACCAGCTCGAAAGACAGGTGCCCTAGGCCCGACATTCACTATGACTGAAACTATTTAACGGCTGTTTGCATAACATCGTTGTCCACACCGTCTGCCGAATAGGGGCAGATAACCTATTGACCTAAAATGGGTTAACACCTGGGTTTTATGGGTTATAACATCGTAAATCATCTAACCTCGTAAATCAGCTAACCTTTTGACCTAAAATGGGTTACCACGCCAGATATTAACTACGATGGGCCCATTTAACGGGCTGTTTGCATAACATCGTTGTCCACACCGCCATAGATAACCTATTGACCCAGGGTAACATCGTAAATCATCTAACCTATTGACCTAACCTTTTGACCTGCCGAAAATCTACGCAAAATGGGACCCCTACAGGGGCCTGTTTCACCCCTATTTCCCCTATTTAACGGCTGTTTGCATCGTGTCCACACCGCCATAGATAACCTATTGACCCAGGGTAACATCGTAAATCATCTAACCTCTTAAATAAGCTAACCTTTTGACCTAACCTTTTGACCCCGCCGAATATTGCCGCAAAATGGGGGCCCCTACAGGGGCCTGTTTCACCCCCGTTTCCCCCGCCCGCAGGTGCCCCCTTATCGGTATACAGTCTCACTTATCTCTTAAACCATATTTGTTTTACCAGATTTTTCATTTACAATCTAATGACGATTCTGGCTGTCTTGGCTTTAAAATGGATTGCATTTGCGCTGTTATTCGTATCCAGTGTTTCTGCCAGGCAACTAAATTCGAGATAAAAATAGGTTTTATATTCTTTGGCCCGACCAACGTCCAGATGTCCAAAATACAATAATTGTCTTTCGACTTGTTCCCAAACCTTCAAATAAAATTTATTTTGAAATAATTATTTTATTGAATTAAATTTTTCATCGATGCTAGTAGCGTTTCTTTCGGTTTTGATTTTCTGCGTACCTTTTTTGGATTATTTTTTGGTTGAAATTTGAACAAATTCTTCTAAGTGCTGTCACAGAAACATCGTATATTTTAGTCCACTTATGCGCACAAAAATATGTGTAACATCGGATATACTAAGAAAGTAAATGCACTATTTTTATTTATTAATAATGTTTTAATAATAATTTAAACCACATCTTTTAAATTCCTGAGATGGCGTTAATGATACGTTTTTTCAAAGCCGTTGCTTTATAATATTAATACAAAGGGATGCACAACGAGAAACCATATTACTGTCTTTTGATATTCAAAAATGTATTCAAACACCACCATAGAGGTAGAATAAATTACTGGAATTTTTTTAGTCTCGTCAAATAATATCGTTATGGATTTAATTATTTCAAAGTTCAACTTTAACCAAATAAAAGAAACATTTATGTTTAAATGGTGTTTCATTCTTTAATAAAAGTAAAAAAATTGCAAAGTGATGTATTGAAAGTGTAATGAAAAACTAGGTTTTACAACTTTTAATTATACCTTTAAAGGGAATATAACCTCTGGTATTTATGTCGCCCTCCGAGAGTTCCAATATTGTCCGCTGATTGTGAAGGGAATTAAGGAAATTGATGGGGTCTTCCATAAAGAACGCGTTGGAGGTTCTATTCCCTTTAAGTAAACGGTATAGGACAGTATAGTAACATATTTCGTCTTGAAATTAGTTCGGCAAACTCTGAATATCATCATAAGCCTATCATAAGGTCCCTATAAGCAAAGGTCTAGGCCAAATTTTTGACGATCACATACCCGTTATTAAGAGGTAGGTATTCAAAATCTGCACCTCCTAGTGGCTACGTCCTCAACTATGCATTTCTGGAATAAATTTCGAGAAATGCATGATGAATGCGCGCAGGCCGTGCGCGAACGTTTTTAAACGTAGAACCACGCGGGAGAAATCTAAGATCTTCGCCGCGAGCCCTCAGCACCGTAGCCAAGGCTTATTCGCTATTTTATCGCTTTCAAACTTAAAATTAACACTTATCTTTTCAAAATGATTCATCAGAACCTAAAACTGGCCATTAGAAATAAGAGTGGTGTTCTTGAAGGTATTTGTGTCGCATTTATCAACCCGAGCGTGGCTGTTTAACCGAGTTCGATAACATTTTATAAGTAGAAATTTTGAAAAAGAAGATGTCGCTACTGCCCTATCGTCGTACGTTAATTTTCTTCTCTCCAGGACAACGCCGTTACCATGTGCCCCTATGGTAGACCTTTGCTTACTTTAAATGCTATCGGGAAATAATTTCATTAAAAATCAAAAAAAATTATTGGGCTAGTGTTTCAAGGGCAAACGAATATTAAATTATCGATCTTGTCATTTTCTTTTATTGGTTTCGAGGCAGAAGACGATGACTGAGATCACCGTTCCGCAAAACCAGACTCGGAATATGGGCATCAAGAATGACATCGCGATCGGTTTCGGCGAAGTGTTCCTTTCCTTTGGCTTCTTGTGGTCGATGAAACATTTATAGTATATATCGTACAGTATTCCTTGTCGGGTTTCCACAAATCTCAAAACTCTGAAAAACAACAAGAAAATTTAAATAATGCACAATTTTACGTTAAACAAAACGAAATGTATCGATTCCATTTTGGGTTACTCTTAAATTACCCTCTTTCAATTTATAAATATTTTTAAATCATGTTGAAAGTTTCATTTAAGTTACCATAGAGGCACCGTGCGGCAAAAGCTGTACGTTCTAGGCAGAGGAATACAAGAACCATTACCATTATGCACCGGTAATAATCGGAGTAAGAATAGAGTATTTTATTTTGTACCTCTAATATCAGATCCTGTGAATTATCTACAAGTATTTACTATCCCTATTTTTGGACCTCGCACGTGGGTTTAGAATAAGAAAGCTGTAGCATAACATAGCAAGCGGGGATTTTGATCTTCAAATGCTAGACACAGTAAAGCGAAGTCAATTATTTATTGTAAAGCAAAGCGAAGTCGATTTTAAAAAGCTATAGCATAGTGTAGAAATGAATGTAGTAGTAATGAAGAATGCTATGCTTTGAAATGCTATGAATGGCTACTAAGCCAAAATTAGCATTGCTATGACTACGATATGCTCCGTTTTAAAAGTCTGCCGAAATTGGCCCTTTTGCAACCAAGTTATTAATTCTTAAAAATAGGCTTTGGAATTGATTAAATTTAATTTGATAATAGGAATTTAACAAATATGTAATACATATTGTTATTTTAATAAAAGGTGGCTACTAAAAGATAAGGCAAAACCCAACATTGCATTATCTGCCAACAAAACATAGTGCAAATAACGATATATCTATGAAGAAATCTGTTTTTCTCCTCATGAATGGTTTGGAATGGCAGGTGCGAAACTAACAATTGTAAGTATAATTTATAGAATTCCTCACCGATATTGTATGGTTTCTCGAATGAATGGTGGTAAAATAGCGGATATAAACAGGTTCCTTGTCATAGATAAATATTCTTTTTTTCCACGGTAAACATTATCGCAATCTTTGCTATTCTTGCGGATGTCTGATGACAAGTGAAATGGTGCGAGTAACGCTGACTTCCGATGTTCAAGACTGATTCCATTAGGATATTGTGGTTTTGCTTTTGCCAAAAACCGTTTCGTTTCTGCCGTCCGCAGATTCTATGGAAATCGTTCAAACCGTTTTAATTATTTTTATAGAGTAAAGTATCCTGTCTGCCACTAAATGGCATACCATGGGGCTTTGACGTCTGGGTCCAAATTTTGATATGGCGCCCAAGATCTAGATCATTAATTATATATATTAGGAATAAATATTCATTTGCCACTTATATATTACGTCGTTGGTTCTGTTCTATTCAGAATTATGTACCGATTAAATTCCCATCGAAATTCATATGATTTCGTCCTAATAATAATAATAATACTCAGCTAGGCTAATACCCAAGGCACCACCTTAGGCCTAAGTCATCGAGCGACTTAGAACCGTGTTCTGTCATTAATAACGTTAAGAACTTAACTCTACGCGCATATTAATTCGAAACGTCAAACGCATCTAAAGGACCTTAAGAAAAATTTGAAATTAAACGACGCATGTAGTTGGAAACAATTTCGGCTTTCAGAAGACCTCTAGAGAGGCGCCTGGTTCAATTAAACATGCCCCCTCTGCCCTCCTATAGGTACGCCTCTGCACTGCCACTTAGAACAAGCTTGGCAAAAGTCAACTCACTAGTCAGTAAATGGGCCTATATTATCTAATCTTTGTTAAGCTCAAATTAAGGGTTCAAAAAATCATCTTTGGGCAAAACAGCTTTTCTGGGGGTTAATTGAAATCCCCTTCTCAAAACGTGCGTAAGGTCATAGACGATGGTGTTATATAGGATAATCCTTGGAAACACCATTAAGGGTGCCATTTGTTTTTACAGTGTGCGAAATTAAAGCGAGGCACCAAAGAAAGAAATCAATGTAGATCATAAGAGGAAGATTAATTCCAGAGTTAGGAATTGACTAATAAATACCAAAGATTTTGTCCCTGCCTTCCAAAAATTTCAGCGGCCACCCAAGGGGCATTCCATGTACGTGAAATCAAAACACTCAAAAACATGACAATCTTCGATTTTGATAAAATTTTCCATATAGATAGTGTCTAGGGACTCAAGGAACATGCTACTTTTTATTCTATTATCGCAAACGGTTTTCAAAATACGGCTGTTTAAATGTTTTAAATCACATGACTGGCATATTTTCTAATCCCCATAGCAGTTGTTCTAATTAAGGTACAGAGTTGCGAATGGTGTCATTTTATGCGATCTGAAAATAACAAATTCCCCGGAAAAATAGCTTTTCAATTATTTACTCTGGGTCATTTTTAGTGGACATCCTGTATACCTTATATTCATATATGTATATATTATATTGAAAGTATATATATTCATATATGTAAACATATTATATTGACAGTATATATATTCATATATGTAAACATATTATATTGACAGTATATATATTCATATATGTAAACATATTATATTGAAAGTATATATTCATATATGTAAACATATTATATTGAAAGTTTATATATTCATATATGTAAACATATTATATTGTAAGTATATATATGCATATATGTAAACTTATGATAAAATTGATTGAAATGCCTTACGCTATGTATTGAAAGAATAAAAACACGACATTATTGCGTAAGTATGATACATATTATATTGTGAGTATATATATGCATATATGTAAACATATTATATTGTGAGTATATATATGCATATATGTAAACATATTATATTGTGAGTATATATATAAATATATGTAAACATATTATATTGTGAGTATATATATGCATATATGTAAACATATTATATTGTGAGTATATATATGCATATATGTAAACATATTATATTGTGAGTATATATATGCATATATGTAAACATATTATATTGTGAGTATATATATGCATATATGTAAACATATTATATTGTGAGTATATATATGCATATATGTAAACATATTGTGAGTATATATATGCATATATGTAAACATATTTTATATGTATGTATTATATATGATTATATGTATGTATTATATATGTTTATATGTATGTATTATATATGTTTATATGTATGTATTATATGTATGTATTAGATATGTTTATATGTATGTATTATATATGTTTATATGTATGTATTATATATGTATATATGAATACATCTATCATTTTTTAAAAACAATTTTTTAAAATAATGTTTAACTATGTACCCATGAACCTCCCACTTAGAAAATTGGTCAATTATTTAACGTACATACCAACTATTCACTGTATTTTTTAAATTTTGAAGACGCACTTTTAAAGAAAATCAAATTAAAAAAAATTTATTTGAAGTTATATAAAGGATGTTACGGATAAGAGTACGGAAACTTTCTATATGCATTCTATGGGTAAAAAAGGTCGAATAAACATGGGTCCTAAAGTGCTTCGTTTCAGAGATATAGGCTCCCAAAAAACTACCCCAAAACCCGGACACAGCCTTAAATCTGGCAAACAATATTCTTCCTTGAACCAAATTGTTTTCATTAAACTGTCAATTGTTTTTTAGGAATTCAACAGAAAATTGTCGAAATTTGAAACTCCCGCCGCCCATTTACCGGAAATTCGTGCTAGAAGCCTTCGGCTAAAAGTACTAGATATTTTGCCTTTCTTAACCTGCAACTGAGTATAAAAATAGTAATTTTTATGCATGGCAACTAGATGTCTTGTATGTTCTTTTTCTAGACTATCATTATATCGATATTACATTAGAAATATAACGCACACTATACTAACATTGAAAATTATAGCTTAAATTGCGGATTTGATGTCGACTTGAAAAATGTCCATAGCACCTTTAAAAATTTTAATGCTTAATTTTTGAAACTTTGTACAAATATTGTGGAGGAAAAGATGAACGTAGACCGTTTAAATTTCAAAAAGGTGAAAAAATATTTTCAATTGTAACTTATGAAAAACCTCACGGAAATGGTGTTGATTACCTTTGATGTATTAACCAGCAAAATAGAGCTCGCGTGGTATTCTTTAATATCTGTTCTGTTGAAGACATCCTCCATTGTATCTATGTATTGAAGTGTTTGACCTCTCGTCATTTCCCCCTTCATATTACATAAATAGCATTTGTGCAGCAACAGAGTAACACCCAATAGCCAGCCAGCCAGAAGTAGTCTCCAGGAAGTGCTGCGAGAGTGCAGTGCACTGACGATATCTTAATTTAATAAATAATAAAAATACACTAAACCAATTTAAAACAACATTTAAAGTATCCGTTAATTGACAGCGTTTTCCACTGGCGAACTTATAATTAATTTGGTAGTAGATATGATGAGTAATAAGTTAATTTTCAATGGAATCTAAAAAGACCATAGTAAAACCTTTAAGGGCTAAAAATTCAGATTTGGTAGCAACGCTTGTAACAACCTTGTACGGACGGAGCACTACGAACACGGATATGTTGGTTTCGGACATGAAAGATAGGCGAAACCTTTACAAGGAGACATCCCGAAGTGTAACCCACCGATTTTGTTCAAACTCGGGGGATTGGTAGACCTTCATGTAACTTGAAAAATCTTAAAGGGAATTTATTCAATGGGCAACCGTTTTGCCATGGCAGCGAAAAATGTTTTTTAAAACAACAAATGGAAATTTTCCCATTGAAAATAACATGAGATTCTGACCGATTCCTAGGACCCCCCTGTGAAATATTTTAACAAATTTCAAAATTTCGAAAATACCAAAAATAGAAAAAATAGATAAAAATTTACAAAAAAACAAAAAAATTTCAACTTTCGATCAATTTGAGGTCAAAATCCCATGTTATTTTCAATGGGAAAATTTAATATTTTGTGTTGTCATAAACATTTTTCGTTGCCATGGCAAAACGGTTGCCCATTGAATAAATTCCCTTTAGGATTTTTCATGATACACGAAAGTCTACCAATCCCCCGAGTTTGAACAAAATCGGTGGGGTTACACTTCGGGATGTCTTCTAGTTAGTGCAGTGGAAAATGCTTTTGGTTTGAATAGAATCCATACTTTTGCCAGGGTTAAAGAGCAGATGGGAGTAGAAGAAAAAGAGGCTCTCCCCGATGGACACGGTCCAGTTGGTTTTGCGACTGGATTTCAAATTTGGTCTTCCGAAGAGGATTCCGGTAGTCACCGAGATTGAAACTAAACAGAACAACAGAAATCTCCAATTGGCCCGATCAAGAGCTTGATGAGGCAAATGAACGTGATCATTTCCTTCTATTTGTCCGTCCAAACAGCTGAAGATATGAAAGGTTTGCGAATCAAAAGGTTGAGTGTACCAAATCTTGTTTTCTCTTGATACATTCTCCAATATGTTTCTCGTCGGCATCGATATTTCAAAGTCCAAATCCTACACAGCAACAACACGTTTTCGTCATTCAATATACTTTTGAATCCGTTTATAGAACCGGTACTTACAGTGCTCATGCTATTTCTGGGAAGATGTCTGCGTTTGTTTACGTAAACTAGTCTAAAATGAAATTTAATCCTTTTAAAGCTTGTAGTTTATCAAGAGTCGTTAAATACGGTGCAATACATCATTAAAAATATGCTGTATGATATAAAATTTTTCATGGTATTTCTTACTTTACATTGACTAAATTCAGGAAAACAAACGCCAGAATTGAGTAAATAGGCTCGCTCCAAATATAGACAGCAAAAAATGACAATTCACGCTTTAAGTTCAAGAAATATAAAAAGATATGCCTTATATTAGTCAACAAATATGATGGTTACTACAATTTACTTGTTACATTCACAGTTTTACCCCTTATTTAAAAATTTTGTACAGCTCTAAAGTAGGAATACATATTTTTTAGACTACGGAATAAAATAATTAATTTTCTTAAAATGAAATATGTTTATTTATTTTAAATTTGTCTTCAAATATTAGAGCTGCTATAAAACTCTAGTTATCAAAATAGTACGCAAACTACAGTTTCGCGGTTTAAACAATATCATATTGATTGCTTAGGATTATTTATGACACTTTGTGTAAACGTTTGGTGGTGTAAAAGTCAGCTATTTTCGGTTTGCAAAAACTGAACTTCTGACTAAAGAACAGCGCCATTACTAGATTTAGATCAATGCGTGATTCTCTGCATGCTGAAATATAAAGAAGCGTACGCAAGACAAATATCCTTTTTTGAAAAACACCGTCACCTTCTCTTCAACAGGTAATTAACGGAAATATTACTTTAGCTTTGGTAAATTCAAGTAAGGAATTTTATTAGAAATTCTGTAGAAGGTTTAAAATAAATTTCTCTAAATAAACCGGTAGTTTCGAAAATAGTCACGTCTGTAGCTTGTTTATTGCACAAACTAAAAACTAACTTAATACGCCTAAATTTGCACCACCATGCTGAAATATCAGAAATGTGGTAATGTTTTGAAGGGGGATTATTTTTTGAAATTTCGGATCATTCGTGACCTGCCCCCACCCCACCCTTTCCAAATACTCTGTTGTTTCGGTTTCTTATTTCGTGAGCTAAATTGCAGCATTATTTTCACGTCTGAAATATAAAATGCCCACAGAATACTCGAAAAAAACCCAATTAAAATAATTTAAACTTACTCAAACCTGAAAAAAAAACTTTTCATATATTTTAAATACCAGGGTTTAACTTGGAGTATCTCAGTTACTTAAGCTATGATCCTCGTAGAAAAATAATATTGAAATTCAAATAAGGCTAACTTTCCACTTGTGTCACTCTTAATTGATAAAAATAGATAACGACCAAATACTACACTTTTTTTTAACAAATATTAATTTTAAAACTTTTTTGTTTAATATTTTAACTGTGCCGCTTTTTTTCTGTAATTTATCTGGCTCATAGAAATGAATGTGTTTGCTAATCATGACGAAACCTATTTTAATATAAAACACGCAACAGTCGTCTGATTTTTAAATTTCTCAAAATTTATTTTCGTCGTCGGCTCTCCTATAATAAGCTTATTTGGCCAAGCTAGTATTTTATTTATTACCGGTGAAATTTAAATATAAATATAAAAATGAACAACAGATACTAAAGAGCCCCGACAGCATTCGCATAAAATGTGAACACACATAAAAGATCCCTACATTCACCATATAAGTAAAACTGGAACATTTGGGTCCAGTGTAGCGGTGTTATAAAACCTATAAGTTATTTTGAGTATAACATAGTTTTTACAGAAACTTTATGTAAATTAAATTTTTTATCTCTTGTAAATCGGTTTAACACCTAAAATATGTGCTTAAAATAATCTTTTTTGCTACTTTTATTGAAAGCTAGACGAGGCTTGTGCTTGTAAGCTTTTAATGTAAATATGATATCTAGGTTTGGGGATAGCCGTTGTGGTTTGACACACTATTGACTGTATTTCATTTTCTTCTCAGTAATTTTCACCGTTTTGAAGTTTCAGGTGAAAGCTTTTCTCACATTCGAACTACCCAGAGACCACTGTGGAGACGCCCTATAAGAGCTCGGACAAAGTGACTCACTGTAGAGTAAATAAGTCCTCGTGCTCTAGCCACGTATTTACGAAACCCATCTTTATTATAAACAACTTAGAATAATTATAACTATTTTAGATTATTTCCAGTTTTCTTTCAAAAAGCGTTTAACAACTTAGTTTCCCCAAATTAACGTCTTCTTAGTGAAAACAATTGAAAATATTAAAGAACTATATTTCGTGCACAATACTACTGCTCTAAGAAAGGCCGAGAAAAGGCTCCTTTGTTCTCTTATTTTTACAGGACTTCGTTTTCCTACCCCCCAATATTTAACCCCTTTTTTACCACGTGAATGCTTTGGCGGGTCAATTTAAAAAATAATTCAGCCTCCCCCTCCCGCGTACTTCTTTGTAGTCCCACGGTTTTCGATAAAGCAATTTTATTCATATTCCCGAAATGTTCCCAAACAAATTACATTTCCGCAATAAGAATAGAAAAAAAAATTACACTTAATATCCCGTCCGTCCTACCTGATAAATTCCATCTAGAATTGGTTCGTTGTGTTTGATTGTAATGGTTCGCGATGCGTTCATACCTCCAAGATTAGGAATATCCAGTCCGCTTGGAGCTGCAAGAAACCCTAACTCTTAAAATAACTCCTAATGAATTAATTTTTTGTTTATTATTTTTTTCGTTCATTTCAAAATATTATACGACTTTTTATTTTTTTTTAATTTACTGATCTCTCTTAAAGGGGAACGGCCAACCTTTAACCAGTTAGATAGCTCTATAGCCCATTAAAAACTAAAATTTACGGCGAAAACCGCATCAAAAAATATTGAGTGGTTAATTTTTAATAAAATAAAGAAATTTCGGGAAATCGAAAAGCTCACGTTCGCCGCGACACCTGGTGAGAATTCGGTGAGACAGAAAAACAACGTAAAAGCGCGCACTGCTGAAGATGCGGAAAATTTGTTTCGCACGCGCGGCGCGTTCCAGTTATAAGAGACCTAAGCCTAAAGTGCGCGATTTTAAAAGTTAGAATAGTTCGTAAATCGCTCATACGGGGTTAGGGGCGCTGGCGGCAGCCCCTAAGATGGCGGCGAAATTTCAAACCCAAACACCTGGCGTTATTTTTCGTTTCAACTTTTTGGGCAAAAAGCTATTTTTTCAAGACAAAAAAAGGTACGTGTAAGTATATTGAACGTCTTGTTAATCTTTTGATAGGGAAATAAGGCCATATTTGGAAAAGCGTGGCCGTTCCCCTTTAATTATAACCACTCACTATAATTGTAAATCGGTGAAAAACCCCTGGTGAAGTCAAAATTTCGAAATTTTAACTAATTAAATCTACATTTTGTTTTAAATTTGATTCTAGACGTCTTGATCTGGTCTACTATTTTCGTTAAAAAACGTCAATTTTGGAGTGAGTTACTTCTCTTATCCTTGGCTCCGGGAAAATCAACAAATAAACAGGTATAACTAAACGCGTTAAGATAAATTCGATTGTTTCCCCAACTTTCACTGATAAACGGATCAAAGCCGGAAATATTAATTTTACCTGGAATATTTTTTTATATCGGGAGAGTGGACCACATTTGAATACGCACAAGGAGAAAAAGATTTAGTCAAGTAGTAACTTTGATAGATTGAAACTTTTTATCTAACCTTTGAATATATCGCACTCAAGGTCCTTTAAATTATAAATAAATCCATTTATTCCCAAATTTATTAACATTAACCTATTAATTCATAAATATCTAGTGGAATTCGCCCTTAAAAATGTATAAAATAGCTTTCTAAATTGTTTTGGAATCGGACATGAATGTAGCGAAAAACCCAAAAAGCGGTTTACTTTGGAATTTGAGAAGTTGTTTAAGAAACGTTTCATCTGAACCTTTTCTGCCATGTAAGCTTCGCGGAAATAAGGAAGAATGTGTCATTTCAGTGACGATAAGCAGGTAGTGTGTAAAGCGAGAAACTCCTTGATCTGCAGGATTTACGCTTTGTTCTTTCTAACAGGAAACCATTTCTAAAAATGTCTATCGACGCCATACGACACAGAAACAGAATATCTGGAAATTCTGGTTAATTATCAGGATTAATAGTTCTTTCTATAAATTTTTTACGCTTAGCCAACTTGTTAAAAGTAGAAGTATAACATGTTGCTCTTACGTCACAAGACTTAGCTTTGGCAGAATTATCTTAGCTCGCGCGATTTGCACGAGCGTTAGAAAATAAGAAGCTCCTCGTTATTCGAGCGCGCGCTCGTAGTGTTGGAGAAGGTAAATATAGTGACGTAAGAGCTACATTAAAACAAGAAGGCCATATTACTTTATAGAAAGAACTATTGTACACTATATATATATATATATATTTATTTTTCAGTATGTTTTGGTCAATTTCCGTATTTGGTGTACTAAGGAGAATTATAAAAACCCTTTGCTAAAAAGAAATACATTTATTCATTGTTGTTGTTAAGCTTCAACAACACAATTCACACATACATACATGTATAGTTAGGTAAATCAGCAAAGAGTGACTACTTTTCAATGTTTAAACTCGTATCTTCAAACATCGGCGAGTCGCTAAATAATAATTGAATGACTTTTTTAACAGAAAATAGTGTCGTGACTTAAAATCTATATACAAAAATGAGTAAACAGTAAACGAATAACATTGCTATAAAAACATTGCGTGGTTGTTAGCCTAATCGACCCGTACGTATTGTACCGTGTTTTTGATTGAGTTAGTTTTCCTACTAAACAATCATTTATCTTTGTCATTTTAATCATATTGGTGGGCTTTGTTTCATTTTAATCCAAAACTAAAACGAACAGCGGAAATCATATAATTGTATATCACACAGACATCAAATAGGCTCTAAATGGTCTGAAGTGTGACTAAATGTTTTTTTTTAGAAAGACGTAAAAGGCAACATCTACGTTGTTTAAAAGGGGTAGGTACATTTGTTCGAAATTCAATCGTCCGAACGGTGGAACAAATGTTCGAATTTCATTCATCCGAAATAACAAATGATTCAATTGTTCGAATTGGACAACTTGTTTGTTTCATTCGTCCAAATCGGTAGCATCACTTGTCCGAATTCTGTCGCTAAATTAGTATTTCTTATTTCTGTTTTTCAGGTTAGGTTAGGTTAGGTTCACGTTAATGTTACTATTTTCTTGTATTAACAATATTTAAAAAACACACAATTCTTAATGTTCGAAAAAACGGACAAACGATTATTCGAACAAATGAAATTCGCCAGTAAAGTTAACATAAATTGAACGACTAAATCACCAACAAGAGTTGTGATAAATTTTTGGGGCAAATGAAATACGTTTTCGGACATCCTGTTTTCCGGCATTCGGACGAATGACATTCGAACAAATGTACCCAAATCCTTTAAAATGGTTAAAATTGAACACCAAAAACACTATTTAGAGCTAATTTCAAATTTGTTATCGAATTGATTATTTGTCAGCAATTTGCAATATTTAAATTTTTGTAAAAAAGGCGTGTGTCTAGTCCGTATAATGGGTTAAACATCACTGAATCTTAGGAAGCAAAATATGTTTAGGATAATTATCTATTACAAATTATATTTTAGCCAAACTTGGTGAAAACGTTAATCTCCAGGTATAACAAAATATTCAACAATACAAAAAGATCTTTAGATAAAATCATCTCGGACTGTCTTACACGAAAGAAACCTGACAGTTGATAAATTTTGTTGATTTTATTTAAGTTTTGGTTATTTTTTAAATTGTGTGGTGCCATATTAGATACGTAAACTATACGAGCGCTAATTGTCAAATTTCAGTTAAAAGTCCATTATAATTATTTTTAAAGCACTCCGACCTACCTATTGTTATACGGTAGCTAATGGTTTTACCCTGTCATTTCTATGGAGTTTCACTTCAAAAAATGTTTTTCCTACCATTCACTTTATGGATGTATTTCGAGAAAGGAAAACGCTGCAATTTTTTGTGGCCATCTGTCACGATTTCTTCCACTTGAATTTTTTCTTGCAAACACTATCAATTTTCGTAAACCATATGGTTCCATTTCAACACTGGAATTGTTTGTTTGCCTTTTATCAGCAAATTATCTGACAAATTTGTGTCGCATTGCTGTGAACCAACAAAATTGTGAACACCATCCCGGCGAGTCATCTCGACCATCGACTGCAATTACGGGGGGTTTCTCAAGTTAATTGTGACAAAATAGAAGCACAAGAAAATTAAAGTTTAAATTATTGAAGTAATTCTAAATACTTCCATCAAGGAACGAATCGAACGAAGCCTTGGATTCAGCCATTTAGAAGATCCTCGGCACCGGTGCCGAGCCGAAACTTTTTAAACCCTTGTCCCGACGGTGTTTTTTTAACCTTGACATCCGTATTACATTGCGAATAAAAATAAATAAAACTAATCACTTCAGCATCCCAGCATCTCACGATAGAAGGGTAACACTTGGTTTTGATGGTCTTTACGAAGAATGATCGACTGAACTGTTCAATACCAATAAGCTCAGAAAGCGACTTTATCTAAAATTAAAAATATTGTAGTGAAACATTTCATTCTGTAAATATTGATCAAGTAAATGAATAACCAATTAAACAATTTTAGCCTAGACAATAATTTAAAAATTGTGTCGGCGTTCTAAATCTACGGTTTCAAATAACGTTAAAGGTAGTCGAATAAATATTACTTCTCTATACATTCTTTGTAAAAACTAATACCTTGGCATAAGAATTTCCTGTGAATAATATGGCTGAAGCCAGTTTCAAATTAATCTGCGTTACGTTGCCCCATGTACCCTTATAACCGTAGGCGAGTCTCCAATGCAAGGATAAAAATGAGCCTCTCTTGGTGCTGGAAACATTGACAGTAATTAAAAATAACTTTTAATGCCCTGGAACAACTTTTTTTTGTGAATTTGAAACTAGTCTCTTGAGATTTATGATAATTCGCTTTCATCGAATGATGCAACTGTATGGGGTGTGGAACCTCCAGCAGTGGCTCTGAAATTATCATAGAAAATAAGCTAAGGTTGTGTGAAATAGCAGTCTGTCACTATTCTATTACATGTATTGACTATATTTAAATTTAATTCGTATGTGGCGTTCAAAAGTTATTAATTACAAATTCGGCCCAAATAGCACCCAGATTAAAAGTGTCGACATTTTCGGGGTAGAGTCAACGGTTAACACTTTGAAAAGCTTGAACAATTCTTTCCCGCAGGATATCAACAATTGCTTTGGCGTGTGATAAACTTTATCTTTAATAAAACCCAACGGAAAACGTGGCGGCTGTGGTATTTATAGGTCTGTAGGTTGATTCAATATAACTCTTAACATAAAAGAAACATTTATTTACAAGAACTACCTTAACATCGTTTGCTGTTCTGCCGCGCTACATTGCATAACCCTGTTATCTCGTTTCTTATCGATAGATGGCGGGCCTGTATCAGATAGACTATAGTGGCGGTAAAATTTAAATATTCGATTATAGTTTATTTTATGAAATTAGATCTAGAATATCACAGCGGACATTTAGGCCTAACTGGCCCGTTGAAACCGATCCATTTATTGGGAAAGTGTTCATCAAGATATTCTTTCCGATTCTATGTCTGTGTGGCCCAACGCTGTCACGTTGATCCCATATTCTTCCGTAATTCACGCCTACAAGCTGTCCAAAAATCCCGGAACCTCGTTATGCAGTAAATACAAATAGGCATTTCCATTTAGTGTATCCGGTACGAAAACCAAACCAACGATACGATTGCCTAAAATTCCTGCCCATACATTAAGGACATGTGTCAGAAATTTATATACCGGTGCTCCAAGCGAATCAAAAAGCCTACTACACCGGTGGTCTCATCAGAATGCCCTACGCCAGCGTGCACAAGCGCGGACAGGTGACAAATCCAGCATGGGTAGCAGAACCCCACTACTGATGGTCGCACCCTCGACGCAAGCCACTCATTCCGACAAAAGGCGCAGCAATGGGACGACCAGCCCACCACTTCGCGCACAGCTGTGGGATAGAGAGTGGATGCTAAAGCAACTCCAGCCGACACCCCACCTACGGAGGTAGAGAGCCAAGCCCTTTGGAGAGAGCTCCTAAAGGGGAACGACGAGCACGCAGCAGTCCAAGTAACCCGGCACAGCTGGCACCGGAGATCCCGGTGGGAGTCCAAAAGGCCGGGAAACAGGACCGCCGTGCCCTCATACGGAGGCCCACCACCCCACAGCAGGCCACCCAATCCGCCGAGGCAGCCAGTTCGCACGGATCCTCTCCGTTAGCCTGAGCCGAAGCTCAGTATACAGCCCCTACCTGACCGAAGTCGGAGGTGGAGATAGGACCATTTGATCAGAGCTAACATCTCCCAGTGTGCCACCACCCTTATGGGTTACAAGAGCCGGACCCCGACACCCCGGTAAAGCCACCAGTTATTGCACACGCTGACCCATTAAGGGCCGCCCATACATTAAGGCTAAACCTCTCTAGGTTATTGCTGGGCCTTCCAAAACGGGGGATTTAATTATCCCAATAACGCGTGTTGTGAATGTTGACTACGCCTACGCGGGAAAAATTACTTTCATCCGTGAATAGAATGTACAGATCAAAATAACCATCTACTTCAATTTCATTCAGCAGCCAGTTAGAGTAATTCATTCGCCTTCCATTAATCCTTGATGGAGATAAACAGGGTAGGTGCGCATTTGTTTATTTTTACAACCTTCCATGTATAAGTATGCGATAATCCGGATCCCAAAAATTGAGGTGTAGGTAATTGCCTCTCTCGTGTCGTTGCTCAATGTTAGCATTAAAATTTCATGTTAATTGGAACCGCATAATAACGTGTTTGTATTGACGGGTGACTTCGCCGTAACTTAGTCGTTGCACTGCTGAATACATTTTCGGATCTAAATTTAAACTTTAGGCTAAGACTTCATGAAGTCAACGTAAACGTATTTCCCGTTAGGCCTAAGTTAGTTATAATTTTTTTTTAATTTATTCAGAAACTGTTGCCATAGCGACAGAACTACTAGAACATCGGTTTGAATAAAAGTTTGCTAATTTAGGTTTCTATAATTTGATTTCAAATCCGTACATATATAAGCACTGGATCTTTTCTTATCAGGATTTTAGGCCACTTAAAGTTAGTGGATTATTATTAATCAAATGATTTACAACAGATATATAAATCTACATTAATCTTTTCTTACAGACATTAGCCAAACAATTCCAAATATTTTTAGTACGTAACGTTTCTTCGAATCGCCTTTAAGTGAAATATCCGTTTCGCTTTCTAACTTAATTGCGGATGTCCTCTCAACAATTTTCAATCCACTTCCCTTAAAACGTCTCCTAGAATTGGTAGACTATTCAACAGATAATGTTTGTAAGTGTATAAAACCAAGATGCCACGGACTTTAATTACATACACCCCCTCCGATTTCTTTAGAATATCGGCCAAATTCATTTGGTTGAAGAATAGCTGCCCTTTAGCCGACTGCAGTGACTTACAAAGCTCGTACTGTATTATCATTCGTTGCATTGTAGTCCAGAGGTGGTTCTTATTAACTTTACTTTGGGTTAATTTTATTGATCCACTTCTTTTCCCCTATTTGACGTTCCGTTGCTACGCAACGAGATTTTAAATTTTTAATGATTAGGCTTAACTTCTTTTTTCGGTGTGTTAATCGCGAGCCAGATTTAACGTATTTTACCGTTGAGCCCCAAATAGGGTGAAACCGATCTATCGTTGGAAATTCTGGCTATTTTAAAACCTATTTAAATTCATTTATGTTTAGCTTTTTCGACCCTTTTCATTATGGACTTTTATATATTTGCACGTGTTTTATTATTTTTGCATTGCAGTCCATAGGTGCTTCTTATTAACTTAACTTATAGAAAAGCTTTCCTGTTTCAGGGGAAATTGTGGCCATAGCTAGGCCTGACCAAGAAGCCGAAATTTGGTCTAAGATAATTGAGGTCAAAGTTAATAATTCACCGATTTAAAAATTACGTTTTTGCACTCGACAATACCTTAGCAGATTTAGCAGGTTTTTTTACCCACTTTAATACTTTTACATGGTAACGTATTTTCAGTTGCAAAATTAATTTTAAGATCCACCAAATCGCCACCGAAAACTAGCGCTACGCACCCTTTGGATAGCCCTTGAAACCTAGAACTGTAGCAGCTAAAGCAGACGCTTAGTTTTCCTCATCATTATTCGTAAATTTCACTTCATAAATCATGATACTTGCATTTTAAGATAATTTTTGCATCATTTTGTTATATTTTGATAAGTTTATTTAAGAAAATAACGTTCTTATGAATTTTTAATTGGTCTGTAGCAGACGCTAGATCATAATCGCCATCTAGGAGAAGATAGCACTGTTACGCCACCTAGAGTCAGTGGTGGCGGAAGTATTTTAATTGGGGGGGGGGTATAAACTTACGACGTTAGAGTATGAGACCATTAATTCGTAGGGCACTGATAATTTTTGGTAGAGCCAAACACCCTAAAATTGATTTCTTCGAAATTATAGGGTCGGCCAATCGAATATCAGGGTGGACCTCCCCCCCTTGGTGATAGCCCTGCACAAAATCATCCTCCTTCAGGACTTATGGCTTAAGCGCACCCCATAGAGCTCTTTGTTAAAAAAATTAACATCAAATATCTCGAGTTATAAAACGAATTTTCACGATTTTATTTTTCATAAATTTAGCGCCCGACATTCTGAATTTATGTAAAAAAATTGTATTTCAACTTTCAATTAAAATTTTTATAATTTATTTATTGTTTGTTATTGATAATTCCATAGTACTTTCTAAGCATATTCTAGCTTATTTATATATTGATAGTATAACAAACTATAAGCCAACCTAAAATAACTTCAATCCAACGTAAAGTAATATAAAGTAACCTAACTAAACTTACGATTACATATTTATCCTTATTAATAATAATCATAATAATCAGCTAGGCTAATACCCAAGGCCTAAGTCATCCAGCGACATTTGAAGCCAATAATTCAGGTGGCCGGATTAAAATGCGTAGGAGGGTGGTGGCAAGCCCTGCATGCCCCGCGAGCCAACAGCTCCCTGCACTAACTATTACCGTTAACCTCGACAAGTTTTTATGGAAGGGGAAACCAAAGAGTTCGGGGGAAAACTCCTTCAACCAGTACCTTATATGTACACTACAATATGGCTTCGACTACACCATACGTGTTTCAATACGTTTCTTGGGAAATTAATCAAAATATAGGAGACATATCATTTATATCGTAAACAACTTCCTGTAAAACGGCTACGGCTTTTGAGTTTCTATAATAAAAAATGTATTGTTGCTCTATTTGTGTCGAAGCAAACATCGTTAAAATGGGCGTTAAGTTTTTTATTTTGCAAGATACTCAAGATGTGGCCGTTCTTCGAAAGAGGCAAAACATAACTGTAAGTTAAAAGTTTCGTGATTTGTCGTTTAGAAAAATTTATTTTAGTTATAGGCGACTGAAAATCACGCATTTAAATTAAATTTTTATTATACTCAATATGTTTTAAAGCAGCTTAACAATTTTGCGGACATTTTTAGTTTGATTTACAAAATATAAGCGTGTTTTAAAACTTAATACTTTTAATATCCACATTTCAATAAAACATCGTGTTTGAATTTGAGTTTAATTATGTGTGCTTATTTAAAAAGGAAAATTTCTTAGTATTATTATAAACGTTTTAAATGAAAACTTACAAAGTCTACTTCTGCGTTAAATTAAAGGGGTATTAGCTCTTAATTTTCCAAATTGAGAAAAATTAACGAAAGGAATGGTCTCGAATTTGATGTCCTCCAATAAAGAATTATGGTCGTAATAGAAATTAACCCAAAACGTCGAAAGCGATGCATCAAGCGTGGCAGGAAAGCAGTCCTCAGGATATCCGGCAATAACAATTTCGCCTTGGTCAGCTACAGGGAAAGACCTTATATCAAATATTGTCCGATTTCACTTAAGGTCAAGGATTCAGTAGACCTGAACTTAACTGGAAAAGTTTCAGTGGGCTATACTTAAATATTCTATACGCGATTTATCACGGGGAAATCAAATTGAAAAAAGGTTATTATTGGCTAAATCAAAATAAGCTTATTACATTATTTTGGGTTATATCTATTATATAATAGATATATAATAGTTATAAAAAATCTTTTGATACGGAAATAAAGCCATATTTGGAAAAGCTTGGCCGTTCCCCTTTAAGCAGAGATCTATCCAAATACATTCCTGGTACTTATAAAATACAATAGCCCTTTCAATATGTCATACTGCGCTCCAAAAATCCCAACGGTTGGCGACTTATTGTCGCGTGACCTCTTAACATACCTACACGCTAAATATAGGTAAAAATACTTTGGTTATAAGCTATCATTTACAATTTTAGGAAAGACACTTTATCGAAAACTTTATTAAGTATAGGGAGCTTGCTCGTGGGCGTAGCTATTTTTCGTTGCCATGGTAACGAATTTAAGTTAGCCATGACAGATTTGAGCCCATGGTGGTCGCGTGAATATTTCTTCCTCCTGGTCATTTGGTTTGCTTCGTGACCTGTGACGTTAGACCTGGCGACGGTTATGAGGCGGTGCAAAAACTATGACGTAAGTCTATGACGCGACGAGCAAAATAAATATTTTAAATTATTCAGATCATCCAGAACAAAAATTGTTAAGTTTTAAAAACAATTTATAATTTTGATCAGTCTACATTTAAACATCATTTACTTGACGTCATTAGTCTCTGTCTAGTTTCTACCAAGAATCAAAACAATATTACTTTACGAAGCATTTGTAGTTTTTATTTTTAGAAACTACCGGCGGTTGGGAGAGCTAATAATTTTTACCATATCGCCGACTGAAAAACACTAGGTTCACTGGTTGCCTGCTCGATTAGGGACTTAAGTATTGTTAAAATAATAAAGGTGTTGGTGAAAAAGAAACGTTTTATTTCGCGTCAAGTCATGAGATAATTTTAGAAAGAGACAGTTAATACATTTTTTGCGGAGGAGGTATTTATAGTTTGTACAGGATGGGGGAGAGGGACCAAGGGGTCAGGTGGCGCCACTGGTGGAAAGAATGTCCAAATCTTTCCCTTCCAACCCGTGACGCTGCACTTTTTCCCACTTTGACCCTCGTGTTGCAATTCACGGGGGCGAGTACAATGGGCAGGATATTTAGGCTTATAGCTATACAAGCAAATAGACAAATACATTAGTGAAATTTTACTCCCAGACAATCTGGCACCTAAATATTTTCTCGCGACAACTTGTTTTATTTTTATTTCTTTTACAAATTATTAAACGTTTTTACAGCATTTGCATTTCATGGTGGTTGTCAAAAGACATTTTTTTAGCTCTTAACAGATTTCAAAAGTCGGCAATTTAGTGTTCTACCGTTAATATCCACATTTCAAACCATATCGGCAAAGAGTTCAGCGAAGTAGATATTACACTGATGCCAAACCTCAGACTTGATGATGCCGCCGAATGGTTTCGCGAAACTAGTTGTCACACTTTAAATAAATTATATTAAAGGTTTTTACTATACATTTATTGGTATTTATATCTTTAGTTATAAAAACAGTCGTTGACACTAAATAACAAATATAACATTTCGAACACATTTCAATCGAGTCAAAATGACTCACATGTAGACCAGAGTGCTTGTGGGGTACCATGGAGAGTAAAATACCTAATAAAGTTTTTGATAATTTTTTTGGAACCAGAGTATTTTTCTGGTATTTAGCGGGTTTGTATGATTAGAGGTCACGTGGCAATAAATCGCCAGCCGTTGGGATTATTGGTGCGGGTTACGAAACATGTAGATTCGTATTATTAAAAACCAAGACTTATTGCTTGTTAAAATATCTGCCAAAGTGGCAGCTCGTATCATTTTGGTCCCCTAAACATGGGTCTCTCTAGTTTGTAAGTATTCTAACTGAGAAGCTGAGATATTTTTCATTCTTAGAAACTAGACCCTTTTTTCTGACCGGAAATAGAATCATTAGTTTTGACCATTCTGAGCAAAATAAATAAGAATAGTTTCGAGGTACCTGGCCGCGTTGCCATACGTACCATAATTATGGTACACATACCATAATTTTTCACCGTTGCGACAGTATTAATTCAGTTTGATTGGATATTTCGTTATTGTAAGGTTTAAGTGTAGGGTGTGAATGTTGAGTTTGTTGAGTTATGACGATTGTGGGTGTTGAGTCTGCTGTGTTGGTACGGGTTTTTTCTCTTCAACTTCTTCTTATTGCCTTTTAGGACGGACCGAGTGCTGAGTGTTATGGCAACCTCTCAACGCCCAATGGCAGGGTTTCCACCAATTGTTCACGGTATTCGTCTTAGTGTCAATTTGCGATTTATTTGCGCCAGCCGGGAATCGTACCCGGGTCTGCTGCATGCAAGAGATTTACTCTAACCACTGAGCCACCGACGCTGGTTGAACTACGGTGTTTTTCTAAAAAACAGCTTTGGCGCATGTCCTTTACGAAGTTATAACGTTAGGTACTATAATATATTCTACATCATGTTAAATATTTATAAATTATATTAATCTTATATTTAATTAAATATTTAAGTATTTTAATGTAAAATTTGATCGTGATCGATAAATGAGTCACTGGAAGCCATCCTGGACAAGAATCTGGAACTCTTCTCTTCGGGAATTGGATTACTGAAAAACGTCAAGATTCACCTGGCTGTTAAGAAAGACGCCGTACCACGTTTTTGCAAAGCGAGACCTGTTCCATACTCATTTAAAAACAAGGTCGACCACGAACTAAAGCGACTGGAAGATGCTGGAATTATCACACGCATTCCATACTCTGATTACGCTGCACCCATCGTCACCGCCCTAAAACCAAATGGAGGTATAAGACTTTCTGGGGATTACTCAATCACGGCGAACTTGGATATTGACGTTGAACAGTACCCTCTACTGAAAACAGAAGATATCTTCGCCAACCTAGCAGGCTGCTGTTACTTTTCCAAAATTGATCTGAAGGAAGTATATGCGCACCTCGAGCTCGACGAAGAATCTAAAAAACTTGTAGTGATCAATACTCACAAGGGCCTCTACAAGCCGAACAGACTACCTAATGGAGTATCCTCTACATCCGCGATTTTCCAAAGGCACATTGAGATGGTCATACAGGGGATCGATTGCGCAGCAGCGTTTCAGGACGATCTACTCATAGGAGGTAAAAATGCATTAAATTCATCACTGGAATCTTTGATATATTTAGGGAAAGGAGGAGGTGTAAAAGGTTTTTAAAGATACAAAGTTCGGCATACTCGACTTTCCCGTGTCTAATTTGTACAGACTTCCTTAAAAACTTAAGGTCGGCGTTTGGATAAAAATAACCGTTTATTTTTTTTATATCCATAACGTAAAATTTACTGAAAAATCCGTTATTATTTTTGGCTTTTTCCCATAATCTATCGTTTTTATCCTTGGATATCCCTAAATAAACAGTGAACCATAGAGTAAACCACTCACATAGAGTTGAAGGCTATCAGCGAAAATTGTTTACACTTTTCGTACGTAACGTCTTGTTTTCGAGGCGTGAAATTAACAAGTTGGCCTAAAGGTCATGTACAATATCTGGATAAAAAAGTAAGTTTATAATCTAAAAAAACACACCATCGCTCTTCGGACTATATTTATTCACGCCTCGAAAACCAGTTGGCCCGTTAGGATTAATGTTTCATGCACTTCCATGAAGCCTTCCCCTCTATGTTGGTGGGTTACTCTATGCAGTGAACCGCCATTTTTATGATTAATTGAAATATTGGCGTTTAATTTATCTGTTCCGCGGAACTCTAGTAAAAACCGGCTTTGTACTTTGTAGGTCTGGGTGTTCATTGACGTCACGTCTGAGCACTAGACAGCATTTAATTCATCATACCCCACCCTTATATTCAGCTTCTATATATAGATACATTTTTTTAGATTGATTATTATACTGTATAGACCTAATACTCTTATTAAGACTTCAAAACTTCTGCGAAAACCCTTTTTGGCCGATTCATAACCAAAGTAACGAGAGGACTGAACTGTCCCACACGTTACAATCCGAGGGGTAAGACACTCTGCGAACTCGGTGTACACTGCCGTACCTTTGATAGTGCTAAATGGAACTCGCGAACTCTTGAAAATATGTACCTTTAACAGTGCTAAATGCACGAACTCGGTGTACAGATTATCTGAGACTGTCTTACCCCTCGTTACAATCGAATAAAAAAAATTCGAGACAACCAAATGATAATCGATTGTAATACGCCCGAGAAGGCGTCGTGCTAAGACCGAGGCTAATACGCTCGGTAATACGAATACGATTGACCTATAGTCACGTTCACACATACGCGATACGTCTAAAAAAGTTTCGAAGCCCTTCAAATCGTTTTCGACCAAAAGTGTTAACCTAGTTAAATCAGAGATAATTTATATTACTATAATATTATAAATTATCTCTGGTTAAATCGCTAATTAAACCCGTTTCAAATCACTAAAGAACCGTTTTCGGGCCTTAAAGCAATTGTCGGCTCGACATCAAGTTAAGTGAAATTTTGACCCAAAAGGCGATAATTATAGGTACGCCTCGCGTTAATTGGATGATTTGGATCGTTTGCTTGTAAATTTGTTAATAACATAAATTGCAGCAATTATAAACAATATTTTTACATGGGATATATAATTTAGGTTAAAGTCCACTAAATAGAGTATAAAATGTTTAATTATGATACTCAACAACGGTTCTCTGACGACGTTATCATTGGGGGGGGGGGGGAAATTGTCGCGGCGGGCGGTTGCCAGGACGGCGAATCCTTGAAAGACAAATGGCGAAGGGAGGTATTGAAGAGCCAGCTCAGGTTGTAGGTCAGTGCCAAACGCCAAGTCCTGAGGAGGAATGGTAAACGTCCCAACGGGAAACTATGTTCCAAAGTCTCGAGAGGAGACAATCCTTCCCTCAAAAAGGAGGTGAAGTAAGCAGAGTGTCAGAATTTATAGCCCGGTGTACCTAGTAAAAGAGTTCATACCACCGGAGGTCTATCATCATAGTGCCCTACGCCAGCGTCCACCTAGCCCGGACAGATGACAAACCCAGAAGGGTTGTAGTACCCTACTACTGATGGTAGCACCTTTGACGCAAGCCACTCAACCCGGCAGAAGGTGCAGCAATGGGTGGACCATTTCCCACTTCGCACACAGCAGTGGGATTAAGAGTGGATGTTGTCCAGCCGACACCCCACCTACGTAGGTAAATAGTCAAACCCTTTGGAGAGAGCTCCTAAAGGGGAACGACGAGCACACAGCAGTTATAGTAACCCGGCACAGCTGGCACCGGATAACCCGGTGTGACTCCAAAAGGCCGGGAAACAGGACCACCGTGCCCTTATACGGAGGCCTGCTATCGACAGGATATTGTGTCCTAGCTGAAGTTGAAGAGCGTCCAGAATCTGTTTGATCTTGGATAGAGCCATGTATTTGCATTTCAGTGGCTGGAAGTTTAGGCCCCATCTTACGCCATAGGACGACCGCATATCCAGGCGGCGATATCATCTGGGCCCCGAGTTGTGCAGCGAGTGGCGTCTCCAGTGTTAAGGAGGCCCAGACGGTCCTGGGCTTCTAGCCAAATCTGGATGAAGTGGACTTGCTGCTCCGTATGACTACTACCCCAGAGTGTGTTGTGGGCGCTGAAAGCGCGTAGGATAATAGCTGGTGTGTCCACTCCTAGGAGAAGATCGTCGAAAAATTGTCTGGAGGCTACACCACCCGAGTCATAGATGTTAAAAAGCGTAATCCAGCCAGTGGTAAAGCTGATCTTAAGAGCCAGCACTTCAGCTAGCTAGGCTAATACCCAAGGCACCACCTTAGGCCCAAGTCATCTAGCGACTTATAATGCCTTTAAACAGGTGGCCGGATTACAATGCGTAGGAGGGTGGTGGCAAGTCCTTCATGCCACGTGAGCCAACAGCTCCCTACACTAACTTCCATCCCGACACATCCTGGGGAAGGAAGCTGTACCGTCGGAAGAGACCTAGCAACTAGAATCGCAGCGCCACCCCTGGCGCCTTTCGCCGCGGGTGGGAGAGAAACGCGGTCCGCGCCGAACACACCATAAAATCCAATATTAAAATTTCATTTTTCATTAATAGATGTCTCCACTCAAGTCGTTTTTTTTAAAGAATAAGATAGATTCATGGCCATCTCTAATAACAGGGGCCTTTTCATAATACAGATGGCAATGATAGAGCCGACAGTTGCTGTAAGTGTGACCGAGGCTTACGACTGTGATTCCATAAATAAAGTTTAGATTCCGTGATTCGCACGAGATTCCGTGATGGTGTTATTTCGCTCACCGTCGTGACGGTTTGGTGTATTACGTTTTTGTAACGTTTATGCGTGAGTGTTGAATTTGTTGTGTTTGTGTTCTGATGGTTGTGCATGTTGAGTCTGTTGTGTTTATATGGGCGTTTTCTCTCCAATTTCTTCTTACTGACTTTGGGACGGACCGAGCGCTGAGTGTAATGCTACCTCTCAACGTCCAATGGCAGGGTTTCCACCAGTTGTACACGGTATTCGTCTTAGTATCAATTTGCGATCGCATCGGGCGGGATTTGAACCCGAGATCTCCTGATTGACAGGCGGACGTTCTACCACAGAACCACCGACACTTGTTACGCCTTATTGAAAATTAGACCTTCAGCTTTATCGGAAGCGTATTTAATAGAGTACGAAATTTTGGTTTAATTGAAATAGAATTGAAATTGAAATTATTGCATCGAAGAAATTCTAATTTAGCGTTTCTCTGTTGATTAAAAACAAATGCGCCACCCAGGTTTCGAACCCAGACCATTCGGCTTGGCAGTCGAGCGCTCTACCACAGAACCACCGATAGCTGCTTAGATTCACTGAAATTAAGACCGGCATCGTAAGCATAATAGGTAATAAAGTCTTTTTTTATTAATGAATTTATGAAGGCCTAATCTGGTATTTTTTAAAGGTTAAATCTTGTTTTAGCGCAGTCAGCCGAGATTAGAGGGTTAAAGGGTAGACCCTGTGGGTGGTCCACTTTCTTAACGACCTATATATAGTTCTGTTAATTCAAAGGAGATAATTTAACGTTAATTGCTTTAAGAGCTGGCGGTTAGTCAAGTGGCTCTCTGTGCTTTGTTGATGGTAAGGTTTTTGCTTCTTGTAAATACATTTGGTGTGGATATTTGGATATCTACGATTTCTAACGCAGTCAATGATTTCTTGGGTGTGCGAGTCATTATATGATATTGGAAATTGGACGGCATTGGTCTTTTTCATGTGGTATGCGTCACAACGTCAACAGGAAGTGAACGAGTCGTCCACTACCAGATATCTACGGTATCTTCATCAAGGGCGAGTGTTGAAATAAAATGAGCGTTAGAGATGCGGCAAGTATTTCGTAAGCGAGTAATTCCAAAAAGCCTCTGTAGATATTTCTTTCATAAAAATTTGCTTCGTATTATATTTAACTGATAAACTTGTTCTGTAAAAGGGTTTAATTCAATTGTGCATTGTTATAGTACGTCTAACTTACTGTTGTAACTACTTAACTTATGATATTCTGAATAAATTAAAATTGGTCGTTTCGTCTCAATTATTTTAATTATAATAAAAATTTTATACCGGGCGGGATAGAAATGGGTTAATATTTTTAACAAATAACTCTAAATTGCGGAGATATATCTTTAAGGGTTATCTCGAGAAATTAATACCACTAGGGACAATTCTTCCGAGGAGAGGTATATTTTGGCTTGCCAACTTGTTTTATTAATGAATTTATGAAGGCCTAATCTGGTTTTTTTACGAATGAAATTTTAAAGGTTAAATCTTGTTTTAGCGCAGTCAGCCGAGATAAGAGGGTTAAAGGGTAGACCCTGTGGGTGGTCTACTTTGTTAGTTTTTTGTTATTTATTTACGGGTATTATTAACTACCTATATATAGTTGTGTTAATTCAAAGGCGATAATTTAACGTTTATTGCTGTAAGAGCTGGCGGTTAGTCAAGTGGCTCTCTGTGCTTTGTTGATGGTAAGGTTTTTGCTTCTTGTAAATATATTTGGTGTGGATATTTAGATATTTACGATTTCTAACGCAGTCAATGATTTCCTGGGTGTGCGAGTCATTATATGATATTGGAAATTGGACGGCATTGGTCTTTTTCATGCGGTATGTGTCACAACGTCAACTGGAAGTCTACGAGTGTTGAAATAAAATGAGCGTTAAAGATGCGGCAAGTATTTCGTAAGCGAGAAAAATACAAATACCATCTGTAGATATTTCTTTCATTAAAATTTGCTTAGTATTATATTCAACTGATAAACATGTACTGTAAAAAGGGGTTAAATTCAATTGTGCATTGTTTTAGTAAGTCTAACTCGCTGTTGTAACTACTTAATTTATAATATTCTGAATAAATTAAACTCGATTGTTTCATCTCAATTATTTAAATTAAAATTAAAATTTTACACCGGGCAGGGTTTGAACCGAGAATACGTTTTTCGTAAATAACTCTGAATTGCGGAGATATCTTTGGGGGTCGTGTCGAGAAATTAATACCACTAGGGACCATTCTTCCGAGGAGAGGTATATTTTGGCTTGCAATAACTTTTTGCAGATCTGATTATTAACTACATAGCGGAAAGCATAGGTTCCCTAAAATAAATGTACATGTGTGTTGTGATTATGTACGATTGTTTACGTTAAAGGCTATTGCCTGCTAGTACAACTTGTTTTCCGCCCGACCTCCAAACTCAGTCACTATGCCCTACAACTTTTCTATTGAAACATTTTGCGTGACACCTACCGGTGAAAAAATAAATTTTCTAAAACAGCACAAAATCGTTCCATACCTAACAAATAAACCCTGAAAATTTCAGAACCCTAGCATAAATACATTTTGAGAAAAATGGATTGATCGAGCAAATTGAGACACCCTGTATATTTGTTTTTAACGCTCACTGTCTTATTATAAATTTCATTGGTGTAATGTTTTTGTGTAGTGTGTGAATGATGTGATGTGCTTGCGCTCTTCAACTTCTATTTATTAACTTTTGGGACGGGCAGAGTGCTGAGGGTTCCGGTAATGTCTCAATGTCCAAATCGCAGGTTTTCCCCAAAATGTTCATGGTATACGTCTTATTACCGATCGCATCGGACGGGTTTCGAACCCCAGCTGCGTGACAGGCGGGCGTTCTACCATAGAAACACCGACGGTTGTTACAATATGTAATTGTTTAGAAATTGAGTTGTAACGGAAGTAGATGTTTCGTATCGCTATTCATAAATATAATAACGTCCATCGTTCTCGTAATATTTCTATTAAGTTTTTTGAAATAATTTTAATATTAAAAACGAAACTAATTAAATTATTTAAGTGTACTTAAATGTGTGCTACCGGGAATCGAACCCGGGTCACTAGAGTATCCAGCAGATAGTTTATCACCGAACCACTAATTATTATAGAAATTAGGTATCAGTAATAAGATATGTCGAAGAATTGAAGGAAGTTTAAAAAAAAATGTAGCAGTGTGACGTCCCCCATGCTTTTTCTATTTATAAAAAATTTGCGCTAAGTTAGTTTTTTATACACAATCTGGCCTAGTAGTCTATTTTAAGCCCCCAGTGGTGCTGAGGTTTTTTCTATATAAATTTAACTCTAATATGTAAGTTTTGTAAATTTAGGAGGTTCTTCGTAGCTGGAGGATGATGGTATAGTTATAGTTATTTTAGGAAATATGGTAGTCAGTAGCGTATTGAATCAATGTCCCCCTTTTGTTGATTATTATTTATGGTCTACCAGAAGCTAAACAACTAACATAATTGAATTACATCACCTTAGGCCTTTCTATGTCTATATGATTGATACCAGTGTTTTTGAATTAAATAATATTTTGCATTATTGTATAATATTCATCTTTTCACATATCTTTAGTAAAATGTTTAAAGACTCTGACCTGCAGATCGAAAATTGACGCAAAGGTACAAGTGGGATAATTGATATATATTATTCTCTGGTAATTCTGGTTTACTACAACTTATTGAATTATCCCTAGTGAAAGATTAAGCGTCGTTATAGTGGTGTGAGAAAACGTGTGTGGAGTAAACAAAATCTCCTCCTCCGAGGAGAGGTAAGGCTATAAGCGTCCCAAAGGTAAAATGAAATAATACCGGTTTAGAGCGCCATCGGTGTCAAAGAAAAGTAAAATATCTTTATTTTTACGTTAGTAAAACTAAATTTCAAGGCCACCAAAAATACTAAGTATCGATATACAATTTATTAAAGAAATTTAATTATTATAGATGGTTCGTTTGAAACAATAAATAAAACAGTGTTTTATTTACATACTGAGCTATAAACTATGACCCGGGTTTGAATCCCAGCCGACCCAACTTTTCTGTTTCCTTAAATTCCGTAGCTTCATATTCCAGATTTTTCCCCGCTATGGAGTAATCTACGGTGGTTAAATAGTGTCATACAAGTGAGCCGGGTTCAATTATCAGCAGATGCCAATGAACTTTTTATATACACAAATTTATTAAATTATTATTCTTGCATTTTACTCAATGAAGTAATAAACTTCGGTGGTTTAATGGTTGAACATTCGCCAATCCCGCAACAAACCAGGGTTCAAATCACAGCCATAGGCAATGAACTTTTCTTTTTGCGTAAATTAATGAAATTAATAATGTTGAATTATTCTCAATTGAAAGATGAACTTCGATGGTTTGTTGGTTGAACATTCGCCTGCCACTCTAGAGACCTGGGTTCGAATCTCAGCTGACCCTAAATATATTAATTTCTTAAATAATTTGGTGGCGGAATATCAACGTTCTCAAACTCTGATCTCGGTTCGATTTCAAACCGATAAAATATTGCTAATTAAAACATACAAATAAACTAAATTTTCTTAATAAATTCAATTTAAATTTATTATAATACATAAATAATATAGAACAAAACTTTTAAAGAAACCATTGACACTACCATGATTAAAAAAGTATAAAGTATGACCCAGAAATTTGGTAAGTGTGGGTGGTTATATGGTAGAGCGCTCGCATGCCGTGGAAAGCGTCGTGGGTTCGATTCTCAGTCGCCGGATGTGCTTTTTATTAAATTGACGAATCACAAAATTTTAATTTCTTCTGCGCAGTAATTTAAATCGAACACGAAATCTCGTTATATTTAAATAAGACGCGAAACATAAAACACCAAGCCTTTATGGCCCCTTTCGATTATACTGAATTTCAAATAGTTAGTGTCGGTGGTTCTGTGGTAGAACACTCGACTGTCATGCAGAAGGGCCCGGGTTCAAATCTAGCGCGACCATATCTCAAATTAACGTAATGTTTGTTGGAAACCTTGCCTTTTCGATTATAAGACGCTTAGCGCGCGGTTCGTCATGGAAGTCAATGACTGCGCACAAAAACACTGCACAATTCGTCACTTTACGTCACTCACAATACGCAAGAACAAAACAATATTACACCCAATGATTAAAGAAGAACATTTGTAAAAATTAATTACTTAATTTAAAAAAACTGCGCACGCAGTTATTACATTTTGCCCCAGCCCAGAGTCCTAGACATAAGCCACGTACCCTCGGAAACGTTTTGCTTCGTTTCGAACTCACTGCTGTTCTTAGCGTTAGGAAATCTTTTTGTTCGCAAGTTGGATTTCCCGTGAGTTTTGAAGAAAATTGGGCATGCGTAGTATAGAAATATATTAAGAAGTTCGTCTGCTCACACATTTGAGTAACGTTTTAAAAATGAAAAATACACCCAGACAGAAGAAATTTTAATTTTTTGAAACAAATAGACCAAAAGTTGAAAGACTATTGCTTCACGAATCGCTGCGAAACTGGTTGACGAAGTGGTTCAGCCGAAGCGATCTGCAACGCTGGGACGCGCAACGGTCACTGTTCACACGACGTCATCCAAACGTTGCGGGAGCGCTTACATCGGTTCAGAGGGTAGGTGTGAACGCGGCTATATAGATTGTAAAACCTCTCCTAGGGAACAAAGTTCACTCAAGGAGTCGGAGAGGTAACAATGATGTACGGAACATCAACGTGATCTTCATAGAACAAAGTACAGTTGTCAATGAGTCCCAAGTTCTTTGTAGAACTATTTTCGACCACGGGAACAGTGTTTCCCAAGATAGAACGGAAATTGTTCTTTTTAAAACTGGCTAGTTTCAAATAGAACTATTTCGGAACTGCGATTTCTAAGAGTGTAGCGGCTCTCCGTTTTTGACTGTATTAGGGTCTGTGGGATAATAACGTACAGCCGATACTACTCTATTGGTACTATTCTACTTCTTTTTTTGGTACAATTTGAAATTCAAAGTACAAAAGTACAATTTAGGTGTTTTTTAAAGGCATTTTGTTAGGTTTAAAGATAAAGAAAGTTTTCGTATTGGTGTTTCTTCAAAAACCGTAAAATTATGCGAAAAACAACTTAAAAGAAGCTCCAATAAAATGCGATATTTGGCTTTTGAAACTTACTTGCTCCATCGAGAAATGACCCTCAGAAAGAGTTGTAAGGTAAGCATACAAATGTTGGCCCGTCTCGCTTATCAAACAGTTCGCCCTCTAGCGCGCCTCTCTGGAGTATGAAATTCACCACATAAATATGGCCGCGTCCAAAAGAGTAAACGAGGTGTCATTGGTAAATGCTAAATACATTTGAATGATTTTTCAGCTAAAACTATTATAAAACAATGTTAGCATCAAAAGAGACTGTAGTCTCTATGCAAGGTCCGGGTATAGAGTAGAGCACCTACCCGAGCACTTGCTAGATTATCTCGAGACAGAATGAAGCCGATTTTACCCCCTCGTATCTCAAAAACTATAGGTCGTATTAAAACAAGTGATGAATCGTTTGAAAGGTTACAAGAACGTGACAAACATATACAAATTCCATAGAACAGGGTTGAGGCGACGTTTCGTAGTAATGGGGCAAAGTAAGGCTTAATGTTTCTTCTTCTTCTTCCATCATCTCCTCGCAGATCACTGTACAGCAAAAACTACTAAACCGATTTAAGTGCAATTTGGAATACAGTTTCATATTAAGCTCCTTTTGTGTCTTGCCAAAGGAGAAGTTCATATCTGGTATAGTGCTTTAGCTACGGCGACAAATGTACATTTTAGCGAGTCGGTAACGAAACCATGGAGTAATAAACACATAAGAAGTACTAAATCGGAGCGACCAGCGATTTAAAAAAATTATTGCAGAAGGTCTGAGGGTTGATTGTAGGTGAAAACCTGGCGCTGTGTTCGAAAAAAAAAGTCTTAAAAGTTAAAATGCCAGCTATTACGGATATACTTGAAAACTATGTATGCAACATATGCTGAGTTCGACAACAATAGTCTTGCGAGTGTCAGGGTGGTGGTTGTCCGCCATAGGGCTTGTCGATAAATAAGTCCAGTTTATGAGGTTTATGGCAATATAATAACCGATTAACTTCTAGGAACCGTAACCGAAACCGGTAATATAAAAATTTGATAACCGTATCCGGAACCGTAACCGATATTTGTAAAAAATATGATAACCGACACCGGAACCGGAACTGAGTTTTTCATAACTTTATTTACCAACATTTAGCGCATGTTGAAATTTAGTAATTAAACTTCCTAATTTACTATTAGTTCTTCATATAAGCTCATATTTATCCTATCTCAGATAACTCTATGTGATAACTCTACGTATTCCCAATTGGAAATTTGCTCGTCTTGCAAATGTTTGCTTTAAAAACTGGCATAATCCGGAAATCCGCGATAGTTTTAGTTTTATTTTCTTCAGTCGGAAAACTCGACACAATTTCACAAATGTAGCAAAGACCACAAAAATATTTGTCGTCTACTGCTACTAGTGTGCCTCCCGAGCAATTATTTAGCGCGGAAAGTTAATGTTTTACTTGCTTCAAATATTTCTTTATGTTTCAACAGGCGCGCCCAAAACTTTATAAATACAACCACAATAACCGTCGCATAAATATCGAAACAACGTACATAATGAAAGTATCACACTGAAGTTTGAAAAGTATCGAGACACGTGTTTTATAGCAGATCGTTAAACCTTGTAAATTAATAACTAAGTTGTGTTTCTGAATCTAAATTTTTGAAGGTAAGGCTGATTCGTTTGCAATATGATAATCGCTGGCCTGGGTAGATTTTGTCTAGAAAATCTGAAATTTCAACTTATGCATTTGCTTACATTTCACAAATGACCATTTGAACGAAATAATATGGACTCCATTTAGATATACTCAACTGAAATCAAAACGAGTCATAGAAATCCCGTCTTTACATTTTTCAATGAAATTAGGCAGGGGCGTAGGAACCAGGGGGGCTATGCCCCTCCCTAGAATTTTTCTGGGAGGGGCAACTAATGTTATTCCCCCTTCAATTTTTTGGTCAGTTGAAAACTTTAAAAGCTAAAGTTTTCAATTTAAAAGCTTACAAAGCTTATAGAAGCGCAACTGTATCTTTTTCCGCCAATTTACATAGTATTCAAACAGTAACACATGCATTCGGTGAAGCTACACTCCTTTAAAAATTCAAAACCTTCCTCATTTTATTATTGTGGATTTGTGTATCTTAAATTCATAAACGACTCTAAAGACTAAAATACACTTCGTATGATAACTGTGGTTACTGTAAATGCCTTAATGACATTCGCGACCGATTACTCACTCTACATCGGTGGCTAAGCTCCTAGACACCCGTTTCGTTTCTCTTTGCCCGCTCCAACTTCTAAAAAGTTCCTACGCCCCTGAAATGAGGAGTGGAAGGGAAGGCAATGTCTCCCCAAAACTTGAAAGTACATCATTCCCCCCCCCCCTCCATCTTGAAACGATGAAACCGTGAGAATTTTCAAACAGAAGCTTTCATTTTTACCCTACTTTATTGAATAAACAAATAACGCGCTTACGTGAGTTCCCTACGAGGGAATAGAAGCAATAATTTTTTTAATTATTTTACATGAAGTCATCTAGATCGCGATTCTGGTCGGACTTGGGAGTCTGAACTCAGTAAATCACTTAGGACGCGCAAGGTCTAGCATATTACTTCAGAGCACATCACTTGTCGATAAATAAGTCCAGTTTATGACGTTTATGGGAATATATTTACAGATCTTGCCCGTTATTTGATTTCACTACTTTTATGGCCTAGAGTAATATAGGACGTGACGTTTTTGTTTAAAGGACCTTGCAATTTTTAACCGAGTGGCTTTTGGTTGGATACATTTTTATTTATGAAGTAAGATGGTTAAAAATAAGTGTAACTTCATTGTTAAGTTTGGTTTTAAATTTAAGTTAAATAAATAAACAGATATATCATACAACATCACTTGTAAAATTCTTAATTTTATTCGAATAAAATGTTCAATTAAATCTTTCAGACATTTCTTTCATTTACGTACAAAAATGCGAAGGTTATTGGCCCCTATGGACCGATTGTTTTTATTCATCAAATGTAATGTCCCTTATATTATATATAATATACGTTTGAATTACACGCGCTCTTAAAAAATAACGCGAGATACCACGAGCGCGTGTTGAGATATTATGTAGAAGCTTGGAGGAATAAAACAAGTAAACAGCAGAGGTGGGCAAACATTGTGAGCGTTAATTTTCGAAAATCCTCTCGAAACGAGTGAGCACTTCAAATACGTGGGTCGAGAAATTGTGCCAGCTCAGGGTGATCGCCGATTAGTTCGCTCAGTCAGTGATTTTTCACGACGTGGTGAGCGAGATCGGCCGATCGAGGCGCTAGCCTGCTCAATTTTAAGCGCCGCTTCCCCTAGCGGCGGGATAATTCGTTCACTAGAAAGCGCTGACGGCGGGCTGAGTGAGATCGCGCCGAGAGAAGCGCTAGTTTTTTAACATCGGAATTTCTCATCCCACTGAACGACGGGGTAGACTGTTTCCCGGAATTCGCTCAAAGCGCTGTGAGAAAAAAGTTTCATTTCTTATAAATTATTTCATAAAAAAGTACATTGAATAAAAAAAATCGACAATAAAATATTATTTGTATATTTTTTTCTTACCGTGCTGTGAGCGAATTCCGAAAGAAAGACTATACCGTCGCTCAGTGGGTTGAGAAATTGCAATGGTAAAAAACTACCGCTTCTCTCGGCGCGATCTCACTCAGCCCGCCGTCAGCGCTTTCTAGTGAACGAATTATTTCGCCGCTGGAGGACGTGGCGCTTCAAATTGAGCAGGCTAGCGTGTCGATCAACCGATTTCGCTCAACGCACCCTGAACGATCAGTGACTGAGAGAATTTCACGGCGCTCGGCCTAAGCTGGTTCAGTTTAAGAGAGAGAAAATAGCATCGCCAGTATTGAGCACTAGCTTACTTGATCACTAAAATTAAAAAGGTCTGAGCGTTCATTTCAGAATTCGCTCACAATTTTTGCCCACCTCTGCTATACAGGAGTTGCCGAGCGATGCGAAATCGGTTTCGTCAGTGACCGTGAACTATCGCGAGACAGAGGGGTTCAAACGCAACTAGCGCCAACTGCATAGGGAATTTTGCAACTATTCTCATTTTATAGCATTGTTTTCACGTCGTCTGGTTTGTTTTGAAACATTTCTAAATTCTTTGCGCCTTTTTGCAAAATGACTCGTGTTTGTTGCTATAGCAAATGTCGTAGCGATACAAGAACTCGGAAAAAACCACATATGACAAATGTTAAGTTCTACACTTTGAATCTTCCCGTTAATTTAGAACCAGAAAAAAATTAGAAGGGGCTTGAGACAACATTCTGTTCAAGTATTTCTATTTGGGGAGCAATTATGGTCAGCGTCAACAATATTAATCTGTGGTTCTCTGCAAAAATAAAATGTTTTTAATTAGTATAAAACTGAAAGCACAATTTTAATAACAACCAGGCTATTTACATTTCAAGCAATTAGAACTAAGCTTCGGTTTCTGTTGAACTTTTGGGTTTTAAAAATGATTTCTTCTTGTTAAAATAATTGAGTAGCTACCAACTATTTTTCTATTTAAAACTAGTTCAACATTCGTCTATTCGCCGTTTAATTACTGAGGAACGAATTAAATCCTCAACAATTTTAGAAGTAATTTTATCCTTTTATTTTATCGAATAAAAAGGCACTACTAGTTCCTACGATCGAAACAAGATGGCACGGTCGGCGTTTTATATTTAAAAGCAAATTGTGGGCGGGACTTCGGGCTACTATGATTCCAGTTAGCCTTATAGGTATATTCCGGAGTTTTCTGTTAACCTAAATCTGCCTTTGTGGGCTCTACTCGAAAATTGATTTTGAAAGTTTCATAAAATAATGGGATAATGCCACTGAGTAGAGAAGTGACTGGGTGAAGTCATGAGGAAAATCATAATAATAAGTTTTAATTTTGTACCTTTATTTAATATAATTTTTTTAAATCAGTTTTATAAGCTTTTGTCAAAATGACTGTAAGCCTGTAAATTTATTTCCTATCTAAAAAATGCATATACTCCTTAAAATTGTTTCTTTTCATTGGTGAATAACAGTTTTTTTTACTTTGATTGATTAGATATTGAAATTTCTATTTATCGCGTAATAACTCGAAAGGATTTGTGTTTAATCGATTTCAAATGGTAGGCTACCTCAAATACCTTTTTATAAAATAAATTTAATATTTCCAGTGGGAGCTCCCTCTGTGCCACATATCCGAAATATCTTGAGCTGAAGACATGGCCCTTGTGCAATTTCAAACTTTTTCGAAAAGTATGAGGAAAAAATCGAAATTCTGAATCATCCAAGAGCGAAACGGAAGGCAGCTTGTTAAACAGATGAGCTTTATCCAATTTTCTTCTTACGGAATACCGCTCCTCCGAGGCCTTTAATATTTCTCTGTAATGTATTGAACGTCTCTGGAAAATCGATTTAATATTAAAAATTTTTGTCAGGAACAAAATACTCAAGCTAGTATTTGCGAGAGAAAAGACTACTGAAATTTCTGAGCTGTTCGCGGCACACATTTCTTTATCACCCCCGCGCAATTTGTTTTATACCAGTGAGTTGTGATAGGTTGAATGATATTATCTGCTACACAGAGATATTTTAAAGTACGATCTTTAAATATCACCAAAATAAAATGAGCGACGTCTGTGTCCGAAATCAGTGAAATTGATATTGAAATATAGAGTGCTCGTAATCCCGTGCCATTTGACGAAATTCGAAAATGTGGCGGTGGCTGTGTACCATGTGAAACTCTTATCCGTATCGCGCGATATGACTTATAACTGTCTCAGTAACATATCTCACTATTTGATTGGTCTCCCACGTCCGTAAGGGCGGTGGCGCACTGGGAGATGTTAGCTCCGTCCAAAGGGTCCTATCTCCAACCTCCGACTTCGGTCAGGTGTGGGCTGGATACTGGGCTTCGGCCCAGGCTAATGGAGAGGGGCCGGGCAACCTGGCCGCCTCGGCGGATTGAGTAGCCTGCTGTGGGGCTGCGGGCCTCCGTATGAGGGCACGGCGGACCCATCTCCCGGCCTTTTGGGCTCCCACCGGGATCTCCGGTGCCAGCTGTGCCGGGTTATGCGGGCTGCTGTGTGCCCGCCGTTCCCCTTTAGGAGCTCTCTCCAAATGGCTTGGCTCCCTGCCTTTGTAGGTGGGGTGTCGGCCGGAGTTGCCAGAGCATCCGTTCTCTATCCCACTGCTGTGTGCGAAGTGGCGGGCTGGTCGTCCCATTGTTGCACCTTCTGCTGGGTTGAGCGGCTTGCGTCGAGGGTGCGACCATCAGTAGTGGGGTTCTGCTACCCATGCTGGTTTTGTCACATGTCCGGGCTTGGGGACGCTGGCGTAGGGCATTCCGATGATAGGCCTCCGGTGGTGTGGTTCTTTTCTTACCGGTACACCGGGCTATAAATTCTGACAACATGGTCTCCCACGTCCGTAAGGGCGGTGGCGCACTGGGAGATGTTAGCTCCGTCCAAAGGGTCCTATCTCCAACCTCCGACTTCGGTCAGGTGTGGGCTGGATACTGGGCTTCGGCCCAGGCTAATGGAGAGGGGCCGGGCAACCTGGCCGCCTCGGCGGATTGAGTAGCCTGCTGTGGGGCTGCGGGCCTCCGTATGAGGGCACGACGGACCCATCTCCCGGCCTTTTGGGCTCCCACCGGGATCTCCGGTGCCAGCTGTGTCGGGTTATGCGGGCTGCTGTGTGCCCGCCGTTCCCCTTTAGGAGCTCTCTCCAAAGGGCTTGGCTCCCTGCTTTTGTGGGTGGGGTTGCTAGAGCATCCGTTCTCTATCCCACTGCTGTGTGCGAAGTGGCGGGCTGGTCGTCCCATTGTTGCACCTTCTGCTGGGTTGAGCGGTTTGCGTCGAAGGTGCGACCATCAGTGGTGGGGTTCTGCTATCCATGCTGGTTTTGTCACCTGTCCGGGTTTGTGGACGCTGGAGTAGGGCATTCTGATGATAGGCCTCCGGTGGTGTGGTTCTTTTCTTACCGGTACACCGGGCTATAAATTCTGACAACATGGTCTCCCACGTACACTTTTGGAGTTCATTAATTAACTCTTATTTAAGGCCTCGGCGAGCTATGGGGAAATTAAGTGAAGCTAAAGTCAGGAAGAAAACTTGTGGGATAAATAAAAAACTTTCAGTTCCCAATTTGCATTTTTAAGCACCTCTCAAACAAACCTGAGGCAACTGAAAATGGCAAAAATTCTTGTTCGCCGTACTGGAATAACATTACTTAATAAGCATTAGGTTAAGAAGAGCTACACAGCTTTGTTCTTACTGTCAATTCTAACGTTAAACATTAATGCATTACATAACGATGGTTAATTAACAGTAGATATAAACCTAAGAATGTCGATTTACTCAGTGCTAATATTTGTGGCGTAAATGAAATAACTGACGTCAAATTCGGTCGTGAGAGGCCCTGTTACAATTTTTGTTAAAAAACCTATCTTCTCCGAGTAACGCCTTACTTAACTTTCAAATCTTTACTTTGGAAATAAACGTTTTCGTATCGATGTTTTGGTTTGAAATGTTTTTTTCAGCCTAATTAACTATTTCTTAAGTAAAACCAACCAATGTTTTAATTAATTTATTAGTTATAAACCTTTGAAAACTTGAGACTTGGCCTTTTCTATTCAGTGCACACTCTTTTCCAAAGTCTATCCGTGAGTGATTTTACGAGGAAAAAAACTATTATTTCAAAAACAAGAATATCAATGAAAATATCGTTTTCCATCAAAAATCACAGTTTTCCTGACCAATTTTTGAGTACTGATACGAGCAAATTTAAAATATTGGACTTTTTAAAATATGAACGGTTATAAAATATCTACGAACGGTAAAAAGTTATACGATAGTTCAAAAGTTATCTATGAGAGCTAAAAAGTTATTTACGAGAGTTAAAAGTTATCTACGAACGTTAAAAAGTTATCTACGAACGTTAAAAAGTTATCTACGAACGTTAAAAAGTTCACTACGCGAGGTAAAACGTTATCTATGAACGGTAAAAAGTTATCTTTAATCGATGAAAAGTTCTCAATAAACGGAAAAACAGAGTTGATAAACAATGCGTAAGACGTTGATCCGGTAATTGTCTTGCACCTCTTATAACTCCAGGTTTTAGCAGTAGCATCGTTACCTTGATTGCTGGTTCAACTACATATTCCTACCGCCTTAAAAGAATTGATGCATACTTGGTTTTGTCACGACATTTTTGGTATGGGGTTTGAAGAAATTGTTCAGTATCATTAAAAACATTTCAAATATTATTTTCATGACTAGAGTGGCGAATCACCGTGATTTCAGTTTGTGGGTATATTAGGATTATTTACATTTATCTCTGATCTTGAGCTCGAATTTGGATTTGCCTGAGATGCAGGATTGGTTTTTTGCCAAGGCTTCCTAGATTTCTCGTACATAGATAAGGCAGATGATGGTGCGCTGGCCAGAAGCGTAGCTTTTCGGGGGAATTCTGCAGACTTTCCTAGGAAAGTTGTGACACGCCTTCTTTCTTTCAACTTTCTTCTGGAGATTTCATTGGGCGCGAAATCACATGTCGCATTACGTCCACAGGGACCGTACAAATTCGACCCCTTCGCTCCGATTGGTTGTCGTTACGTCATAGAATGACACCACGTGAGTGCGAGGCAATAATCGCCATCTATGCCACTCCGAAGGACCAAGTTCAGTTCAGTTCAGCAGCCAGATTCAGCGAGCCCGTGCTTAAGAGTTCTCATAGGCTGAAGTGGTCGTGACGTATGCCTATTGTAATTGGCTACAGAAAATTGAAGCGGGAAAGGTTTCCCCCGGGAATTTGCCGTTATCTCTGACGCTATTCCGAAAAAAAAGGACTTTTAGCTTGGAGGCGCCTTCTGTCTTTGAGCGCGAAAACTAACATCATGAAAATTCGAACGGAAGTGAGTTTATCAGAAGGTCACGGTCAACCGGAAAGAGTGCTGAAGGTCAACTTAAATTTCAAAATGGCGAGTGAAGCTGTGGAAAATGTCCCCCGATCGTGTGTGCTAGTGTGGTGTATTAATTTGTAAAAATGTCGATAAAAATTATATGTAAACCGTAATTTACACGATCTGGACGTTGAAAAATTAGGTATGGAGTGCAAATTTTTAAGAAGAAGGTATATTTGAAGGTTTCAGGTTACTGGAAGTCTTGCATTTGTGTATGCGTGTAACCCTTCCCTTATTTCAAACAAATTAAGATCCTTATTAGCGAGCCGAAGAGGTTTCATCTGCAAAAGTAAGATAAGTACACTTGTTATAAGGTTCAATTCTTAGACTAATTAAGTTCTTTTAGATATCGTTCATGACAATGTACTACTATATGGATAAGAATGGAATTTTCTCAATACACGAAAGCTGGTATGAACATTTTCATGTTGAGAACAATTTTTATTTTAACTTTTGTAATAATGATCTCAAAATTTAGAAGGTGTCTTGATGGTTTGTGATTGCCCAACAACTTCATTGTTGATTCTAACAAAACTTGATACGCTTCGAGACAGAAAATGTCACGTTATACATCGAGCTTAAGTATGATGTTCATCTTTTTCGTAACTCTATGTGAAAAAGTAACCAATTTTCTTCTTACAGGTTGGTCTCAGTATTTTCAAAGAGTGACCACTTCTCATCCTCCTTAGAAGATACATATTCCAACAATGACGGTAATCGACAAACTTGTTAAGAGCGGCTCTTCAAAAATAGATTTTCTTGTTTACAGCAATAAAGCAAGTAGAGGTGCAAACTTGCCAGTTCAGAGCTCTAAAAGTATCTACGATTCGTTCAACTGACGTGACTGTTGCAACTGGAATTCCTTGGGGCTACTTTAGGTATAATTGATATAAATGTTTCAATCTCCATTGACACTTCAATTGAATTTACCGAAAAGCTCTTTAGAGTAAGGAGTGTCAATAGCTCCCAGTCATATTTCATGGATGGTGAGGCTCAATTAACTGGAGATTCTTATGGCTTGTTCAATTGGTAAAATAGTATTAAGTATTGTTTGAATTTTCGCATTATGTCCAGAATGTGATTATAAAGCATTAAGATATAAGAAATGACCAGCTGAACTTTGTTTATTTACATAATCATCATATTTAATTATTTAATTAGAATATCCATTAAAAATAATATATATTGTTTTTATTCAACAAAGATCTAAAAAGTCAATTAGTATTTTAAAAATATATGAAGTGTATTTTTGAACTCAAACAAATGATTTTGCTTATTTTTTTTTCAAATACGGGATAGATGGCGTAGTTTCCTTGAAAGTTTTTATGATCCAAGAGTTACGTTTTTTAAAGCAATGTTCAGCTTTTAGTTTCTTAACGTTATTCATCGTAAAATATCAGTAACAAACTGAAAATATATATCGCTACCGATATAACAGCGGGAAAATTTATTATCGGGGTCAGATAAATGGGAATATATTTAACACCCTATTAATCACCTTTTCATAAATATGCTTTTCTCTTCGGTGACATAGTTAATAATTGTGTAAAATAATTTTGAAAGCATTAATTGATAATATCCTACGTCTAGAAGATTTATTTAAGTATGACACTACCTATTCATATGCGAACGTTTTACAAGAGATACGCTACAACAGGCTGCGTTACCAAAGATACATACTTATGCAATATTGTGAATTTTTTAAACCTAATTGCCAAAACATAGGAGGTTTTTGAAAAATTTTGCAGATTTAAGAATTTTCTACCAACATATATGTAAATTGGTTACGAAATGAACAAATTTACCATAGAATATTTCACCTCAACATAGTATTAAGGATTCAATTAAATGCTAGCCGATATCGTAATTTAACCTATACTGATTTTTAAAATTTACAATACTATTATAACCAATATATAAGTGATTTTTTCCGATATCAAGTTTAGTGGCGCCATCTGCCTTGTTTTTGATAAAATAATTTTGAAAATATCAGTATCAAAGACGTGAACCACTTATTGACAATAATCACGATATCAGTAGCCTATCAACTCCTAACATAATCAATTTGTTTTATTTTCAAAAGAAAATGCTGAATAAGTAGCCTCTCTTATCCATAGTTGTTATTATTTACTGCGGAGGATTTGATATTGACACGCAAAAAGTCAATAGTGTCAATTATGAATTGGCAGTTTGTAACTCTGCAAGAAAAAAGTCTGAAAATATGTCATAATTAATATAAGAAGATGAGGTCTTTTACCATCTCTTCTTAAAAGTCTTCCTCTTCCATAGAGAATGAGACCAGGCCATTGTATGAAACCCAAACCATCAAGCTACCTTCTACATTTTGGTACCATTATTACAAATGTTAAAATAAAAATACTTTTCAACATGAAAATGTTCATACCAGTTCTTCGTGTATTAATTAATTTCCATTCTTATCCGTACCGTTATTTTGTTTGCGCTTTAATATTATGTACAAACAAAAGCACACATTTTTGGAATCTAATCCCAGTACATTGTCACGAACGAGATCTAAAAGTACTTAATTAGTCTAAGAATTGAACCTTATAACAAGTGTACTTATCTTACTTTTGCAGATGAAACCTCTTCGGCTCGCTAAAAAGGATCTTAATTTGTTTGAGCCTTGAAACCGTAAAAGTTAATTGATAAAATAATAAATTGTAAACGATTAAGTGCTAAATAAGATCATTTAACTTCGATATGTTAGCGGGTATTTTGGTTGTGACTAATAACTAAAACTAATCTATTTAAAACAAATATATCCAACATTTTTTATATAAGAGTTAATTTTTCATATACATTTAGGAACCCAAGAAATGTTTTTCAAGATATTTATTTATGTAATATCAAGCATCCAAATTATCTTATCTTTAATAAAATCTATTATTTTGTAACACGTATTTTAAAATTAAATTATTAAAAAAGATGAGACCGAAACAAAAAATAAATAACTTATTAAACGTGCTAGACGTTTAAAATTCCACACACGCCTAAATTTAAATTAAGTTATGTTTCATAATTTATCAATTAAACTTGTAGACGAAAATTCACTTACACGAAACGTTGCAAACTCCTTAACCGTTTATTTTTTTACCTCTCCGAGGGGACAAAGTCCCCTAGGAGGGGTTATACAACCACCGTGTCTGTCTGTGGGTCTGTCTGTCAGGCCTGCGAACGCGTTCGCATTTTCGGTGCAAAGTGTAATCACTGCGTTCGCAGTTTCTCGAAGGGTTGGCAAAACCACCGTGTGACGGTGAGCGTTAACGGATTCATTCGCGGTTTGGTTTGGATGGTGTTTTTTCGCTCACCGTCGTGACGGTTTGGTGTATTACGTTTTTGTAATGTTTATGGGTTGGTTGTTTGTGTTCTGATGGTTGTGCATGTTGAGTCTGTTGTGTTTATAGGGGCGTTTTCTCTCCAACTTCTTCTTAATGACTTTGGGACGGACCGAGTACTGAGTGTAATGCTACCTCTCAACGTCCAATGGCAGGGTTTCCACCAGTTGTACACGGTATTCGTCTTAGTATCAATTTGCGATCGCATCGGGCGGGATTTGAACCCGAGACATCCTGCTTGGCAGGCGGACGTTCTACCACAGAACCACCGACACTTGTTACGCCTTATTGAAAATTAGACCTTCAGCTTTATCGGAAGCGTATTTAATAGAGTACGAAATTTTGGTTTAATTGAAATAGAATTGAAATTGAAATTATTGCATAGAAGAAATTCTAATTTAGCGTTTCTCTTTTGATTAAAAACAAATGCGCCACCCAGGTTTCGAACCCAGACCATTCGGCTTGGCAGTCGAGCGCTCTACCACAGAACCACCGAGATAAGAGGGTTAAAGGGTAGACCCTGTGGGTGGTCCACTTTGTTAGTTTTTTGTTATTTATTAATTCAAAGACGATAATTTAACGTTTATTGCTTTAAGAGCTGGCGGTTAGTCAAGTGGCTCTCTGTGCTTTGTTGATGGTAAGGTGTTTGCTTCTTGTTTATATATCTGGTGTGGATATTTGGATATCTACGATTTCTAACGCAGTCAATGATTTCCTGGGTGTGCGAGTCATTATATGATATTGGAAATTGGACGGCATTGGTCTTTTTCATGCGGTATGTGTCACAACGTCAACTGGAAGTCTACGAGTGTTGAAATAAAATGAGCGTTAAAGATGCGGCAAGTATTTCGTAAGCGAGAAAAATACAAATACCATCTGTAGATATTTCTTTCATTAAAATTTGCTTAGTATTATATTCAACTGATAAACATGTACTGTAAAAAGGGTTAAATTCAATTGTGCATTGTTTTAGTAAGTCTAACTCGCTGTTGTAACTACTTAATTTATAATATTCTGAATAAATTAAACTCGATTGTTTCGTCTCAATTATGTAAATTAAAATTAAAATTTTATACCGGGCAGGGTTTGAACCGAGAATACGTTTTTCGTAAATAACTCTGAATTGCGGAGATATCTTTGGGGGTCGTGTCGAGAAATTAATACCACTATGGACCATTCTTCCGAGGAGAGGTATATTTTGGCTTGCCAACTTGTATGTTTATACGCAGTTTTAATTTAATACATAAAAAAATTATAATTATGTTATTAAAACGCATCAAAAGTTAAATATTTATTACACAAAAAATATATTTTTAGCGATTAGGATATGTGGAACATAACTAAGTCCGCTCATCCACCTTGATTAATCAGGGGTGAGATATGTGTAACGGCTACGCCAACGGTGGAATATTTGGTAATAGGAACTGGACACCCGTGGCGGAAGTATGACAACCAGCATTTGGGTGATTGGTGGTTTTCGTCACACGGCCATCCACATTCAAATGGGATACGACAGTGTAGCAGACGACTCCCCGAAATTAAACAAAAACCAAAGACTAAAGCACAACAGGGCCAAATATAAGCTTTAATAATTAGAAATCTAGCCTCTTGTGCTTATATGTTACCAATCTAGTTTTCGGCGAGCACAATAAGATAGTGTACGGATAGTTTTGGGCCTACAAGCGCGTTATATTCATAACAAATACATTTCCAACTGATAAATATGTATATGAATTTACGAAAAGGTGGTGAAAATTGACAATAATTGTTTTTTAAACATTTACTAAATAAATTAAAATTACACTTTTAAATTTTTCCACTAAAAATAACTCTAAATCAAAAATATCATGAGTATTTGATCCTTTATAGGTGCCAACCTATCCCCCTCTCTTAAATTTGCCTTTAAACTGCTTTGATAAAGAACGAAACTATTTAACCTTTCTTTCAATCGCTGTAGCGAAAGAATTCAGACGGGTTACCGACGTCTTTGAGTATCGTAGTGTGTTAAAATAATCTGCCCCAGACATCACTCATAATTTAATTACAATTTTCTAGTTTAAAGCATCGGTTTAAGCATCTATCGGTTAGAAAAAACATTTTTAAAATTTTAAAACCTTTACATTTCATATGAACTGTACATCATATAGATTAGCATGGATGTATTCATTTCCACCATGAATATCTGCCTGCAATTGGCAGTCGGGCCTCAGTCGCTAGGATCGGAGGGGCTTAGTTATTACGACGTTGGTCACGCGCCGACACTAAAAAATTGTATTGAAGGGAATCGTATCAAAAGTTGACTATAGCTTCAGTGCCAAGGCTTAGCACGAAATTAAATTTCTTCAATTTTAATCTTTTTGATGGATCGAAAATAGGTAGAATATTATTAATTATTTCCTTTATTTATGATTATTAAATAATTGGGTTAAATTACAGGTATTTACTAAGAATCACCAGTCATTTTCTTCGCCGGTTAAATCGTTTTGTGGATCGAGTGAACGACAAATGCCTGCCTCCTGATTGGCAGAAGTGATTACATAAAGCGCAGAAAGGAAGCACCCATCTGAGCCCGAGATGGTAGAAAGTGTAATGATATAGTTAGATATCCAAGGTTAAAATGAATACATTCATGAGATTGCTCTCTTCCAAATTGGGAAAATCCAAATTAACGGTATTGAAACAAAATCCTTTCTAACATCACGCAATTGGTCCTGCTATACGAATTTGAGAAATGGATCTGAAAACCCAATTTTTGGATTAGGAGACGAAGTACCTTTAAAACGTTCCGAATTTCATAATTTTTAATTGCGATTGGGATTATGTGTCCGTATCGTTCGGCATCGTCCAGAGAATCGATATTGCAAAACTCCGTCGCGACAAACGAAGTGGAAAGGTTCGCCTTATAAATTTCTACCACGAGATACATCAGAAATAAATAAAAAAATTCAATATATTTCACTTCTGTGGATCGATAAAACCTCCAAAAATTGCATTAAATCATATGTTGTTACAGGTTGACATAATTAAAAGAACGGCTTATTTTACCGTGTATTAATGGATCAATTCTGAGCACGAAATGATTGAGACTGGAACGATTTCAAATTAAATAACATTGACTATTTTGTAACGAATTTTCTTGATACTTTCATTACTTCAAAAGTATATTTGCAACTATCTAAGCCCTTCATTCGCCGCTTTTAAGCTAGGAATATGAATGACCCGTATCCTGGAACGGAAAACAGTATTCCCCCAAAAAAAACTAAGGTAACATAGCTCGAGCTAAAACTTTAACCTAAGCCTGTAGCGCCATCTCACGGCAGGCAATGTTACTAGATTAGCATGTGCGTCTTCGTATCATTTCGTCTAAAATACTTTTGAAATAGAAATAGTAACGGGTCTTTCTTTGAATAAGTAGTGGAAACTGATTTTATTTAGTGGAAGAAGCCGAATGTTTGTTTTTAGTTGCAAAGAATTGAAATATCTAATTAAACAGTATATATTTACTATAATTTGTGCCTTTTTTCTTTTGGAATAAACAGTTTAGTTGTATTCTTGGAAAATTAAATGGAACGGTTTTCCTTGTTGCATTGTTAAAACTATAAAAAACACGTGGTGTACCAACAACTAGCAGACGAAAATATGTTCTTAAGTTCAAACTATTTCCGCTAGATGTCTATATTGTTTTAAGCTCCATGGTTTAACGTTGCCAAGCCTACCTACCCAGTCTACCCCATAATTTACTCTCTATAATTTTCATCCTCCTAGCTTTAAGTATGTAATTGGAAATTGCCACGTCCTAATATGTCCTTTGTAGAGTAGATTTAATACGTCAGATTCAAAATTGAATCCACTGTTTTATGGAGCATCGGGCTTGGCAAAATATTATTATTAAAAAAACCATCTTAAAAATAAAATATTTTCTTTATTTTATTTCCTCGCAACAAAGTTTACAAATTTGGTTGAACAGCAACGCAGCCCGTTTGTCTTGATGGTGGCTATAACCTAAACTGATCGAGTTTAGTTTTAATTGTAAGAAAAATTTTCCGTATTTCTGTTTTTACATTTCATAAATAAATAGGCCATTAAATTAAAACAATTAGTTCTTATATTAGATACCTGTTTGGGTTCTTGTTTTTGACCAAGTAGGATACTTCAATATATTTAGTAAAAATGTCAGATATTTCTTGAAATTGATCAAAACCATTGATAGTACTACTAAAAACCATACCTGAAAATATATCAAAAAATAATAATATTGAAATTAATGTCAAAATACTTCCTATATATTATTTGGATTACAACTCAATAATTTCACATGTCTAAATTCTTTGAACCGACGCTCTCACCTCAGATCAGATAGCGAAAATGTTAATGTTCCTTCACCGTCATTCACTCTGCACTTCTTGACAAATAAATTCGTTTCCATGATCACTTTGAATTCTTTTCCGTTGCCGACCTTTTTCAAAAACTTTGCGTAACGTCTCTAAAATTGTTACAACTTTCTTATTTCTAACGGCTACCACCATAGCGTGTTTGCGAAATATGTCGATTATACATAATACGTAGCGGAATCCTGAATTATATTAAGACAGATTTTGAAAATCCGCCAAATCTGCTTGCCACTGTTCGTCAATTCCATAAACAATAGTTCGATTTCGTTTGAATCGTCTTCTAGCAGGTTTATGCAGCGTATATGTATCCTGCTTTATTAGAAATTGTTTTACTTTTTCCAATAACACTTTTAAACCCTTATCATCTCAAGTTATTTTTCCATAATGAGTAATATTTTGTAGTAATGGTATGTAACGCCAAAAAAGGAAATTAAATAATTCTAATATTAAAATAACTATGATAATTAATACAGCTGTGATATTTTTTGGTGATTTTAAAAACGATTGTGATAAATAGGATAAAAATCCTAGGGAGACCGACAGACCGTATCAATATAACCTTCCATTATAAGCTTATACTATGAAATGAGAACAAAATTATCGAGTTAAAATATTTTATTTAGTATGCATCCAAGGTCGCAGAGGACTAGGCGAGGATGAGGATAACGTTAAACTACTTGGTGGTGTATGAAATACAGCAAATGTTTTCAACAGTGACAATCTTACAGGATTTTTAATTAAACGTTTTGAAATATTTGACTTATGAATACTCTCATAAAACTCCGTAACTCTTATAGGATCATTGATCGAGATCGTACTAGGGGTTTTTCTCACAGCATCATACAAGAGGTCGATTATATTAGATCCCCCAATCACTTGTCCTCGAATAGAAATCTCTCCTAAGTTAACCCATCTCGGATCTTCCGTAGTCGCTCGGTATAGCGTCATTGCATCATTTACATAACTTCAGGTAGAGAATAAGATATTTGCACGAACCAGGTTTTAGTCCGTTGAGAGTTTTGAATATCGGGGGAAATTTGCTCTTTTTTCGCATGAATGTTAGTCGTCGTTGCAGAGTTTGATTGTACAATGCTGATTTCTCTGGTTCGTTTAAATCTGAATTATCTAGAATATATTTCATTTCATCATCGAGTGTCTTCTCTTTTTGAAGTATAGTTGTCTCTTGAGTTTTGGAAGGTGTAGTATTTTTCAAACTCTCCAATACATCTTCAGGTACTAGAAGCATTTTTCGAGCAATTATCGGTTTATAGCTCTGTTTTTTGAACCTCCTGCGACTGAGCTAACGATAGATAACAGCGGGGCTAATAATTCGATGCCAAAGCCAAAGATTTTCAAGCCTTTGCGAAACACTATGGTTGCAATACCATTACCTCCAGTCCGAGATTCCCACAAAGCAACGGCTTCGTTGAAGCCGCGGTTAAAATTGTGAAGGCCCGTATAAAGAAGTCGGACGATTTACAACTTGGGTTATTAGCTTATAGAACCACTCCACTCAAAAACGGCTACAGTCCAGCCCAGTTGTTAATGAGTCGCCAACTTCGTACGACCGTTCCCACTCCGACTTCTACTCTGGAACCCGTTGTTCCACCGAGGTCAGAACTCGTACAAAAAGACATGTTGTTGAAACAATCTCAGAAATTCTACTATGATAGACGCCACGGTGTTAACAGCAAACGCGAGTTACAGAAAGGAGAGAAGGTATGGATTACCGACTCGCGAACGGAGGGACATGTACAAGAGAGAGCTCCAAAGCCACGTTCTTACATGATCGAAACGCCTTGCGGGCTGCTAAGGCAAAATAGATTCCATATTGTTCCTCTAACGGAAGTCGTCTCAAACCCAAAAACTGAAAATCAAGCTCAGCGGCAAGCTCATGAGCACACTCGACAAATGAATTAAAACCTCGAACTTTGTGTAATCGGCGACCGAAATCAGTCTTCACCTCAAAGAAGTCCTCGTTCGCCCCATGTTCCAAGTCCTGACGTTGCCGCGGAAAACGTAGCGGCACCACCCCACGGCCAAATAACGAGATTTGGAAGACATATAGTCGAACCAAAAAGACAAAATTGATACGTAACTTCTTAGTAATGTTATTAGTTAAACCAAATCTTGTTTTTCTCTAATAAAAAAAGAAACGTGATATTATGTAAATAATATTTAGTTTAAATTTGAATATGCCACCCGAACGTAACTTTCGTACATCTAGGAGCATACGTGGGAGTTATGATGGATTATACCGGCGCGTTAACTCTGTAACATGTGTGAATAAACTCTTTGCTATTATAATCAATTAAATATGTTTTACTCGACATAAAAACATATCAGTATTCCTCTCTATTAACTAAATCATCAAGGAGTCAATATTTATCACGTAAACATTAAACGTTTCTGGAGATCGAGATTCACGACAAGGCTTACATCATACCAGCCGCCATTTTGCGTAAATAACCTGAGATTTGGATAAAAATGAAACAATTCTTTACCCATATGACAAGCTAACAACAACGAACCAGGTATAGAAACAAAACCAAAGATTAACCGAATACGATATGATGTATAACAACTAATCGGCACGTATCACCAGGAACAATAAACTATAACAAAGGAAACTCAAATAAAACAAGGAACAATGAAATCCATCAAGTACAACAAGGACCAATCTCGTATAATAAACTATCAAGTGAGGCTACATTTTATGGCAACTTTCCCCAATTTAACCAGGCACAGGACAAGTGGGTCACATATTCTGAAATTTTGGAGCAATGGTTTTTAGCTACAGATATAATAGAACCAGCTGTCACTACATCAAGGGATGCCGATGTTATTGCAGCAAACCAAGCTGCTTTTGCTGCTGTCAAAGCAAAGAAGAGGGCTTCGTTGGTAACAGTTTTGGGAAATGAAACTTATACCTTATTAGTTTGTATGCACCAGAAAAGCCACCCAATAAAACATATGAAGAATTAAACGACGCATTAAACAACATGAAGTTGTTGAAAGAACAATATTTATCAAACGAACAAGGTGAGTCTATATCTTCCTATGTCGCAGCCTTGAGAAAAATGGCTGAGCTCTGTAATTTCGGTGCAACTCTCGATACAATGTTACGGTAAGTTAAGTTAGAAGAAACCACCTATGGACTGTGAGAAGGATGATAAAATACGCGAAAAAGTAGATTAGTCCATAATTAAAAGGGATAATATAGCTAAATCCTAAACAAATTTGAAGAAATTAAAAAACTTACTACTAACTCGTACCCAATAGGTCTTCGAGCAAAAAAACGCGAAACTCGGATCAAATAGATCTTCGAGTAATAATATAATATAATAATAATATAATATTATAATAATATTAATAATAATAATATAATATAATAATAATATTAATAATAATAATAATAATATAATATAAAAATATAATAATATAAGATCTATTTGATCCGAGTTTCGCGTTTTTTGCTTGAAGACCTATTGGGTACGAGTTAGTAGTAAGTTTTTTAATTTCTTCAAATTTGTTTAGGATTTAGCTATATTATCCCTTTTAATTATGGACTAATCTACATTTTCGCGTATTTTATCACAATGTTACGGGGTCGCTTATTGGGAGGAGTCAACAATGACATTATCAAGAGAATGCTTTTAGCAGAACGACCACTAGATTTCCAAAAAGCTTTAGATATTGCCTTATCAGTGGAAACTTTTGATCGCGAAACGCGTGGAATGAATAATACCACTAATAAACAAATCAAAATAATCAATCATCACGATTTCCACAGCGTTCTCACTACAATGATCAAAATCAAAATAGGCAAAATCCAGAAACATTAACTTCTAATAATCAGCTCAAAGCATGAATTTCTGAATGGAAATGTTTTTATAAAGATGACATATGATGTCATTGCAATACGAAAGGACATTTATCAAGAGTATGTAGACACAAAAGTAACAACCCAGTTAATTAAAGAGCGAGAACCAATAGTAGAGGGTGAGGAACCAGACAAGGTTATTATAATATGAGCTATATTGATCAAATTGTAGCTCAAACTGAAATTTATAAACTGGCTCGGTTTGTGCGGATGAAGTTAAATAATGTGTAATTTAGAAAAATAAAATATTGAGGAAAATGACTAATAAGTGATCGCTTTCCGAAAATGGAACAAGTCGTCCAAGTGGGATATTCCACCAGCGTTATTAAAAAAAACATACCAAGCTTAGAAGAGTTAGGCCTAGGCTCAAAAGAATCTGCAAAGACTCCAACCTCATAGATGCGCCAGAAAAGTTCAACCTGAATTTCAACTATTTTTTCCAATAAACCTGTTTCTTTTATTTGACAATGCAAATTTATTTTAGAACGTGAGCCTCCGAGAACTTCATTAATTTCAAATTAATTACATTAACAGAACTTGTTACTAAAGTGTAGCTCATTTAATTATTTAAGCTCCTAAACCTTGGTTGTTCAAATCGGTTTGTTTTATAAAATAATGGCCTTCTTACTGTGGAAGCGGAATGGAAAAATCAAAATTTCATTGGGTTCAAGAGGGTGTAAAAAATTGGGGTAAAATGAAAAGCGGAGGAAAACGAAAGCTTGGAAAACTTCAATTGCATTTTGCTTAATCTTGTCACAAAAAATCATTGTCGGATTACTGTCGGTACATGTTCAAAGAGGGTCACGTCGATGTACTTTTGGACAAAAACCAACTTTCAGCTTTGATTGAAAAACAGAAAGTTTTAGCTCACAACACAGAAATAGTCAAAATATTGGCAGATGTCACAAGAACCCTAGCGCGGCAGGGGTTGGCCTTTAGAGGATATGAATCATATGAAAATGGTCACTATCATCAAATTGTTCAGCTAATATCAAGACATAACCCGCATCCATGCGTTCTTATCATGTGACCTACTTAAGGCCAAAAACCCAGAACGAGTTTATATTACTAGTTGGAGCAGCGGTCCAGAATAAAATAGTGGAAGAAATTAAAGAATGTCCATTTTTTACCGTTATGGCTAATTCTACGCCGGATAAATTTCATGAAGATTTACTTTCTGTAGTTGTTAGGATTACAAATCACCTTGGAACCATTAGAGAGCGATTATTAGAAGTTTTGGAATCAAAGGACAAAACAGGACTAGGAACAGCGAAAACATCATTAAAAGTCTTCAGCGAAACGAATTTGATTTGTCAAATTTGGCTTTCCAGTCATATGACTTTGCCAGTTCCCTGTCTGGGATGTTTAACGGAGCACAAGAAAATGTTTCTAAACTAGTAGGCCAACTTGTCCCTTATATTCCCTGCCTGGCACATAGAACTAACACAGCCGTCGATCATAGTTGCAAAGCAAGCCCAATTATCGACGATTTGTTTAATATGTTGGAGGATATATATGTTTTCTTTTCATCTAGCACGAAACGTTTTCAACCTTTAAAAGATAAAATTAAACAAGTAGAAAATTCATTATAACTACGAAATCTATCAAAAACCAGATGGACAGCTCGCGCAGAAACCATACAGGCCACTTTAATTTCTTTGAGCCCATAACGGACATTCTTAAAGAAATAACCAATAGTGATGCGTTTGATTCTAAAATCAAAACTAAGGCATTAGCTCAATATAAGAAAATGCTTAGCTTCGATTTCATAGTATCTTTAATGTTTATGAAATCAATTATGGTTAAAACAAAACTGCTAACCGAAACTTTAGAATGCATAAACCTAAATATAATTGACGTTGTGAACCTTCTTGAAGCAACAATCGCTTCAATTAAAGCGATATCGTTGGATACAGACGGACCAAATCAACTAATAGATAGTAAAAAAATTGGAAATTAATGTTGAAAGGGATTTTGTTATGCACCATCGACGTAGACTAACTCCTAAGCGCCTTCTCGATAGCGATAGGTCTAGTCCAGCATCTCTAACACTACACCAATTTTTTAGGAAAGAATTCATTATCGTTTTGGACACTTTAACTACGTTCATGAGTTCCAATGTCGCAGCTTGTGTCAAAACTGTTCAACCGTTTTTGAAATATTTAAGTTTCCTCTATCTAAAGAAAATTTAACATAGGAAAATCAAAAAGCAGTTACAGAAATGATTCCATCTGAAAGTATGAAACCCGACGTCTATGGGTTACAATCGGAAATAGAAATTTTATATGAAAACTCTACTAATGCAGTCTATCAGCGATATTCTGAAGGAAGCTTGCGAATTGAAAAAATTATTGAAACTAGCGGTTTTATTGGTACGACTAGTTTTTAACTGCCAGCTATTCAGTTGCGACAAACGAACGCACATTTAGTAAATTATCTTTTGTGCCTTACGTACAAACATGACATACGAAAGACTAAACTATTTAATGCTTCTCAATAGCGAAAAAGACTTAACAGATAGCATAGATCTGACCTATATTGCACGTTCGTGGTCACATTTGAAACAGAGAAGAATTTAAGTTTTAGTTTGAAATAACCACATGGACCATTAGCCTTATAATAATTTCGAAAATATACTAGATACTTGATTAAACTGGATACTAACTTGTTACTTCGTTTAAAACAGTTTTCAAAATTTAAATACGTTTTATTTTAAGGAAAAATAAATAATTTTACTGCATAAAATATCGTTGTATTAATTAACATATTGAAAAGAAATAGTAACAGGGTCTTATACTATCTTAACCTATTCATAAAATAAGCACTTAAGTCACTTGGCAAATTGTATTTTCCAGTTGGCAAAATTAACTTGCCTCCCCCCTTAACTTGGTCTCTTCGGTACGCCCCTGTAAATTACACTTGCCATTTTTGATATATCATGGTCCTGTACCTAATCTATTGGGAAGAAAATGGATTTTCTCCGATTTTAATATTTTAGCAACATTGGATAAGGCAATCTCTTACATAGAATCTCCACAGTCAAGACTCGAAAATGTTTTGCAAAAATATCCAGAAACATTTAATCCAGGAATAGGACACATCAAGGGAATTGAAGTAAAATTATATATTCGTAAAAATATTTCAGTTGCAGGATTTTATAAACCAAAAACACTGGCGTACCATGTTAAAGATAAAGGTGAAAATACACTTCAAAGATTACAGGAATAACAAATCATCACACCTATACCATACGCGGAATATGCAGCTCCAATAGTGCCAATCCTAAAAGGCAAAGGTACGGTGCGGATCTCTGGTGACTATAAGATCATTGATACAGAAATATATCCACTACACGGCTGTAAAGTATTTTCTAGGCTAGATTTTAGAAATTCCTATAATCAGCTAGCCTTAGATGAAGAATCGCGTAAACATGTGGTGATAAATAAAACTAAGGGCTTGTATCAATACAATCGATTACCCTTTCGAATTTCATCCTCCTTCGCTGTATTTCTGCGTTATATTGAAACTCTACTCAAGGACCATAAAACCGTTATTCTATTTCAGGATGACATTATCATGGTCGGTTCATCAGAGCAAGATCATCTAGACAAATTTGCGAAAATACTTGGCAAATTTCAAGAAGACAACAATGTTAATTTATGAAGACATCCAAAGAATTTCTAGGGTATAGGCTGGATGAAACTGGAATACATTCGCTCGAGTGAAATTTGAAAGCAATACGTGATGTGCCACCTCCTAAAACAGATGATCATGAAACCTCCATCTTAGGATTAATTAATTATTATTCCCGCTTTATTCCTTATGTCTTAACTCTTATGGTAGTTTTCAATCAACTCCTTCGTAATTATGTCAAGTTTCAATGGACCAAATACCATCAAAATAGTTACGAAAAAGCTAAAAATGAAGGAATTGGCCAGGTCGAAAATATGGTAGCCAGGTTTAAATGACTAAATAGGAGAACCATCGCGCTCATGTCATATTTGCCGATTACACGCCAGTAGTTAGGCCCCTCTTCCTAGACATACGCGGGGGTCGCACAGGTGCGTGTCGGGGGAGCATGAAGCGGGGAACCGCGTTTCCCTCCCCCCACGCGCGCGAGTCACGTGTACATTCGTGCGTAACGCAGGTATTTTGTAAATAATTAATTAGCCTAATTAGGTGACCTGTCAATCAAGTTAACTGGAGTACGTAAACATGTGTTTTAAAAAGGGTAAATATAAATTTTTGGAGGGAAAATTGTTAGGGGTAAAGTTTGTATTGTTTTATTACCGTTAGCGTCGTAGGGGTCATTGACCTCATTTAGTGCTTGTTATATGAACTCTTAAATATCTTTAACATGTGTTTTGATTAGGAAAGCGTGGGAAAATGTGTCTATCATTCAACAAGTGGTTAAACTCTTAAACTTAGTCCTAAATAGTTGTGAAAAGGTTTATTAAATACAATGTACAATTATGTTTGACATGAATATTAATTTTTGCCGTAAAAATTTCTAGGGGTAAATTTTGTATGGTTTTATTACCTGTCATCTTTGTTAGGTAGCATCGCAGGGATCATTGACCTACAGTATCTTTTAGTGGTCTTAAGAAGGAATTGAGAGTTAAATATAATAGGTATAATAAAAGGGTTATACCGTTATGTTTAATAAGCTGTGTTTTCGCCGCCACCTTTATAATAGTTAGGACGTGCGGGAAAAAATTATTCATATTTAATGACCTTTTAACAGTAGATAACGAGGTAAAGTTTGTACGTTTTTATTAGGTTAATTACTTTTCAAGCGTGGCCATCTTTGTAACGGGTATTTTTGGGAAATTTGCTCGTTTTGGAAGCGCCATATTTACATGTGACGTTAACAGATCACATTTAAGGTTCGTTTTGAAGGGACGCTTTTAAAAAAGTATATTCAACGGGTTTTTATATTTATTAATAAAGAGTTTTCATGTACCTAAAACATTGTAAATGCATCAAAAACTATGTATTAATTGTAAAGTTTATATTACCGTTAATTAACCTTTGGTCTGGTCTGCATCTTTAATAACCGTTAAGATGCTCGGGAAAATTTTTTCATATTTCATGAATTCTTAACATTTTTGTTTGGGGTAAAGTTTGTAAGGTGGTTTGAAAAGGGTCCATTCTAAAGTCAAACGTGGCAAACGGACAATAACCCTTAAATCGTGCGTGAATGGGTTCAAGGTAACAAGTATATGGTTCGTTAATGATTAAAACCGCGTCACGTGACACGTGCCAACAATGCTGCCATTTTCACCACTAGGTGGGTATCTATCGATAGTTACATTCGGGTAAATGTTGCTATTTCTTAAACCGTTTATTAGTTTCATATATTTGGTTATTATTTGTGTACATAAAACATTATCTTCAAGCACCTAAATCGTATACCATGTCATATTACACGGTGTATTCAATGTTATTTTTGGACCATATTTCTTCGGGGTAAAGTTTGTTAAGAAATTAACCAGGGAGTACATACTCAATTTTTTTAGTGGCCGTGTGAATTGTAAATGGATTAATGAACGGTGTATTCAATGTTTTTTTGGACCAGATAAAGTTTTGAAGAAATTAAATAAGGAGTACGTACTTCAATTATTAGTGGCCATCTTTATAACGGTTATTAGTTATTTCAAGTTTTTTTAGCATTCGGTTCAATACGTTAATGACTTCTTAACAGTACCAAAAGGGATAAAGTTTGTATTACCTGTTGAGCATTGTCATCTTTTTGTGCCCCACCATAGGTGTGTTGTAAATGGTCAAATGAACTGTGAATTCAAGGTTATTTTGCGAGAATATTTGTTCAGGGTAAAGTTTGAAGGGAGTCCATACTTAAAATTTCAGTGACCATCTTTGTAACGGATATTGGTTAACATTTCTCAATAACCGTTCGAAAATTGGTTTCGGCATTGTCATTTTAACTTTAATGTTTCGTTTAATACCTTAATAGATCAATGACGATTTTAACCTCTATGTAGCGGTTTGAAACAAGTTGGCCCTATATTAAGAATAAGGTTCCTCAGGTATTATTAATATCGTTTGAAGCTCTGACATTATAAATGTTTGGCGCTAAAGGATATTTCCATAAAGATTGCTGGTGATTATAATGATTTAAAAAGTTTAACATTGTTAGTTTGCTTACTTATAAATGCTGAAATTTTTAACCAGTATGTATAAACTCTGGTATTTATGGATAGTTACATTCGGGTACATGTTTCTATTACCTAAAACCGTTACTCGAACAAGTCACCCCTAATACGGGCACCCTTTTAACGATTTTTTAGGTGATTTTTCGTGTACGTAGAAAACATTGTCTTCAAGCACATAAATCGTTTACAATGTCTTATATTACTGCACCATCGAACCTGGTCGTTGGTATTTCATAGCATCATGCTTCATGGAAAATTTACTGACATATGTTTTAATTTTTAAAAAGCGTCGTTTTACCCGAGAGGTAATGGAGCGTTGCGGTTGGAAGGGCAATATACAAGTTGCGGAAAGCTGTTTCAACGATAAGTATGAAATTTTTAATTACGTCAAATACAGAGCTATTTAGAGGGTGAGTTAATTACTTGGGTAACCACTTTTAAAAAGCCAATAGTTGTTGTTTTATTTTTAAGGTCAGTTATTGAGCGGTCACATTTCACTCCTATACGATTCAATGATAATTATTGGCCTTTATTGATCGCTATTGTCAATTATAATTAGATTTAAAATAGAGTGGCAATTTTTTCCGAGATGGGGTTTTAAATTTTAGCATATTGGAAAACTTTATATAGTTTGGCAACTTATATATTGGTATCCTATGAACAATATTTTTGGAAAAAGGACAGCTAGATAAATGGCCAAAGACCATTTTCTTACATAAGAGCGTCTTTAAATTTAAAAAAAATTACGTAACAGATTTGAAATACTACATACACATCGCGTAGAAACATGTTATAATTATTTTATTTAGATTATAAATAAAGCATTCAGAAAGTTTTTATATCTAATTAATTTTTAACGAACAAACTTTGCCCCGTAAAAAAATGCTACAAAAATTACAGCCCTTTATCGATTTGTTAACTTGTTGAGCCACATGCTTAGAGAAATTGAAATAACCATTATAAAGATGACCACTAAAAAATTTTATTACGTACTCCCTAGTTAAATTCTTCACAAACTTTACCCCGAAGAAATATGCTCGAATACACCTTGTAATATAAGTCATTGTATACGATTTAGGTGGTTGAAGACAATGTTTTATGTACACGAATAATAACCTAAAAAATCTTTAGTAGTTCATTTAGATCAAATATTTGAAACTAATTAATGGTTTTAGGTAATAGAAACTTGTAACTCTTAAAATATCCATAGATACCAGCTTAGTGGTGAAGCATTGTATGATTGATAATTTTAAACTTTTATAATCACCAGCAATCGTTATGGAAGACCCCTTTCAATGAAACCTTATAAACAATTACCGGTAAAAAATAGGTAGATGGCGCATGTCCCGTGATTTTCTTTTAACCATTAACGAACCATATACTTGTTACTTTGAACCCATTGACACACGATTTTAGGGTTATTGTCCATTAGCTTGATAAGTAATTAACCCCCCAAACTTTACCCCGGTATGTACTCATAAAAGGTCATTAAATATGAAACAATTTTTCCCGCGCGTCCTAACGGTTTATAAAGAAGCAGACCAGACCAAAGTAACGGTAAAATAACCTTTACAATTAATACATAGTTTTTGATGCATTAACAATGTTTTATATACATGAAAACTCTTTATTAATAAATATAAATACCCGTTGAATATACTTGTTTAAAAGCGTCGCCTCAAAACCAACCTTGAATGTGATCTGTTCACGTAACATGAAAATATGGCGCTTCCAAAACGAACAAATTTCCCAAAAAATACCCGTTACAAAGATGGCCACGCTTGAAAAGTAATTAACCTAATAAAAACGTACAAACTTTACCTCGTTATCTACTGTTAAAAGGTCATTAAATATGAATAATTTTTTCCCGCACGTCCTAACTATTATAAAGGTGGCGGCGAAAACACAGCTTATTAAACATAACGGTATAACCCTTTTATTATACCTATTATATTTAACTCTCAATTCCTTCTTAAGACCACTAAAACATACTATAGGTCAATGATCCCTGCGATGCTACCTAACAAAGATGACAGGTAATAAAACCATACAAACTTTACCCCTAACAAATATGCATTAGAATGTTCCCGCCAGACTAGTTTTAATAGTTCCACCAATACACCACTTGTTGATTGATCGACACATGTCCCCGCGATTTCCTCACCGTCATCAAATACGGCTTCTTCAAAACACATGTTAAAGATATTTAAGAGTTCATATAACTTCCACTAACAGAGGTCAATGACACCTAAGACGCTAACGATGATAAAACAATACAAACTTTACCCCTATCAATTTTCCCGCCAAAAATTAATATTAACCCAATTTAAAGCACATGTTTACGTACTCCAGTTAACTTGATTGACAGGTCACCTAATTAGGCTAATTAATTATTTACAAAATACCTGCGTTACGCACGAATGCACACGTGACACGCGGGCGTGGGGGGAGGGAAACGCGGTTCCCCGCTTCATGCTCCTCCGACACGCACCTGTGCGACCCCCGCGTATGTCTAGGAAGAGGGGCCTAACTACTCACGCCCCATATATGCCACCTGGAAGTCAATATTTGAATTGGCCTAAAGAGGATTCACATTGTCAGAGAGTTCATTTGGACTTGGCCGGGCCACTTGAGATCAAATACTTGTTGATAACTGTCGATTGTAACTGACAACATTACAAGCCTTAATAGCCTACAAATTCAGGATTTTACTTATAAGAACGGCATTTAGCATACAACATTAGCACCTTATCATCCCGCTTCAAACGGTCCAGCTGAAAGATCTGATAGGACGGTGAAGAGTACTTTGAAGAAAGTCAGTGGTGGTAGCTTTCCATCAGTTGACATTTAATTGGTAAGTCCTTATTAATAGGCATGTTTTAAAACAGAAGACAGTTTGTCTTATATCAGTTTTATTTGACAAGACACAACATTGTAAATGTTACACAATTGTTTCAAATATTCCTCCATGAGCTGCAATGCAGGCTTGATCTCGAACAATCATATTTGCGAAGTACCGTTTGTGGAGTTACTTCTCTTGAAAATGAAGATTCATCAGAGAGGAGTACGAACTGCAATGGTTGTTTTGTTCTTTGGAGAAGCCCTCCGTAATCCTAGGAGAGTTAGTGAGATTTTTGACATAGGTAATCCAAATATAAAACCATCCATTAACCCGGTCAAGTGGGTGGTCAGTGATTTTCAGTAGCAGGGTAATGTTGAACCCAGGTTTCGTGGTTGGGGTCAGCGTGACTTTGATTTCGAATCATCATTTTCAAGAGATTTACCTTCCATTCAACAAAACAACAACATTTGTTTAATAATCCACATTGGGGATATCTACATCACCACCAACATCAGTTTGCACGGCTTAATGTTTTGGTTTGACTTTTGGGAAACCGTATAATTGGCCCATTGTTTCTTCCACAAAAATTAAACGGCCAAAGCTTTCTGAATTTTTTACAGAACGAGCTCGCAGACGTTCTTGACAATCTACCTTTAGCTGAAAGGAGCCAATTGAGTTCCCGCAAAGTTGGATAGAAAGAAACGGTGCAGTCCATTGACCAGCAAGGTCACCCGATCTCACGCCATTGGACTTTTACCTTTTGGGATTTGTAAAAGAGAAGGTATACGCCACTCCCATTGACACTAGAGAAGAACTTTATAACAGCATTGTAGCTGCTTGCTGAGAAGTCACACCACAAATGACAAAACTTGCCTTCGCAAATATGATTGCTCGAGCTCAAGCCTGCATTGCAGCTCATGGAGGAATATTTGAAACAATGGTGTCACATTTACTATGTTGTGTCTTGTTAAACAAAACTAATATAAGAAAACTATCTTCTGATTTAAAACATGCATATTAATAAGGACTTGGCAATTAAATGTAACACTTGTTTTTGAAAAACCAATTTACCTAAGCAATAATTAGTAAAATTTCAACGATTTCTGAAAACTTCACGGAAAAGTGTTTTTTTACAACTATGACACGCTAGGTATGTTTTGTCAATCAAAGGCGTAGAGCTATATCCAAAATTAACAAATGCCATTGGGTCGATAGGAAAAAGATTTTTTACGACTTTGATCGACGAAAATAACTTAAATGTACAAAGTCTTTGTTAGTTGTACATTTCCAAACCATACCGTTGAAAGTCCAAGTGCAAGACTGTCGTGTACGAAAAAGGTAAGTCTCTACATAAAATGTAATAATAAATGTATGATAAAATTGTAAAAAGGTATCATCAAGTAATTCCCAGAAAAAATATCGAATCAAAAAGAAAGAAAGTGTATTTTAGCTTGAGCAACTTGTCAGTTTTTCATGTCGTATTTATTCATGAAACATTGGTCTAATTTCACAGAACCAACAATACTCATAGGTTTTCGTTTACGCTCCATAACTTTCTTCTTGACATTTTTATCTAGGAGACTAGCACCTAGTGGTGGAAAAATATTTTTCGAAAAATTGTGAAAACATTTATGGAATTCGACGATATTTCACTTAAACCGAGCAGACGAAATAAATATAAAAAAGGTCAAGAAATAAGTAGTAATATTTTAGTGAAGAGAACGCCCGATATAATACGGGATAAAATAGGTCACCATCTATCTTCGTTAAGTTGGATATAAATGGTTTTTAATTTGTCTTCATCTCAACGTAGTCAACCAAGTTGAAAATTCCTAAAATTTGCATAGCGAATGCACAGATTATATTTCAATCTAAATAAAATTTATCAGAGCTGAATAAAAATATGGTGTTTTTTTTATTAAAAACGTGTTTTTCATGAAAATAATGTTTGTTTGGTTTTTGGGTCTTAACGCCCCGATATCACAAACATCTTGCACATCATATAAAAGCTTAGACTTATGGCTATCAATATATAGAGGTAACATTAAAATCGGAGTATGCCCTTTTTCAGTACTTGGTTTCAAAGTTGACCCCCCCCATGCACTAAATATTTTGAAAAACGTTCGATTTTTTAAACAACTGTTACAGATACAATATTTTTGTTAGCATTTTAGAAATCAACGCTATGAATTGTCCTAGAGACGAGATTCGCATGATATTAGTCTTGGTCGCAAAAATGTTATTCACCATAACGCTTAGCCTAGCCTAGCTTTTGCGCAAACGAAACCTTAAAAAGTCTATAAATTCGGAACCACTCATTATATTAGGCTAAAATTCCACAATTGGCCCTCTATTAGCCACAATTTACCATGCGTAAAATTTCATTAAAATCGGAAGACCCATGGTTCCCTCTGTGTTCGAACCTCCGTGGAATGACCCATGTATTATTTTTAAATGGTTCACCCCAGTTCAAATTAAAAGGTTAAAAGGGAAAAAGAAGTTGGAATGGTCGGATGAGGACCTTGCTAATGCATTTGCACTACGCTATTTAAGCAAGAAAGCATATATCTATCTTAGGGATAAAATAAATTATCAGTTACCACATATAGCTACTCTTAAGCGATATGCTGCAAAATTGGACTTTAGTCAGGGAGTTCTAAGTGACGTTTAAAAAATAATGAAAGCCAATGCCCAAAATATGACAGAGGTGGAAAAAATTGTTACACTAACGTTTGATGATGTTAAAGTAAGACCCTTGGTGGAATATGACCTAAAAATGGCCAGATAGTTGGTGAACACCAGCAATTACAGGTTTTAATGGTACGTGGGCTACTTTCTAGCTGGAAGCAGCCCATGTATATAGGATTTGACACAAGTATGACGCAAGAAATTCTATTTTCAACAATAAAAGAGGTACATCAAGCTGGGTTTTAAGTTGTGGCTTGTGTCAGTGACATGAGGGGTAGTAATCAGGGTTTATGGAGGTCATTGGGAATTTCGATGAACCGAACCTTCATAGAAAACCCATCAAATTCCGATTAAAAATTGTTTTTCTTTGCTGATACTCTTTTGAAACTAATCCAGAATTGGTTTATTGATTATGGTTTTCTGAACGATGGGTGTGTTATAGACAAGAAACCAATTTTAGAAATATAAAAAAAGATAATGCAGAGATAAAATAACTTCACAAGCTCACTTCACTTCCTTTAGAATGCCAGAAAACACAAAGGTAAAACGTTCGACTTGCAGCTGAATTATTGTCTCACAGTGTGGCGACTGCTGTAAGGAGAACTGATTCTGCCAGTGAAACGGCATACTTCTTAGATTTAGTAAACCAGTGGTTCGATGTTATGAACAGTTATGTTGCTATTGATACGACAGTTCCGAAGTGTGGGTTAAGGGTTCACAAAAAAGAACAAGTTAAAATACTGAAGGAAATTTTATGAAGTCCATGTCTGTCATTGGCAAAAAAATATTCAACAATTCCAAAAAGGTATCATCATGACCTCTGAATCAATGATAAGTTTATATTTTTAACTTAGGGATAACTTCAGCGTTAAATATATCTTAACTCACCGTGTCAACCAAGATTGTTTAGAATTTATTTTTCACAATTAAGAACCCGTGGAGGCTTAGATGACCATCCAACTCCTCTCAACGCGATCTACAGAGTTAGAATGATCATACTTGAGAAAAACCATGGGGTGGTAAAATCAAACACTAACACGGTATCTCAATCGGATGATGAGTATTTTTTAACAAATATCTTAAAACGGGGTGAAATTTCCGTAGACGCCGTTGATATTGAAGATTCAAATGGAGAATTAGATTGTTTGGGGTTCTTAGATCAATTAACAACCGAAAAAAGGGCACTATTACTTTAAAAAGTCCGACACAATCCCCTGTAAAAAAATATTCGAAAGTTATCCGTAGACCACCTCTGGTAATAATCAGTAAAATAGCAGGTTCTCAACCCGAAAATGGGTTAATCCTGACGAGTTATGAAGAAGGTGGAATGGAGTACCTCACGGGATGGGTAGCCAAAACGTTTCATGGTAAGTACCCAGAATTCAATTTAAAATCAAATCGTTATTTCTTCCAAAAACTTCTTAAAATATAGGAAATTAATGGAATTGGAATTTATAAAATTTCGCGAAGTCAAAAATTCCTAAGACATTTCTTTGAGCAAAGAAAGAGATATTTGTAAAAATTTAACAAATATAATTTCTGAAAAAATAACCAAATACCCTAGAGAAATTATACTCGCGTATGTCAAAATGCGAACTATTGTACGAATGAAGTATTTAAATGTCAAGTTTATTTCCGACTCTCAAAACAGGAGGCAGGCAAAAAAGATAACTAAATATATCAAAAGCAAAACCATTAATAAGAATGAATTGTCAAATTTAATATTATGAATTGAGGTTTTGTAAAATCACCTTTTTTGCTTTCTTTAATGGATTTGACCTCTAAATGTTTTTGGATTCCTGTTTGTACGCCACTTATGTTTGCTTTTAAGCTCAATAACTAACACCTTGCAGTGACGTAAATAGCTTTCTTTAGTCCTGTGCACAATCCGATTTTTTTGGTCTCTTATTTTTTGGGTAAATTACTAAGACAATTATAAACTACTTGAGTGGGATATACGAATATAATTATACTTTATTAGATAAATAAAAATATTATATATTATATATATACATATATATATATATATATATATATATATATATATATATATATATATATACTTTACAGTTGGAAAGAACTTTACAGAGATAAAATAGTTTCTTTTGGATATTTTCATATACATATATATATATATATGTATATATATATATTTATATATATGAAAATATCCAAAAGAAACTATTTTATCTCTGTAAAGTTCTTTCCTACTTTAAAGGACATTTTTTAACTCCACAAATTATATCGATTTTCTAAATATCTACAAAATTAATAATACTTCGCATACTAGAATGAAACGCGACTGAAAAGACAGACTAAGATAGAGACAAACGTAGCCACGCTATAAATCGCTCTCTTGAAAATTTAGCCAGTTACGTCACTGGTCAGATGCCTCGCTACCTCTCTCTCTCTGCGTATCGACTTTCTATCCAAAAACGACCATCAGAGATGCGCCCCCGTTGGTTTTATGGTGATATAGTAGTCACGTGATTTTGTTTCACCATTTTACCAAATTGGTAAAGACCAAATTTACTTTATAGTTTCGTCTATTGATTTAGGGCTTAGCGTTTTTATGCCTTTTCTTTATGGACTAATGGACTAACCTACTTATTCGCGTATTTTATTATCCTTTGCAATGCAGTCCATAGCCATGGTTCCTTTCACTCAGGGTCTTATAAGGTTCGTCTGAAAAGGGTATAGCGAATTGCTTTCCAGCGACGTCTAACTTCACGAATCATGGACCAAGTAGCTACATCAAATCAAGAACTAACGACAACAACATTGATAAATATTGTTAAGATCGAGTTCGGGGGTGGGAATAAATATGAAAGGAAACATATTGACACTTAATATTTGACAAGCTAAAACTTCCAAAACGCTGGAATCTTGTTTTTAAAGGCGCAACGAATACGTATATTGTGAATAAATTTTATTGAACCACCAATTAATTTACCTTGCTGAGAGAGACTCTAAGTGTAAAGTTGTTCCAATTCATCATAGATCTAAAGATATCTGTAGGAAAATCAAATTAGATTTTTCATTTTGTTTTAAAAGATTTATGTTTAATTTAGCGAAATTATAGTCAGCACCATTCCTTGGTTTAAATAAAACTAACGAGTCTGGAACTTATTTAAATTTAAAGTTAAAATAATAATACAATAATTAATATTTTCATGACTTTTTTAACAATATTAGTCGGTTATTTTATTATTAAGTGTAATGAAGCAAAAAATAATTCTTAATATTAACAATCTAATCGAAAATAACAATAATAATCAGCTAGGCACAACCTTACCAAGTCATCTTGCGCCTTTTAATTTTTTACGAGTCGGGTTATCGAGCAAACTTGATTTGGAGCCTGTTTTATTCAAGTAATCACGAGGAATTCGACCCGCCGTCACTCTTTCTCTCCCTCTTCGCTGAGAGAGTGGAATAGACTTCCGGATTTTCTAAAGTGCATCGCAGACCGTTCTAAATTCACCCGCGAACTAAACGCTTTTCTAAACTGATCTCTTTATTGTGTGAATTTGTAACCTTTAATCTCTTTGATCCTATACTGTACAGCCCTCTGGCGTGATGGGCACCGCCTTTTGTAAGAATAAAATACTTTAGAATTTTAGAGTAATTAGAAAATTAATTTAAAATGAGTATAAACCAACTTTCAATGCTGAAAATATTCCTTTAATTTAAATGAACCACAGTTTCCACAGCTTAAGTAACCTTTTAGTGAATAGTGGGATATTAAAAACTACTATTCTAGGCTACTAACCAAATTATAATAATTAATAGTAAGAAATAATACAATATACATTTTTACTTACCCTAGGAGGGGTTTTACAATCACCGAGTGGGGTGTGTGTCTTGGTCTGTGGGTCTGTCCTGGGTGGGAACGCTTACGCATTGTCGCGGTAAAGTGTAATCGCTGCGTACGCAGTCTCTTGAAATTAGGGAAAAGGTTCTGTCATTGGGTGTAATAAACGAATTTTTTATAGTGGCGTTAGTATCGGGTGGGATTTGAACACAAGCCGTCCCGCACCAAGGTTGCTAGAGACGCTAATATAGGTCTGCTCGCGCGGACGTTTTTGAAGCCTTAAAATACGAGACAAAATGCAAGTGGTTTGGTCTGACGACTAAGTCACTAAAACAACCGATTAGAGTTTCAGACGTAATAAAGTACGCTAAAAAATATCAAAAGTACATTGGTTAGGTAGACAAAAGTCAGAGCAAATATAATCCGAGGACATAATACAACTTTTTTAAATCGTGACGTTGGTGTCAGACCCTTGAGACATAAAAGAAAAAAAAGTGACCATTTCCAATTAAGCGTTAGCGTTCTACCACAGAAAGATAATTCAAACAAATGTTTTTTTTGTTTTCTGCTAATATTTTACATACTTATCGGAAAAACCCTGTAAAATGGATTACTCTTTCATTGATTCCCAACATGCTGACATCACTCTTATTTTCTGACGTTCTTTCTTGGAGGCCGAAATCTAAACTAATTAAATGATGATAATTTTGAAGCGTACAACATTTTTTTAACCTCGGGTTGAACTTCAAACTTAATAACTGAAAACCAGACTGCTATACATAAACCTAATAATTATTTTAAACTTGGTTGATATTCCTATCATATAGCGGGAAAAAAAGATTTGTGATTATATATCAATTCAGTGAATAGTAATTAAGTGCAAAAGGATACTTTAAACCTAATTTAGTATTAAACGTGTTAGTTTTATTGAAATTCTAGTGTAGGTGGTGATTTTGAAACAGATATCTGATGTTCCCAGCGAATGGGTGATCTTAAAACTATAAGACTTTAGCGCGCATAATTTAAAGAGAAAAATTCTTGGGAGCAGATTTAAAATGATTTAATTTTTTGAAGATAATTCGACGTTCTTGCTAGTGGTTTAGAACCACGGAATAAAAATAATTTTAATGTTTTTCTCGCTGTAGTTGCTACATTATAATTAAAATAAAATCCGTAATCACAAACAATCTTAAATTCAGTGTTGTCAGACATTTGTTTCGTAATAGCTCACTTTTGGACGTCTAAGCTTATTTTTCGTTTATTCTCTTCACTTTGAAAATGTATGCTCCAAAGATTGGTCACAAATCAAAGCTATATACTTCCTTTGGACCTAATGGCGTTATGAGTAGCCAAGACTTTATGTTTAATAGTATATAAATTCAAACCCGTTTTGCAGCGATTAATTTACGATTTCGAAAACGCTCTACGTTCGCGAGAGAAACAAGTCATTGTAGATTTTCACCCATTTTCTACCTAAATTAATGCTAATCTACTCTTTATACCAAAAACACAGACCAAAAACTAAACTTATGTCACGTCGTAGAATTTCAAAATGTATTTATTACCTCTTTTAAAGCGCGAGAAATACTTCGATCATTTCTGTTATGAAATTTGTTAGAACTGTTCCTTCGTTCGTATTTTTCAGAAGAAGCGTTATAAAACCTATTTTGTAGCAAACATTAAATGAGATATTGTAATGAGTTTATGGTATATATAATATATTGATTTTACCTCTCCGAGGGAACTATGTTCCTCAGGAGGGGTTTTACAATAACCGTGCATATGTGCGTTTGTCTGGCTGTGTAGTTTGGGATGACATCTAAGAACCGCGTTCGCAGTTTTGGAAATTGTGGAAAAGGGGTATACCAAAAATCGTTCTTTCTTCCATTGGGTAAAGTAAATGTGCACATGCAGTTTGTGAGATTGTATTGTGTGGTGACGTATGTTGGAAGGTTTGTATGTGTTGTTAGTGCGTGCATTATGACGCGTTAGGGCGTATGTTGGGGTTTTGGTACTTTTACTCTCCGTCTGCTACTAATTATCAGAAATGGGCAAAACTCGAAGAGAATTTGTGCGAGTGATTCCCCCCTCTCACTTTTCACACTCCACTTCCTTCGTGTGAAGTTTTCATTCAAGAGTAAGAGAAGAACTCTAAACATCATTAACGATTTGGCCCACGTATGCCAACTATTGACTGATCATGCGCGAAGGGTTAAGATAAACGACGTAGCAATGGCAGGGTTTCCAACAAATGTTCACAATATACGTTTTATCCTTAATTTGCGAAGTCGTCGGGTGGGTTCTGACCCCTGGGCCCTCCAGTTGGGCAGGGGAGTATTCTACCACAGAACCACCGACACATAAAACCAATTTGAAAATTAGAAATTCAGCTTAAGCGGACGCGCATATTAATAGTTAGAATAGTTTTACATTCTGGTTCTTACATGAATATAACTTGATTCTGTTTCCGATTTACTTAATTTCGTAGAGGATTTTAATTGTTGCCACTTGTCTATTGAATAAAAACAAACCAGACCACCGAGATTTGAACTCTGCTCTTCCGGCAGGTTTAACGAGAGCTCTACCACCGAACCACCTACACATGGTACATTACCACACTTTATAGAGAAACAACTTTGGGGAAAGTCCGTCTTCTTTACGTTTTTATGAACATATTAACGTCAATATATTCTATAATAAATTAAAAGTCAATTTATTCTGTAAGATTTTATTAATCATAGATTTAATTAAAATTAATTGGTTTGATTTAAAATACGGTTGTGACCAGCAATCGAACCCGGCTCAAACTTTAAGCAGTTGGATCTTTGACTTCCACGTCTTCGATTTAAAAATAAATAATATCATAGACAAACCATGAAGGAAAAACAGGAGACGTTTCAATTTGCTGCGCTATTTAGTTAGGTGACGTTAGTATCTCCTTTCAAAATAAACTTACATAGCCAAAAGGCTGAGTCGGCCCTCCTGTGATTTCTACATGGACAAACTCTCCCGAAGAGAGGTTTATTTTGGCTTGGTAACTTGTTTTAACCAAACCGTTGCTATGTATACGTACAATCTAATCTGCAATAACACGTGTTACTAGTTTCGTAAAAGGCAATTAAACTTATTTTATATGTATATATTTATACAGCAACGTTGTCACTAAAATATGCAATAATATCCTCTGAACACGTTTTATGTAGAAGCCCTGAAATTGGAAAAAAGCTCATTACTATCTCCAATGCAACATGCTACAAATCATTTTTCATCGAATTTTGAGCTTATATGAAAATCTTTATAAGACATTTATATTATTTGACAACACCAGTTGGTAACTTCAATTTGATGTTATTTGTGATTCATATGACCACGTATTTATTATTATATTTGCATATACAGATCAATGTTACTCTAAGAAACATTTTAAGTCGGAAATCATAATTAGGACTTTTGTGTAGCTGTATTAAAACGTGACATGTTTAAAATAAAAATCTGGAAATTAAAAATGACCTGGAAAATAAATAACGTAAAGCGCCATCTAAATTTCAGTTATGAATGACAACGCATTTGATGACTTTTTGCCGTTTTATCGCACTTTAAACACATGGTTTCGTCGACCTAATAAATTAAATAGTATTTATATAAAAAAATCTACTTTTTTTTAATCACATCGTTGAAAATATAGAAATAAATAGAAAACTTTGAAAAATTAATGGCGCCATGAAACAAGACAAAGTGTTTATAACCCCACTGGATTCCTTTGGTCAACTTTCCTGACTTAAGTAAAGTGTTTTTAACATCTTTGATCTTAGGGTCACTATGCTGTGCTCGTTCTAGCTAATCCTCAGTGACAGCGTCCGTGTGCCAAGCCACTAGTCTACTTATGATTTTCATGCCTTCAGGTTCTTGAGTAGGAATTCTACTTAGGACGACGATGCAAAATTCTCGGAGAGGGCCACCAGTGTCCAATTGAATTTAATTCCAAAGAGATAAACCCGGAACTTGGTTAAGCCTCACACTGCACTCAGTTTCTGGTTCACTCCAATGACAGCGCAACTGTAGTTTTTCTGCTTTTAACGTGTCAAACGAATTTTGTTCTTAATCTGTCCAGCACCAATATTATTTTTGCGAAACAGTTTACGAGCCATCGGAAAAACTGAGTATTACTAAGAAACACATCTTTTTGGAAATCGAAATTGCGTGACCCATTCAACCTTGCAAAATAATTTATTTCGTCTTGGAGAAACTAACATATATTTTGATTCAGTGTCAAGTTAGCACGTCGGAGCTCTTCCAATACTTTACGTAAATGCCTCCGTTTTTTTAACCACGGACCATTGGAATTAAGTCGTCCATATATTGGAAGAGTCCTAAGATTGTTTTCATCATTCTTAGGAATACTGAAGGCCCGTTCGTAAAACCCAATGTTAAACGATTAAAATGGTAATGCCCATCAGGAGTTACAAATCCGTTTTTCTTTTACTCGACCTCCAAATCAATTTGGTAATATCCCGAAATCAAATTACAATTGGTTAAAAAAGAATAATACGTAGTATTTCCATGAATGTATTCATTTCAACCATGAATATCGAACCGCATTAGGTAGTCTGGCCTCAGTCGCCAGGATAGGAGGAGCTTAGTTATTGGAATTGTGCCACCGCTCACAAATTGTATCGAGGGGCAACGATTTGAAACTTTACTAGCTTTCAGTAGCAAGGCTTAGCGAGAAATTTGGTTTAAAAAATTTGAATACACATCTTTCTGATTGTACGAAAAAAGGTAAGAATAATAATAATAAATCGCGAGTCCATTTTTTTAACCGGTTAAATCGCGCAATAGCGGAAAAGTATTGTGGATGTAGTCAACGACAATCGCCTGTCTCCTGATTGGCTTAAATGATTACGTAAGACGCGAAAGGCAACGCCCATTTTAGCCCTAGATGGTAGAAAGGGTAATGATATAGTTCGATATTCATGGTTGAAACGAATACGTTCATGGTATCCCTATTAATGGTAACAGGAAGGCATCTCTCTTTGTAATCTTATTTAACTATCGAACATCAAAACACCAGTATTATTTTTATAATTAACTTGATATGGCCAACCGTAAGTTCTTCTACCTTCTTAATTCACATCAGTGCCGTTGAATAAGGCGACGAATAGGTGATTATGAAAAATATCGGTGGTCACGTGATTTGGTTAAGTACTACCAAGTTGAAAGTATCAAAATTGGCCCTTATTGTAAATTCGTCTGGCTAGTTGGGCAAGGGTTAGCGAGATTTCTATTATTTCATTGTTCAATCGAAAGGATTTTTCGTTTTTCGTTTTGAGAGAAGTTTGCAAAGTCGTTAAATTAAGGTAATTGATTTATTAAAGGAAATATTTTTAAATTCTATCCAAATAGATTTTAATTCATTTTCAGGAATAATGGAAACATGTATGTAAATATAACCTTGTGTCTTCTATTAAAATTGGGCTTGTTTCTTTATCAATACTTGGTCTAGAACTATAAGAAATAAAAAAAATATATAATAAATTTGTTAACTTTATGTATTTTTAATAATTTTAGAAAAATACTAGCTTTTCAAACAATCAATCCATGGTTGGTGCTTTTTACTAAACGCGGACGACCGCGGGCCTCGGTAGGTGCAGACGAATTTAAGCAGCCGACGCTTTGTCAAAAAATAACCATCTCCCGTGAGCCTCTGCGCGCAATTCTTTTTCATAATCACCTATTCAGATCAAAATATTTAATGCATTGATGAACTTCGCCAGCACCTCAGTGGAAGCAGTATTATAAGTTACTGTTGTTTCTATTTTGTTCATTTACGGTTAATTCCGTCATGAATTTCTTTACAACCGTGGAAAGCGCATTTTTAATAGTCACTTGAAAAACTTCCATAGAAAAAACATTCCTGGCTCTTCCAGTTCCGGCCTTTTTCCGCGCGTCATAGTCTGACTTCATTGAATTCAATGATTTAAAATCGCGTTATTCGAAAAGAAGAGGCGTAAGAATCTAATTTTTGGGCAAATTATTCTGTAAATCCAGCTGACGTTGCCCCACATTCTAAGTCGTAGTTTACTTATTCGTAGAATTCGTGATCGCTGTCCGATTGACTTCTTAAGTTTCGCAGCTTAGATTTTCGTCAATTTGCTTATACCGTTTGCTTATTCGTTAAAGCCTTTGTTTGTAAGCTTCTTGAAGTGGTCTGAACTCGTTCTGCTATTTGCTCTTCATAAATCTTCTTTCTACAATATTTGGAAATGTATCGCTTTTATACCAAGCTATTCAAATTCCTAATTTTTGTTTTATCGATGCGTCGGAATACGTGGGAGCAGCCTAATGTTTGCACGTGCCGTTCGTCAGCCTACAAAATGGCGAGGCCGCATGTTTCCTTTTTCACAGAGTTCTGACTGTTATTTAAATTAGTTATAATCTAAATATTCTTAAAACGTTTGGTAGATGACTAAATATTTTATAACTAGGACCACGTTCAAACGTTAAAATAGAAGAATTAAAGATTAAAGCTTACATCAGCTGTACATCGCGGAGACGATCCACAAGAACCGCCTACCAAAGCAATTGAAGATAGATTTCTAGTTGGTATCGCCATCTACCGGTGTAGATAACCCTTGGTTTTTATTGCGTTATTTCTTGAGACAATAAGTGAAGCCAATAGGTTCTTTTACGGAGAATATTCGTGGGGGAATCCATAGCTTGACTACATGGGGAGGGAACCCGTTAGGGGAAAGAAATTTCAATAGTGAAGGAATAGGTAGTACGGATGTGGCGACTGCTACATGGGAGATTGTAAAGGGGGGGGGGCGATACGCTCGTAAAAGAGTGTATAGTGCCCACTAATTTACAATTAAACCATTTATTGGGTTTTATTATTTTTTGCAAACTACATAATTAAAATCATCAATATTAAAATTGACATAATTATAAAAAATTTCATATTTGGGAGCGCAAAAACTCAGAATATAAAGCAATCTCCTTGCACCCACAAATAAAAATTCAACTTAAATAAACTATCATAGTAATACATTATAATGGCAAAATTTTAGAAATTATTTCAATAACATAAAGTTAAAAATTGTATATGTTTTAGCATCAAATAAAAGGATATCACAAATTCTTGTCAGGTGAGCCAACAGTACTTTGCCATGCATGATGTAACTTTTACGATTGTAAAAACTTAAGCAGCTACTTTAACATTATTTTCAATACAATCGTTGAACGTTATTGCAGTGTACTTTTAAGTTTAAATTCTTGATTATAGACATAACCAACAGAGTACATTTAGGTATCGCAATTATAAAAAAAACATTAATACTTTCTTCAGACGAGGCTCACAAAAACGGATTTTTACAAAATTTTACTTTTAACACCCGAATACGGATATATACAATCCAGAATACAACATAAATTATTACAATACAAAAAATTATCTTGAAATCTCAGTTTTCTGCCCTCTTTTAAAAAAAGAAACCAAGATTATTTATTTTTTGATATGATTACGTTTGTTATTTCGTGCCCCCATAACGGGGGAGGGGAATGAAATATTGAAATTGGGCTACTTTGGGAATGCTATTGCAGAAAAAAAAAGCGTTGAGCAATGTACGACGACCGATAAAAAAATTTGTAATTATGTAAAATTTATGGTTCATAATACACTTCAATGTACGACGAAAAATATTCTTTATTTTTTTCGAATTCCCTAATACCACTACCAAAAGCTAAAGTGCCTTCGTAGTTCATTTCTTTAATCATCAGGTAACAACGATTTTCTTGAGTTGAAATTGTGCTGTATCGGAGAGAGGACATTTTTGTCTGAACGAGTTTTAGGTGTAGTTTCCCAATTGAACCTAAATAAGTGTGACGAAGTAATAATAGGTCGATTTCATGTATGTCCAGAAGAAAGAAAGTGTCACGAAGTACTGTAAGAAATAAGTGCATGAGGGAAAAAAGGGATTATATTGAAAATGTTTTTACATATAACCCAAACTATCCTAAATAAGAGTGAAGAAGTAATAATATATCGAATGCACATGTCATGTATGGCCAGAAGTAATAAATAAGTGTGCAGTTTAGTATTTACTAAAAGCTGGTGTTTTTACTTTTGACAAAACCCACATTTACTTTAAATGACCAGGCTGTGTTTGACCGGCTGCTGGGTCGTGGAGAAAGCTTGGCGCGATAAAAGAGCAGATCTGCTCGGAACGACAAAAGTTAATTGCAAAGAGATATTGCATCAATCTCTTTGGCGCTTTTTTGGCGAGGCGAAATTACACTTTCGTTTAGCGTTGCCAATCGTGTAATTATTTTCTTACATTTCGATAAAACTTTCGATTTTCTCCGCACTATAATTTGAATAGCGTACTATACAGTACGCTTTTTGCGACAATTTAAATATGTTTATTTACCGCTGTATTATCTCACGGAGCCTTGTTTTTTTTCTACCCCAGATATTCTTTGAATAAATATATTTTAATATGACGTATATAAACCCTGAGTCTACCCATATTATTAGTTCAGTTCGATTATTGTTCTCCATTGTAAACTTACATTGTTTTATTTCAAGTATCTCTTAGTTCTAATACGTCTGTTTTTGTAATGCCATTCGTCCATGCCTGCTGCTGATGTTGGAAAACTTCAACAGTAAAATACAATAATTATCATATTATGATGACCTAAAGCGTTTTTAACTATTTTACACCTTTCTATTCTTTTCTTGAGATACAATAAGCCACGTACTATTCATTAGTTACAACAAAGAGGGAAATTACTAAACGGTTGGCTTGAAGTTATTCCACGGCATTGATTTATATGTAGATAAAAAGTATTCTTTTATTAAACTACTTGCTGATGTAAGAGTGGGTACGGCTCTTGTAACCCATAAGGGCGGTGGTGCACTGGGAGATGTTAGCTCTGATCAATATGTCCTATCTCCACCTCCGACTTCGCTAACAGTGATAGGATTTCTTTTTTCGAAAAACGCTGTTTTCAAACTTCTAAACTTGCGTAAACTAAACGGGAAAAATATTAATATCCTTGTGTGGACGATGCACTCTAAAAACGGAACTGTAACATAGAAATTTAAATTTTGGATCGGAATCGGCAACATGTAGAAGAATGGATAATAAATGAACCGGAAGTGACTTAAAGAGTCTTGGAGCGGAAATGGAAAAGTGTTTCTTACACGGCCAAATTTCGGAGCGAAATCGAAAGCATATTTAACTTCGCGTTAACCATATCGGTTAAAGTACTAGGTTTTCTTCTGCCTGTCACCCTTTAAATTTAATTCTCTTCCAAACAAATACCTTGGTGGTAGGCCAACAAAAGAACAAACTCTGTTCAACAACTTGGTAGGCAGCTATGCTCACCACTATACCACAATCGCGATATGGTGTGAAGTGACAAATATTATGATTAATAGTGATACACTGGAATAACATATAAAGATAAAGAAGAAGTTGCGTGCGATGGCCGGCAATCGAACCCGGGCCTACTGCTTGGAAGGCAGCTATGCTCACCACTATACCACCATCGCGATATGATGTATAGTGACAAATATTATAATTCATAACGATACACTGGAATAACATATAAAGTCTCGTGCGATGGCCGGGAATCAAACCCGGGTCAACTGCTTGGAAGGTAGCTATGCTTACCACGATACCACCATCGCAATATGATGTATAGTGACAAATATTATTATTCATAGCGATACACTGGAATAACATATTAAGATAAAGTCTCGTGCGCTGGCCAAGAATCGAACCCGGGTCAACTGCTTGGAAGGCAGCTATGCTCACAACTATACTACCATCGCGATATGATGTCTAGTGACAAATATTATGGTTCATAGCGATACACTGGAATAACATATTAAGATACAGTCACGTGCGATGGCTGGGAATTGAAACCGGGTCAACTGCTTGGAAGGTAGCTATGCTTACCACTATACCACCATCGCAATATGATGTACAGTGACAAATATTATAATTCATAGCGATACACTGAAATAACATATAAAGATACAGTTCCGTGCGATGGCCGGGAATCGAACCCGGGTCAACTGCTTGGAAGGCAGCTATGCTTACCACTATACCACAATCACAATATGATGTCTAGTGACAAATATTATGATTCATAGCGATACACTGGAATAACATATTAAGATACAGTCACGTACGATGGCTGGGAATTGAAACCGGGTCAACTGCTTGGAAGGTAGCTATGCTTACCTCTATACCACCATCGCAATATGATGTACAGTGACAAATATTATAATTCATAGCGATACACTGGAATAACATATAAAGATACAGTCCCGTGCGATGGCCGGGAATCGAACCCGGGTCAACTGCTTGGAAGGTAGTTATGCTTACCACTATACCACCATCGCAATATGATGTACAGTGACAAATATTATAATTCATAGCGATACACTGGAATAACATAAAAAGATACAGTCCCGTGCGATGGCCGGGAATCGAGCCCGGGTCAACTGCTTGGAAGGCAGCTATGCTTACCACTATATCACCATCGCAATATGATATACAGTGAAAAATATTATGATTCATAGCGATACACTGGAATAACATATAAAGATAAAGTCCCGTGCGATGGCCGGGAATCGAACCCGGGTCAACTGCTTGGAAGGCAGCTATGCTTACCACTATACCACCATCGCAATATGATGTATAGTAACAAAAATTATGATTCATAGCGATACACTGGAATAACATATAAAGATACAGTCCCTTGCGATGGCCGGGAATCGAACCCGGGTCCAATGCTTGTAAGGCAGCTATGCTCAGCACTATACCACCATCGTGACATGATGTGTAGTGACAACTATTATGATTCATAGCGATACACTGGAATAACATATAAAGATAAAGTGTTGTGCGATGGCCGCGAATCGAACCGGGTCAACTGCTTGGAAGGCAGCTATGCTTACCACTATACCACCATCGCATTCTGATGCATAGTGACAAATATTATGATTCATAGCGTACACTGGAATAACATATAAAGATACAGTCCCTTGCGATGGCCGGGAAACGAACCCGGGTCAACTGCTTGGAAGGCAGCTATGCTCACCACTAAACCACCATCGTGATATGATGTATAGTGACAACTATTATGATTCATAGCGATACACTGGAATAACATATAAAGATAAAGTGTCGTGCGTGGCCGCGAATCGAACCGGGTCAACTGCTTGGAAGGCAGCTATGCTTACCACTATACCACCATCGCAATATGATGTACAGTGACAAATATTATAATTCATAGCGATACACTGGAATAACATAAAAAGATACAGTCCCGTGCGATGGCCGGGAATCGAGCCCGGGTCAACTGCTTGGAAGGCAGCTATGCTCACCACTATACCCCCATCGCAATATGATGTACAGTGACAAATATTAAAATTCATAGCGATACACTGGAATAACATATAAAGATAAAGTGTCGTGCGATGGCCGCGAATCGAACCGGGTCAACTGCTTGGAAGGCAGCTATGCTTACCACTATATCACCATCGCAATATGATGTACAGTGAAAAATATTATGATTCATAGCGATACACTGGAATAACATATAAAGATACAGTCCCGTGCGATGGCCGGGAATCGAACCCGGGTCAACTGCTTGGAAGGCAGCTATGCTTACCACTATACCACCATCGCAATATGATGTATAGTAACAAAAATTATGATTCATAGCGATACACTGGAATAACATATAAAGATACAGTCCCTTGCGATGGCCGGGAATCGAACCCGGGTCAACTGCTTGGAAGGCAGCTATGCTCACCACTATACAAACATCGCAATAGGATGCATAGTGACAAATATTATGATTCATAGCGATACACTAGAATAACATATAAAGATAAAGTCTCGTGCGATGGCCGGGAATTGAACCCGGGTCAACTGCTAGGAAGGCAGCTATGCTCACCACTATACCACCACCGCGATATGATGTATAGTGACAAATTTTATAATTCATAGCGATACACTGGAATAACATATAAAAATACAGTCTCGTGCGATGGCCGGGAATCGAACCGGGGTCAACTGCTTGGAAGGCAGCTATGCTCACCACTATACCACCATTGCGATATGATGTTTAGTGACAAATATTATGATTCATAGCGATACACTGGAATAACATATAAAGATACAGTTTCGTGCGATGGCCGGGAAGCGAACCCGGGTCGACTGCTTGGAATCCAGCTATGCTTACCACTATACCACCATCGCAATATGATGTATAGTGACAAATATTATGATTCATAGCGATACACTGGAATAACATATTAAGATACAGTCACGTACGATGGCTAGGAATTGAAACCGGGTCAACTGCTTGGAAGGCAGCTATGCTTACCACTATACCAACATCGCGATATGTAATATTGTGACAAATATCATAATTCATAACGATACACTGGAATAACATGTAAAGTCTCGGGCGATGTTTGGGAATCAAACCCGGGTCAACTGCTTGGAAGGCAGCTACGCTCACCACTATACCACCATCGCAATATGATGTAAAGTGACAAATATTATGATTCATAGCGATACACTGGAATAACATATTAAGATAAAGTATCGTGCGATGGCCGGGAACCGAACCCGGGTCAACTGCTTGAAAGGCAGCTATGCTCACCACTATTCCACCATCGCAATATTATTTATAGTAACAAATATTATGATTCATAGCGATACACTGGAATAACATATAAAGATACAGTTTCGTGCGATGGCCGGGAATCGAACCCGGGTCAACTGCTTGGAAGGCAGCTATGCTTACAACTATACCACCATCGCAATATGATGTATAGTGACAAATATTATGATTCATAGCGATACACTGGAATAAAATATAAAGATACAGTCCCGTGCGATGGCAGGGAATCGAACCCGGGTCAACTGCTTGGAAGGCAGCTATGCTCACCACTATACCACCATTGCGATATGATGTTCAGTGACAAATATTATGATTCATAGCGATACACTGGAATAACATATAAAGATACAGATTCGTGCGATGGCCGGGAAGCGAACCCGGGTCGACTGCTTGGAATCCAGCTATGCTTACCACTATACCACCATCGCAATATGATGTATAGTGACAAATATTATGATTCATAGCGATACACTGGAATAACATATAGAGATACAGTCCCGTGCGATGGCCGGGAATCGAACCCGTGTCAACTGCTTGGAAGGAAGCTATGCTTACCACTATACCACCATCGCAATATGATGTATAGTGACAAATATTATGATTCATAGCGATACATTGGAATAAAATATAAAGATACAGTCCCGTGCGATGGCAGGGAATCGAACCCGGGTCAACTGCTTGGAAGGCAGCTATGCTCACCACTATACCACCATCGCGATATGATTTTTAATGAAAAATATTATGATTCATAGCGATACACTAGAATAACATATAAAGATAAAGTATCGTGTGATGGCAGGGAAGCGAACCCGGGTCGACTGCTTGGAATCCAGCTATGCTTACCACTATACCACCATCGCAATATGATGTATAGTGACAAATTTTATGATTCATAGCGATTTACTGGAATAACACATTAAGATAAAGTCTCGTGCGATGGCAGGGAAACGAACCCGGTACAACTGCTTGGAAGGCAGCTATGCTCACCACTATACCACCATTGCGATATGATGTTTAGTGACAAATATTATAATTAATAGCGATACCCTAGAATAACATATAAAGATAAAGTCTCGTGCGATGGCCGGGAATCGAACCCGGGTCAACTGCTTGGAAGGCAGCTATGCTCACCACTATTCCACCATCGCAATATTATTTATAGTAACAAATATTATGATTCATAGCGATACACTGGAATAACATATAAAGATACAGTTTCGTGCGATGGCCGGGAATCGAACCCGGGTCAACTGCTTGGAAGGCAGCTATGCTCACCACTATACCACCATCGCAATATGATGCATAGTGACAAATATTATGATTCATAGCGATACACTGGAATAACATATAAAGATACAGTCCCGTGCGATGGCCGGGAATCGAACCCGGGTCAACTGCTTGGAAGGCAGCTATGCTCACCACTTTACCACCTTCGCGATATGATGCATAGTGACAAATATTATGATTCATAGCGATACACTGAAATAACATATAAAGATACAGTCCCATGCGATGGCCGGGAATCGAACCCCGGGTCAATTGCTTGGAAGGCAGCTATGCTCACCACTTTACCACCTTCGCGATGTGATGCATAGTGACAAATATTATAGTTCAAAGCGATACACTGAAATAACATATAAAGATACAGTCCCGTGCGATGGCCGGGAATCGAACCCCGGGTCAATTGCTTGGAAGGCAGCTATGCTCACCACTATACCACCATCGCGATATGATGTATAGTGACAAATATTATGATTCATAGCGTAACACTGGAATAACATATAAAGATACAGTCCCGTGCGATGGCCGGGAATCGAACCCGGGTCAACTGCTTGGAAGGCAGCTTGCTCACCACTATACCACCATCGCAATATGATGCATAGTGACAAATATTATGATTCATAGCGATAAACTAGAATAACATATAAAGATTAAGTCTCGTGCGATGGCCGGGAATTGAACCCGGGTCAACTGCTAGGAAGTCAGCTATGCTTACCACTATACCACCATCGCAATATAATTAATAGTGACAAATATTATGTTTCATAGCGATACACTGGAATAACATATTAAGATACATTCCCGGGCGATGGCCGGGAATCGGACCCGGGTCAACGACTTGAAAAGCAGCGATGCTTACCACTATACCACCATCGTAATATGATCAATAATGATAAATATTATGATTCATAGCGATACACTGGAATAACATATAAAGATAAAGTCTCGTACGATGGCCGGGAATCGAACCCGGGTCAACTGCTTGGAAGGCAGCTATGCACACCACTATACCACCATCGCGATATGGTGCATTGTGACCAATATTATGATTCATAATGATACACTGGAATAACACATAAAGTCAAAGTCCCGTGCGATGGCCTGGAATCGAACCCGGGTCAACTGCTTGGAAGGCAGCTATGCACACCACTATACCACCATCGCGATATGATATATAGTGACAAATATTATAATTCATAGCGATACACTGGAATAACATATTGAGATACAGTCCCGTGCGATGGCCGGGAAGCGAACCCGGGTCGACTGCTTGGAATCCAGCTATGCTTACCACTATACCACCATCGCAATATGATGTATAGTGACAAATATTATGGTTCATAGCGATACACTGGAATAACATATAGAGATACAGTCCCGTGCGATGGCCGGGAATCGAACCCGTGTCAACTGCTTGGAAGGAAGCTATGCTTACCACTATACCACCATCGCAATATGATGTAATGTGACAAATATTATGATTCATAGCGATACACTGGAATAAAATATAAAGATACAGTCCCGTGCGATGGCAGGGAATCGAACCCGGGTCAACTGCTTGGAAGGCAGCTATGCTCACCACTATACCACCATCGCGATATGATTTTTAATGAAAAATATTATGATTCATAGCGATACACTAGAATAACATATAAAGATAAAGTATCGTGTGATGGCAGGGAAGCGAACCCGGGTCGACTGCTTGGAATCCAGCTATGCTTACCACTATACCACCATCGCAATATGATGTATAGTGACAAATTTTATGATTCATAGCGATTTACTGGAATAACACATTAAGATAAAGTCTCGTGCGATGGCAGGGAAACGAACCCGGTACAACTGCTTGGAAGGCAGCTATGCTCACCACTATACCACCATTGCGATATGATGTTTAGTGACAAAAATTATAATTTATAGCGATACCCTAGAATAACATATAAAGATAAAGTCTCGTGCGATGGCCGGGAATCGAACCCGGGTCAACTGCTTGGAAGGCAGCTATGCTCACCACTTTACCACCTTCGCGATATGATGCATAGTGACAAATATTATGATTCAAAGCGATACACTGGAATAACATATAAAGATACAGTCCCGTGCGATGGCCGGGAATCGAACCCGGGTCAACTGCTTGGAAGGCTGCTATGATCACCACTATACCACCATCGCAATATTATTTATAGTAACAAATATTATGATTCATAGCGATACACTGGAATAACATATAAAGATACAGTCCCGTGAGATGGCCGGGAATCGAACCCGGGTCAACTGCTTGGAAGGCAGCTATGGTCACCACTATACAAACATCGCAATAGGATGCATAGTGACAAATATTATGATTCATAGCGATACACTAGAATAACATATAAAGATAAAGTCTCGTGCGATGGCCGGGAATTGAACCCGGGTCAACTGCTAGGAAGTCAGCTATGCTTACCACTATACCACCATCGCAATATAATTAATAGTTACAAATATTATGTTTCATAGCGATACACTGGAATAACATATTAAGATACATTCCCGGGCGATGGCCGGGAATCGAACCCGATCAATTGCTTGGAAGGCAGCTATGCTCACCACTATACCAATATTGCGATATGATATATAGTGACTAATATTATAATTCATAGCGATACACTGGAATAATATATGAAGATACTGTCTCGTGCGATGGCCGGGAATCGAATCCGGGTCGTCTGCTTGGAAGGCAGCTATGCTTACCACTATACCACAATCGCAATATGATGTTTAGTGACAAATATTATGATTCATAGCGATACACTAGAATAACATATAAAGATAAAGTCTCCTGCGATGGCCGGGAATCGATCTCGGGTCAACTGCTTGGAAGGAAGCTATGCTCACCACTATACCACCATCGCGATATGATAGATAGTGACAAATTTTATGATACATAGCGATACACTGGAATAACATATAAAGACACAGTCCCGTGCGATGGCCGGGAATCGAACCCGGGTCAACTGCTTGGAAGGCAGCTATGCTTACCAATATACCACCATCGCGTTATGATATATAGTGACAAATATTATAATTCATAGCGATACACTGGAATAATATATGAAGATACAGTCTCGTGCGATGGCCGGGAATCGAACCCGGGTCAACTGCTTGGAAGGCAGCTATGCTCACCACTATACCACCATCGCGATATGATGTATAGTGACCAATATTATAATTCATAGCGATACACTGGAATAACATATAAAGATACAGTCTCGTGCGATGGCCGGGAATCGAACCCGGGTCAGCTGCTTGGAAGGCAGCTATGCTCACCACTATACCACCATCGCGTTATGATGTATAGTGACAAATATTATAATTCATAGCGATACACTGGAATAACATATAAAGATACAGTCTCGTGCGATGGCCGGGAATCGAAACCGGGTCAACTGCTTGGAAGGCAGCTATGCTCACCACTATACCACCATCGCGATATGATGTAAAGTGACAAATATTATAATTCATAGCGATACACTGGAATAACATATAAAGATACAGTCTCGTGCGATGGCCGGGAATCGAACCCGGGTCAACTGCTTGGAAGGCAGCTATGCTCACCACTATACCACCATCGCGATATGATGTAAAGTGACAAATATTATAATTCATAGCGATACACTGGAATAACATATAAAGATACAGTCTCGTGCGATGGCGGGGAATCGAACCCGGGTCAACTGCTTGGAAGGCAGCTATGCTCACCACTATACCACCAACGCGATATGTTGTATAGTGACCAATATTATAATTCATAGCGATACACTGGAATAACATATAAAGATACAGTCCCGTGCGATGGCCGGGAATCGAACCCGGGTCAAATGCTTGGTAGGCAGCTATGCTCACCACTATACCACCATCGCGATATGATATATAGTGACAAATATTATAATTCATAGCGATACACTGGAATAACATATAAAGATACAGTCTCGTGCGATGGCCGGGAATCGAACCCGGGTCAACTGCTTGGAAGGCAGCTATGCTCACCACTATACCACCATCGCGATATGATGTATAGTGACAAATATTATAATTCATAGCGAAACACTGGAATAACATATAAAGATAAAGTCTCGTGCGATGGCCGGGAATCGAACCCGGGTCAACTGCTTGGAAGGTAGCTATGCTTACCACTATACCACCATCGCAATATGGTGTATAATGACAAATATTGTGATTCATAGCGATACACTGGAATAACATATATAGATACAGTCCCGTGCGATGGCCGGGAATCGAACCCGGGTCAACTGCTTGGAAGGCAGCTATGCTCACCACTATACCACCATCGCGATATGATTTATAGTGACAAATATTATAATTCATAGCGATACACTGGAATAACATATAAAGGTAAAGTCTCGTGCGATGGCCGGGAATCGAACCCGGGTCAACTGCTTGGAAGGCAGCTATGCTCACCACTATACCACCATCGCGATATGATGCATGGTGACAAATATAATTATTCATAGCGATACACTGGAATAACATATAAAGATACAGTCCCGTGCGATGGCCGGGAATCAAACCCGGTCAACCCTTGGAAGGCAGCTATGCTTACCACTATACCACCATCGCAATATGATGTATAGTGACCAATATTATAATTCATAGCGATACACTGGAATAACATATAAAGATAAAGTCTCGTGCGATGGCCGGGAATCGAAACCGGGTCAACTGCTTGGAAGGCAGCTATGCTCACCACTATACCACCATCGCGATATGATGTAAAGTGACAAATATTATAATTCATAGCGATACACTGGAATAACATATAAAGATACAGTCTCGTGCGATGGCCGGGAATCGAACCCGGGTCAACTACTTGGAAGGCAGCTATGCTCACCACTATACCACCATCGCGATATGATGTAAAGTGACAAATATTATAATTCATAGCGATACACTGGAATAACATATAAAGATACAGTCTCGTGCGATGGCCGGGAATCGAACCCGGGTCAACTGGTTGGAAGGCAGCTATGCTCACCACTATACCACCATCGCGATATGATGTATAGTGATAAATATTATAATTCATAGCGATACACTGGAATAACATATAAAGATAAAGTCTCGTGCGATGGCCGGGAATCGAACCCGGGTCAACTGCTTGGAAGGCTGTTATGCTCACCACTATACCACCATCGCGATATGATGTATAGTGACAAATATTATAATTCATAGCGAAACACTGGAATAACATATAAAGATAAAGTCTCGTGCGATGGCCGGGAATCGAACCCGGGTCAACTGCTTGGAAGGTAGCTATGCTTACCACTATACCACCATCGCAATATGGTGTATAATGACAAATATTGTGATTCATAGCGATACACTGGAATAACATATATAGATACAGTCCCGTGCGATGGCAGGGAGTCGAACCCGGGTCAACTGCTTGGAAGGCAGCTATGCTCACCACTATACCACCATCGCGATATGATGTATAGTGACAAATATTATAATTCATAGCGAAACACTGGAATAACATATAAAGATAAAGTCTCGTGCGATGGCCGGGAATCGAACCCGGGTCAACTGCTTGGAAGGTAGCTATGCTTACCACTATACCACCATCGCAATATGGTGTATAATGACAAATATTGTGATTCATAGCGATACACTGGAATAACATATATAGATACAGTCCCGTGCGATGGCAGGGAGTCGAACCCGGGTCAACTGCTTGGAAGGCAGCTATGCTCACCACTATACCACCATCGCGATATGGTGTATAATGACAAATATTGTGATTCATAGCGATACACTGGAATAACATATATAGATACAGTCCCGTGCGATGGCCGGGAATCGAACCCGGGTCAACTGCTTGGAAGGCAGCTATGCTCACCACTATACCACCATCGCGATATGATGTATAGTGACAAATATTATAATTCATAGCGAAACACTGGAATAACATATAAAGTCTCGTGCGATGGCCGGGAATCGAACCCGTGTCAACTGCTTGGAAGGTAGCTATGCTTACCACTATACCACCATCGCAATATGTTGTTTAGTGACAAATATTGTGATTCATAGCGATACACTGGAATAACATATAAAGATACAGTCTCGTGCGATGGCCGGGAATCGAACCCGGGTCAACTGCTTGGAAGGCAGCTATGCTCACCACTATACCACCATCGCGATATGATGTATAGTGACAAATATTATAATTCATAGCGATACACTGGAATAACATATAAAGGTAAAGTCTCGTGCGATGGCCGGGAATCGAACCCGGGTCAACTGCTTGGAAGGCAGCTATGCTCACCACTATACCACCATCGCGATATGATGCATGGTGACAAATATAATTATTCATAGCGATACACTGGAATAACATATAAAGATACAGTCCCGTGCGATGGCCGGGAATCAAACCCGGTCAACCCTTGGAAGGCAGCTATGCTTACCACTATACCACCATCGCAATATGATGTATAGTGACCAATATTATAATTCATAGCGATACACTGGAATAACATATAAAGATAAAGTCTCGTGCGATGGCCGGGAATCGAACCCGGGTCCACTGCTTGGAAGGCAGCTATGCTCACCACTATACCACCATCGCGATACGATGTGTAGTGACAAATATTGTGATTCATAGCGATACACTGGAATAACATATATAGATACAGTCCCGTGCGATGGCCGGGAGTCGAACACGGGTCAACTGCTTGGAAGGCAGCTATGCTCACCACTATACCACCATCGCGATATGATGTATAGTGACAAATATTATAATTCATAGCGAAACACTGGAATAACATATAAAGATAAAGTCTCGTGCGATGGCCGGGAATCGAACCCGGGTCCACTGCTTGGAAGGCAGCTATGCTCACCACTATACCACCATCGCGATACGATGTGTAGTGACAAATATTATAATTCATAGCGATACACTGGAATAACATATAAAGATACAGTCTCGTGCGATGGCCGGGAATCGAACCCGGGTCAACTGCTTTTAAGGCAGCTATGCTCACCACTATACCACCATCGCGATATGATGAATGGTGACAAATATAATGATTCATAGCGATACACTGGAATAACATGTAAAGATACAGTCCCGTGCGATGGCGGGAAATCGAACCCGGGTCAGCTGCTTGGAAGGTAGCTATGCTTACCACTATACCACCATCGCAATATGATGTATAGTGACAAATATTGTGATTCATAGCGATACACTGGAATAACATATAAAGATACAGTCCCGTGCGATGGCCGGGAATCGAACCCGGTCAACTGCTTGGAAGGCAGCTATGCTCACCACTATACCACCATCGCGATATGATGTATAGTGACAAATATTATAATTCATAGCGATACACTGGAATAACATATAAAGATAAAGTCTCGTGCGATGGCCAGGAATCGAACCCGGGTCAACTGCTTGGAAGGCAGCTATGCTCACCACTATACCACCATCGCGATATGATGTTAAGTGACAAATATTATAACTCATAGCGATACACAGGAATAACATATAAAGATACAGTCTCGTGCGATGGCCGGGAATCGAACCCGGTCAACTGCTTGGAAGGCAGCTATGCTTACCACTATACCACCATTGCAATATGATGTATAATGACCAATATTATAATTCATAACGATACACTGGAATAACATATAAAGATACAGTCTCGTGCGATGGCCTGGAATCGAACCCGGGTCAACTGCTTGGAAGGCACCTATGCTCACCACTATACCCCCCTCGCGATTGATGTATAGTGACAAATATTATAATTCATAGCGATACACTGGAATAACATATAAAGATACAGTCCCGTGCGATGGCCGGGAATCGAACCCTTGTCAACTGCTTGGAAGGCACTTTGCTCACCACTATACCACCATCGCGATTGATGTATAGTGACAAATATTATAATTAATAGCGATACACTGGAATAACATATAAAGATACAGTCTCGTGCGATGGCCGGGAATCGAACCCTTATCAACTGCTTGGAAGGCAGCTTTGCTCACCACTATACCACCATCGCGATATGATGTTTAGTGACAAATATTATAACTCATAGCGATACACAGGAATAACATATAAAGATACAGTCTCGTGCGATGGCCGGGAATCGAACCCGGTCTACTGCTTGGAAGGCAGCTATGCTCACCACTATACCACCATCGCGATATGATGTATAGTTACAAATATTATAATTCATAGCGATACACTGGAATAACATATAAAGATACAGTCTCGTGCGATGGCCTGGAATCGAACCCGGGTCAACTGCTTGGAAGGCAGCTATGCTCACCACTATACCCCCATCGCGATTGATGTATAGTGACAAATATTATAATTCATAGCGATACACTGGAATAACATATAAAGATACAGTCTGGTGCGATGGCCGGGAATCGAACCCTTGTCAACTGCTTGGAAGGCAGCTTTGCTCACCACTATACCACCATCGCGATATGATGTATAGTTACAAATATTATAATTCATAGCGATACACTGGAATAACATATAAAGATAAAGTCTCGTGCGATGGCCGGGAATCGAACCCTTGTCAACTGCTTGGAAGGCAGCTATGCTCACCACTATACCACCATCGCGATATGATGTATAGTTACAAATATTATAATTCATAGCGATACACTGGAATAACATATAAAGATAAAGTCTCGTGCGATGGCCGGGAATCGAACCCGGGTCAACTACTTGGAAGGCAGCTATGCTCACCACTATACCACCATCGCGATATGATGTATAGTGACAAATATTATAATTCATAGCGATACACTGGAATAACATATAAAGATACAGTCCCGTGCGATGGCTGGGAATCGAACCCGGGTCAACTGCTTGGAAGGCAGCTATGCTCACCACTATACCACCATCGCGATATGATATATAGTGACAAATATTATAATTCATAGCGATACACTGGAATAACATATAAAGATAAAGTCTCGTGCGTTGGCCGGGAATCGAACCCTTGTCAACTGCTTGGAAGGCAGCTTTTTTTTTTTTTTATTTTTAAACGAGATTGAGCGCCGGGGATGGTATTCGAACCCACGCGGGCAATGCCCAATGGATTAGCAGTCCATCTTTTTTTTTTTTATTAAAATTTTTATATAACGCGTCCACATGTCCTTTTCACCAAAAAGCGTGTACAGCGACAACACTGAAGAAAATAACCAATCGAGCCATTCGTGCGTATCTTGACATTCCAAAAATAAATGCGAAACTGTCTCCTTTTCAATGCCACAAAGCGGGCACTGATCATCGTCTGTTATGCCGGCGCGAAATAGCCGCTGCTTGACCATGAACCCCATATGATACACTCGGAGATTCATACTTGACAAACGGGGACCCAACGTAGAATTGACAAGTGATGGAACCCGGAACTTCTGTAAAGGGCCCCCGAAGTAAGCCCGCCAACGTTCTTCACCATTCGATTCCGGAATCGGGTTTACGGCATTGAAAGTTTTGGAAATTGACGTAGATGTAATTTTGTCCAATTCCACAGAGATCCCTGTGTCCGCGACTAGCGCGAACGTTGGCCGTGTCTCAAGCTCGTAGACCTCTTTACTATGTATCACTCGATGTACCGCGGGAGGGAGAGAATCTTTGATCCTTTGAAAAATTTGCAACAACCGACGGCGACCGATTCCGGAATCTGCGGTCAATTCCAAAAAGGCTTCATATGGAAGAAACCCCAGGATGACCTCGTAGCAAATATCTTTCAGGTAGACCACGCCACAAGAAGCAAGAAGACGCCGCTCAGCCAAAGAAATGTTCATGATTAAAAGATTTGAGTTATAAAATAGGGGCTCCATAATAGGGTTGGTCAAAGGAACCAAGGTCCATCGCGTGAGAGCCAAGAACTCTTTCCAAGCCAATAACATTGATCCATGGCGTTTCGGCATAGCGCAAAGCAGACGACGTTCAATTCTAATCCGTAGCATTGAGAGACCCTGACGAAGTCCGCCGCCATATTCGTCAAAGAACCGAGACGCAACGCATGCGACATGCGAAGGCTTGGACCCGGTAGCGAGCTGCAAACATTCCTTCAGACGAAGTACCTTCTGTTTGATCCGAAGATTGATTAATCCAAACCCGCCTTGACTCTTATGGCGAGTTAAGGTTTCGTACGATATAGAATGTGGGCGATCCTTCCAAATAAAATCCAACATGAGCCGCTTAAAATCAGAGAACCAGCGGTCCGGTAAATCAAAAACCTCCAGCATATGCCACAATATCGACGCTCCTAACACGTTAATGATAATGACTTTCCCAAAAATGGTCAGACTACGACCCTTCCAAACGTGTAGGACATTTTTAAATTTTTCATACCGGCCCTCCCAGTTCATCGTGGCAACGACGTCATGGTCATAGCCCAAGGTTACGCCCAATACCTTTATTGAACGGGTGCTAATAACAAGCCCAGCCACAGTCTGGTCCGCGTGAAATCGCAAGGAGCCGAGACAACAACCAGAACTTTTTGCAAGATTGATGGCAGCTCCCGAAGACTGGCAATAAAGTTCAATATCCTCCAAAAGGTAAGTAACATCCCTAGGCCCAGTGACGAGAATGGAAGTGTCATCAATATGTTGAAACACCACAGGGGACGGTGTTAAGTCCGTGAGCATTATCCGACATATACGTTTGTCCGTTTCGAGTAAGGCGCAAAAAGGTTCAGATGATAGAACGTACAGCAAAGGACTGAGCGGACACCCTTGACGAACCGAGCGGCTAATGACAAAAGAATCGGTAACATATCCATGAAGCTTAATAGCTGTCTTGGCGCCAACTAAAAACATCTGAATCCAAGCGCGGAAGCGTGCGCCGAAACCAAAGGCTTCTAAGATTGCAAATAGATACGGCCATTCCACCCGATCGAACGCTTTTAACAAATCGAGTTGAAGAAAAATCCCTGGCCTATATTCCATTTTTAAAAACTCCATGACATCAGACAGAAAACGGGGAGTATCGGAAATGGTACGCCCACGAATGCCACCAGTTTGACACGATGACGTAATTAAAGGTAAAAGCGGCGAAACACGGCGAGTAAAAACCTTAGCAAGGAGTTTCCTATCGCCATTCAATAGGGTAATTGGCCTCCAATTTTTCAGAAGAGTCAAATCCCCCGATTTAGGCAACAAAACCACCATCCCTTCTCGCATGCTATTCGGCAAAAGGCCACGGGCTTCGCATTCGGCAACCAAGCGCATAAAGTCATCTTTAATTAGAGGGATAAAGAAACGCAGGAACTCATTGGTAAAGCCATCTCTACCGGGGGCCTTCCCTCCGGTCAAATTAGTTAACTCCGTGTAAATGTCGCTCCAGGTCACGACGGCTTCGCGGAATCGCGGTCACCTTCAGTAAGCCTCCCTGATATTAAATTCTTCAAATTGTCAGTAGCGGCTTGAGACGTAACGCCTCGTGTATACAACTCCGAATAAAAACGGAACACTTCCTCCCTTATTAACGCAGGATCTTTGATAATCGCCCCCGAAGGGAGAGTCAGAGAAGTCATTTGACGTTGACGCTGACGAAATTTCTCCAGCCGCAAAAAATACTGAGTGGGGCGTTCCCCCAAATCTCTCCACTCCAACCTCGAACGAACTAATGCACCCTGCAAATCGTTATCTTCCATATCTCGTAATTTACTCGTTACCGCAGCTATTTCGTCTAAAATCGTATCTGTTTTTAATGGCGAATCTTGTAGGTCTCGAAGCCTATTTTGTAAGTCCGCCCATACAGCCCGCTTCATCAACGCTTTGTGACGCCCGTAAAAAATGCAGTACTCCCGTATTTTAACTTTTAAAGCATCATACCACTCAAAGATATCGGTTAAATAACAAGGCCAAGAATAACTATTTTTAACTGTCCGCTCGATGGCCGTGCAAAAAAGTGCGTCTTCTAAAAAAGTAGAATTAAAACTCCAAGTTCCGGACCCCCTAAGAATACCACTAGGTTCAAAAATCAGAGAAACACCCTTATGGTCAGAGAAACTACAAAAAACATGCATACACTTTGAAATATTATATACGTCTGAATGTAAAGCAAAAAAATAATCAATTCGAGAACTCACAAAGTTACCAAAAACCACCCCCGATCGCGTATAATCGAATGTTTTTTTATGTTGCAACCGCCAAATGTCTACCAACGAGAGATAAGAGACCCAGCGATGAAGATTCGTCATTCCACTCACCGTAATCTTGGCAGGCGACCGCCGATCCAAAACTCGAGAAACAATATCATTAAAATCACCGCCCAATAGCGGACGATTTAACACACGAACAATGGGAATTAAATTTTGCATAAAAATAGATCTATTGACCGCATCGGTTGGGGCATAAACAGAACCTAAATCAACTTTCTCGCCTTCAATTTCAGCGGAAATAAAAATATACCGGCCCTCGTTAGAACTTATCAAATTACATTCTTTAAAATCAAGTAACCGCGAAATACAAATTGCCACACCGCAAAACTTGGTGTCCAAGTTCAAGTCCACGTAGACCGCACCCGAAAAAAAAGTCCGAAAAGTACTTACATGAGACGCCTCCCAATGAGTCTCTTGCAACAACAACACATCATAATGCTTCGCCCACAAAACCAACTTTCGCATCTTCTCTACATCGCGCAAACCGCCTACATTAATCGTCAGAATTTTCACCGGCATTTGGATTCTAATTATTTTGGGTCCATTGACCCGATGGCAACTTCTGAAATATCTTGTGCGGAGGACCTGTAGACGGATTAGTAGCTGAATCGGTGTCACCAGATGAGATCCGGTGCTTGGAACCCCTTTGAGCTTCACCAGTCGGTTTGACGCGGCCCACTTGGTCGGCGCCCATTCCCTGAGACATCGGCGTTGCGTTAGGAGTGGCAATATGAACGTCTTCATGTCCGGCACCCAATAAACCAGGACCATCGACGGCATCCTTACGACCCTCAGCGAATTGATCAATCGATCCCCCCGCGACAATGACAGGGGGTTGTCCACGCTCCTGTCCCTTCATCTCCACTGCAGGGCGTTCCCAAGTAGGGCAATTACGCACAGCATGACCTTGTGTTTTACATTTACGGCAAATAAATTGAGGGCAATCCTTATATAAATGATCGGATGCTAGACACATATTACAGACTTTAACTTGCGATTCATGAGTGACACGGTAAGAATTTTCTCTATTTAAGACATCCGGAACTCGAAGACTGTAAGGTAACGCTGATTTACCTTCCGGGAGCGTCAAACGGACTGATCGGATACCACAATAGAACCCGGCTTTTTCCCGCCACGAAATCGTACCTCTGACTTCGCAGCCCATCATCGTCAACTTCGCCAGCAACGCCTCATCAGTAACATAATCCGGAAGGCCGAAAAAATTTGCCGTAACAGTTTTTTTGGTGACGCTCGAAATCGCATAAGTAATGCTGTCTACCTCCAACCCAGTGTCAATCGCATCATTAATCAAAGTTTCAGACGAAAATACCAAAATGTAGACGCCCGTGGACGGAACAACAGATTTCACCGCATCCAAACCATATTGAATTTTCACCGCCTCCGCAACATCGTCAAACTTCGGTAATTTTCCTTCAAAATCCACAAAAACCGACCGTTTAATAATATCCATCCTGGATCAGAAGACCCAGGAGGGGAATCACCCGCAAGAAACCGAAACTAGATAAAAAGGTTTTAACAGAGAAGAAAAAAAACTTGAACTAAAATAACACCTTAAAGGCGGCAAACAGGCTTAGCGAAAACGGAGCGAAAAAAGACGAACCGTTCACAACCAAACCTAGCAGCGACCCCATTGGAAGGCAGCTTTGCTCACCACTATACCACCATCGCGATTGATGTATAGTGACAAATATTATAATTCATAGCGATACACTGGAATAACATATAAAGATACAGTCCCGTGCGATGGCTGGTAATCGAACCCGGGTCAACTGCTTGGAAGGTAGCTATGCTTACCACTATACCACCATCGCAATATGATGTATAGTGACAAATATTGTGATTCATAGCGATACACTGGAATAACATATAAAGAAACAATCCCGTGCGATGGCCGGGAATCGAATCCGGTCAATTGCTTGGAAGGCAGCTATGCTCACCACTATACCACCATCGCGATATGATGTATAGTGACAAATATTATAATTCATAGCGATACACTGGAATAACATATAAAGATAAAGTCTCGTGCGATGGCCGGGAATCGAACCCGGGTTCACTGCTTGGAAGGCAGCTATGCTCACCACTATACCACCATCGCGATATGATGTATAGTGACAAATATTATGTTTCATAGCGATACACTGGAATAACATGTTAAGATACAGTCTCGTGCGATGGCCGGGAATCGAACCCGGGTCAACTGCTTGGAAGGCAGCTATGCTCACCACTATACCAATATCGCGTTATGATATATAGTGACAAATATTATAATTCATAGCGATACACAGGAATAATATATGAAGATACAGTCTCGTGCGATGGCCGGGAATCGAACCCGGGTCAACTGCTTGGAAGGCAGCTATGCTCACCACTATACCACCATCGCGATATGAAGTATAGTGACCAATATTATAATTCATAGCGATACACTGGAATAACATATAAAGATACAGTCTCGTGCGATGGCCGGGAATCGAACCCGGGTCAGCTGCTTGGAAGGCAGCTATGCTCACCACTATACCACCATCGCGTTATGATGTATAGTGACAAATATTATAATTCATAGCGATACACTGGAATAACATATAAAGATACAGTCTCGTGCAATGGCCGGGAATCGAAACCGGGTCAACTGCTTGGAAGGCAGCTATGCTCACCACTAAACCTCCATCGCGATATGATGTAAAGTGACAAATATTATAATTCATAGCGATACACTGGAATAACATATAAAGAAACAGTCTCGTGCGATGGCCGGGAATCGAACCCGGGTCAACTGCTTGGAAGGCAGCTATGCTCACCACTATACCACCATCGCGATATGATATATAGTGACAAATATTATAATTCATAGCGATACACTGGAATAACATATAAAGATACCGTCCCGTGCGATGGCCGGGAATCGAACCCGGGTCAACTGCTTGGAAGGCAGCTATGCTCACCACTATACCACCATCGCGATATGATATATAGTGACAAATATTATAATTCATAGCGATACACTGGAATAACATATAAAGATAAAGTCTCGTGCGATGGCCGGGAATCGAACCCGGGTCAACTGCTTGGAAGGCAGCTATGCTCACCACTATACCACCAACGCGATATGTTGTATAGTGACCAATATTATAATTCATAGCGATACACTGGAATAACATATAAAGATACAGTCCCGTGCGATGGCCGGGAATCGAACCCGGGTCAACTGCTTGGAAGGCAGCTATGCTCACCACTATACCACCATCGCGATATGATACATAGTGACAAATATTATGATTCATAGCGATACACTAGAATAACATATAAAGATAAAGTCTCGTGCGATGGCCGGGAATCGAACCCGGGTCAACTGCTTGGAAGGCAGTTATACTCACCACTATACCACCATCGCGATATGATATATAGTGACAAATATTATAATTCATAGCGATACACTGGAATAACATATAAAGATACAGTCTCGTGCGATGGCCGGGAATCGAACCCGGGTCAACTGCTTGGAAGGCAGCAATGCTCACCACTATACCACCATCGCGATATGATGTATAGTGACAAATATTATAATTCATAGCGAAACACTGGAATAACATATAAAGATAAAGTCTCGTGCGATGGCCGGGAATCGAACCCGGGTCAAATGCTTGGAAGGTAGCTATGCTTACCACTATACCACCATCGCAATATGGTGTATAGTGACAAATATTGTGATTCATAGCGATACACTGGAATAACATATAAAGATACAGTCTCGTGCGATGGCCGGGAATCGAACCCGGGTCACCTGCTTGGAAGGCAGCTATGCTCACCACTATACCACCATCGCGATATGATATATAGTGACAAATATTATAATTCATAGCGATACACTGGAATAACATATAAAGATACAGTCTCGTGCGATGGCCGGGAATCGAAACCGGGTCAACTGCTTGGAAGGCAGCTATGCTCACCACTAAACCTCCATCGCGATATGATGTAAAGTGACAAATATTATAATTCATAGCGATACACTGGAATAACATATAAAGAAACAGTCTCGTGCGATGGCCGGGAATCGAACCCGGGTCAACTGCTTGGAAGGCAGCTATGCTCACCACTATACCACCATCGCGATATGATATATAGTGACAAATATTATAATTCATAGCGATACACTGGAATAACATATAAAGATAAAGTCTCGTGCGATGGCCGGGAATCGAACCCGGGTCAACTGCTTGGAAGGCAGCTATGCTCACCACTATACCACCATCGCGATATGTTATATGGTGACAAATATTATAATTCATAGCGATACACTGGAATAACATATAAAGAGACAGTCCCGTGCGATGGCCGGGAATCGAACCCGGGTCAACTGCTTGGAAGGCAGCTATGCTCACCACTATACCACCATCGCGATATGTTATATAGTGACCAATATTATAATTCATAGCGATACACTGGAATAACATATAAAGATACCGTCCCGTGCGATGGCCGGGAATCGAACCCGGGTCAACTACTTGGAAGGCAGCTATGCTCACCACTATACCACCATCGCGATATGATATATAGTGACAAATATTATAATTCATAGCGATACACTGGAATAACATATAAAGATACAGTCTCGTGCGATGGCCGGGAATCGAACCCGGGTCACCTGCTTGGAAGGCAGCTATGCTCACCACTATACCACCATCGCGATATGATATATGGTGACAAATATTATAATTCATAGCGATACACTGGAATAACATATAAAGATAAAGTCTCGTGCGATGGCCGGGAATCGAACCCGGGTCAACTGCTTGGAAGGCAGCTATGCTCACCACTATACCACCAACGCGATATGTTGTATAGTGACCAATATTATAATTCATAGCGATACACTGGAATAACATATAAAGATACAGTCCCGTGCGATGGCCGGGAATCGAACCCGGGTCAACTGCTTGGAAGGCAGCTATGCTCACCACTATACCACCATCGCGATAGGATACATAGTGACAAATATTATGATTCATAGCGATACACTAGAATAACATATAAAGATAAAGTCTCGTTCGATGGCCGGGAATCGAACCCGGGTCAACTGCTTGGAAGGCAGTTATACTCACCACTATACCACCATCGCGATATGATATATAGTGACAAATATTATAATTCATAGCGATACACTGGAATAACATATAAAGATACAGTCTCGTGCGATGGCCGGGAATCGAACCCGGGTCAACTGCTTGGAAGGCAGCTACGCTCACCACTATACCACCATCGCGATATGATGTATAGTGACAAATATTATAATTCATAGCGAAACACTGGAATAACATATAAAGATAAAGTCTCGTGCGATGGCCGGGAATCGAACCCGGGTCAACTGCTTGGAAGGTAGCTATGCTTACCACTATACCACCATCGCAATATGGTGTACAGTGACAAATATTGTGATTCATAGCGATACACTAGAATAACATATAAAGATAAAGTCTCGTGCGATGGCCGGGAATCGAACCCGGGTCAACTGCTTGGAAGGCAGCTATGCTCACCACTATACCACCATCGCGATATGATATATAGTGACAAATATTATAATTCATAGCGATACACTGGAATAACATATAAAGATAAAGTCTCGTGCGATGGCCGGGAATCGAACCCGGGTCAACTGCTTGGAAGGCAGTTATGCTCACCACTATACCACCATCGCGATATGTTATAAGGTGACAAATATTATAATTCATAGCGATACACTGGAATAACATATAAAGATACAGTCCCGTGCGATGGCCGGGAATCGAACCCGGGTCAACTGCTTGGAAGGCAGCTATGCTCACCATTAAACCACCAACGCGATATGTTGTATAGTGACCAATATTATAATTCATAGCGATACACTGGAATAACATATAAAGATAAAGTCTCGTGCGATGGCCGGGAATCGAACCCGGGTCATCTGCTTGGAAGGTAGCTATGCTTACCACTATACCACCATCGCAATATGGTGTATAGTGACAAATATTGTGATTCATAGCGATACACTGGAATAACATATAAAGATACAGTCTCGAGCGATGGCCGGGAATCGAACCCGGGTCAACTGCTTGGAAGGCAGCTATGCTCACCACTATACCACCATCGCGATATGATATATAGTGACAAATATTATAATTCATAGCGATACACTGGAATAACATATAAAGATAAAGTCTCGTGCGATGGCCGGGAATCGAACCCGGGTCAACTGCTTGGAAGGCAGTTATGCTCACCACTATACCACCATCGCGATATGTTATATGGTGACAAATATTATAATTCATAGCGATACACTGGAATAACATATAAAGATACAGTCTCGTGCGATGGCCGGGAATCGAACCCGGGGCAACTGCTTGGAAGGCAGCTATGCTCACCACTATACCACCATCGCGATATGATGTATAGTGACAAATATTATAATTCATAGCGATACACTGGAATAACATATAAAGATACAGTCTCGTGCGATGGCCGGGAATCGAACCAAGGTCAACTGCTTGGAAGGCAGCTATGCTCACCACTATACCACCATCGCGATATGATGTAAAGTGACAAATATTATAATTCATAGCGAAACATTGGAATAACATATAAAGATAAAGTCTCGTGCGATGGCCGGGAATCGAACCCGGGTCAACTGCTTGGAAGGTAGCTATGCTTACCACTATACCACCATCGCGATATGTTATATGGTATTATATATTATAATTCATAGCGATACACTGGAATAACATATAAAGATACAGTCCCGTGCGATGGCCGGGAATCGAACCCGGGTCAACTGCTTGGAAGGCAGCTATGCTCACCACTATACCGCCATCACGATATGATGTATAGTGACAAATATTATAATTCATAGCGATACACTGGAATAACATATAAAGATAAAGTCTCGTGCGATGGCCGGGAATCGAACCCGGGTCAACTGCTTGGAAGGCAGCTATGCTCACCACTATACCACCATCGCGATATGATGTATAGTGACAAATATTATAATTCAAAGCGATACACTGGAATAACATATAAAGACAAAGTCTCGAGCGATGGCCGGGAATCGAACTCGGGTCAACTGCTTGGAAGGCAGCTATGCTCACCACTATACCACCATCACGATATGATGTATAGTGACAAATATTATAATTCATAGCGATACACTGGAATAACATATAAAGATAAAGTCTAGTGCGATGGCCGGGAATCGAACCCGGGTCAACTGCTTGGAAGGCAGCTATGCTCACTACTATACCACCATCGCGATATGATGTATATTGACAAATATTATAATTCATAGCGATACACTGGAATAACATATAAATATAAAGTCTCGTGCGATGGCCGGGAATCGAAACCGGGTCAACTGCTTGGAAGGCAGCTATGCTCACCACTATACCACCATCGCGATATGATGTACAGTGACAAATATTATAATTCATAGCGATACACTGGAATAACATATAAAGATAAAGTCTCGTGCGATGGCCGGGAATCGAACCCGGGGCAACTGCTTGGAAGGCAGCTATGCTCACCACTATACCACCATCGCGATATGATGTAAAGTGACAAATATTATAATTCATAGCGATACACTGGAATAACATATAAAGATACAATCTCGTGCGATGGCCGGGAATCGAACCCGGGTCAACTGCTTGGAAGGCAGCTATGCTCACCACTATACCACCAACGCGATATGTTGTATAGTGACCAATATTATAATTCATAGCGATACACTGGAATAACATATAAAGATAAAGTCTCGTACGATGGCCGGGTTCGAACCCGGGTCAAATGCTTGGAAGGCAGCTATGCTCACCACTATACCACCATCGCGTTATGATGAATAGTGACAAATATTATAATTCATAGCGATACACTGGAATAACATATAAAGATACAGTCTCGTTCGATGGCCGGGAATAGAAACCGGGTCAACTGCTTGGAAGGCAGCTATGCTCACCACTATACCACCATCGCGATATGATGAATGGTGACAAATATAATGATTCATAGCGATACACTGGAATAACATATAAAGATACAGTCCCTTGTGATGGCGGGTAATCGAACCCGGGTCAACTGCTTGGAAGGTAGCTATGCTTACCACTATACCACCATCGCAATATGATGTATAGTGACAAATATTGTGATTCATAGCGATACACTGGAATAACATATAAAGATACAGTCCCGTGCGATGGCCGGGAATCGAACCCGGTCAACTGCTTGTAAGGCAGCTATGCTCACCACTATACCACCATCGCGATATGATGTATAGTGACAAATATTATAATTTATAGCGATACACTGGAATAACATATAAAGATACAGTCTCGTGCGATGGCCGGGAATCGAACCCGGGTCAACTGCTTGGCAGCCAGCTATGCTCACCACTATACCACCATCGCGATATGATATATAGTGACAAATATTATAATTCATAGCGATACACTGGAATAACATATAAAGATAAAGTCTCGTGCGATGGCCGGGAATTGAACCCGGGTCAACTGCTTGGAAGGCAGCTACGCTCACCACTATACCACCATCGCGATATGTTATATGGTATTATATATTATAATTCATAGCGATACACTGGAATAACATATAAAGATACAGTCCCGTGCGATGGCCGGGAATCGAACCCGGGTCAACTGCTTGGAAGGCAGCTATGCTCACCACTATACCACCAACGCGATATGTTGTATAGTGACCAATATTATAATTCATAGCGATACACTGGAATAACATATAAAGATAAAGTCTCGTGCGATGGCCGGGTTCGATCCCGGGTCAAATGCTTGGAAGGCACCTATGCTCACCACTATACCACCATCGCGACATGATGTATAGTGACAAATATTATAATTTAAAGCGATACACTGGAATAACATATCAAGAAACAGTCTCGTGCGATGGCCGTTAATCGAACCAAGGTCAACTGCTTGGAAGGCAGCTATGCTCACCACTATACCACCATCGCGATATGATGTATAGTGACAAATATTATAATTCATAGCGAAACACTGGAATAACATATAAAGATAAAGTCTCGTGCGATGGCGGGGAATCGAACCGGGGTCAACTGCTTGGAAGGTAGCTATGCTTACCACTATACCACCATCGCAATATGGTGAATAGTGACAAATATTATAATTCATAGCGAAACACTGGAATAACATATAAAGATAAAGTCTCGTGCGATGGCCGGGAATCGAACCCGGGTCAACTGCTTGGAAGGCAGCTATGCTCACCACTATACCACCATCGCGATATGTTATATGGTATTATATATTATAATTCATAGCGATACACTGGAATAACATATAAAGTAACAGTCCCGTGCGATGGCCGGGAATCGAACCCGGGTCAACTGCTTGGAAGGCAGCTATGCTCACCACTATACCACCATCACGATATGATGTATAGTGACAAATATTATAATTCATAGCGATACACTGGAATAACATATAAAGATAAAGTCTCGTGCGATGGCCGGGAATCGAACCCGGGTCAACTGCTTGGAAGGCAGCTATGCTCACCACTATACCACCATCGCGATATGATGTATAGTGACAAATATTATAATTCATAGCGATACACTGGAATAACATATAAAGATAAAGTCTCGAGCGATGGCCGGGAATCGAACTCGGGTCAACTGCTTGGAAGGCAGCTATGCTCACCACTATTCCACCATCACGATATGATGTATAGTGACAAATATTATAATTCATAGCGATACACTGGAATAACATATAAAGATAAAGTCTAGTGCGATGGCCGGGAATCGAACCCGGGTCAACTGCTTGGAAGGCAGCTATGCTCACTACTATACCACCATCGCGATATGATGTATATTGACAAATATTATAATTCATAGCGATACACTGGAATAACATATAAATATAAAGTCTCGTGCGATGGCCGGGAATCGAAACCGGGTCAACTGCTTGGAAGGCAGCTATGCTCACCACTATACCACCATCGCGATATGATGTACAGTGACAAATATTATAATTCATAGCGATACACTGGAATAACATATAAAGATAAAGTCTCGTGCGATGGCCGGGAATCGAAACCGGGGCAACTGCTTGGAAGGCAGCTATGCTCACCACTATACCACCATCGCGATATGATGTAAAGTGACAAATATTATAATTCATAGCGATACACTGGAATAACATATAAAGACACAATCTCGTGCGATGGCCGGGAATCGAACCCGGGTCAACTGCTTGGAAGGCAGCTATGCTCACCACTATACCACCATCGCGATATGATGTATAGTGACAAATATTATAATTTATAGCGATACACTGGAATAACATATAAAGATACAGTCTCGTGCGATGGCCGGGAATCGAACCCGGGTCAACTGCTTGGAAGGCAGCTATGCTCACCACTATACCACCATCGCGATATGATATATAGTGACAAATATTATAATTCATAGCGATACACTGGAATAACATATAAAGATAAAGTCTCGTGCGATGGCCGGGAATCGAACCCGGGTCAACTGCTTGGAAGGCAGCTACGCTCACCACTATACCACCATCGCGATATGGTATATGGTATTATATATTATAATTCATAGCGATACACTGGAATAACATATAAAGATACAGTCCCGTGCGATGGCCGGGAATCGAACCCGGGTCAACTGCTTGGAAGGCAGCTATGCTCACCACTATACCACCAACATGATATGTTGTATAGTGACCAATATTATAATTCATAGCGATACACTGGAATAACATATAAAGATAAAGTCTCGTGCGATGGCCGGGTTCGATCCCGGGTCAAATGCTTGGAAGGCACCTATGCTCAACACTATACCACCATCGCGATATGATGTATAGTGACAAATATTATAATTTAAAGCGATACACTGGAATAACATATCAAGAAACAGTCTCGTTCGATGGCCGGGAATAGAAACCGGGTCAACTGCTTGGAAGGCAGCTATGCTCACCACTATACCACCAACGCGATATGTTGTATAGTGACCAATATTATAATTCATAGCGATACACTGGAATAACATATAAAGATAAAGTCTCGTACGATGGCCGGGTTCGAACCCGGGTCAAATGCTTGGAAGGCAGCTATGCTCACCACTATACCACCATCGCGTTATGATGAATAGTGACAAATATTATAATTCATAGCGATACACTGGAATAACATATAAAGATACAGTCTCGTTCGATGGCCGGGAATAGAAACCGGGTCAACTGCTTGGAAGGCAGCTATGCTCACCACTATACCACCATCGCGATATGATGAATGGTGACAAATATAATGATTCATAGCGATACACTGGAATAACATATAAAGATACATTCCCTTGCGATGGCGTTTAATCGAACCCGGGTCAACTGCTTGGAAGGTAGCTATGCTTACCACTATACCACCATCGCAATATGATGTATAGTGACAAATATTGTGATTCATAGCGATACACTGGAATAACATATAAAGATACAGTCCCGTGCGATGGCCGGGAATCGAACCCGGTCAACTGCTTGTAAGGCAGCTATGCTCACCACCTTACCACCATCGCGATATGATGTGTAAGACAAATATTATAATTCATAGCGATACACTGGAATAACATATAAAGATACAGTCTCGTGCGATGACCGAGAATCGAACCCGGGTCAACTGCTTGGAAGGGAGCTATGCTCACCACTATACCACCATCGCGTTATGATGTATAGTGACAAATATTATAATTCATAGCGATACACTGGAATAACATATAAAGATACAGTCTCGTGCGATGGCCGGGAATCGAACCCGGGTCAACTGCTTGGAAGGCAGCTATGCTCACCACTATACCACCATCGCGTTATGATGTATAGTGACAAATATTATAATTCATAGCGATACACTGGAATAACATATAAAGATAAAGTCTCGAGCGATGGCCGGGAATCGAACTCGGGTCAACTGCTTGGAAGGCAGCTATGCTCACCACTATACCACCATCACGATATGATGTATAGTGACAAATATTATAATTCATAGCGATACACTGGAATAACATATAAAGATAAAGTCTAGTGCGATGGCCGGGAATCGAACCCGGGTCAACTGCTTGGAAGGCAGCTATGCTCACCACTATACCACCATCGCGATATGATGTATAGTGACAAATATTATAATTTATAGCGATACACTGGAATAACATATAAAGATACAGTCTCGTGCGATGGCCGGGAATCGAACCCGGGTCAACTGCTTGGAAGGCAGCTATGCTCACCACTATACCACCATCGCGATATGATATATAGTGACAAATATTATAATTCATAGCGATACACTGGAATAACATATAAAGATAAAGTCTCGTGCGATGGCCGGGAATTGAACCCGGGTCAACTGCTTGGAAGGCAGCTACGCTCACCACTATACCACCATCGCGATATGTTATATGGTATTATATATTATAATTCATAGCGATACACTGGAATAACATATAAAGATACAGTCCCGTGCGATGGCCGGGAATCGAACCCGGGTCAACTGCTTGGAAGGCAGCTATGCTCACCACTATACCACCAACGCGATATGTTGTATAGTGACGAATATTATAATTCATAGCGATACACTGGAATAACATATAAAGATAAAGTCTCGTGCGATGGCCGGGTTCGATCCCGGGTCAAATGCTTGGAAGGCACCTATGCTCACCACTATACCACCATCGCGATATGATGTATAGTGACAAATATTATAATTTATAGCGATACACTGGAATAACATATAAAGAAACAGTCTCGTTCGATGGCCGGGAATAGAAACCAGGTCAACTGCTTGGAAGGCAGCTATGCTCACCACTATACCACCAACGCGATATGTTGTATAGTGACCAATATTATAATTCATAGCGATACACTGGAATAACATATAAAGATAAAGTCTCGTACGATGGCCGGGTTCGAACCCGGGTCAAATGCTTGGAAGGCAGCTATGCTCACCACTATACCACCATCGCGTTATGATAAATAGTGACAAATATTATAATTCATAGCGATACACTGGAATAACATATAAAGATACAGTCTCGTTCGATGGCCGGGAATAGAAACCGGGTCAACTGCTTGGAAGGCAGCTATGCACACCACTATACCACCATCGCGATATGATGAATGGTGACAAATATAATGATTCATAGCGATACACTGGAATAACATATAAAGATACAGTCCCTTGCGATGGCGGGTAATCGAACCCGGGTCAACTGCTTGGAAGGTAGCTATGCTTACCACTATACCACCATCGCAATATGATGTATAGTGACAAATATTGTGATTCATAGCGATACACTGGAATAACATATAAAGATACAGTCCCGTGCGATGGCCGGGAATCGAACCCGGTCAACTGCTTGTAAGGCAGCTATGCTCACCACCTTACCACCATCGCGATATGATGTGTAAGACAAATATTATAATTCATAGCGATACACTGGAATAACATATAAAGATACAGTCTCGTGCGATGGCCGAGAATCGAACCCGGGTCAACTGCTTGGAAGGGAGCTATGCTCACCACTATACCACCATCGCGTTATGATGTATAGTGACAAATATTATAATTCATAGCGATACACTGGAATAACATATAAAGATACAGTCTCGTGCGATGGCCGGGAATCGAAACCTGGTCAACTGCTTGGAAGGCAGCTATGCTCACCACTATACCACCATCGCGATATGTTGTATAGTGACAAATATTATAATTGATAGCGATACAATGGAATAACATATAAAGATACAGTCTCGTGCGATGGCCGGGAATCGAACCAAGGTCAACTGCTTGGAAGGCAGCTATGCTTACCACTATACCACCATCGCGATATGATGTATAGTGACAAATATTATAATTCATAGCGAAACACTGGAATAACATATAAAGATAAAGTCTCGTGCGATGGCCGGGAATCGAACCCGGGTCAACTGCTTGGAAGGTAGCTATGCTTACCACTATACCACCATCGCAATATGGTGTATAGTGACAAATATTGTGATTCATAGCGATACACTGGAATAACATATAAAGATAAAGTCTCGTGCGATGGCCGGAAATCGAACCCGGGTCAACTGCTTGGAAGACAGCTATGCTTACCACTATACCACCATCGCAATATGATGTATAGTGACAAATATTGTGATTCATAGCGATACACTGGAATAACATATAAAGATACAGTCTCGTGCGATGGCCGAGAATCGAACCCGGGTCAACTGCTTGGAAGGGAGCTATGCTCACCACTATACCACCATCGCGTTATGATGTATAGTGACAAATATTATAATTCATAGCGATACACTGGAATAACATATAAAGATACAGTCTCGTGCGATGGCCGGGAATCGAACCCGGGTCAACTGCTTGGAAGGGAGTTATGCTCACCACTATACCACCATTGCGTTATGATGTATAGTGACAAATATTATAATTCATAGCGATACACTGGAATAACATATAAAGATACAGTCTCGTGCGATGGCCGGGAATCGTAACCTGGTCAACTGCTTGGAAGGCAGCTATGCTCACCACTATACCACCATCGCGATATGTTGTATAGTGACAAATATTATAATTGATAGCGATACACTGGAATAACATATAAAGATACAGTCTCGTGCGATGGCCGGGAATCGAACCAAGGTCAACTGCTTGGAAGGCAGCTATGCTTACCACTATACCACCATCGCGATATGATGTATAGTGACAAATATTATAATTCATATCGAAACACTGGAATAACATATAAAGATAAAGTCTCGTGCGATGGCCGGGAATCGAACCCGGGTCAACTGCTTGGAAGGTAGCTATGCTTACCACTATACCACCATCGCAATATGGTGTATAGTGACAAATATTGTGATTCATAGCGATACACTGGAATAACATATAAAGATAAAGTCTCGTGCGATGGCCGGGAATCGAACCCGGGTCAACTGCTTGGAAGACAGCTATGCTTACCACTATACCACCATCGCAATATGATGTATAGTGACAAATATTGTGATTCATAGCGATACACTGGAATAACATATAAAGATACAGTCTCGTGCGATGGCCGAGAATCGAACCCGGGTCAACTGCTTGGAAGGGAGCTATGCTCACCACTATACCACCATCGCGTTATGATGTATAGTGACAAATATTATAATTCATAGCGATACACTGGAATAACATATAAAGATACAGTCTCGTGCGATGGCCGGGAATCGAACCCGGGTCAACTGCTTGGAAGGGAGTTATGCTCACCACTATACCACCATTGCGTTATGATGTATAGTGACAAATATTATAATTCATAGCGATACACTGGAATAACATATAAAGATACAGTCTCGTGCGATGGCCGGGAATCGTAACCTGGTCAACTGCTTGGAAGGCAGCTATGCTCACCACTATACCACCATCGCGATATGTTGTATAGTGACAAATATTATAATTGATAGCGATACACTGGAATAACATATAAAGATACAGTCTCGTGCGATGGCCGGGAATCGAACCAAGGTCAACTGCTTGGAAGGCAGCTATGCTTACCACTATACCACCATCGCGATATGATGTATAGTGACAAATATTATAATTCATATCGAAACACTGGAATAACATATAAAGATAAAGTCTCGTGCGATGGCCGGGAATCGAACCCGGGTCAACTGCTTGGAAGGTAGCTATGCTTACCACTATACCACCATCGCAATATGGTGTATAGTGACAAATATTGTGATTCATAGCGATACACTGGAATAACATATAAAGATAAAGTCTCGTGCGATGGCCGGGAATCGAACCCGGGTCAACTGCTTGGAAGACAGCTATGCTCACCACTATACCACCATCGCGATATGATGTACAGTGACAAATATTATAATTCATAGCGATACACTGGAATAACATATAAAGATAAAGTCTCGTGCGATGGCCGGGAATCGAACCCGGGTCAACTGCTTGGAATGCAGCTATGCTCACCACTATACAACCATCGCGACATGTTGTACAGTTAAAAATATTATAATTCATAGCGATACACTGGAATAACATCTAAATATAAAGTCTTGTGCGATGGCCGGGAATCGAAACCGGGTCAACTGCTTGGAAGGCAGCTATGCTCACCACTATACCACCATCGCGATATGATGTACAGTGACAAATATTATAATTCATAGCGATACACTGGAATAACATATAAAGATAAAGTCTCGTGCGATGGCCGGGAATCGAACCCGGGTCAACTTCTTGGAAGGCAGCTATGCTCACCACTATACCACCATCGCGATGTGATGTATAGTGACAAATATTATAATTCAAAGCGATACACTGGAATAACATATAAAGATAAAGTCTCGTGCGATGGCCGGGAATCGAACCCGGGTCAACTGCTTGGAAGGCAGCTATGCTCACCACTATACCACCATCGCGATATGATGTATAGTGACAAATATTATAATTCATAGCGATACACTGGAATAACATATAAAGATAAAGTCTCGTGCGATGGCCGGGAATCGAAACCGGATCAACTGCTTGGAAGGCAGCTATGCTCACCACCTTACCACCATCGCGATATGATGTTAAGTGACAAATATTATAATTCATAGCGATACACTGGAATAATATATAAAGATACAGTCTCGTGCGATGGCCGGGAATCGAACCCGGGTCAACTGCTTGGAAGGCAGCTATGCTCACCACTATACCACCATCGCGATATGATGTACAGTGACAAATATTATAATTCATAGCGATACACTGGAATAACATATAAAGATAAAGTCTCGTGCGATGGCCGGGAATCGAACCCGGGTCAACTGCTTGGAAGGCAGCTATGCTCAGCACTATACCACCATCGCGATATGATGTATAGTGACAAATATTATAATTCATAGCGATACACTGGAATAACATATAAAGATAAAGTCTCGTGCGATGGCCGGGAATCGAACCCGGGTCAACTGCTTGGAAGACAGCTATGCTCACCACTATACCACCATCGCGATATGATGTACAGTGACAAATATTATAATTCATAGCGATACACTGGAATAACATATAAAGATAAAGTCTCGTGCGATGGCCGGGAATCGAACCCGGGGCAACTGCTTGGAAGGCAGCTATGCTCACCACTATACCACCATCGCGATATGATGTATAGTGACAAATATTATAATTTATAGCGATACACTGGAATAACATATAAAGATACAGTCTCGTGCGATGGCCGGGAATCGAACCCGGGTCAACTGCTTGGAAGGCAGCTATGCTCACCACTATACCACCATCGCGATATGATATATAGTTACAAATATTATAATTCATAGCGATACACTGGAATAACATATAAAGATAAAGTCTCGTGCGATGGCCGGGAATTGAACCCGGGTCAACTGCTTGGAAGGCAGCTACGCTCACCACTATACCACCATCGCGATATGTTATATGGTATTATATATTATAATTCATAGCGATACACTGGAATAACATATAAAGATACAGTCCCGTGCGATGGCCGGGAATCGAACCCGGGTCAACTGCTTGGAAGGCAGCTATGCTCACCACTATACCACCAACGTGATATGTTGTATAGTGACGAATATTATAATTCATAGCGATACACTGGAATAACATATAAAGATAAAGTCTCGTGCGATGGCCGGGTTCGATCCCGGGTCAAATGCTTGGAAGGCACCTATGCTCACCACTATACCACCATCGCGATATGATGTATAGTGACAAATATTATAATTTATAGCGATACACTGGAATAACATATAAAGAAACAGTCTCGTTCGATGGCCGGGAATAGAAACCAGGTCAACTGCTTGGAAGGCAGCTATGCTCACCACTATACCACCAACGCGATATGTTGTATAGTGACCAATATTATAATTCATAGCGATACACTGGAATAACATATAAAGATAAAGTCTCGTACGATGGCCGGGTTCGAACCCGGGTCAAATGCTTGGAAGGCAGCTATGCTCACCACTATACCACCATCGCGTTATGATAAATAGTGACAAATATTATAATTCATAGCGATACACTGGAATAACATATAAAAATACAGTCTCGTTCGATGGCCGGGAATAGAAACCGGGTCAACTGCTTGGAAGGCAGCTATGCTCACCACTATACCACCATCGCGATATGATGAATGGTGACAAATATAATGATTCATAGCGATACACTGGAATAACATATAAAGATACAGTCCCTTGCGATGGCGGGTAATCGAACCCGGGTCAACTGCTTGGAAGGTAGCTATGCTTACCACTATACCACCATCGCAATATGATGTATAGTGACAAATATTGTGATTCATAGCGATACACTGGAATAACATATAAAGATACAGTCCCGTGCGATGGCCGGGAATCGAACCCGGTCAACTGCTTGTAAGGCAGCTATGCTCACCACCTTACCACCATCGCGATATGATGTGTAAGACAAATATTATAATTCATAGCGATACACTGGAATAACATATAAAGATACAGTCTCGTGCGATGGCCGAGAATCGAACCCGGGTCAACTGCTTGGAAGGGAGCTATGCTCACCACTATACCACCATCGCGTTATGATGTATAGTGACAAATATTATAATTCATAGCGATACACTGGAATAACATATAAAGATACAGTCTCGTGCGATGGCCGGGAATCGAACCCGGGTCAACTGCTTGGAAGGGAGCTATGCTCACCACTATACCACCATCGCGTTATGATGTATAGTGACAAATATTATAATTCATAGCGATACACTGGAATAACATATAAAGATACAGTCTCGTGCGATGGCCGGGAATCGAAACCTGGTCAACTGCTTGGAAGGCAGCTATGCTCACCACTATACCACCATCGCGATATGTTGTATAGTGACAAATATTATAATTGATAGCGATACAATGGAATAACATATAAAGATACAGTCTCGTGCGATGGCCGGGAATCGAACCAAGGTCAACTGCTTGGAAGGCAGCTATGCTTACCACTATACCACCATCGCGATATGATGTATAGTGACAAATATTATAATTCATAGCGAAACACTGGAATAACATATAAAGATAAAGTCTCGTGCGATGGCCGGGAATCGAACCCGGGTCAACTGCTTGGAAGGTAGCTATGCTTACCACTATACCACCATCGCAATATGGTGTATAGTGACAAATATTGTGATTCATAGCGATACACTGGAATAACATATAAAGATAAAGTCTCGTGCGATGGCCGGGAATCGAACCCGGGTCAACTGCTTGGAAGACAGCTATGCTTACCACTATACCACCATCGCAATATGATGTATAGTGACAAATATTGTGATTCATAGCGATACACTGGAATATGATATAAAGATAAAGTCTCGTGCTATGGCCGGGAATCGAACCCGGGTCAACTGCTTGGAAGGCAGCTATGCTCACCACTACACCACCATCGCGATATGATGTAAAATGACAAATATTATAATTCATAGCGATACACTGGAATAACATATAAAGATACAGTCTCGTGCGATGGCCGGGAATCGAACCCGGGTCAACTGCTTGGAAGGGAGCTATGCTCACCACTATACCACCATTGCGTTATGATGTATAGTGACAAATATTATAATTCATAGCGATACACTGGAATAACATATAAAGATACAGTCTCGTGCGATGGCCGGGAATCGAAACCTGGTCAACTGCTTGGAAGGCAGCTATGCTCACCACTATACCACCATCGCGATATGATGAATGGTGACAAATATAATGATTCATAGCGATACACTGGAATAACATATAAAGATACAGTCCCTTGCGATGGCGGGTAATCGAACCCGGGTCAACTGCTTGGAAGGTAGCTATGCTTACCACTATACCACCATCGCAATATGATGTATAGTGACAAATATTGTGATTCATAGCGATACACTGGAATAACATATAAAGATACAGTCCCGTGCGATGGCCGGGAATCGAACCCGGTCAACTGCTTGTAAGGCAGCTATGCTCACCACCTTACCACCATCGCGATATGATGTGTAAGACAAATATTATAATTCATAGCGATACACTGGAATAACATATAAAGATACAGTCTCGTGCGATGGCCGAGAATCGAACCCGGGTCAACTGCTTGGAAGGGAGCTATGCTCACCACTATACCACCATCGCGTTATGATGTATAGTGACAAATATTATAATTCATAGCGATACACTGGAATAACATATAAAGATACAGTCTCGTGCGATGGCCGGGAATCGAACCCGGGTCAACTGCTTGGAAGGGAGCTATGCTCACCACTATACCACCATCGCGTTATGATGTATAGTGACAAATATTATAATTCATAGCGATACACTGGAATAACATATAAAGATACAGTCTCGTGCGATGGCCGGGAATCGAAACCTGGTCAACTGCTTGGAAGGCAGCTATGCTCACCACTATACCACCATCGCGATATGTTGTATAGTGACAAATATTATAATTGATAGCGATACAATGGAATAACATATAAAGATACAGTCTCGTGCGATGGCCGGGAATCGAACCAAGGTCAACTGCTTGGAAGGCAGCTATGCTTACCACTATACCACCATCGCGATATGATGTATAGTGACAAATATTATAATTCATAGCGAAACACTGGAATAACATATAAAGATAAAGTCTCGTGCGATGGCCGGGAATCGAACCCGGGTCAACTGCTTGGAAGGTAGCTATGCTTACCACTATACCACCATCGCAATATGGTGTATAGTGACAAATATTGTGATTCATAGCGATACACTGGAATAACATATAAAGATAAAGTCTCGTGCGATGGCCGGGAATCGAACCCGGGTCAACTGCTTGGAAGACAGCTATGCTTACCACTATACCACCATCGCAATATGATGTATAGTGACAAATATTGTGATTCATAGCGATACACTGGAATATGATATAAAGATAAAGTCTCGTGCTATGGCCGGGAATCGAACCCGGGTCAACTGCTTGGAAGGCAGCTATGCTCACCACTACACCACCATCGCGATATGATGTAAAATGACAAATATTATAATTCATAGCGATACACTGGAATAACATATAAAGATACAGTCTCGTGCGATGGCCGGGAATCGAACCCGGGTCAACTGCTTGGAAGGGAGCTATGCTCACCACTATACCACCATTGCGTTATGATGTATAGTGACAAATATTATAATTCATAGCGATACACTGGAATAACATATAAAGATACAGTCTCGTGCGATGGCCGGGAATCGAAACCTGGTCAACTGCTTGGAAGGCAGCTATGCTCACCACTATACCACCATCGCGATATGATGTACAGTGACAAATATTATAATTTATAGCGATACACTGGAATAACATATAAATATAAAGTCTCGTGCGATGGCCGGGAATCGAACCCGGGTCAACTGCTTGGAAGGCAGCTATGCTCACCACTATACCACCATCGCGATATGATGTAAAGTGACAAATATTATAATTCATAGCGATACACTGGAATAACATATAAAGATAAAGTCTCGTGTGATGGCCGGGAATCGAACCCGGGTCAACTGCTTGGAAGGCAGCTATGCTCACCACTATACCACCATCGCGATATGATGTACAGTGACAAATATTATAATTTATAGCGATACACTGGAATAACATATAAATATAAAGTCTCGTGCGATGGCCGGGAATCGAACCCGGGTCAACTGCTTGGAAGGCAGCTATGCTCACCACTATACCACCATCGCGATATGATGTAAAGTGACAAATATTATAATTCATAGCGATACACTGGAATAACATATAAAGATAAAGTCTCGTGCAATGGCCGGGAATCGAACCCGGGTCAACTGCTTGGAAGGTAGCTATGCTTACCACTATACCACCATCGCAATATGGTGTATAGTGACAAATATTGTGATTCATAGCGATACACTGGAATATGATATAAAGATAAAGTCTCGTGCTATGGCCGGGAATCGAACCCGGGTCAACTGCTTGGAAGGCAGCTATGCTCACCACTACACCACCATCGCGATATGATGTAAAATGACAAATATTATAATTCATAGCGATACACTGGAATAACATATAAAGATACAGTCTCGTGCGATGGCCGGGAATCGAACCCGTGTCAACTGCTTGGAAGGCAGCTATGCTCACCACTATACCACCATCGCGATATGATGTATAGTGACAAATATTATAATTCATAGCGATACACTGGAATAACATATAAAGATAAAGTCTCGTGCGATGGTCGGGAATCGAACCCGGGTCAACTGCTTGGAAGGCAGCTATGCTCACCACTATACCACCATCGCGATATGATGTATAATGACAAATATTATAATTCATAGCGATACACTGGAATAACATATAAAGATAAAGTCTCGTGCGATGGCCGGGAATCGAACCCGGGTCAACTGCTTGGAAGGCAGCTATGCTCACCACTATACCACCATCGCGATATGATGTATAGTGACAAATATTATAATTCATAGCGATACACTGGAATAACATATAAATATAAAGTCTCGTGCGATGGCCGGGAATCGAAACCGGGTCAACTGCTTGAAAGGCAGCTATGCTCACCACTATACCACCATCGCAATATGGTGTATAGTGACAAATATTGTGATTCATAGCGATACACTGGAATAACATATAAAGATACAGTCCCGTGCGATGGCCGGGAATCGAACACGGTCAACCCTTGGAAGGCAGCTATGCTTACCACTATACCACCATCACAATATGATGTATAGTGACCAATATTATAATTCATAGCGAAACACTGGAATAACATATAAAGATAAAGTCTCGTGCGCTGGCCGGGAATCGAACCCGGGTCAACTGCTTGGAAGGGAGCTATGCTCACCACTATACCACCATCGCGTTATGATGTATAGTTACAAATATTATAATTCATAGCGATACACTGGAATAACATATAAAGATACAGTCTCGTGCGATGGCCGGGAATCGAACCCGGGTCAACTGCTTGGAAGGGAGCTATGCTCACCACTATACCACCATCGCGTTATGATGTATAGTGACAAATATTATAATTCATAGCGATACACTGGAATAACATATAAAGATACAGTCTCGTGCGATGGCCGGGAATCGAAACCTGGTCAACTGCTTGGAAGGCAGCTATGCTCACCACTATACCACCATCGCGATATGTTGTATAGTGACAAATATTATAATTGATAGCGATACAATGGAATAACATATAAAGATACAGTCTCGTGCGATGGCCGGGAATCGAACCAAGGTCAACTGCTTGGAAGGCAGCTATGCTTACCACTATACCACCATCGCGATATGATGTATAGTGACAAATATTATAATTCATAGCGAAACACTGGAATAACATATAAAGATAAAGTCTCGTGCGATGGCCGGGAATCGAACCCGGGTCAACTGCTTGGAAGGTAGCTATGCTTACCACTATACCACCATCGCAATATGGTGTATAGTGACAAATATTGTGATTCATAGCGATACACTGGAATAACATATAAAGATAAAGTCTCGTGCGATGGCCGGGAATCGAACCCGGGTCAACTGCTTGGAAGACAGCTATGCTTACCACTATACCACCATCGCAATATGATGTATAGTGACAAATATTGTGATTCATAGCGATACACTGGAATAACATATAAAGATACAGTCTCGTGCGATGGCCGAGAATCGAACCCGGGTCAACTGCTTGGAAGGGAGCTATGCTCACCACTATACCACCATCGCGTTATGATGTATAGTGACAAATATTATAATTCATAGCGATACACTGGAATAACATATAAAGATACAGTCTCGTGCGATGGCCGGGAATCGAACCCGGGTCAATTGCTTAGAAGGGAGCTATGCTCACCACTATACCACCATTGCGTTATGATGTATAGTGACAAATATTATAATTCATAGCGATACACTGGAATAACATATAAAGATACAGTCTCGTGCGATGGCCGGGAATCGAAACCTGGTCAACTGCTTGGAAGGCAGCTATGCTCACCACTATACCACCATCGCGATATGTTGTATAGTGACAAATATTATAATTGATAGCGATACACTGGAATAACATATAAAGATACAGTCTCGTGCGATGGCCGGGAATCGAACCAAGGTCAACTGCTTGGAAGGCAGCTATGCTTACCACTATACCACCATCGCGATATGATGTATAGTGACAAATATTATAATTCATAGCGAAACACTGGAATAACATATAAAGATAAAGTCTCGTGCGATGGCCGGGAATCGAACCCGGGTCAACTGCTTGGAAGGTAGCTATGCTTACCACTATACCACCATCGCAATATGGTGTATAGTGACAAATATTATAATTCATAGCGATACACTGGAATAACATATAAAGATAAAGTCTCGTGCAATGGCCGGGAATCGAACCCGGGTCAACTGCTTGGAAGGTAGCTATGCTTACCACTATACCACCATCGCAATATGGTGTATAGTGACAAATATTGTGATTCATAGCGATACACTGGAATATGATATAAAGATAAAGTATCGTGCTATGGCCGGGAATCGAACCCGGGTCAACTGCTTGGAAGGCAGCTATGCTCACCACTACACCACCATCGCGATATGATGTAAAATGACAAATATTATAATTCATAGCGATACACTGGAATAACATATAAAGATACAGTCTCGTGCGATGGCCGGGAATCGAACCCGGGTCAACTGCTTGGAAGGGAGCTATGCTCACCACTATACCACCATTGCGTTATGATGTATAGTGACAAATATTATAATTCATAGCGATACACTGGAATAACATATAAAGATACAGTCTCGTGCGATGGCCGGGAATCGAAACCTGGTCAACTGCTTGGAAGGCAGCTATGCTCACCACTATACCACCATCGCGATATGATGTACAGTGACAAATATTATAATTTATAGCGATACACTGGAATAACATATAAATATAAAGTCTCGTGCGATGGCCGGGAATCGAACCCGGGTCAACTGCTTGGAAGGCAGCTATGCTCACCACTATACCACCACCGCGATATGATGTAAAGTGACAAATATTATAATTCATAGCGATACACTGGAATAACATATAAAGATAAAGTCTCGTGTGATGGCCGGGAATCGAACCAGGGTCAACTGCTTGGAAGGCAGCTATGCTCACCACTATACCACCATCGCGATATGATGTACAGTGACAAATATTATAATTTATAGCGATACACTGGAATAACATATAAATATAAAGTCTCGTGCGATGGCCGGGAATCGAACCCGGGTCAACTGCTTGGAAGGCAGCTATGCTCACCACTATACCACCATCGCGATATGATGTAAAGTGACAAATATTATAATTCATAGCGATACACTGGAATAACATATAAAGATAAAGTCTCGTGCAATGGCCGGGAATCGAACCCGGGTCAACTGCTTGGAAGGTAGCTATGCTTACCACTATACCACCATCGCAATATGGTGTATAGTGACAAATATTGTGATTCATAGCGATACACTGGAATATGATATAAAGATAAAGTCTCGTGCTATGGCCGGGAATCGAACCCGGGTCAACTGCTTGGAAGGCAGCTATGCTCACCACTACACCACCATCGCGATATGATGTAAAATGACAAATATTATAATTCATAGCGATACACTGGAATAACATATAAAGATACAGTCTCGTGCGATGGTCGGGAATCGAACCCGGGTCAACTGCTTGGAAGGTAGCTATGCTTACCACTATACCACCATCGCAATATGGTGTATAGTGACAAATATTGTGATTCATAGCGATACACTGGAATATGATATAAAGATAAAGTCTCGTGCTATGGCCGGGAATCGAACCCGTGTCAACTGCTTGGAAGGCAGCTATGCTCACCACTATACCACCATCGCGATATGATGTATAGTGACAAATATTATAATTCATAGCGATACACTGGAATAACATATAAAGATAAAGTCTCGTGCGATGGTCGGGAATCGAACCCGGGTCAACTGCTTGGAAGGCAGCTATGCTCACCACTATACCACCATCGCGATATGATGTATAATGACAAATATTATAATTCATAGCGATACACTGGAATAACATATAAAGATAAAGTCTCGTGCAATGGCCGGGAATCGAACCCGGGTCAACTGCTTGGAAGGTAGCTATGCTTACCACTATACCACCATCGCAATATGGTGTATAGTGACAAATATTGTGATTCATAGCGATACACTGGAATATGATATAAAGATAAAGTCTCGTGCTATGGCCGGGAATCGAACCCGGGTCAACTGCTTGGAAGGCAGCTATGCTCACCACTACACCACCATCGCGATATGATGTAAAATGACAAATATTATAATTCATAGCGATACACTGGAATAACATATAAAGATACAGTCTCGTGCGATGGTCGGGAATCGAACCCGGGTCAACTGCTTGGAAGGTAGCTATGCTTACCACTATACCACCATCGCAATATGGTGTATAGTGACAAATATTGTGATTCATAGCGATACACTGGAATATGATATAAAGATAAAGTCTCGTGCTATGGCCGGGAATCGAACCCGTGTCAACTGCTTGGAAGGCAGCTATGCTCACCACTATACCACCATCGCGATATGATGTATAGTGACAAATATTATAATTCATAGCGATACACTGGAATAACATATAAAGATAAAGTCTCGTGCGATGGTCGGGAATCGAACCCGGGTCAACTGCTTGGAAGGCAGCTATGCTCACCACTATACCACCATCGCGATATGATGTATAATGACAAATATTATAATTCATAGCGATACACTGGAATAACATATAAAGATAAAGTCTCGTGCGATGGCCGGGAATCGAACCCGGGTCAACTGCTTGGAAGGCAGCTATGCTCACCACTATACCACCATCGCGATATGATGTATAGTGACAAATATTATAATTCATAGCGATACACTGGAATAACATATAAATATAAAGTCTCGTGCGATGGCCGGGAATCGAAACCGGGTCAACTGCTTGAAAGGCAGCTATGCTCACCACTATACCACCATCGCAATATGGTGTATAGTGACAAATATTGTGATTCATAGCGATACACTGGAATAACATATAAAGATACAGTCCCGTGCGATGGCCGGGAATCGAACCCGGTCAACCCTTGGAAGGCAGCTATGCTTACCACTATACCACCATCACAATATGATGTATAGTGACCAATATTATAATTCATAGCGAAACACTGGAATAACATATAAAGATAAAGTCTCGTGCGCTGGCCGGGAATCGAACCCGGGTCAACTGCTTGGAAGGCAGCTATGCTCACCACTATACCACCATCGCGATATGTTATATGGTGACAAATATTATAATTCATAGCGATACACTGGAATAACATATAAAGATACAGTCCCGTGCGATGGCCGGGAATCGAACCCATGTCAACTGCTTGGAAGGCAGCTATGCTCACCACTATACCACCAACGCGATATGTTGTATAGTGACCAATATTATAATTCATAGCGATACACTGGAATAACATATAAAGATAAAGTCTCGTGCGATGGCCGGGAATCGAACCCGGGTCAACTGCTTGGAAGGCAGTTATACTCACCACTATACCTCCATCGCGATATGATATATAGTGACAAATATTATAATTCATAGCGATACACTGGAATAACATATAAAGATACAGTCTCGTGCGATGGCCGAGAATCGAACCCGGGTCAACTGCTTGGAAGGCAGCTATGCTCACCACTATACCACCATCGCGATATGATGTATAGTGACAAATATTATAATTCATAGCGAAACACTGGAATAACATATAAAGATAAAGTCTCGTGCGCTGGCCGGGAATCGAACCCGGGTCAACTGCTTGGAAGGTAGCTATGCTTACCACTATACCACCATCGCAATATGGTGTATAATAACAAATATTGTGATTCATAGCGATACACTGGAATAACATATATAGATACAGTCCCGTGCGATGGCCGGGAATCGAACCCGGGTCAACTGCTTGGAAGGCAGCTATGCTCACCACTATACCACCATCGCGATATGATGTATAGTGACAAATATTATAATTCATAGCGATACACTGAAATAACATATAAAGATACAGTCCCGTGCGATGGCCGGGAATCGAACCCGGTCAACTGCTTGGAAGGCAGCTATGCTCACCACTATACCACCATCGCGATATGATGTATAGTGACAAATATTATAATTCATAGCGATACACTGGAATAACTTATAAAGATAAATGCTCGTGCGATGGCCGGGAATCGAACCCGGGTCAACTGTTTGGAAGGCAGCTATGCTCACCACTATACCACCATCGCGATATGATGTATAGTGACAAATATTATAATTCATAGCGATACACTGGAATAACATATAAATATAAAGTCTCGTGCGATGGCCGGGAATCGAAACCGGGTCAACTGCTTGGAAGGCAGCTATGCTCACCACTATACCACCATCGCGATATGATGTACAGTGACAAATATTATAATTCATAGCGATACACTGGAATAACATATAAAGATAAAGTCTCGTGCGATGGCCGGGAATCGAACCCAGGTCAACTGCTTGGAAGGCAGCTATGCTCACCACTATACCACCATCGCGATATGATGTAAAGTGACAAATATTATAATTCTAGCGATACACTGGAATAACATATAAAGATATAGTCTCGTGCGATGGCCGGGAATCGAACCCGGGTCAACTGCTTGGAACGCAGCTATGCTCACCACTATACCACCATCGCGATATGATGTAAAGTGACAAATATTATAATTCATTGCGATACACTGGAATAACATATAAAGATACAGTCTCGTGCGATGGCCGGGAATCGAACCCGGGTCAACTGCTTGGAAGGCAGCTATGCTCACCACTATATCACCATCGCGATATGATGTATAGTGACAAATATTATAATTCTTAGCGATACACTGGAATAACATATAAAGATAAAGTCTCGTGCGATGGCCGGGAATCGAACCCGGGTCAACTGCTTGGAAGGCAGCTATGCTCACCACTATACCACCATCGCGATATGATGTATAGTGACAAATATTATAATTCATAGCGATACACTGGAATAACATATAAAGATAAAGTCTCGAGCGATGGCCGGGAATCGAACCCGGGTCAACTGCTTGGAAGGCAGCTATGCTCACCACTATACCACCATCACGATATGATATATAGTGACAAATATTATAATTCATAGCGATACACTGGAATAACATATAAAGATAAAGTCTAGTGCGATGGCCGGTAATCGAACCTGGGTCAACTGCTTGGAAGGCAGCTACGCTCACCACTATACCACCATCGCGATATGATGTATATTGACAAATATTATAATTCATAGCGATACACTGGAATAACATATAAATATAAATTCTCGTGCGATGGCCGGGAATCGAAACCGGATCAACTGCTTGGAAGGCAGCTATGCTCACCACTATACCACCATCGCGATATGATTTACAGTGACAAATATTATAATTCATAGCGATACACTTGTTACTAGTTTCGTAAAAGGCAATTAAACTTATTTTATATGTATATATTTATACAGCAACGTTGTCACTAAAATATGCAATAATATCCTCTGAACACGTTTTATGTAGAAGCCCTGAAATTGGAAAAAAGCTCATTACTATCTCCAATGCAACATGCTACAAATCATTTTTCATCGAATTTTGAGCTTATATGAAAATCTTTATAAGACATTTATATTATTTGACAACACCAGTTGGTAACTTCAATTTGATGTTATTTGTGATTCATATGACCACGTATTTATTATTATATTTGCATATACAGATCAATGTTACTCTAAGAAACATTTTAAGTCGGAAATCATAATTAGGACTTTTGTGTAGCTGTATTAAAACGTGACATGTTTAAAATAAAAATCTGGAAATTAAAAATGACCTGGAAAATAAATAACGTAAAGCGCCATCTAAATTTCAGTTATGAATGACAACGCATTTGATGACTTTTTGCCGTTTTATCGCACTTTAAACACATGGTTTCGTCGACCTAATAAATTAAATAGTATTTATATAAAAAAATCTACTTTTTTTTAATCACATCGTTGAAAATATAGAAATAAATAGAAAACTTTGAAAAATTAATGGCGCCATGAAACAAGACAAAGTGTTTATAACCCCACTGGATTCCTTTGGTCAACTTTCCTGACTTAAGTAAAGTGTTTTTAACATCTTTGATCTTAGGGTCACTATGCTGTGCTCGTTCTAGCTAATCCTCAGTGACAGCGTCCGTGTGCCAAGCCACTAGTCTACTTATGATTTTCATGCCTTCAGGTTCTTGAGTAGGAATTCTACTTAGGACGACGATGCAAAATTCTCGGAGAGGGCCACCAGTGTCCAATTGAATTTAATTCCAAAGAGATAAACCCGGAACTTGGTTAAGCCTCACACTGCACTCAGTTTCTGGTTCACTCCAATGACAGCGCAACTGTAGTTTTTCTGCTTTTAACGTGTCAAACGAATTTTGTTCTTAATCTGTCCAGCACCAATATTATTTTTGCGAAACAGTTTACGAGCCATCGGAAAAACTGAGTATTACTAAGAAACACATCTTTTTGGAAATCGAAATTGCGTGACCCATTCAACCTTGCAAAATAATTTATTTCGTCTTGGAGAAACTAACATATATTTTGATTCAGTGTCAAGTTAGCACGTCGGAGCTCTTCCAATACTTTACGTAAATGCCTCCGTTTTTTTAACCACGGACCATTGGAATTAAGTCGTCCATATATTGGAAGAGTCCTAAGATTGTTTTCATCATTCTTAGGAATACTGAAGGCCCGTTCGTAAAACCCAATGTTAAACGATTAAAATGGTAATGCCCATCAGGAGTTACAAATCCGTTTTTCTTTTACTCGACCTCCAAATCAATTTGGTAATATCCCGAAATCAAATTACAATTGGTTAAAAAAGAATAATACGTAGTATTTCCATGAATGTATTCATTTCAACCATGAATATCGAACCGCATTAGGTAGTCTGGCCTCAGTCGCCAGGATAGGAGGAGCTTAGTTATTGGAATTGTGCCACCGCTCACAAATTGTATCGAGGGGCAACGATTTGAAACTTTACTAGCTTTCAGTAGCAAGGCTTAGCGAGAAATTTGGTTTAAAAAATTTGAATACACATCTTTCTGATTGTACGAAAAAAGGTAAGAATAATAATAATAAATCGCGAGTCCATTTTTTTAACCGGTTAAATCGCGCAATAGCGGAAAAGTATTGTGGATGTAGTCAACGACAATCGCCTGTCTCCTGATTGGCTTAAATGATTACGTAAGACGCGAAAGGCAACGCCCATTTTAGCCCTAGATGGTAGAAAGGGTAATGATATAGTTCGATATTCATGGTTGAAACGAATACGTTCATGGTATCCCTATTAATGGTAACAGGAAGGCATCTCTCTTTGTAATCTTATTTAACTATCGAACATCAAAACACCAGTATTATTTTTATAATTAACTTGATATGGCCAACCGTAAGTTCTTCTACCTTCTTAATTCACATCAGTGCCGTTGAATAAGGCGACGAATAGGTGATTATGAAAAATATCGGTGGTCACGTGATTTGGTTAAGTACTACCAAGTTGAAAGTATCAAAATTGGCCCTTATTGTAAATTCGTCTGGCTAGTTGGGCAAGGGTTAGCGAGATTTCTATTATTTCATTGTTCAATCGAAAGGATTTTTCGTTTTTCGTTTTGAGAGAAGTTTGCAAAGTCGTTAAATTAAGGTAATTGATTTATTAAAGGAAATATTTTTAAATTCTATCCAAATAGATTTTAATTCATTTTCAGGAATAATGGAAACATGTATGTAAATATAACCTTGTGTCTTCTATTAAAATTGGGCTTGTTTCTTTATCAATACTTGGTCTAGAACTATAAGAAATAAAAAAAATATATAATAAATTTGTTAACTTTATGTATTTTTAATAATTTTAGAAAAATACTAGCTTTTCAAACAATCAATCCATGGTTGGTGCTTTTTACTAAACGCGGACGACCGCGGGCCTCGGTAGGTGCAGACGAATTTAAGCAGCCGACGCTTTGTCAAAAAATAACCATCTCCCGTGAGCCTCTGCGCGCAATTCTTTTTCATAATCACCTATTCAGATCAAAATATTTAATGCATTGATGAACTTCGCCAGCACCTCAGTGGAAGCAGTATTATAAGTTACTGTTGTTTCTATTTTGTTCATTTACGGTTAATTCCGTCATGAATTTCTTTACAACCGTGGAAAGCGCATTTTTAATAGTCACTTGAAAAACTTCCATAGAAAAAACATTCCTGGCTCTTCCAGTTCCGGCCTTTTTCCGCGCGTCATAGTCTGACTTCATTGAATTCAATGATTTAAAATCGCGTTATTCGAAAAGAAGAGGCGTAAGAATCTAATTTTTGGGCAAATTATTCTGTAAATCCAGCTGACGTTGCCCCACATTCTAAGTCGTAGTTTACTTATTCGTAGAATTCGTGATCGCTGTCCGATTGACTTCTTAAGTTTCGCAGCTTAGATTTTCGTCAATTTGCTTATACCGTTTGCTTATTCGTTAAAGCCTTTGTTTGTAAGCTTCTTGAAGTGGTCTGAACTCGTTCTGCTATTTGCTCTTCATAAATCTTCTTTCTACAATATTTGGAAATGTATCGCTTTTATACCAAGCTATTCAAATTCCTAATTTTTGTTTTATCGATGCGTCGGAATACGTGGGAGCAGCCTAATGTTTGCACGTGCCGTTCGTCAGCCTACAAAATGGCGAGGCCGCATGTTTCCTTTTTCACAGAGTTCTGACTGTTATTTAAATTAGTTATAATCTAAATATTCTTAAAACGTTTGGTAGATGACTAAATATTTTATAACTAGGACCACGTTCAAACGTTAAAATAGAAGAATTAAAGATTAAAGCTTACATCAGCTGTACATCGCGGAGACGATCCACAAGAACCGCCTACCAAAGCAATTGAAGATAGATTTCTAGTTGGTATCGCCATCTACCGGTGTAGATAACCCTTGGTTTTTATTGCGTTATTTCTTGAGACAATAAGTGAAGCCAATAGGTTCTTTTACGGAGAATATTCGTGGGGGAATCCATAGCTTGACTACATGGGGAGGGAACCCGTTAGGGGAAAGAAATTTCAATAGTGAAGGAATAGGTAGTACGGATGTGGCGACTGCTACATGGGAGATTGTAAAGGGGGGGGGGGGGCGATACGCTCGTAAAAGAGTGTATAGTGCCCACTAATTTACAATTAAACCATTTATTGGGTTTTATTATTTTTTGCAAACTACATAATTAAAATCATCAATATTAAAATTGACATAATTATAAAAAATTTCATATTTGGGAGCGCAAAAACTCAGAATATAAAGCAATCTCCTTGCACCCACAAATAAAAATTCAACTTAAATAAACTATCATAGTAATACATTATAATGGCAAAATTTTAGAAATTATTTCAATAACATAAAGTTAAAAATTGTATATGTTTTAGCATCAAATAAAAGGATATCACAAATTCTTGTCAGGTGAGCCAACAGTACTTTGCCATGCATGATGTAACTTTTACGATTGTAAAAACTTAAGCAGCTACTTTAACATTATTTTCAATACAATCGTTGAACGTTATTGCAGTGTACTTTTAAGTTTAAATTCTTGATTATAGACATAACCAACAGAGTACATTTAGGTATCGCAATTATAAAAAAAACATTAATACTTTCTTCAGACGAGGCTCACAAAAACGGATTTTTACAAAATTTTACTTTTAACACCCGAATACGGATATATACAATCCAGAATACAACATAAATTATTACAATACAAAAAATTATCTTGAAATCTCAGTTTTCTGCCCTCCTTTAAAAAAAGAAACCAAGATTATTTATTTTTTGATATGATTACGTTTGTTATTTCGTGCCCCCATAACGGGGGAGGGGAATGAAATATTGAAATTGGGCTACTTTGGGAATGCTATTGCAGAAAAAAAAAAGCGTTGAGCAATGTACGACGACCGATAAAAAAATTTGTAATTATGTAAAATTTATGGTTCATAATACACTTCAATGTACGACGAAAAATATTCTTTATTTTTTTCGAATTCCCTAATACCACTACCAAAAGCTAAAGTGCCTTCGTAGTTCATTTCTTTAATCATCAGGTAACAACGATTTTCTTGAGTTGAAATTGTGCTGTATCGGAGAGAGGACATTTTTGTCTGAACGAGTTTTAGGTGTAGTTTCCCAATTGAACCTAAATAAGTGTGACGAAGTAATAATAGGTCGATTTCATGTATGTCCAGAAGAAAGAAAGTGTCACGAAGTACTGTAAGAAATAAGTGCATGAGGGAAAAAAGGGATTATATTGAAAATGTTTTTACATATAACCCAAACTATCCTAAATAAGAGTGAAGAAGTAATAATATATCGAATGCACATGTCATGTATGGCCAGAAGTAATAAATAAGTGTGCAGTTTAGTATTTACTAAAAGCTGGTGTTTTTACTTTTGACAAAACCCACATTTACTTTAAATGACCAGGCTGTGTTTGACCGGCTGCTGGGTCGTGGAGAAAGCTTGGCGCGATAAAAGAGCAGATCTGCTCGGAACGACAAAAGTTAATTGCAAAGAGATATTGCATCAATCTCTTTGGCGCTTTTTTGGCGAGGCGAAATTACACTTTCGTTTAGCGTTGCCAATCGTGTAATTATTTTCTTACATTTCGATAAAACTTTCGATTTTCTCCGCACTATAATTTGAATAGCGTACTATACAGTACGCTTTTTGCGACAATTTAAATATGTTTATTTACGGCTGTATTATCTCACGGAGCCTTGTTTTTTTTCTACCCCAGATATTCTTTGAATAAATATATTTTAATATGACGTATATAAACCCTGAGTCTACCCATATTATTAGTTCAGTTCGATTATTGTTCTCCATTGTAAACTTACATTGTTTTATTTCAAGTATCTCTTAGTTCTAATACGTCTGTTTTTGTAATGCCATTCGTCCATGCCTGCTGCTGATGTTGGAAAACTTCAACAGTAAAATACAATAATTATCATATTATGATGACCTAAAGCGTTTTTAACTATTTTACACCTTTCTATTCTTTTCTTGAGATACAATAAGCCACGTACTATTCATTAGTTACAACAAAGAGGGAAATTACTAAACGGTTGGCTTGAAGTTATTCCACGGCATTGATTTATATGTAGATAAAAAGTATTCTTTTATTAAACTACTTGCTGATGTAAGAGTGGGTACGGCTCTTGTAACCCATAAGGGCGGTGGTGCACTGGGAGATGTTAGCTCTGATCAATATGTCCTATCTCCACCTCCGACTTCGCTAACAGTGATAGGATTTCTTTTTTCGAAAAACGCTGTTTTCAAACTTCTAAACTTGCGTAAACTAAACGGGAAAAATATTAATATCCTTGTGTGGACGATGCACTCTAAAAACGGAACTGTAACATAGAAATTTAAATTTTGGATCGGAATCGGCAACATGTAGAAGAATGGATAATAAATGAACCGGAAGTGACTTAAAGAGTCTTGGAGCGGAAATGGAAAAGTGTTTCTTACACGGCCAAATTTCGGAGCGAAATCGAAAGCATATTTAACTTCGCGTTAACCATATCGGTTAAAGTACTAGGTTTTCTTCTGCCTGTCACCCTTTAAATTTAATTCTCTTCCAAACAAATACCTTGGTGGTAGGCCAACAAAAGAACAAACTCTGTTCAACAACTTGGTAGGCAGCTATGCTCACCACTATACCACAATCGCGATATGGTGTGAAGTGACAAATATTATGATTAATAGTGATACACTGGAATAACATATAAAGATAAAGAAGAAGTTGCGTGCGATGGCCGGCAATCGAACCCGGGCCTACTGCTTGGAAGGCAGCTATGCTCACCACTATACCACCATCGCGATATGATGTATAGTGACAAATATTATAATTCATAACGATACACTGGAATAACATATAAAGTCTCGTGCGATGGCCGGGAATCAAACCCGGGTCAACTGCTTGGAAGGTAGCTATGCTTACCACGATACCACCATCGCAATATGATGTATAGTGACAAATATTATTATTCATAGCGATACACTGGAATAACATATTAAGATAAAGTCTCGTGCGCTGGCCAAGAATCGAACCCGGGTCAACTGCTTGGAAGGCAGCTATGCTCACAACTATACTACCATCGCGATATGATGTCTAGTGACAAATATTATGGTTCATAGCGATACACTGGAATAACATATTAAGATACAGTCACGTGCGATGGCTGGGAATTGAAACCGGGTCAACTGCTTGGAAGGTAGCTATGCTTACCACTATACCACCATCGCAATATGATGTACAGTGACAAATATTATAATTCATAGCGATACACTGAAATAACATATAAAGATACAGTCCCGTGCGATGGCCGGGAATCGAACCCGGGTCAACTGCTTGGAAGGCAGCTATGCTTACCACTATACCACAATCACAATATGATGTCAAGTGACAAATATTATGATTCATAGCGATACACTGGAATAACATATTAAGATACAGTCACGTACGATGGCTGGGAATTGAAACCGGGTCAACTGCTTGGAAGGTAGCTATGCTTACCTCTATACCACCATCGCAATATGATGTACAGTGACAAATATTATAATTCATAGCGATACACTGGAATAACATATAAAGATACAGTCCCGTGCGATGGCCGGGAATCGAACCCGGGTCAACTGCTTGGAAGGTAGTTATGCTTACCACTATACCACCATCGCAATATGATGTACAGTGACAAATATTATAATTCATAGCGATACACTGGAATAACATAAAAAGATACAGTCCCGTGCGATGGCCGGGAATCGAGCCCGGGTCAACTGCTTGGAAGGCAGCTATGCTTACCACTATATCACCATCGCAATATGATGTACAGTGAAAAATATTATGATTCATAGCGATACACTGGAATAACATATAAAGATAAAGTCCCGTGCGATGGCCGGGAATCGAACCCGGGTCAACTGCTTGGAAGGCAGCTATGCTTACCACTATACCACCATCGCAATATGATGTATAGTAACAAAAATTATGATTCATAGCGATACACTGGAATAACATATAAAGATACAGTCCCTTGCGATGGCCGGGAATCGAACCCGGGTCCAATGCTTGGAAGGCAGCTATGCTCAGCACTATACCACCATCGTGACATGATGTGTAGTGACAACTATTATGATTCATAGCGATACACTGGAATAACATATAAAGATAAAGTGTTGTGCGATGGCCGCGAATCGAACCGGGTCAACTGCTTGGAAGGCAGCTATGCTTACCACTATACCACCATCGCATTCTGATGCATAGTGACAAATATTATGATTCATAGCGTACACTGGAATAACATATAAAGATAAAGTCCCTTGCGATGGCCGGGAAACGAACCCGGGTCAACTGCTTGGAAGGCAGCTATGCTCACCACTAAACCACCATCGTGATATGATGTATAGTGACAACTATTATGATTCATAGCGATACACTGGAATAACATATAAAGATAAAGTGTCGTGCGTGGCCGCGAATCGAACCGGGTCAACTGCTTGGAAGGCAGCTATGCTTACCACTATACCACCATCGCATTCTGATGCATAGTGACAAATATTATGATTCATAGCGTACACTGGAATAACATATAAAGATAAAGTCCCTTGCGATGGCCGGGAAACGAACCCGGGTCAACTGCTTGGAAGGCAGCTATGCTTACCACTATACCACCATCGCAATATGATGCATAGTAACAAAAATTATGATTCATAGCGATACACTGGAATAACATATAAAGATACAGTCCCTTGCGATGGCCGGGAATCGAACCCGGGTCAACTGCTTGGAAGGCAGCTATGCTCACCACTATACAAACATCGCAATAGGATGCATAGTGACAAATATTATGATTCATAGCGATACACTAGAATAACATATAAAGATAAAGTCTCGTGCGATGGCCGGGAATTGAACCCGGGTCAACTGCTAGGAAGGCAGCTATGCTCACCACTATACCACCACCGCGATATGATGTATAGTGACAAATTTTATAATTCATAGCGATACACTGGAATAACATATAAAAATACAGTCTCGTGCGATGGCCGGGAATCGAACCGGGGTCAACTGCTTGGAAGGCAGCTATGCTCACCACTATACCACCATTGCGATATGATGTTTAGTGACAAATATTATGATTCATAGCGATACACTGGAATAACATATAAAGATACCGTTTCGTGCGATGGCCGGGAAGCGAACCCGGGTCGACTGCTTGGAATCCAGCTATGCTTACCACTATACCACCATCGCAATATGATGTATAGTGACAAATATTATGATTCATAGCGATACACTGGAATAACATATTAAGATACAGTCACGTACGATGGCTGGGAATTGAAACCGGGTCAACTGCTTGGAAGGCAGCTATGCTTACCACTATACCAACATCGCGATATGTAACATTGTGACAAATATCATAATTCATAACGATACACTGGAATAACATGTAAAGTCTCGGGCGATGTTTGGGAATCAAACCCGGGTCAACTGCTTGGAAGGCAGCTACGCTCACATCTATACCACCATCGCAATATGATGTAAAGTGACAAATATTATGATTCATAGCGATACACTGGAATAACATATTAAGATAAAGTATCGTGCGATGGCCGGGAACCGAACCCGGGTCAACTGCTTGGAAGGCAGCTATGCTCACCACTATTCCACCATCGCAATATTATTTATAGTAACAAATATTATGATTCATAGCGATACACTGGAATAACATATAAAGATACAGTTTCGTGCGATGGCCGGGAATCGAACCCGGGTCAACTGCTTGGAAGGCAGCTATGCTTACAACTATACCACCATCGCAATATGATGTATAGTGACAAATATTATGATTCATAGCGATACACTGGAATAAAATATAAAGATACAGTCCCGTGCGATGGCAGGGAATCGAACCCGGGTCAACTGCTTGGAAGGCAGCTATGCTCACCACTATACCACCATTGCGATATGATGTTTAGTGACAAATATTATGATTCATAGCGATACACTGGAATAACATATAAAGATACAGTTTCGTGCGATGGCCGGGAAGCGAACCCGGGTCGACTGCTTGGAATCCAGCTATGCTTACCACTATACCACCATCGCAATATGATGTATAGTGACAAATATTATGATTCATAGCGATACACTGGAATAACATATAGAGATACAGTCCCGTGCGATGGCCGGGAATCGAACCCGTGTCAACTGCTTGGAAGGAAGCTATGCTTACCACTATACCACCATCGCAATATGATGTATAGTGACAAATATTATGATTCATAGCGATACACTAGAATAACATATAAAGATAAAGTATCGTGTGATGGCAGGGAAGCGAACCCGGGTCGACTGCTTGGAATCCAGCTATGCTTACCACTATACCACCATCGCAATATGATGTATAGTGACAAATTTTATGATTCATAGCGATTTACTGGAATAACACATTAAGATAAAGTCTCGTGCGATGGCAGGGAAACGAACCCGGTACAACTGCTTGGAAGGCAGCTATGCTCACCACTATACCACCATTGCGATATGATGTTTAGTGACAAATATTATAATTAATAGCGATACCCTAGAATAACATATAAAGATAAAGTCTCGTGCGATGGCCGGGAATCGAACCCGGGTCAACTGCTTGGAAGGCAGCTATGCTCACCACTATTCCACCATCGCAATATTATTTATAGTAACAAATATTATGATTCATAGCGATACACTGGAATAACATATAAAGATACAGTTTCGTGCGATGGCCGGGAATCGAACCCGGGTCAACTGCTTGGAAGGCAGCTATGCTCACCACTATACCACCATCGCAATATGATGCATAGTGACAAATATTATGATTCATAGCGATACACTGGAATAACATATAAAGATACAGTCCCGTGCGATGGCCGGGAATCGAACCCGGGTCAACTGCTTGGAAGGCAGCTATGCTCACCACTTTACCACCTTCGCGATATGATGCATAGTGACAAATATTATGATTCATAGCGATACACTGAAATAACATATAAAGATACAGTCCCGTGCGATGGCCGGGAATCTAACCCCGGGTCAATTGCTTGGAAGGCAGCTATGCTCACCACTTTACCACCTTCGCGATGTGATGCATAGTGACAAATATTATAGTTCAAAGCGATACACTGAAATAACATATAAAGATACAGTCCCGTGCGATGGCCGGGAATCGAACCCCGGGTCAATTGCTTGGAAGGCAGCTATGCTCACCACTATACCACCATCGCGATATGATGTATAGTGACAAATATTATGATTCATAGCGTAACACTGGAATAACATATAAAGATACAGTCCCGTGCGATGGCCGGGAATCGAACCCGGGTCAACTGCTTGGAAGGCAGCTTGCTCACCACTATACCACCATCGCAATATGATGCATAGTGACAAATATTATGATTCATAGCGATAAACTAGAATAACATATAAAGATTAAGTCTCGTGCGATGGCCGGGAATTGAACCCGGGTCAACTGCTAGGAAGTCAGCTATGCTTACCACTATACCACCATCGCAATATAATTAATAGTGACAAATATTATGTTTCATAGCGATACACTGGAATAACATATTAAGATACATTCCCGGGCGATGGCCGGGAATCGGACCCGGGTCAACGGCTTGAAAAGCAGCGATGCTTACCACTATACCACCATCGTAATATGATCAATAATGACAAATATTATGATTCATAGCGATACACTGGAATAACATATAAAGATAAAGTCTCGTACGATGGCCGGGAATCGAACCCGGGTCAACTGCTTGGAAGGCAGCTATGCACACCACTATACCACCATCGCGATATGGTGCATTGTGACCAATATTATGATTCATAATGATACACTGGAATAACACATAAAGTCAAAGTCCCGTGCGATGGCCTGGAATCGAACCCGGGTCAACTGCTTGGAAGGCAGCTATGCACACCACTATACCACCATCGCGATATGATGTATAGTGACAAATATTATAATTCATAGCGATACACTGGAATAACATATTGAGATACAGTCCCGTGCGATGGCCGGGAAGCGAACCCGGGTCGACTGCTTGGAATCCAGCTATGCTTACCACTATACCACCATCGCAATATGATGTATAGTGACAAATATTATGATTCATAGCGATACACTAGAATAACATATAAAGATAAAGTCTCGTGCGATGGCCGGGAATTGAACCCGGGTCAACTGCTAGGAAGTCAGCTATGCTTACCACTATACCACCATCGCAATATAATTAATAGTGACAAATATTATGTTTCATAGCGATACACTGGAATAACATATTAAGATACATTCCCGGGCGATGGCCGGGAATCGAACCCGATCAATTGCTTGGAAGGCAGCTATGCTCACCACTATACCAATATTGCGATATGATATATAGTGACTAATATTATAATTCATAGCGATACACTGGAATAATATATGAAGATACTGTCTCGTGCGATGGCCGGGAATCGAATCCGGGTCGTCTGCTTGGAAGGCAGCTATGCTTACCACTATACCACAATCGCAATATGATGTTTAGTGACAAATATTATGATTCATAGCGATACACTAGAATAACATATAAAGATAAAGTCTCCTGCGATGGCCGGGAATCGATCTCGGGTCAACTGCTTGGAAGGAAGCTATGCTCACCACTATACCACCATCGCGATATGATAGATAGTGACAAATTTTATGATACATAGCGATACACTGGAATAACATATAAAGACACAGTCCCGTGCGATGGCCGGGAATCGAACCCGGGTCAACTTCTTGGAAGGCAGCTATGCTTACCACTATACCACCATCGCGTTATGATATATAGTGACAAATATTATAATTCATAGCGATACACTGGAATAATATATGAAGATACAGTCTCGTGCGATGGCCGGGAATCGAACCCGGGTCAACTGCTTGGAAGGCAGCTATGCTCACCACTATACCACCATCGCGATATGATGTATAGTGACCAATATTATAATTCATAGCGATACACTGGAATAACATATAAAGATACAGTCTCGTGCGATGGCCGGGAATCGAACCCGGGTCAGCTGCTTGGAAGGCAGCTATGCTCACCACTATACCACCATCGCGTTATGATGTATAGTGACAAATATTATAATTCATAGCGATACACTGGAATAACATATAAAGATACAGTCTCGTGCGATGGCCGGGAATCGAAACCGGGTCAACTGCTTGGAAGGCAGCTATGCTCACCACTATACCACCATCGCGATATGATGTAAAGTGACAAATATTATAATTCATAGCGATACACTGGAATAACATATAAAGATACAGTCTCGTGCGATGGCCGGGAATCGAACCCGGGTCAACTGCTTGGAAGGCAGCTATGCTCACCACTATACCACCATCGCGATATGATGTAAAGTGACAAATATTATAATTCATAGCGATACACTGGAATAACATATAAAGATACAGTCTCGTGCGATGGCCGGGAATCGAACCCGGGTCAACTGCTTGGAAGGCAGCTATGCTCACCACTATACCACCATCGCGATTTGATGTACAGTGACAAATATTATAATTCATAGCGATACACTGGAATAACATATAAAGATACAGTCTCGTGCGATGGCCGGGAATCGAACCCGGGTCAACTGCTTGGAAGGCAGCTATGCTCACCACTATACCACCATCGCGATATGATATATAGTGACAAATATTATATTTCATAGCGATACACTGGAATAACATATAAAGATAAAGTCTCGTGCGATGGCCGGGAATCGAACCCGGGTCAACTGCTTGGAAGGCAGCTATGCTCACCACTGTACCACCATCGCGATATGATGTTAAGTGACAAATATTATAATTCATAGCGAAACACTGGAATAACATATAAAGATAAAGTCTCGTGCGATGGCCGGGAATCGAACCCGGGTCAACTGCTTGGAAGGTAGCTATGCTTACCACTATACCACCATCGCAATATGGTGTATAATGACAAATATTGTGATTCATAGCGATACACTGGAATAACATATATAGATACAGTCCCGTGCGATGGCCGGGAATCGAACCCGGGTCAACTGCTTGGAAGGCAGCTATGCTCACCACTATACCACCATCGCGATATGATGTATAGTGACAAATATTATAATTCATAGCGATGCACTGGAATAACATATAAAGGTAAAGTCTCGTGCGATGGCCGGGAATCGAACCCGGGTCAACTGCTTGGAAGGCAGCTATGCTCACCACTATACCACCATCGCGATATGATGCATGGTGACAAATATAATTATTCATAGCGATACACTGGAATAACATATAAAGATACAGTCCCGTGCGATGGCCGGGAATCAAACCCGGTCAACCCTTGGAAGGCAGCTATGCTTACCACTATACCACCATCGCAATATGATGTATAGTGACCAATATTATAATTCATAGCGATACACTGGAATAACATATAAAGATAAAGTCTCGTGCGATGGCCGGGAATCGAAACCGGGTCAACTGCTTGGAAGGCAGCTATGCTCACCACTATACCACCATCGCGATATGATGTAAAGTGACAAATATTATAATTCATAGCGATACACTGGAATAACATATAAAGATACAGTCTCGTGCGATGGCCGGGAATCGAACCCGGGTCAACTACTTGGAAGGCAGCTATGCTCACCACTATACCACCATCGCGATATGATGTAAAGTGACAAATATTATAATTCATAGCGATACACTGGAATAACATATAAAGATACAGTCTCGTGCGATGGCCGGGAATCGAACCCGGGTCAACTGGTTGTAAGGCAGCTATGCTCACCACTATACCACCATCGCGATATGATGTATAGTGATAAATATTATAATTCATAGCGATACACTGGAATAACATATAAAGATAAAGTCTCGTGCGATGGCCGGGAATCGAACCCGGGTCAACTGCTTGGAAGGCTGTTATGCTCACCACTATACCACCATCGCGATATGATGTATAGTGACAAATATTATAATTCATAGCGAAACACTGGAATAACATATAAAGATAAAGTCTCGTGCGATGGCCGGGAATCGAACCCGGGTCAACTGCTTGGAAGGTAGCTATGCTTACCACTATACCACCATCGCAATATGGTGTATAATGACAAATATTGTGATTCATAGCGATACACTGGAATAACATATATAGATACAGTCCCGTGCGATGGCAGGGAGTCGAACCCGGGTCAACTGCTTGGAAGGCAGCTATGCTCACCACTATACCACCATCGCGATATGGTGTATAATGACAAATATTGTGATTCATAGCGATACACTGGAATAACATATATAGATACAGTCCCGTGCGATGGCCGGGAATCGAACCCGGGTCAACTGCTTGGAAGGCAGCTATGCTCACCACTATACCACCATCGCGATATGATGTATAGTGACAAATATTATAATTCATAGCGAAACACTGGAATAACATATAAAGTCTCGTGCGATGGCCGGGAATCGAACCCGTGTCAACTGCTTGGAAGGTAGCTATGCTTACCACTATACCACCATCGCAATATGTTGTTTAGTGACAAATATTGTGATTCATAGCGATACACTGGAATAACATATAAAGATACAGTCTCGTGCGATGGCCGGGAATCGAACCCGGGTCAACTGCTTGGAAGGCAGCTATGCTCACCACTATACCACCATCGCGATATGATGTATAGTGACAAATATTATAATTCATAGCGATACACTGGAATAACATATAAAGGTAAAGTCTCGTGCGATGGCCGGGAATCGAACCCGGATCAACTGCTTGGAAGGCAGCTATGCTCACCACTATACCACCATCGCGATATGATGCATGGTGACAAATATAATTATTCATAGCGATACACTGGAATAACATATAAAGATACAGTCCCGTGCGATGGCCGGGAATCAAACCCGGTCAACCCTTGGAAGGCAGCTATGCTTACCACTATACCACCATCGCAATATGATGTATAGTGACCAATATTATAATTCATAGCGATACACTGGAATAACATATAAAGATAAAGTCTCGTGCGATGGCCGGGAATCGAACCCGGGTCCACTGCTTGGAAGGCAGCTATGCTCACCACTATACCACCATCGCGATACGATGTGTAGTGACAAATATTGTGATTCATAGCGATACACTGGAATAACATATATAGATACAGTCCCGTGCGATGGCCGGGAGTCGAACCCGGGTCAACTGCTTGGAAGGCAGCTATGCTCACCACTATACCACCATCGCGATATGATGTATAGTGACAAATATTATAATTCATAGCGAAACACTGGAATAACATATAAAGATAAAGTCTCGTGCGATGGCCGGGAATCGAACCCGGGTCAACTGCTTGGAAGGTAGCTATGCTTACCACTATACCACCATCGCAATATGGTGTATAATGACAAATATTGTGATTCATAGCGATACACTGGAATAACATATATAGATACAGTCCCGTGCGATGGCCGGGAATCGAACCCGGGTCAACTGCTTGGAAGGCAGCTATGCTCACCACTATACCACCATCGCGATATGATGTATAGTGACAAATATTATAATTCATAGCGAAACACTGGAATAACATATAAAGTCTCGTGCGATGGCCGGGAATCGAACCCGTGTCAACTGCTTGGAAGGTAGCTATGCTTACCACTATACCACCATCGCAATATGTTGTTTAGTGACAAATATTGTGATTCATAGCGATACACTGGAATAACATATAAAGATACAGTCTCGTGCGATGGCCGGGAATCGAACCCGGGTCAACTGCTTGGAAGGCAGCTATGCTCACCACTATACCACCATCGCGATATGATGTATAGTGACAAATATTATAATTCATAGCGATACACTGGAATAACATATAAAGGTAAAGTCTCGTGCGATGGCCGGGAATCGAACCCGGGTCAACTGCTTGGAAGGCAGCTATGCTCACCACTATACCACCATCGCGATATGATGCATGGTGACAAATATAATTATTCATAGCGATACACTGGAATAACATATAAAGATACAGTCCCGTGCGATGGCCGGGAATCGAACCCGGTCAACTGCTTGGAAGGCAGCTATGCTCACCACTATACCACCATCGCGATATGATGTATAGTGACAAATATTATAATTCATAGCGATACACTGGAATAACATATAAAGATAAAAATCTCGTGCGATGGCCAGGAATCGGACCTGGGTCCACTGCTTGGAAGGCAGCTATGCTCACCACTATACAACCATCGCGATATGATGTATAGTGACAAATATTATAATTCATAGCGATACACTGGAATGACATATAAAGATAAAGTCTCGTGCGAGGGCCGGGAATCGAACCCGGGTCCACTGCTTGGAAGGCAGCTATGCTCACCGCTATACCACCATCGCGATACGATGTGTAGTGACAAATATTATAATTCATAGCGATACACTGGAATAACATATAAAGATACAGTCTCGTGCGATGGCTGGGAATCGAAACCGGGTCAACTGCTTGGAAGGCAGCTATGCTCACCACTATACCACCATCGCAATATGATTTATAGTGACAAATATTGTGATTCATAGCGATACACTGGAATAACATATAAAGAAACAGTCCCGTGCGATGGCCGGGAATCGAACCCGATCAATTGCTTGGAAGGCAGCTATGCTCACCACTATACCACCATCGCGATATGATGTATAGTGACAAATATTATAATTCATAGCGATACACTGGAATAACATATAAAGATAAAGTCTCATGCGATGGCCGGGAATCGAACCCGGGTCAACTGCTTGGAAGGCAGCTATGCTCACCACTATACCACCATCGCGATATGATGTTAAGTGACAAATATTATAACTCATAGCGATACACAGGAATAACATATAAAGATACAGCCTCGTACGATGGCCGGGAATCGAACCCGGTCAACTGCTTGGAAGGCAGCTATGCTTACCACTATACCACCATTGCAATATGATGTATAATGACCAATATTATAATTCATAACGATACACTGGAATAACATATAAAGATACAGTCTCGTGCGATGGCCTGGAATCGAACCCGGGTCAACTGCTTGGAAGGCACCTATGCTCACCACTATACCCCCCTCGCGATTGATGTATAGTGACAAATATTATAATTCATAGCGATACACTGGAATAACATATAAAGATACAGTCCCGTGCGATGGCCGGGAATCGAACCCTTGTCAACTGCTTGGAAGGCACTTTGCTCACCACTATACCACCATCGCGATTGATGTATAGTGACAAATATTATAATTAATAGCGATACACTGGAATAACATATAAAGATACAGTCTCGTGCGATGGCCGGGAATCGAACCCTTATCAACTGCTTGGAAGGCAGCTTTGCTCACCACTATACCACCATCGCGATATGATGTGTAGTGACAAATATTATAACTCATAGCGATACACAGGAATAACATATAAAGATACAGTCTCGTGCGATGGCCTGGAATCGAACCCGGGTCAACTGCTTGGAAGGCAGCTATGCTCACCACTATACCCCCATCGCGATTGATGTATAGTGACAAATATTATAATTCATAGCGATACACTGGAATAACATATAAAGATACAGTCTGGTGCGATGGCCGGGAATCGAACCCTTGTCAACTGCTTGGAAGGCAGCTTTGCTCACCACTATACCACCATCGCGATTGATGTATAGTGATAAATATTATAATTCATAGCGATACACTGGAATAACATATAAAGATACAGTCTCGTGCGATGGCCGGGAATCGAACCCTTGTCAACTGCTTGGAAGGCAGCTATGCTCACCACTATACCACCATCGCGATATGATGTATAGTTACAAATATTATAATTCATAGCGATACACTGGAATAACATATAAAGATAAAGTCTCGTGCGATGGCCGGGAATCGAACCCGGGTCAACTACTTGGAAGGCAGCTATGCTCACCACTATACCACCATCGCGATATGATGTATAGTGACAAATATTATAATTCATAGCGATACACTGGAATAACATATAAAGATACAGTCCCGTGCGATGGCTGGGAATCGAACCCGGGTCAACTGCTTGGAAGGCAGCTATGCTCACCACTATACCACCATCGCGATGTGATATATAGTGACAAATATTATAATTCATAGCGATACACTGGAATAACATATAAAGATAAAGTCTCGTGCGTTGGCCGGGAATCGAACCCTTGTCAACTGCTTGGAAGGCAGCTTTTTTTTTTTTTTTTTAAACGAGATTGAGCGCCGGGGATGGTATTCGAACCCACGCGGGCAATGCCCAATGGATTAGCAGTCCATCTTTTTTTTTTATTAAAATTTTTATTTTGTTACATGCATTATTGCACAGTGTTAATATTTAAAACAAATTTAAGAATTTAAACCTACGTACATCCAGCAATGTTATATATATGTGAAGCAGTGTTATTAAAAGCATTACACAATTGAAGTTAGAAACAACATGAAAAATAAATAAGCAAAATATCATTGATAAAAAATCCTCAGTTATAGAAAATAATAACTACTGCAAATACAACAAAATACACATTTCAATAAAGTACTTTAAATATTAATGACCATAAGGATATCTCGAAGATTATTGACCCCTCATATGTTACGAAAAATATCTATTGCGGCCGTACAACCTGGCTTATGAGTAGCCATTGCACGCGGTACCGAGCCTCAGTTTTTATGAGAGCACGAAAACGGGAAAAAAGCGTACGCTTATTGGTTATCTGCCCCAAATTGTACAAACAACGATTACTCCAAATGGCTTCTTTGGCAATAGCAGTTAATATGGACGCGACCTCCCAATGCTCTTTAGAGTCCGCAGTTTTAGGCTTGAGTCCAAAGACGATATAACGCGTCCACATGTCCTTTTCACCAAAAAGCGTGTACAGCGACAACACTGAAGAAAATAACCAATCGAGCCATTCGTGCGTATCTTGACATTCCAAAAATAAATGCGAAACTGTCTCATTTTCAATGCCACAAAGCGGGCACTGATCATCGTCTGTTATGCCGGCGCGAAATAGCCGCTGCTTGACCATGAACCCCATATGATACACTCGGAGATTCATACTTGACAAACGGGGACCCAACGTAGAATTGACAAGTGATGGAACCCGGAACTTCTGTAAAGGGCCCCCGAAGTAAGCCCGCCAACGTTCTTCACCATTCGATTCCGGAATCGGGTTTACGGCATTGAAAGTTTTGGAAATTGACGTAGATGTAATTTTGTCCAATTCCACAGAGATCCCTGTGTCCGCGACTAGCGCGAACGTTGGCCGTGTCTCAAGCTCGTAGACCTCTTTACTATGTATCACTCGATGTACCGCGGGAGGGAGAGAATCTTTGATCCTTTGAAAAATTTGCAACAACCGACGGCGACCGATTCCGGAATCTGCGGTCAATTCCAAAAAGGCTTCATATGGAAGAAACCCCAGGATGACCTCGTAGCAAATATCTTTCAGGTAGACCACGCCACAAGAAGCAAGAAGACGCCGCTCAGCCAAAGAAATGTTCATGATTAAAAGATTTGAGTTATAAAATAGGGGCTCCATAATAGGGTTGGTCAAAGGAACCAAGGTCCATCGCGTGAGAGCCAAGAACTCTTTCCAAGCCAATAACATTGATCCATGGCGTTTCGGCATAGCGCAAAGCAGACGACGTTCAATTCTAATCCGTAGCATTGAGAGACCCTGACGAAGTCCGCCGCCATATTCGTCAAAGAACCGAGACGCAACGCATGCGACATGCGAAGGCTTGGACCCGGTAGCGAGCTGCAAACATTCCTTCAGACGAAGTACCTTCTGTTTGATCCGAAGATTGATTAATCCAAACCCGCCTTGACTCTTATGGCGAGTTAAGGTTTCGTACGATATAGAATGTGGGCGATCCTTCCAAATAAAATCCAACATGAGCCGCTTAAAATCAGAGAACCAGCGGTCCGGTAAATCAAAAACCTCCAGCATATGCCACAATATCGACGCTCCTAACACGTTAATGATAATGACTTTCCCAAAAATGGTCAGACTACGACCCTTCCAAACGTGTAGGACATTTTTAAATTTTTCATACCGGCCCTCCCAGTTCATCGTGGCAACGACGTCATGGTCATAGCCCAAGGTTACGCCCAATACCTTTATTGAACGGGTGCTAATAACAAGCCCAGCCACAGTCTGGTCCGCGTGAAATCGCAAGGAGCCGAGCCAACAACCAGAACTTTTTGCAAGATTGATGGCAGCTCCCGAAGACTGGCAATAAAGTTCAATATCCTCCAAAAGGTAAGTAACATCCCTAGGCCCAGTGACGAGAATGGAAGTGTCATCAATATGTTGAAACACCACAGGGGACGGTGTTAAGTCCGTGAGCATTATCCGACATATACGTTTGTCCGTTTCGAGTAAGGCGCAAAAAGGTTCAGATGATAGAACGTACAGCAAAGGACTGAGCGGACACCCTTGACGAACCGAGCGGCTAATGACAAAAGAATCGGTAACATATCCATGAAGCTTAATAGCTGTCTTGGCGCCAACTAAAAACATCTGAATCCAAGCGCGGAAGCGTGCGCCGAAACCAAAGGCTTCTAAGATTGCAAATAGATACGGCCATTCCACCCGATCGAACGCTTTTAACAAATCGAGTTGAAGAAAAATCCCTGGCCTATTTTCCATTTTTAAAAACTCCATGACATCAGACAGAAAACGGGGAGTATCGGAAATGGTACGCCCACGAATGCCACCAGTTTGACACGATGACGTAATTAAAGGTAAAAGCGGCGAAACACGGCGAGTAAAAACCTTAGCAAGGAGTTTCCTATCGCCATTCAATAGGGTAATTGGCCTCCAATTTTTCAGAAGAGTCAAATCCCCCGATTTAGGCAACAAAACCACCATCCCTTCTCGCATGCTATTCGGCAAAAGGCCACGGGCTTCGCATTCGGCAACCAAGCGCATAAAGTCATCTTTAATTAGAGGGATAAAGAAACGCAGGAACTCATTGGTAAAGCCATCTCTACCGGGGGCCTTCCCTCCGGTCAAATTAGTTAACTCCGTGTAAATGTCGCTCCAGGTCACGACGGCTTCGCGGAATCGCGGTCACCTTCAGTAAGCCTCCCTGATATTAAATTCTTCAAATTGTCAGTAGCGGCTTGAGACGTAACGCCTCGTGTATACAACTCCGAATAAAAACGGAACACTTCCTCCCTTATTAACGCAGGATCTTTGATAATCGCCCCCGAAGGGAGAGTCAGAGAAGTCATTTGACGTTGACGCTGACGAAATTTCTCCAGCCGCAAAAAATACTGAGTGGGGCGTTCCCCCAAATCTCTCCACTCCAACCTCGAACGAACTAATGCACCCTGCAAATCGTTATCTTCCATATCTCGTAATTTACTCGTTACCGCAGCTATTTCGTCTAAAATCGTATCTGTTTTTAATGGCGAATCTTGTAGGTCTCGAAGCCTATTTTGTAAGTCCGCCCATACAGCCCGCTTCATCAACGCTTTGTGACGCCCGTAAAAAATGCAGTACTCCCGTATTTTAACTTTTAAAGCATCATACCACTCAAAGATATCGGTTAAATAACAAGGCCAAGAATAACTATTTTTAACTGTCCGCTCGATGGCCGTGCAAAAAAGTGCGTCTTCTAAAAAAGTAGAATTAAAACTCCAAGTTCCGGACCCCCTAAGAATACCACTAGGTTCAAAAATCAGAGAAACACCCTTATGGTCAGAGAAACTACAAAAAACATGCATACACTTTGAAATATTATATACGTCTGAATGTAAAGCAAAAAAATAATCAATTCGAGAACTCACAAAGTTACCAAAAACCACCCCCGATCGCGTATAATCGAATGTTTTTTTATGTTGCAACCGCCAAATGTCTACCAACGAGAGATAAGAGACCCAGCGATGAAGATTCGTCATTCCACTCACCGTAATCTTGGCAGGCGACCGCCGATCAAAAACTCGAGAAACAATATCATTAAAATCACCGCCCAATAGCGGACGATTTAACACACGAACAATGGGAATTAAATTTTGCATAAAAATAGATCTATTGACCGCATCGGTTGGGGCATAAACAGAACCTAAATCAACTTTCTCGCCTTCAATTTCAGCGGAAATAAAAATATACCGGCCCTCGTTAGAACTTATCAAATTACATTCTTTAAAATCAAGTAACCGCGAAATACAAATTGCCACACCGCAAAACTTGGTGTCCAAGTTCAAGTCCACGTAGACCGCACCCGAAAAAAAAGTCCGAAAAGTACTTACATGAGACGCCTCCCAATGAGTCTCTTGCAACAACAACACATCATAATGCTTCGCCCACAAAACCAACTTTCGCATCTTCTCTACATCGCGCAAACCGCCTACATTAATCGTCAGAATTTTCACCGGCATTTGGATTCTAATTAATTTGGGTCCATTGACCCGATGGCAACTTCTGAAATATCTTGTGCGGAGGACCTGTAGACGGATTAGTAGCTGAATCGGTGTCACCAGATGAGATCCGGTGCTTGGAACCCCTTTGAGCTTCACCAGTCGGTTTGACGCGGCCCACTTGGTCGGCGCCCATTCCCTGAGACATCGGCGTTGCGTTAGGAGTGGCAATATGAACGTCTTCATGTCCGGCACCCAATAAACCAGGACCATCGACGGCATCCTTACGACCCTCAGCGAATTGATCAATCGATCCCCCCGCGACAATGACAGGGGGTTGTCCACGCTCCTGTCCCTTCATCTCCACTGCAGGGCGTTCCCAAGTAGGGCAATTACGCACAGCATGACCTTGTGTTTTACATTTACGGCAAATAAATTGAGGGCAATCCTTATATAAATGATCGGATGCTAGACACATATTACAGACTTTAACTTGCGATTCATGAGTGACACGGTAAGAATTTTCTCTATTTAAGACATCCGGAACTCGAAGACTGTAAGGTAACGCTGATTTACCTTCCGGGAGCGTCAAACGGACTGATCGGATACCACAATAGAACCCGGCTTTTTCCCGCCACGAAATCGTACCTCTGACTTCGCAGCCCATCATCGTCAACTTCGCCAGCAACGCCTCATCAGTAACATAATCCGGAAGGCCGAAAAAATTTGCCGTAACAGTTTTTTTGGTGACGCTCGAAATCGCATAAGTAATGCTGTCTACCTCCAACCCAGTGTCAATCGCATCATTAATCAAAGTTTCAGACGAAAATACCAAAATGTAGACGCCCGTGGACGGAACAACAGATTTCACCGCATCCAAACCATATTGAATTTTCACCGCCTCCGCAACATCGTCAAACTTCGGTAATTTTCCTTCAAAATCCACAAAAACCGACCGTTTAATAATATCCATCCTGGATCAGAAGACCCAGGAGGGGAATCACCCGCAAGAAACCGAAACTAGATAAAAAGGTTTTAACAGAGAAGAAAAAAAACTTGAACTAAAATAACACCTTAAAGGCGGCAAACAGGCTTAGCGAAAACGGAGCGAAAAAAGACGAACCGTTCACAACCAAACCTAGCAGCGACCCCATTGGAAGGCAGCTTTGCTCACCACTATACCACCATCGCGATTGATGTATAGTGACAAATATTATAATTCATAGCGATACACTGGAATAACATATAAAGATACAGTCCCGTGCGATGGCTGGTAATCGAACCCGGGTCAACTGCTTGGAAGGTAGCTATGCTTACCACTATACCACCATCGCAATATGATGTATAGTGACAAATATTGTGATTCATAGCGATACACTGGAATAACATATAAAGAAACAATCCCGTGCGATGGCCGGGAATCGAACCCGGTCAATTGCTTGGAAGGCAGCTATGCTCACCACTATATGATGTATAGTGACAAATATTATAATTCATAGCGATACACTGGAATAACATATAAAGATAAAGTCTCGTGCGATGGCCGGGAATCGAACCCGGGTTCACTGCTTGGAAGGCAGCTATGCTCACCACTATACCACCATCGCGATATGATGTATAGTGACAAATATTATGTTTCATAGCGATACACTGGAATAACATGTTAAGATACAGTCTCGTGCGATGGCCGGGAATCGAACCCGGGTCAACTGCTTGGAAGGCAGCTATGCTCACCACTATACCAATATCGCGTTATGATATATAGTGACAAATATTATAATTCATAGCGACACACAGGAATAATATATGAAGATACAGTCTCGTGCGATGGCCGGGAATCGAACCCGGGTCAACTGCTTGGAAGGCAGCTATGCTCACCACTATACCACCATCGCGATATGAAGTATAGTGACCAATATTATAATTCATAGCGATACACTGGAATAACATATAAAGATACAGTCTCGTGCGATGGCCGGGAATCGAACCCGGGTCAGCTGCTTGGAAGGCAGCTATGCTCACCACTATACCACCATCGCGTTATGATGTATAGTGACAAATATTATAATTCATAGCGATACACTGGAATAACATATAAAGATACAGTCTCGTGCAATGGCCGGGAATCGAAACCGGGTCAACTGCTTGGAAGGCAGCTATGCTCACCACTAAACCTCCATCGCGATATGATGTAAAGTGACAAATATTATAATTCATAGCGATACACTGGAATAACATATAAAGAAACAGTCTCGTGCGATGGCCGGGAATCGAACCCGGGTCAACTGCTTGGAAGGCAGCTATGCTCACCACTATACCACCATCGCGATATGATATATAGTGACAAATATTATAATTCATAGCGATACACTGGAATAACATATAAAGATACCGTCCCGTGCGATGGCCGGGAATCGAACCCGGGTCAACTGCTTGGAAGGCAGCTATGCTCACCACTATACCACCATCGCGATATGATATATAGTGACAAATATTATAATTCATAGCGATACACTGGAATAACATATAAAGATACAGTCTCGTGCGATGGCCGGGAATCGAACCCGGGTCACCTGCTTGGAAGGCAGCTATGCTCACCACTATACCACCATCGCGATATGATATATAGTGACAAATATTATAATTCATAGCGATACACTGGAATAACATATAAAGATAAAGTCTCGTGCGATGGCCGGGAATCGAACCCGGGTCAACTGCTTGGAAGGCAGCTATGCTCACCACTATACCACCAACGCGATATGTTGTATAGTGACCAATATTATAATTCATAGCGATACACTGGAATAACATATAAAGATACAGTCCCGTGCGATGGCCGGGAATCGAACCCGGGTCAACTGCTTGGAAGGCAGCTATGCTCACCACTATACCACCATCGCGATATGATACATAGTGACAAATATTATGATTCATAGCGATACACTAGAATAACATATAAAGATAAAGTCTCGTGCGATGGCCGGGAATCGAACCCGGGTCAACTGCTTGGAAGGCAGTTATACTCACCACTATACCACCATCGCGATATGATATATAGTGACAAATATTATAATTCATAGCGATACACTGGAATAACATATAAAGATACAGTCTCGTGCGATGGCCGGGAATCGAACCCGGGTCAACTGCTTGGAAGGCAGCTACGCTCACCACTATACCACCATCGCGATATGATGTATAGTGACAAATATTATAATTCATAGCGAAACACTGGAATAACATATAAAGATAAAGTCTCGTGCGATGGCCGGGAATCGAACCCGGGTCAAATGCTTGGAAGGTAGCTATGCTTACCACTATACCACCATCGCAATATGGTGTATAGTGACAAATATTGTGATTCATAGCGATACACTGGAATAACATATAAAGATACAGTCTCGTGCGATGGCCGGGAATCGAACCCGGGTCACCTGCTTGGAAGGCAGCTATGCTCACCACTATACCACCATCGCGATATGATATATAGTGACAAATATTATAATTCATAGCGATACACTGGAATAACATATAAAGATACAGTCTCGTGCGATGGCCGGGAATCGAAACCGGGTCAACTGCTTGGAAGGCAGCTATGCTCACCACTAAACCTCCATCGCGATATGATGTAAAGTGACAAATATTATAATTCATAGCGATACACTGGAATAACATATAAAGAAACAGTCTCGTGCGATGGCCGGGAATCGAACCCGGGTCAACTGCTTGGAAGGCAGCTATGCTCACCACTATACCACCATCGCGATATGATATATAGTGACAAATATTATAATTCATAGCGATACACTGGAATAACATATAAAGATAAAGTCTCGTGCGATGGCCGGGAATCGAACCCGGGTCAACTGCTTGGAAGGCAGCTATGCTCACCACTATACCACCATCGCGATATGTTATATGGTGACAAATATTATAATTCATAGCGATACACTGGAATAACATATAAAGAGACAGTCCCGTGCGATGGCCGGGAATCGAACCCGGGTCAACTGCTTGGAAGGCAGCTATGCTCACCACTATACCACCATCGCGATATGTTATATAGTGACCAATATTATAATTCATAGCGATACACTGGAATAACATATAAAGATACCGTCCCGTGCGATGGCCGGGAATCGAACCCGGGTCAACTACTTGGAAGGCAGCTATGCTCACCACTATACCACCATCGCGATATTATATATAGTGACAAATATTATAATTCATAGCGATACACTGGAATAACATATAAAGATACAGTCTCGTGCGATGGCCGGGAATCGAACCCGGGTCACCTGCTTGGAAGGCAGCTATGCTCACCACTATACCACCATCGCGATATGATATATAGTGACAAATATTATAATTCATAGCGATACACTGGAATAACATATAAAGATAAAGTCTCGTGCGATGGCCGGGAATCGAACCCGGGTCAACTGCTTGGAAGGCAGCTATGCTCACCACTATACCACCAACGCGATATGTTGTATAGTGACCAATATTATAATTCATAGCGATACACTGGAATAACATATAAAGATACAGTCCCGTGCGATGGCCGGGAATCGAACCCGGGTCAACTGCTTGGAAGGCAGCTATGCTCACCACTATACCACCATCGCGATAGGATACATAGTGACAAATATTATGATTCATAGCGATACACTAGAATAACATATAAAGATAAAGTCTCGTTCGATGGCCGGGAATCGAACCCGGGTCAACTGCTTGGAAGGCAGCTACGCTCACCACTATACCACCATCGCGATATGATGTATAGTGACAAATATTATAATTCATAGCGAAACACTGGAATAACATATAAAGATAAAGTCTCGTGCGATGGCCGGGAATCGAACCCGGGTCAACTGCTTGGAAGGTAGCTATGCTTACCACTATACCACCATCGCAATATGGTGTACAGTGACAAATATTGTGATTCATAGCGATACACTAGAATAACATATAAAGATAAAGTCTCGTGCGATGGCCGGGAATCGAACCCGGGTCAACTGCTTGGAAGGCAGCTATGCTCACCACTATACCACCATCGCGATATGATATATAGTGACAAATATTATAATTCATAGCGATACACTGGAATAACATATAAAGATAAAGTCTCGTGCGATGGCCGGGAATCGAACCCGGGTCAACTGCTTGGAAGGCAGTTATGCTCACCACTATACCACCATCGCGATATGTTATAAGGTGACAAATATTATAATTCATAGCGATACACTGGAATAACATATAAAGATACAGTCCCGTGCGATGGCCGGGAATCGAACCCGGGTCAACTGCTTGGAAGGCAGCTATGCTCACCATTAAACCACCAACGCGATATGTTGTATAGTGACCAATATTATAATTCATAGCGATACACTGGAATAACATATAAAGATAAAGTCTCGTGCGATGGCCGGGAATCGAACCCGGGTCAACTGCTTGGAAGGCAGCTATGCTCACCACTAAACCTCCATCGCGATATGATGTAAAGTGACAAATATTATAATTCATAGCGATACACTGGAATAACATATAAAGAAACAGTCTCGTGCGATGGCCGGGAATCGAACCCGGGTCAACTGCTTGGAAGGCAGCTATGCTCACCACTATACCACCATCGCGATATGATATATAGTGACAAATATTATAATTCATAGCGATACACTGGAATAACATATAAAGATAAAGTCTCGTGCGATGGCCGGGAATCGAACCCGGGTCAACTGCTTGGAAGGCAGCTATGCTCACCACTATACCACCATCGCGATATGTTATATGGTGACAAATATTATAATTCATAGCGATACACTGGAATAACATATAAAGAGACAGTCCCGTGCGATGGCCGGGAATCGAACCCGGGTCAACTGCTTGGAAGGCAGCTATGCTCACCACTATACCACCATCGCGATATGTTATATAGTGACCAATATTATAATTCATAGCGATACACTGGAATAACATATAAAGATACCGTCCCGTGCGATGGCCGGGAATCGAACCCGGGTCAACTACTTGGAAGGCAGCTATGCTCACCACTATACCACCATCGCGATATTATATATAGTGACAAATATTATAATTCATAGCGATACACTGGAATAACATATAAAGATACAGTCTCGTGCGATGGCCGGGAATCGAACCCGGGTCACCTGCTTGGAAGGCAGCTATGCTCACCACTATACCACCATCGCGATATGATATATAGTGACAAATATTATAATTCATAGCGATACACTGGAATAACATATAAAGATAAAGTCTCGTGCGATGGCCGGGAACCGAACCCGGGTCATCTGCTTGGAAGGCAGCTATGCTCACCACTATACCACCAACGCGATATGTTGTATAGTGACCAATATTATAATTCATAGCGATACACTGGAATAACATATAAAGATACAGTCCCGTGCGATGGCCGGGAATCGAACCCGGGTCAACTGCTTGGAAGGCAGCTATGCTCACCACTATACCACCATCGCGATAGGATACATAGTGACAAATATTATGATTCATAGCGATACACTAGAATAACATATAAAGATAAAGTCTCGTTCGATGGCCGGGAATCGAACCCGGGTCAACTGCTTGGAAGGCAGCTACGCTCACCACTATACCACCATCGCGATATGATGTATAGTGACAAATATTATAATTCATAGCGAAACACTGGAATAACATATAAAGATAAAGTCTCGTGCGATGGCCGGGAATCGAACCCGGGTCAACTGCTTGGAAGGTAGCTATGCTTACCACTATACCACCATCGCAATATGGTGTACAGTGACAAATATTGTGATTCATAGCGATACACTAGAATAACATATAAAGATAAAGTCTCGTGCGATGGCCGGGAATCGAACCCGGGTCAACTGCTTGGAAGGCAGCTATGCTCACCACTATACCACCATCGCGATATGATGTATAGTGACAAATATTATAATTCATAGCGATACACTGGAATAACATATAAAGATAAAGTCTCGTGCGATGGCCGGGAATCGAACCCGGGTCAACTGCTTGGAAGGCAGTTATGCTCACCACTATACCACCATCGCGATATGTTATAAGGTGACAAATATTATAATTCATAGCGATACACTGGAATAACATATAAAGATACAGTCCCGTGCGATGGCCGGGAATCGAACCCGGGTCAACTGCTTGGAAGGCAGCTATGCTCACCATTAAACCACCAACGCGATATGTTGTATAGTGACCAATATTATAATTCATAGCGATACACTGGAATAACATATAAAGATAAAGTCTCGTGCGATGGCCGGGAATCGAACCCGGGTCAACTGCTTGGAAGGTAGCTATGCTTACCACTATACCACCATCGCAATATGGTGTATAGTGACAAATATTGTGATTCATAGCGATACACTGGAATAACATATAAAGATACAGTCTCGAGCGATGGCCGGGAATCGAACCCGGGTCAACTGCTTGGAAGGCAGCTATGCTCACCACTATACCACCATCGCGATATGATATATAGTGACAAATATTATAATTCATAGCGATACACTGGAATAACATATAAAGATAAAGTCTCGTGCGATGGCCGGGAATCGAACCCGGGTCAACTGCTTGGAAGGCAGTTATGCTCACCACTATACCACCATCGCGATATGTTATATGGTGACAAATATTATAATTCATAGCGATACACTGGAATAACATATAAAGATACAGTCTCGTGCGATGGCCGGGAATCGAACCCGGGGCAACTGCTTGGAAGGCAGCTATGCTCACCACTATACCACCATCGCGATATGATGTAAAGTGACAAATATTATAATTCATAGCGATACACTGGAATAACATATAAAGATACAGTCTCGTGCGATGGCCGGGAATCGAACCAAGGTCAACTGCTTGGAAGGCAGCTATGCTCACCACTATACCACCATCGCGATATGATGTAAAGTGACAAATATTATAATTCATAGCGAAACATTGGAATAACATATAAAGATAAAGTCTCGTGCGATGGCCGGGAATCGAACCCGGGTCAACTGCTTGGAAGGTAGCTATGCTTACCACTATACCACCATCGCGATATGTTATATGGTATTATATATTATAATTCATAGCGATACACTGGAATAACATATAAAGATACAGTCCCGTGCGATGGCCGGGAATCGAACCCGGGTCAACTGCTTGGAAGGCAGCTATGCTCACCACTATACCGCCATCACGATATGATGTATAGTGACAAATATTATAATTCATAGCGATACACTGGAATAACATATAAAGATAAAGTCTCGTGCGATGGCCGGGAATCGAACCCGGGTCAACTGCTTGGAAGGCAGCTATGCTCACCACTATACCACCATCGCGATATGATGTATAGTGACAAATATTATAATTCAAAGCGATACACTGGAATAACATATAAAGACAAAGTCTCGAGCGATGGCCGGGAATCGAACTCGGGTCAACTGCTTGGAAGGCAGCTATGCTCACCACTATACCACCATCACGATATGATGTATAGTGACAAATATTATAATTCATAGCGATACACTGGAATAACATATAAAGATAAAGTCTAGTGCGATGGCCGGGAATCGAACCCGGGTCAACTGCTTGGAAGGCAGCTATGCTCACTACTATACCACCATCGCGATATGATGTATATTGACAAATATTATAATTCATAGCGATACACTGGAATAACATATAAATATAAAGTCTCGTGCGATGGCCGGGAATCGAAACCGGGTCAACTGCTTGGAAGGCAGCTATGCTCACCACTATACCACCATCGCGATATGATGTACAGTGACAAATATTATAATTCATAGCGATACACTGGAATAACATATAAAGATAAAGTCTCGTGCGATGGCCGGGAATCGAACCCGGGGCAACTGCTTGGAAGGCAGCTATGCTCACCACTATACCACCATCGCGATATGATGTAAAGTGACAAATATTATAATTCATAGCGATACACTGGAATAACATATAAAGATACAATCTCGTGCGATGGCCGGGAATCGAACCCGGGTCAACTGCTTGGAAGGCAGCTATGCTCACTACTATACCACCAACGCGATATGTTGTATAGTGACCAAAATTATAATTCATAGCGATACACTGGAATAACATATAAAGATAAAGTCTCGTACGATGGCCGGGTTCGAACCCGGGTCAAATGCTTGGAAGGCAGCTATGCTCACCACTATACCACCATCGCGTTATGATGAATAGTGACAAATATTATAATTCATAGCGATACACTGGAATAACATATAAAGATACAGTCTCGTTCGATGGCCGGGAATAGAAACCGGGTCAACTGCTTGGAAGGCAGCTATGCTCACCACTATACCACCATCGCGATATGATGAATGGTGACAAATATAATGATTCATAGCGATACACTGGAATAACATATAAAGATACAGTCCCTTGTGATGGCGGGTAATCGAACCCGGGTCAACTGCTTGGAAGGTATCTATGCTTACCACTATACCACCATCGCAATATGATGTATAGTGACAAATATTGTGATTCATAGCGATACACTGGAATAACATATAAAGATACAGTCCCGTGCGATGGCCGGGAATCGAACCCGGTCAACTGCTTGTAAGGCAGCTATGCTCACCACCTTACCACCATCGCGATATGATGTGTAAGACAAATATTATAATTCATAGCGATACACTGGAATAACATATAAAGATACAGTCTCGTGCGATGGCCGAGAATCGAACCCGGGTCAACTGCTTGGAAGGGAGCTATGCTCACCACTATACCACCATCGCGTTATGATGTATAGTGACAAATATTATAATTCATAGCGATACACTGGAATAACATATAAAGATACAGTCTCGTGCGATGGCCGGGAATCGAACCCGGGTCAACTGCTTGGAAGGGAGCTATGCTCACCACTATACCACCATCGCGTAATGATGTATAGTGACAAATATTATAATTCATAGCGATACACTGGAATAACATATAAAGATACAGTCTCGTGCGATGGCCGGGAATCGAAACCTGGTCAACTGCTTGGAAGGCAGCTATGCTCACCACTATACCACCATCGCGATATGTTGTATAGTGACAAATATTATAATTCATAGCGATACACTGGAATAACATATAAAGATACAGTCTCGTGCGATGGCCGGGAATCGAACCAAGGTCAACTGCTTGGAAGGCAGCTATGCTCACCACTATACCACCATCGCGATATGATGTATAGTGACAAATATTATAATTCATAGCGAAACACTGGAATAACATATAAAGATAAAGTCTCGTGCGATGGCCGGGAATCGAACCCGGGTCAACTGCTTGGAAGGTAGCTATGCTTACCACTATACCACCATCGCAATATGGTGTATAGTGACAAATATTATAATTCATAGCGAAACACTGGAATAACATATAAAGATAAAGTCTCGTGCGATGGCCGGGAATCGAACCCGGGTCAACTGCTTGGAAGGCAGCTATGCTCACCACTATACCACCATCGCGATATGTTATATGGTATTATATATTATAATTCATAGCGATACACTGGAATAACATATAAAGATACAGTCCCGTGCGATGGCCGGGAATCGAACCCGGGTCAACTGCTTGGAAGGCAGCTATGCTCACCACTATACCGCCATCACGATATGATGTATAGTGACAAATATTATAATTCATAGCGATACACTGGAATAACATATAAAGATAAAGTCTCGTGCGATGGCCGGGAATCGAACCCGGGTCAACTGCTTGGAAGGCAGCTATGCTCACCACTATACCACCATCGCGATATGATGTATAGTGACAAATATTATAATTCATAGCGATACACTGGAATAACATATAAAGATAAAGTCTCGAGCGATGGCCGGGAATCGAACTCGGGTCAACTGCTTGGAAGGCAGCTATGCTCACCACTATACCACCATCACGATATGATGTATAGTGACAAATATTATAATTCATAGCGATACACTGGAATAACATATAAAGATAAAGTCTAGTGCGATGGCCTGGAATCAAACCCGGGTCAACTGCTTGGAAGGCAGCTATGCTCACTACTATACCACCATCGCGATATGATGTATATTGACAAATATTATAATTCATAGCGATACACTGGAATAACATATAAATATAAAGTCTCGTGCGATGGCCGGGAATCGAAACCGGGTCAACTGCTTGGAAGGCAGCTATGCTCACCACTATACCACCATCGCGATATGATGTACAGTGACAAATATTATAATTCATAGCGATACACTGGAATAACATATAAAGATAAAGTCTCGTGCGATGGCCGGGAATCGAACCCGGGGCAACTGCTTGGAAGGCAGCTATGCTCACCACTATACCACCATCGCGATATGATGTAAAGTGACAAATATTATAATTCATAGCGATACACTGGAATAACATATAAAGATACAATCTCGTGCGATGGCCGGGAATCGAACCCGGGTCAACTGCTTGGAAGGCAGCTATGCTCACCACTATACCACCATCGCGATATGATGTATAGTGACAAATATTATAATTTATAGCGATACACTGGAATAACATATAAAGATACAGTCTCGTGCGATGGCCGGGAATCGAACCCGGGTCAACTGCTTGGCAGCCAGCTATGCTCACCACTATACCACCATCGCGATATGATATATAGTGACAAATATTATAATTCATAGTGATACACTGGAATAACATATAAAGATAAAGTCTCGTGCGATGGCCGGGAATTGAACCCGGGTCAACTGCTTGGAAGGCAGCTACGCTCACCACTATACCACCATCGCGATATGTTATATGGTATTATATATTATAATTCATAGCGATACACTGGAATAACATATAAAGATACAGTCCCGTGCGATGGCCGGGAATCGAACCCGGGTCAACTGCTTGGAAGGCAGCTATGCTCACCACTATACCACCAACGCGATATGTTGTATAGTGACCAATATTATAATTCATAGCGATACACTGGAATAACATATAAAGATAAAGTCTCGTGCGATGGCCGGGTTCGATCCCGGGTCAAATGCTTGGAAGGCACCTATGCTCACCACTATACCACCATCGCGACATGATGTATAGTGACAAATATTATAATTTAAAGCGATACACTGGAATAACATATCAAGAAACAGTCTCGTGCGATGGCCGGGAATCGAACCAAGGTCAACTGCTTGGAAGGCAGCTATGCTCACCACTATACCACCATCGCGATATGATGTATAGTGACAAATATTATAATTCATAGCGAAACACTGGAATAACATATAAAGATAAAGTCTCGTGCGATGGCGGGGAATCGAACCGGGGTCAACTGCTTGGAAGGTAGCTATGCTTACCACTATACCACCATCGCAATATGGTGAATAGTGACAAATATTATAATTCATAGCGAAACACTGGAATAACATATAAAGATAAAGTCTCGTGCGATGGCCGGGAATCGAACCCGGGTCAACTGCTTGGAAGGCAGCTATGCTCACCACTATACCACCATCGCGATATGTTATATGGTATTATATATTATAATTCATAGCGATACACTGGAATAACATATAAAGATACAGTCCCGTGCGATGGCCGGGAATCGAACCCGGGTCAACTGCTTGGAAGGCAGCTATGCTCACCACTATACCACCATCACGATATGATGTATAGTGACAAATATTATAATTCATAGCGATACACTGGAATAACATATAAAGATAAAGTCTCGTGCGATGGCCGGGAATCGAACCCGGGTCAACTGCTTGGAAGGCAGCTATGCTCACCACTATACCACCATCGCGATATGATGTATAGTGACAAATATTATAATTCATAGCGATACACTGGAATAACATATAAAGATAAAGTCTCGAGCGATGGCCGGGAATCGAACTCGGGTCAACTGCTTGGAAGGCAGCTATGCTCACCACTATTCCACCATCACGATATGATGTATAGTGACAAATATTATAATTCATAGCGATACACTGGAATAACATATAAAGATAAAGTCTAGTGCGATGGCCGGGAATCGAACCCGGGTCAACTGCTTGGAAGGCAGCTATGCTCACTACTATACCACCATCGCGATATGATGTATATTGACAAATATTATAATTCATAGCGATACACTGGAATAACATATAAATATAAAGTCTCGTGCGATGGCCGGGAATCGAAACCGGGTCAACTGCTTGGAAGGCAGCTATGCTCACCACTATACCACCATCGCGATATGATGTACAGTGACAAATATTATAATTCATAGCGATACACTGGAATAACATATAAAGATAAAGTCTCGTGCGATGGCCGGGAATCGAAACCGGGGCAACTGCTTGGAAGGCAGCTATGCTCACCACTATACCACCATCGCGATATGATGTAAAGTGACAAATATTATAATTCATAGCGATACACTGGAATAACATATAAAGACACAATCTCGTGCGATGGCCGGGAATCGAACCCGGGTCAACTGCTTGGAAGGCAGCTATGCTCACCACTATACCACCATCGCGATATGATGTATAGTGACAAATATTATAATTTATAGCGATACACTGGAATAACATATAAAGATACAGTCTCGTGCGATGGCCGGGAATCGAACCCGGGTCAACTGCTTGGAAGGCAGCTATGCTCACCACTATACCACCATCGCGATATGATATATAGTGACAAATATTATAATTCATAGCGATACACTGGAATAACATATAAAGATAAAGTCTCGTGCGATGGCCGGGAATTGAACCCAGGTCAACTGCTTGGAAGGCAGCTACGCTCACCACTAAACCACCATCGCGATATGGTATATGGTATTATATATTATAATTCATAGCGATACACTGGAATAACATATAAAGATACAGTCCCGTGCGATGGCCGGGAATCGAACCCGGGTCAACTGCTTGGAAGGCAGCTATGCTCACCACTATACCACCAACATGATATGTTGTATAGTGACCAATATTATAATTCATAGCGATACACTGGAATAACATATAAAGATAAAGTCTCGTGCGATGGCCGGGTTCGATCCCGGGTCAAATGCTTGGAAGGCACCTATGCTCAACACTATACCACCATCGCGATATGATGTATAGTGACAAATATTATAATTTAAAGCGATACACTGGAATAACATATCAAGAAACAGTCTCGTTCGATGGCCGGGAATAGAAACCGGGTCAACTGCTTGGAAGGCAGCTATGCTCACCACTATACCACCAACGCGATATGTTGTATAGTGACCAATATTATAATTCATAGCGATACACTGGAATAACATATAAAGATAAAGTCTCGTACGATGGCCGGGTTCGAACCCGGGTCAAATGCTTGGAAGGCAGCTATGCTCACCACTATACCACCATCGCGTTATGATGAATAGTGACAAATATTATAATTCATAGCGATACACTGGAATAACATATAAAGATACAGTCTCGTTCGATGGCCGGGAATAGAAACCGGGTCAACTGCTTGGAAGGCAGCTATGCTCACCACTATACCACCATCGCGATATGATGAATGGTGACAAATATAATGATTCATAGCGATACACTGGAATAACATATAAAGATACATTCCCTTGCGATGGCGTTTAATCGAACCCGGGTCAACTGCTTGGAAGGTAGCTATGCTTACCACTATACCACCATCGCAATATGATGTATAGTGACAAATATTGTGATTCATAGCGATACACTGGAATAACATATAAAGATACAGTCCCGTGCGATGGCCGGGAATCGAACCCGGTCAACTGCTTGTAAGGCAGCTATGCTCACCACCTTACCACCATCGCGATATGATGTGTAAGACAAATATTATAATTCATAGCGATACACTGGAATAACATATAAAGATACAGTCTCGTGCGATGACCGAGAATCGAACCCGGGTCAACTGCTTGGAAGGGAGCTATGCTCACCACTATACCACCATCGCGTTATGATGTATAGTGACAAATATTATAATTCATAGCGATACACTGGAATAACATATAAAGATACAGTCTCGTGCGATGGCCGGGAATCGAACCCGGGTCAACTGCTTGGAAGGCAGCTATGCTCACCACTATACCACCATCGCGTTATGATGTATAGTGACAAATATTATAATTCATAGCGATACACTGGAATAACATATAAAGATAAAGTCTCGAGCGATGGCCGGGAATCGAACTCGGGTCAACTGCTTGGAAGGCAGCTATGCTCACCACTATACCACCATCACGATATGATGTATAGTGACAAATATTATAATTCATAGCGATACACTGGAATAACATATAAAGATAAAGTCTAGTGCGATGGCCGGGAATCGAACCCGGGTCAACTGCTTGGAAGGCAGCTATGCTCACCACTATACCACCATCGCGATATGATGTATAGTGACAAATATTATAATTTATAGCGATACACTGGAATAACATATAAAGATACAGTCTCGTGCGATGGCCGGGAATCGAACCCGGGTCAACTGCTTGGAAGGCAGCTATGCTCACCACTATACCACCATCGCGATATGATATATAGTGACAAATATTATAATTCATAGCGATACACTGGAATAACATATAAAGATAAAGTCTCGTGCGATGGCCGGGAATTGAACCCGGGTCAACTGCTTGGAAGGCAGCTACGCTCACCACTATACCACCATCGCGATATGTTATATGGTATTATATATTATAATTCATAGCGATACACTGGAATAACATATAAAGATACAGTCCCGTGCGATGGCCGGGAATCGAACCCGAGTCAACTGCTTGGAAGGCAGCTATGCTCACCACTATACCACCAACGCGATATGTTGTATAGTGACGAATATTATAATTCATAGCGATACACTGGAATAACATATAAAGATAAAGTCTCGTGCGATGGCCGGGTTCGATCCCGGGTCAAATGCTTGGAAGGCACCTATGCTCACCACTATACCACCATCGCGATATGATGTATAGTGACAAATATTATAATTTATAGCGATACACTGGAATAACATATAAAGAAACAGTCTCGTTCGATGGCCGGGAATAGAAACCAGGTCAACTGCTTGGAAGGCAGCTATGCTCACCACTATACCACCAACGCGATATGTTGTATAGTGACCAATATTATAATTCATAGCGATACACTGGAATAACATATAAAGATAAAGTCTCGTACGATGGCCGGGTTCGAACCCGGGTCAAATGCTTGGAAGGCAGCTATGCTCACCACTATACCACCATTGCGTTATGATAAATAGTGACAAATATTATAATTCATAGCGATACACTGGAATAACATATAAAGATACAGTCTCGTTCGATGGCCGGGAATAGAAACCGGGTCAACTGCTTGGAAGGCAGCTATGCACACCACTATACCACCATCGCGATATGATGAATGGCGACAAATATAATGATTCATAGCGATACACTGGAATAACATATAAAGATACAGTCCCTTGCGATGGCGGGTAATCGAACCCGGGTCAACTGCTTGGAAGGTAGCTATGCTTACCACTATACCACCATCGCAATATGATGTATAGTGACAAATATTGTGATTCATAGCGATACACTGGAATAACATATAAAGATACAGTCCCGTGCGATGGCCGGGAATCGAACCCGGGTCAACTGCTTGGAAGGGAGCTATGCTCACCACTATACCACCATCGCGATATGATGTATAGTGACAAATATTATAATTCATAGCGAAACACTGGAATAACATATAAAGATAAAGTCTCGTGCGATGGCCGGGAATCGAACCCGGGTCAACTGCTTGGAAGGTAGCTATGCTTACCACTATACCACCATCGCAATATGGTGTATAGTGACAAATATTGTGATTCATAGCGATACACTGGAATAACATATAAAGATAAAGTCTCGTGCGATGGCCGGGAATCGAACCCGGGTCAACTGCTTGGAAGACAGCTATGCTTACCACTATACCACCATCGCAATATGATGCATAGTGACAAATATTGTGATTCATAGCGATACACTGGAATAACATATAAAGATACAGTCTCGTGCGATGGCCGAGAATCGAACCCGGGTCAACTGCTTGGAAGGGAGCTATGCTCACCACTATACCACCATCGCGTTATGATGTATAGTGACAAATATTATAATTCATAGCGATACACTGGAATAACATATAAAGATACAGTCTCGTGCGATGGCCGGGAATCGAACCCGGGTCAACTGCTTGGAAGGGAGCTATGCTCACCACTATACCACCATTGCGTTATGATGTATAGTGACAAATATTATAATTCATAGCGATACACTGGAATAACATATAAAGATACAGTCTCGTGCGATGGCCGGGAATCGAAACCTGGTCAACTGCTTGGAAGGCAGCTATGCTCACCACTATACCACCATCGCGATATGTTGTATAGTGACAAATATTATAATTGATAGCGATACACTGGAATAACATATAAAGATACAGTCTCGTGCGATGGCCGGGAATCGAACCAAGGTCAACTGCTTGGAAGGCAGCTATGCTTACCACTATACCACCATCGCGATATGATGTATAGTGACAAATATTATAATTCATATCGAAACACTGGAATAACATATAAAGATAAAGTCTCGTGCGATGGCCGGGAATCGAACCCGGGTCAACTGCTTGGAAGGTAGCTATGCTTACCACTATACCACCATCGCAATATGGTGTATAGTGACAAATATTGTGATTCATAGCGATACACTGGAATAACATATAAAGATAAAGTCTCGTGCGATGGCCGGGAATCGAACCCGGGTCAACTGCTTGGAAGACAGCTATGCTCACCACTATACCACCATCGCGATATGATGTACAGTGACAAATATTATAATTCATAGCGATACACTGGAATAACATATAAAGATAAAGTCTCGTGCGATGGCCGGGAATCGAACCCGGGTCAACTGCTTGGAATGCAGCTATGCTCACCACTATACAACCATCGCGACATGTTGTACAGTTAAAAATATTATAATTCATAGCGATACACTGGAATAACATCTAAATATAAAGTCTTGTGCGATGGCCGGGAATCGAAACCGGGTCAACTGCTTGGAAGGCAGCTATGCTCACCACTATACCACCATCGCGATATGATGTACAGTGACAAATATTATAATTCATAGCGATACACTGGAATAACATATAAAGATAAAGTCTCGTGCGATGGCCGGGAATCGAACCCGGGTCAACTTCTTGGAAGGCAGCTATGCTCACCACTATACCACCATCGCGATGTGATGTATAGTGACAAATATTATAATTCAAAGCGATACACTGGAATAACATATAAAGATAAAGTCTCGTGCGATGGCCGGGAATCGAACCCGGGTCAACTGCTTGGAAGGCAGCTATGCTCACCACTATACCACCATCGCGATATGATGTATAGTGACAAATATTATAATTCATAGCGATACACTGGAATAACATATAAAGATAAAGTCTCGTGCGATGGCCGGGAATCGAAACCGGGTCAACTGCTTGGAAGGCAGCTATGCTCACCACCTTACCACCATCGCGATATGATGTTAAGTGACAAATATTATAATTCATAGCGATACACTGGAATAATATATAAAGATACAGTCTCGTGCGATGGCCGGGAATCGAACCCGGGTCAACTGCTTGGAAGGCAGCTATGCTCACCACTATACCACCATCGCGATATGATGTACAGTGACAAATATTATAATTCATAGCGATACACTGGAATAACATATAAAGATAAAGCCTCGTGCGATGGCCGGGAATCGAACCCGGGTCAACTGCTTGGAAGGCAGCTATGCTCAGCACTATACCACCATCGCGATATGATGTATAGTGACAAATATTATAATTCATAGCGATACACTGGAATAACATATAAAGATAAAGTCTCGTGCGATGGCCGGGAATCGAACCCGGGTCAACTGCTTGGAAGACAGCTATGCTCACCACTATACCACCATCGCGATATGATGTACAGTGACAAATATTATAATTCATAGCGATACACTGGAATAACATATAAAGATAAAGTCTCGTGCGATGGCCGGGAATCGAACCCGGGGCAACTGCTTGGAAGGCAGCTATGCTCACCACTATACCACCATCGCGATATGATGTATAGTGACAAATATTATAATTTATAGCGATACACTGGAATAACATATAAAGATACAGTCTCGTGCGATGGCCGGGAATCGAACCCGGGTCAACTGCTTGGAAGGCAGCTATGCTCACCACTATACCACCATCGCGATATGATATATAGTGACAAATATTATAATTCATAGCGATACACTGGAATAACATATAAAGATAAAGTCTCGTGCGATGGCCGGGAATTGAACCCGGGTCAACTGCTTGGAAGGCAGCTACGCTCACCACTATACCACCATCGCGATATGTTATATGGTATTATATATTATAATTCATAGCGATACACTGGAATAACATATAAAGATACAGTCCCGTGCGATGGCCGGGAATCGAACCCGGGTCAACTGCTTGGAAGGCAGCTATGCTCACCACTATACCACCAACGCGATATGTTGTATAGTGACGAATATTATAATTCATAGCGATACACTGGAATAACATATAAAGATAAAGTCTCGTGCGATGGCCGGGTTCGATCCCGGGTCAAATGCTTGGAAGGCACCTATGCTCACCACTATACCACCATCGCGATATGATGTATAGTGACAAATATTATAATTTATAGCGATACACTGGAATAACATATAAAGAAACAGTCTCGTTCGATGGCCGGGAATAGAAAACAGGTCAACTGCTTGGAAGGCAGCTATGCTCACCACTATACCACCAACGCGATATGTTGTATAGTGACCAATATTATAATTCATAGCGATACACTGGAATAACATATAAAGATAAAGTCTCGTACGATGGCCGGGTTCGAACCCGGGTCAAATGCTTGGAAGGCAGCTATGCTCACCACTATACCACCATCGCGTTATGATAAATAGTGACAAATATTATAATTCATAGCGATACACTGGAATAACATATAAAGATACAGTCTCGTTCGATGGCCGGGAATAGAAACCGGGTCAACTGCTTGGAAGGCAGCTATGCTCACCACTATACCACCATCGCGATATGATGAATGGTGACAAATATAATGATTCATAGCGATACACTGGAATAACATATAAAGATACAGTCCCTTGCGATGGCGGGTAATCGAACCCGGGTCAACTGCTTGGAAGGTAGCTATGCTTACCACTATACCACCATCGCAATATGATGTATAGTGACAAATATTGTGATTCATAGCGATACACTGGAATAACATATAAAGATACAGTCCCGTGCGATGGCCGGGAATCGAACCCGGTCAACTGCTTGTAAGGCAGCTATGCTCACCACCTTACCACCATCGCGATATGATGTGTAAGACAAATATTATAATTCATAGCGATACACTGGAATAACATATAAAGATACAGTCTCGTGCGATGGCCGAGAATCGAACCCGGGTCAACTGCTTGGAAGGGAGCTATGCTCACCACTATACCACCATTGCGTTATGATGTATAGTGACAAATATTATAATTCATAGCGATACACTGGAATAACATATAAAGATACAGTCTCGTGCGATGGCCGGGAATCGAAACCTGGTCAACTGCTTGGAAGGCAGCTATGCTCACCACTATACCACCATCGCGATATGTTGTATAGTGACAAATATTATAATTGATAGCGATACACTGGAATAACATATAAAGATACAGTCTCGTGCGATGGCCGGGAATCGAACCAAGGTCAACTGCTTGGAAGGCAGCTATGCTTACCACTATACCACCATCGCGATATGATGTATAGTGACAAATATTATAATTCATAGCGAAACACTGGAATAACATATAAAGATAAAGTCTCGTGCGATGGCCGGGAATCGAACCCGGGTCAACTGCTTGGAAGGTAGCTATGCTTACCACTATACCACCATCGCAATATGGTGTATAGTGACAAATATTATAATTCATAGCGATACACTGGAATAACATATAAAGATAAAGTCTCGTGCAATGGCCGGGAATCGAACCCGGGTCAACTGCTTGGAAGGTAGCTATGCTTACCACTATACCACCATCGCGATATGTAATATTGTGACAAATATCATAATTCATAACGATACACTGGAATAACATGTAAAGTCTCGGGCGATGTTTGGGAATCAAACCCGGGTCAACTGCTTGGAAGGCAGCTACGCTCACATCTATACCACCATCGCAATATGATATATAGTGACAAATATTATAATTCATAGCGATACACTGGAATAACATATAAAGATAAAGTCTCGTGCGATGGCCGGGAATCGAACCCGGGTCAACTGCTTGGAAGGCAGCTATGCTCACCACTATACCACCATCGCAATATGATGTAAAGTGACAAATATTATGATTCATAGCGATACACTGGAATAAAATATAAAGATACAGTCCCGTGCGATGGCAGGGAATCGAACCCGGGTCAACTGCTTGGAAGGCAGCTATGCTCACCACTATACCACCATCGCGATATGATTTTTAATGAAAAATATTATGATTCATAGCGATACACTAGAATAACATATAAAGATAAAGTATCGTGTGATGGCAGGGAAGCGAACCCGGGTCGACTGCTTGGAATCCAGCTATGCTTACCACTATACCACCATCGCAATATGATGTATAGTGACAAATTTTATGATTCATAGCGATTTACTGGAATAACACATTAAGATAAAGTCTCGTGCGATGGCAGGGAAACGAACCCGGTACAACTGCTTGGAAGGCAGCTATGCTCAACACTATACCACCATTGCGATATGATGTTTAGTGACAAAAATTATAATTTATAGCGATACCCTAGAATAACATATAAAGATAAAGTCTCGTGCGATGGCCGGGAATCGAACCCGGGTCAACTGCTTGGAAGGCAGCTATGCTCACCACTTTACCACCTTCGCGATATGATGCATAGTGACAAATATTATGATTCAAAGCGATACACTGGAATAACATATAAAGATACAGTCCCGTGCGATGGCCGGGAATCGAACCCGGGTCAACTGCTTGGAAGGCTGCTATGATCACCACTATACCACCATCGCAATATTATTTATAGTAACAAATATTATGATTCATAGCGATACACTGGAATAACATATAAAGATACAGTCCCGTGAGATGGCCGGGAATCGAACCCGGGTCAACTGCTTGGAAGGCAGCTATGCTCACCACTATACAAACATCGCAATAGGATGCATAGTGACAAATATTATGATTCATAGCGATACACTAGAATAACATATAAAGATAAAGTCTCGTGCGATGGCCGGGAATTGAACCCGGGTCAACTGCTAGGAAGTCAGCTATGCTTACCACTATACCACCATCGCAATATAATTAATAGTGACAAATATTATGTTTCATAGCGATACACTGGAATAACATATTAAGATACATTCCCGGGCGATGGCCGGGAATCGAACCCGATCAATTGCTTGGAAGGCAGCTATGCTCACCACTATACCAATATTGCGATATGATATATAGTGACTAATATTATAATTCATAGCGATACACTGGAATAATATATGAAGATACTGTCTCGTGCGATGGCCGGGAATCGAAACCTGGTCAACTGCTTGGAAGGCAGCTATGCTCACCACTATACCACCATCGCGATATGTTGTATAGTGACAAATATTATAATTGATAGCGATACACTGGAATAACATATAAAGATACAGTCTCGTGCGATGGCCGGGAATCGAACCAAGGTCAACTGCTTGGAAGGCAGCTATGCTTACCACTATACCACCATCGCGATATGATGTATAGTGACAAATATTATAATTCATAGCGAAACACTGGAATAACATATAAAGATAAAGTCTCGTGCGATGGCCGGGAATCGAACCCGGGTCAACTGCTTGGAAGGTAGCTATGCTTACCACTATACCACCATCGCAATATGGTGTATAGTGACAAATATTATAATTCATAGCGATACACTGGAATAACATATAAAGATAAAGTCTCGTGCAATGGCCGGGAATCGAACCCGGGTCAACTGCTTGGAAGGTAGCTATGCTTACCACTATACCACCATCGCGATATGTAATATTGTGACAAATATCATAATTCATAACGATACACTGGAATAACATGTAAAGTCTCGGGCGATGTTTGGGAATCAAACCCGGGTCAACTGCTTGGAAGGCAGCTACGCTCACATCTATACCACCATCGCAATATGATATATAGTGACAAATATTATAATTCATAGCGATACACTGGAATAACATATAAAGATAAAGTCTCGTGCGATGGCCGGGAATCGAACCCGGGTCAACTGCTTGGAAGGCAGCTATGCTCACCACTATACCACCATCGCAATATGATGTAAAGTGACAAATATTATGATTCATAGCGATACACTGGAATAAAATATAAAGATACAGTCCCGTGCGATGGCAGGGAATCGAACCCGGGTCAACTGCTTGGAAGGCAGCTATGCTCACCACTATACCACCATCGCGATATGATTTTTAATGAAAAATATTATGATTCATAGCGATACACTAGAATAACATATAAAGATAAAGTATCGTGTGATGGCAGGGAAGCGAACCCGGGTCGACTGCTTGGAATCCAGCTATGCTTACCACTATACCACCATCGCAATATGATGTATAGTGACAAATTTTATGATTCATAGCGATTTACTGGAATAACACATTAAGATAAAGTCTCGTGCGATGGCAGGGAAACGAACCCGGTACAACTGCTTGGAAGGCAGCTATGCTCAACACTATACCACCATTGCGATATGATGTTTAGTGACAAAAATTATAATTTATAGCGATACCCTAGAATAACATATAAAGATAAAGTCTCGTGCGATGGCCGGGAATCGAACCCGGGTCAACTGCTTGGAAGGCAGCTATGCTCACCACTTTACCACCTTCGCGATATGATGCATAGTGACAAATATTATGATTCAAAGCGATACACTGGAATAACATATAAAGATACAGTCCCGTGCGATGGCCGGGAATCGAACCCGGGTCAACTGCTTGGAAGGCTGCTATGATCACCACTATACCACCATCGCAATATTATTTATAGTAACAAATATTATGATTCATAGCGATACACTGGAATAACATATAAAGATACAGTCCCGTGAGATGGCCGGGAATCGAACCCGGGTCAACTGCTTGGAAGGCAGCTATGCTCACCACTATACAAACATCGCAATAGGATGCATAGTGACAAATATTATGATTCATAGCGATACACTAGAATAACATATAAAGATAAAGTCTCGTGCGATGGCCGGGAATTGAACCCGGGTCAACTGCTAGGAAGTCAGCTATGCTTACCACTATACCACCATCGCAATATAATTAATAGTGACAAATATTATGTTTCATAGCGATACACTGGAATAACATATTAAGATACATTCCCGGGCGATGGCCGGGAATCGAACCCGATCAATTGCTTGGAAGGCAGCTATGCTCACCACTATACCAATATTGCGATATGATATATAGTGACTAATATTATAATTCATAGCGATACACTGGAATAATATATGAAGATACTGTCTCGTGCGATGGCCGGGAATCGAATCCGGGTCGTCTGCTTGGAAGGCAGCTATGCTTACCACTATACCACAATCGCAATATGATGTTTAGTGACAAATATTATGATTCATAGCGATACACTAGAATAACATATAAAGATAAAGTCTCCTGCGATAGCCGGGAATCGATCTCGGGTCAACTGCTTGGAAGGAAGCTATGCTCACCACTATACCACCATCGCGATATGATAGATAGTGACAAATTTTATGATACATAGCGATACACTGGAATAACATATAAAGACACAGTCCCGTGCGATGGCCGGGAATCGAACCCGGGTCAACTTCTTGGAAGGCAGCTATGCTTACCACTATACCACCATCGCGTTATGATATATAGTGACAAATATTATAATTCATAGCGATACACTGGAATAATATATGAAGATACAGTCTCGTGCGATGGCCGGGAATCGAACCCGGGTCAACTGCTTGGAAGGCAGCTATGCTCACCACTATACCACCATCGCGATATGATGTATAGTGACCAATATTATAATTCATAGCGATACACTGGAATAACATATAAAGATACAGTCTCGTGCGATGGCCGGGAATCGAACCCGGGTCAGCTGCTTGGAAGGCAGCTATGCTCACCACTATACCACCATCGCGTTATGATGTATAGTGACAAATATTATAATTCATAGCGATACACTGGAATAACATATAAAGATACAGTCTCGTGCGATGGCCGGGAATCGAAACCGGGTCAACTGCTTGGAAGGCAGCTATGCTCACCACTATACCACCATCGCGATATGATGTAAAGTGACAAATATTATAATTCATAGCGATACACTGGAATAACATATAAAGATACAGTCTCGTGCGATGGCCGGGAATCGAACCCGGGTCAACTGCTTGGAAGGCAGCTATGCTCACCACTATACCACCATCGCGATATGATGTAAAGTGACAAATATTATAATTCATAGCGATACACTGGAATAACATATAAAGATACAGTCTCGTGCGATGGCCGGGAATCGAACCCGGGTCAACTGCTTGGAAGGCAGCTATGCTCACCACTATACCACCATCGCGATTTGATGTACAGTGACAAATATTATAATTCATAGCGATACACTGGAATAACATATAAAGATACAGTCTCGTGCGATGGCCGGGAATCGAACCCGGGTCAACTGCTTGGAAGGCAGCTATGCTCACCACTATACCACCATCGCGATATGATATATAGTGACAAATATTATATTTCATAGCGATACACTGGAATAACATATAAAGATAAAGTCTCGTGCGATGGCCGGGAATCGAACCCGGGTCAACTGCTTGGAAGGCAGCTATGCTCACCACTGTACCACCATCGCGATATGATGTTAAGTGACAAATATTATAATTCATAGCGATACACTGGAATAACATATAAAGATACAGTCTCGTGCGATGGCGGGGAATCGAACCCGGGTCAACTGCTTGGAAGGCAGCTATGCTCACCACTATACCACCAACGCGATATGTTGTATAGTGACCAATATTATAATTCATAGCGATACACTGGAATAACATATAAAGATACAGTCCCGTGCGATGGCCGGGAATCGAACCCGGGTCAAATGCTTGGTAGGCAGCTATGCTCACCACTATACCACCATCGCGATATGATATATAGTGACAAATATTATAATTCATAGCGATACACTGGAATAACATATAAAGATACAGTCTCGTGCGATGGCCGGGAATCGAACCCGGGTCAACTGCTTGGAAGGCAGCTATGCTCACCACTATACCACCATCGCGATATGATGTATAGTGACAAATATTATAATTCATAGCGAAACACTGGAATAACATATAAAGATAAAGTCTCGTGCGATGGCCGGGAATCGAACCCGGGTCAACTGCTTGGAAGGTAGCTATGCTTACCACTATACCACCATCGCAATATGGTGTATAATGACAAATATTGTGATTCATAGCGATACACTGGAATAACATATATAGATACAGTCCCGTGCGATGGCCGGGAATCGAACCCGGGTCAACTGCTTGGAAGGCAGCTATGCTCACCACTATACCACCATCGCGATATGATGTATAGTGACAAATATTATAATTCATAGCGATACACTGGAATAACATATAAAGATAAAGTCTCGTGCGATGGCCGGGAATCGAACCCGGGTCCACTGCTTGGAAGGCAGCTATGCTCACCACTATACCACCATCGCGATACGATGTGTAGTGACAAATATTGTGATTCATAGCGATACACTGGAATAACATATATAGATACAGTCCCGTGCGATGGCCGGGAGTCGAACCCGGGTCAACTGCTTGGAAGGCAGCTATGCTCACCACTATACCACCATCGCGATATGATGTATAGTGACAAATATTATAATTCATAGCGAAACACTGGAATAACATATAAAGTCTCGTGCGATGGCCGGGAATCGAACCCGTGTCAACTGCTTGGAAGGTAGCTATGCTTACCACTATACCACCATCGCAATATGTTGTTTAGTGACAAATATTGTGATTCATAGCGATACACTGGAATAACATATAAAGATACAGTCTCGTGCGATGGCCGGGAATCGAACCCGGGTCAACTGCTTGGAAGGCAGCTATGCTCACCACTATACCACCATCGCGATATGATGTATAGTGACAAATATTATAATTCATAGCGATACACTGGAATAACATATAAAGGTAAAGTCTCGTGCGATGGCCGGGAATCGAACCCGGATCAACTGCTTGGAAGGCAGCTATGCTCACCACTATACCACCATCGCGATATGATGCATGGTGACAAATATAATTATTCATAGCGATACACTGGAATAACATATAAAGATACAGTCCCGTGCGATGGCCGGGAATCAAACCCGGTCAACCCTTGGAAGGCAGCTATGCTTACCACTATACCACCATCGCAATATGATGTATAGTGACCAATATTATAATTCATAGCGATACACTGGAATAACATATAAAGATAAAGTCTCGTGCGATGGCCGGGAATCGAACCCGGGTCCACTGCTTGGAAGGCAGCTATGCTCACCACTATACCACCATCGCGATACGATGTGTAGTGACAAATATTGTGATTCATAGCGATACACTGGAATAACATATATAGATACAGTCCCGTGCGATGGCCGGGAGTCGAACCCGGGTCAACTGCTTGGAAGGCAGCTATGCTCACCACTATACCACCATCGCGATATGATGTATAGTGACAAATATTATAATTCATAGCGAAACACTGGAATAACATATAAAGTCTCGTGCGATGGCCGGGAATCGAACCCGTGTCAACTGCTTGGAAGGTAGCTATGCTTACCACTATACCACCATCGCAATATGTTGTTTAGTGACAAATATTGTGATTCATAGCGATACACTGGAATAACATATAAAGATACAGTCTCGTGCGATGGCCGGGAATCGAACCCGGGTCAACTGCTTGGAAGGCAGCTATGCTCACCACTATACCACCATCGCGATATGATGTATAGTGACAAATATTATAATTCATAGCGATACACTGGAATAACATATAAAGGTAAAGTCTCGTGCGATGGCCGGGAATCGAACCCGGGTCAACTGCTTGGAAGGCAGCTATGCTCACCACTATACCACCATCGCGATATGATGCATGGTGACAAATATAATTATTCATAGCGATACACTGGAATAACATATAAAGATACAGTCCCGTGCGATGGCCGGGAATCGAACCCGGTCAACTGCTTGGAAGGCAGCTATGCTCACCACTATACCACCATCGCGATATGATGTATAGTGACAAATATTATAATTCATAGCGATACACTGGAATAACATATAAAGATAAAAATCTCGTGCGATGGCCAGGAATCGAACCTGGGTCCACTGCTTGGAAGGCAGCTATGCTCACCACTATACAACCATCGCGATATGATGTATAGTGACAAATATTATAATTCATAGCGATACACTGGAATGACATATAAAGATAAAGTCTCGTGCGAGGGCCGGGAATCGAACCCGGGTCCACTGCTTGGAAGGCAGCTATGCTCACCGCTATACCACCATCGCGATACGATGTGTAGTGACAAATATTATAATTCATAGCGATACACTGGAATAACATATAAAGATACAGTCTCGTGCGATGGCTGGGAATCGAAACCGGGTCAACTGCTTGGAAGGCAGCTATGCTCACCACTATACCACCATCGCAATATGATTTATAGTGACAAATATTGTGATTCATAGCGATACACTGGAATAACATATAAAGAAACAGTCCCGTGCGATGGCCGGGAATCGAACCCGATCAATTGCTTGGAAGGCAGCTATGCTCACCACTATACCACCATCGCGATATGATGTATAGTGACAAATATTATAATTCATAGCGATACACTGGAATAACATATAAAGATAAAGTCTCATGCGATGGCCGGGAATCGAACCCGGGTCAACTGCTTGGAAGGCAGCTATGCTCACCACTATACCACCATCGCGATATGATGTTAAGTGACAAATATTATAACTCATAGCGATACACAGGAATAACATATAAAGATACAGTCTCGTACGATGGCCGGGAATCGAACCCGGTCAACTGCTTGGAAGGCAGCTATGCTTACCACTATACCACCATTGCAATATGATGTACAATGACCAATATTATAATTCATAACGATACACTGGAATAACATATAAAGATACAGTCTCGTGCGATGGCCTGGAATCGAACCCGGGTCAACTGCTTGGAAGGCACCTATGCTCACCACTATACCCCCCTCGCGATTGATGTATAGTGACAAATATTATAATTCATAGCGATACACTGGAATAACATATAAAGATACAGTCCCGTGCGATGGCCGGGAATCGAACCCTTGTCAACTGCTTGGAAGGCACTTTGCTCACCACTATACCACCATCGCGATTGATGTATAGTGACAAATATTATAATTAATAGCGATACACTGGAATAACATATAAAGATACAGTCTCGTGCGATGGCCGGGAATCGAACCCTTATCAACTGCTTGGAAGGCAGCTTTGCTCACCACTATACCACCATCGCGATATGATGTGTAGTGACAAATATTATAACTCATAGCGATACACAGGAATAACATATAAAGATACAGTCTCGTGCGATGGCCGGGAATCGAACCCGGTCAACTGCTTGGAAGGCAGCTATGCTCACCACTATACCACCATCGCGATATGATGTATAGTTACAAATATTATAATTCATAGCGATACACTGGAATAACATATAAAGATACAGTCTCGTGCGATGGCCTGGAATCGAACCCGGGTCAACTGCTTGGAAGGCAGCTATGCTCACCACTATACCCCCATCGCGATTGATGTATAGTGACAAATATTATAATTCATAGCGATACACTGGAATAACATATAAAGATACAGTCTGGTGCGATGGCCGGGAATCGAACCCTTGTCAACTGCTTGGAAGGCAGCTTTGCTCACCACTATACCACCATCGCGATTGATGTATAGTGATAAATATTATAATTCATAGCGATACACTGGAATAACATATAAAGATACAGTCTCGTGCGATGGCCGGGAATCGAACCCTTGTCAACTGCTTGGAAGGCAGCTATGCTCACCACTATACCACCATCGCGATATGATGTATAGTTACAAATATTATAATTCATAGCGATACACTGGAATAACATATAAAGATAAAGTCTCGTGCGATGGCCGGGAATCGAACCCGGGTCAACTACTTGGAAGGCAGCTATGCTCACCACTATACCACCATCGCGATATGATGTATAGTGACAAATATTATAATTCATAGCGATACACTGGAATAACATATAAAGATACAGTCCCGTGCGATGGCTGGGAATCGAACCCGGGTCAACTGCTTGGAAGGCAGCTATGCTCACCACTATACCACCATCGCGATGTGATATATAGTGACAAATATTATAATTCATAGCGATACACTGGAATAACATATAAAGATAAAGTCTCGTGCGTTGGCCGGGAATCGAACCCTTGTCAACTGCTTGGAAGGCAGCTTTTTTTTTTTTTTTTTTTAAACGAGATTGAGCGCCGGGGATGGTATTCGAACCCACGCGGGCAATGCCCAATGGATTAGCAGTCCATCTTTTTTTTTTATTAAAATTTTTATTTTGTTACATGCATTATTGCACAGTGTTAATATTTAAAACAAATTTAAGAATTTAAACCTACGTACATCCAGCAATGTTATATATATGTGAAGCAGTGTTATTAAAAGCATTACACAATTGAAGTTAGAAACAACATGAAAAATAAATAAGCAAAATATCATTGATAAAAAATCCTCAGTTATAGAAAATAATAACTACTGCAAATACAACAAAATACACATTTCAATAAAGTACTTTAAATATTAATGACCATAAGGATATCTCGAAGATTATTGACCCCTCATATGTTACGAAAAATATCTATTGCGGCCGTACAACCTGGCTTATGAGTAGCCATTGCACGCGGTACCGAGCCTCAGTTTTTATGAGAGCACGAAAACGGGAAAAAAGCGTACGCTTATTGGTTATCTGCCCCAAATTGTACAAACAACGATTACTCCAAATGGCTTCTTTGGCAATAGCAGTTAATATGGACGCGACCTCCCAATGCTCTTTAGAGTCCGCAGTTTTAGGCTTGAGTCCAAAGACGATATAACGCGTCCACATGTCCTTTTCACCAAAAAGCGTGTACAGCGACAACACTGAAGAAAATAACCAATCGAGCCATTCGTGCGTATCTTGACATTCCAAAAATAAATGCGAAACTGTCTCCTTTTCAATGCCACAAAGCGGGCACTGATCATCGTCTGTTATGCCGGCGCGAAATAGCCGCTGCTTGACCATGAACCCCATATGATACACTCGGAGATTCATACTTGACAAACGGGGACCCAACGTAGAATTGACAAGTGATGGAACCCGGAACTTCTGTAAAGGGCCCCCGAAGTAAGCCCGCCAACGTTCTTCACCATTCGATTCCGGAATCGGGTTTACGGCATTGAAAGTTTTGGAAATTGACGTAGATGTAATTTTGTCCAATTCCACAGAGATCCCTGTGTCCGCGACTAGCGCGAACGTTGGCCGTGTCTCAAGCTCGTAGACCTCTTTACTATGTATCACTCGATGTACCGCGGGAGGGAGAGAATCTTTGATCCTTTGAAAAATTTGCAACAACCGACGGCGACCGATTCCGGAATCTGCGGTCAATTCCAAAAAGGCTTCATATGGAAGAAACCCCAGGATGACCTCGTAGCAAATATCTTTCAGGTAGACCACGCCACAAGAAGCAAGAAGACGCCGCTCAGCCAAAGAAATGTTCATGATTAAAAGATTTGAGTTATAAAATAGGGGCTCCATAATAGGGTTGGTCAAAGGAACCAAGGTCCATCGCGTGAGAGCCAAGAACTCTTTCCAAGCCAATAACATTGATCCATGGCGTTTCGGCATAGCGCAAAGCAGACGACGTTCAATTCTAATCCGTAGCATTGAGAGACCCTGACGAAGTCCGCCGCCATATTCGTCAAAGAACCGAGACGCAACGCATGCGACATGCGAAGGCTTGGACCCGGTAGCGAGCTGCAAACATTCCTTCAGACGAAGTACCTTCTGTTTGATCCGAAGATTGATTAATCCAAACCCGCCTTGACTCTTATGGCGAGTTAAGGTTTCGTACGATATAGAATGTGGGCGATCCTTCCAAATAAAATCCAACATGAGCCGCTTAAAATCAGAGAACCAGCGGTCCGGTAAATCAAAAACCTCCAGCATATGCCACAATATCGACGCTCCTAACACGTTAATGATAATGACTTTCCCAAAAATGGTCAGACTACGACCCTTCCAAACGTGTAGGACATTTTTAAATTTTTCATACCGGCCCTCCCAGTTCATCGTGGCAACGACGTCATGGTCATAGCCCAAGGTTACGCCCAATACCTTTATTGAACGGGTGCTAATAACAAGCCCAGCCACAGTCTGGTCCGCGTGAAATCGCAAGGAGCCGAGCCAACAACCAGAACTTTTTGCAAGATTGATGGCAGCTCCCGAAGACTGGCAATAAAGTTCAATATCCTCCAAAAGGTAAGTAACATCCCTAGGCCCAGTGACGAGAATGGAAGTGTCATCAATATGTTGAAACACCACAGGGGACGGTGTTAAGTCCGTGAGCATTATCCGACATATACGTTTGTCCGTTTCGAGTAAGGCGCAAAAAGGTTCAGATGATAGAACGTACAGCAAAGGACTGAGCGGACACCCTTGACGAACCGAGCGGCTAATGACAAAAGAATCGGTAACATATCCATGAAGCTTAATAGCTGTCTTGGCGCCAACTAAAAACATCTGAATCCAAGCGCGGAAGCGTGCGCCGAAACCAAAGGCTTCTAAGATTGCAAATAGATACGGCCATTCCACCCGATCGAACGCTTTTAACAAATCGAGTTGAAGAAAAATCCCTGGCCTATTTTCCATTTTTAAAAACTCCATGACATCAGACAGAAAACGGGGAGTATCGGAAATGGTACGCCCACGAATGCCACCAGTTTGACACGATGACGTAATTAAAGGTAAAAGCGGCGAAACACGGCGAGTAAAAACCTTAGCAAGGAGTTTCCTATCGCCATTCAATAGGGTAATTGGCCTCCAATTTTTCAGAAGAGTCAAATCCCCCGATTTAGGCAACAAAACCACCATCCCTTCTCGCATGCTATTCGGCAAAAGGCCACGGGCTTCGCATTCGGCAACCAAGCGCATAAAGTCATCTTTAATTAGAGGGATAAAGAAACGCAGGAACTCATTGGTAAAGCCATCTCTACCGGGGGCCTTCCCTCCGGTCAAATTAGTTAACTCCGTGTAAATGTCGCTCCAGGTCACGACGGCTTCGCGGAATCGCGGTCACCTTCAGTAAGCCTCCCTGATATTAAATTCTTCAAATTGTCAGTAGCGGCTTGAGACGTAACGCCTCGTGTATACAACTCCGAATAAAAACGGAACACTTCCTCCCTTATTAACGCAGGATCTTTGATAATCGCCCCCGAAGGGAGAGTCAGAGAAGTCATTTGACGTTGACGCTGACGAAATTTCTCCAGCCGCAAAAAATACTGAGTGGGGCGTTCCCCCAAATCTCTCCACTCCAACCTCGAACGAACTAATGCACCCTGCAAATCGTTATCTTCCATATCTCGTAATTTACTCGTTACCGCAGCTATTTCGTCTAAAATCGTATCTGTTTTTAATGGCGAATCTTGTAGGTCTCGAAGCCTATTTTGTAAGTCCGCCCATACAGCCCGCTTCATCAACGCTTTGTGACGCCCGTAAAAAATGCAGTACTCCCGTATTTTAACTTTTAAAGCATCATACCACTCAAAGATATCGGTTAAATAACAAGGCCAAGAATAACTATTTTTAACTGTCCGCTCGATGGCCGTGCAAAAAAGTGCGTCTTCTAAAAAAGTAGAATTAAAACTCCAAGTTCCGGACCCCCTAAGAATACCACTAGGTTCAAAAATCAGAGAAACACCCTTATGGTCAGAGAAACTACAAAAAACATGCATACACTTTGAAATATTATATACGTCTGAATGTAAAGCAAAAAAATAATCAATTCGAGAACTCACAAAGTTACCAAAAACCACCCCCGATCGCGTATAATCGAATGTTTTTTTATGTTGCAACCGCCAAATGTCTACCAACGAGAGATAAGAGACCCAGCGATGAAGATTCGTCATTCCACTCACCGTAATCTTGGCAGGCGACCGCCGATCAAAAACTCGAGAAACAATATCATTAAAATCACCGCCCAATAGCGGACGATTTAACACACGAACAATGGGAATTAAATTTTGCATAAAAATAGATCTATTGACCGCATCGGTTGGGGCATAAACAGAACCTAAATCAACTTTCTCGCCTTCAATTTCAGCGGAAATAAAAATATACCGGCCCTCGTTAGAACTTATCAAATTACATTCTTTAAAATCAAGTAACCGCGAAATACAAATTGCCACACCGCAAAACTTGGTGTCCAAGTTCAAGTCCACGTAGACCGCACCCGAAAAAAAAGTCCGAAAAGTACTTACATGAGACGCCTCCCAATGAGTCTCTTGCAACAACAACACATCATAATGCTTCGCCCACAAAACCAACTTTCGCATCTTCTCTACATCGCGCAAACCGCCTACATTAATCGTCAGAATTTTCACCGGCATTTGGATTCTAATTAATTTGGGTCCATTGACCCGAAGGCAACTTCTGAAATATCTTGTGCGGAGGACCTGTAGACGGATTAGTAGCTGAATCGGTGTCACCAGATGAGATCCGGTGCTTGGAACCCCTTTGAGCTTCACCAGTCGGTTTGACGCGGCCCACTTGGTCGGCGCCCATTCCCTGAGACATCGGCGTTGCGTTAGGAGTGGCAATATGAACGTCTTCATGTCCGGCACCCAATAAACCAGGACCATCGACGGCATCCTTACGACCCTCAGCGAATTGATCAATCGATCCCCCCGCGACAATGACAGGGGGTTGTCCACGCTCCTGTCCCTTCATCTCCACTGCAGGGCGTTCCCAAGTAGGGCAATTACGCACAGCATGACCTTGTGTTTTACATTTACGGCAAATAAATTGAGGGCAATCCTTATATAAATGATCGGATGCTAGACACATATTACAGACTTTAACTTGCGATTCATGAGTGACACGGTAAGAATTTTCTCTATTTAAGACATCCGGAACTCGAAGACTGTAAGGTAACGCTGATTTACCTTCCGGGAGCGTCAAACGGACTGATCGGATACCACAATAGAACCCGGCTTTTTCCCGCCACGAAATCGTACCTCTGACTTCGCAGCCCATCATCGTCAACTTCGCCAGCAACGCCTCATCAGTAACATAATCCGGAAGGCCGAAAAAATTTGCCGTAACAGTTTTTTTGGTGACGCTCGAAATCGCATAAGTAATGCTGTCTACCTCCAACCCAGTGTCAATCGCATCATTAATCAAAGTTTCAGACGAAAATACCAAAATGTAGACGCCCGTGGACGGAACAACAGATTTCACCGCATCCAAACCATATTGAATTTTCACCGCCTCCGCAACATCGTCAAACTTCGGTAATTTTCCTTCAAAATCCACAAAAACCGACCGTTTAATAATATCCATCCTGGATCAGAAGACCCAGGAGGGGAATCACCCGCAAGAAACCGAAACTAGATAAAAAGGTTTTAACAGAGAAGAAAAAAAACTTGAACTAAAATAACACCTTAAAGGCGGCAAACAGGCTTAGCGAAAACGGAGCGAAAAAAGACGAACCGTTCACAACCAAACCTAGCAGCGACCCCATTGGAAGGCAGCTTTGCTCACCACTATACCACCATCGCGATTGATGTATAGTGACAAATATTATAATTCATAGCGATACACTGGAATAACATATAAAGATACAGTCCCGTGCGATGGCTGGTAATCGAACCCGGGTCAACTGCTTGGAAGGTAGCTATGCTTACCACTATACCACCATCGCAATATGATGTATAGTGACAAATATTGTGATTCATAGCGATACACTGGAATAACATATAAAGAAACAATCCCGTGCGATGGCCGGGAATCGAACCCGGTCAATTGCTTGGAAGGCAGCTATGCTCACCACTATACCACCATCGCGATATGATGTATAGTGACAAATATTATAATTCATAGCGATACACTGGAATAACATATAAAGATAAAGTTTCGTGCGATGGCCGGGAATCGAACCCGGGTTCACTGCTTGGAAGGCAGCTATGCTCACCACTATACCACCATCGCGATATGATGTATAGTGACAAATATTATGTTTCATAGCGATACACTGGAATAACATGTTAAGATACAGTCTCGTGCGATGGCCAGGAATCGAACCCGGGTCAACTGCTTGGAAGGCAGCTATGCTCACCACTATACCAATATCGCGTTATGATATATAGTGACAAATATTATAATTCATAGCGATACACAGGAATAATATATGAAGATACAGTCTCGTGCGATGGCCGGGAATCGAACCCGGGTCAACTGCTTGGAAGGCAGCTATGCTCACCACTATACCACCATCGCGATATGAAGTATAGTGACCAATATTATAATTCATAGCGATACACTGGAATAACATATAAAGATACAGTCTCGTGCGATGGCCGGGAATCGAACCCGGGTCAGCTGCTTGGAAGGCAGCTATGCTCACCACTATACCACCATCGCGTTATGATGTATAGTGACAAATATTATAATTCATAGCGATACACTGGAATAACATATAAAGATACAGTCTCGTGCGATGGCCGGGAATCGAAACCGGGTCAACTGCTTGGAAGGCGGCTATGCTCACCACTAAACCTCCATCGCGATATGATGTAAAGTGACAAATATTATAATTCATAGCGATACACTGGAATAACATATAAAGAAACAGTCTCGTGCGATGGCCGGGAATCGAACCCGGGTCAACTGCTTGGAAGGCAGCTATGCTCACCACTATACCACCATCGCGATATGATATATAGTGACAAATATTATAATTCATAGCGATACACTGGAATAACATATAAAGATAAAGTCTCGTGCGATGGCCGGGAATCGAACCCGGGTCAACTGCTTGGAAGGCAGCTATGCTCACCACTATACCACCATCGCGATATGATGTATAGTGACAAATATTATAATTCATAGCGATACACTGGAATAACATATAAAGATACAGTCCCGTGCGATGGCCGGGAATCGAACCCGGGTCAACTGCTTGGAAGGCAGCTATGCTCACCACTATACCACCAACGCGATATGTTATATAGTGACCAATATTATAATTCCTAGCGATACACTGGAATAACATATAAAGATACCGTCCCGTGCGATGGCCGGGAATCGAACCCGGGTCAACTGCTTGGAAGGCAGCTATGCTCACCACTATACCACCATCGCGATATGATATATAGTGACAAATATTATAATTCATAGCGATACACTGGAATAACATATAAAGATACAGTCTCGTGCGATGGCCGGGAATCGAACCCGGGTCAACTGCTTGGAAGGCAGCTATGCTCACCACTATACCACCATCGCGATATGATACATAGTGACAAATATTATGATTCATAGCGATACACTAGAATAACATATAAAGATAAAGTCTCGTGCGATGGCCGGGAATCGAACCCGGGTCAACTGCTTGGAAGGCAGCTATGCTCACCACTATACCACCAACGCGATATGTTGTATAGTGACCAATATTATAATTCATAGCGATACACTGGAATAACATATAAAGATACAGTCCCGTGCGATGGCCGGGAATCGAACCCGGGTCAACTGCTTGGAAGGCAGCTATGCTCACCACTATACCACCATCGCGATATGATACATAGTGACAAATATTATGATTCATAGCGATACACTAGAATAACATATAAAGATAAAGTCTCGTGCGATGGCCGGGAATCGAACCCGGGTCAACTGCTTGGAAGGCAGTTATACTCACCACTATACCACCATCGCGATATGATATATAGTGACAAATATTATAATTCATAGCGATACACTGGAATAACATATAAAGATACAGTCTCGTGCGATGGCCGGGAATCGAACCCGGGTCAACTGCTTGGAAGGCAGCTATGCTCACCACTATACCACCAACGCGATATGTTGTATAGTGACCAATATTATAATTCATAGCGATACACTGGAATAACATATAAAGATACAGTCCCGTGCGATGGCCGGGAATCGAACCCGGGTCAACTGCTTGGAAGGCAGCTATGCTCACCACTATACCACCATCGCGATATGATACATAGTGACAAATATTATGATTCATAGCGATACACTAGAATAACATATAAAGATAAAGTCTCGTGCGATGGCCGGGAATCGAACCCGGGTCAACTGCTTGGAAGGCAGTTATACTCACCACTATACCACCATCGCGATATGATATATAGTGACAAATATTATAATTCATAGCGATACACTGGAATAACATATAAAGATACAGTCTCGTGCGATGGCCGGGAATCGAACCCGGGTCAACTGCTTGGAAGGCAGCTACGCTCACCACTATACCACCATCGCGATATGATGTATAGTGACAAATATTATAATTCATAGCGAAACACTGGAATAACATATAAAGATAAAGTCTCGTGCGATGGCCGGGAATCGAACCCGGGTCAAATGCTTGGAAGGTAGCTATGCTTACCACTATACCACCATCGCAATATGGTGTATAGTGACAAATATTGTGATTCATAGCGATACACTGGAATAACATATAAAGATACAGTCTCGTGCGATGGCCGGGAATCGAACCCGGGTCACCTGCTTGGAAGGCAGCTATGCTCACCACTATACCACCATCGCGATATGATATATAATGACAAATATTATAATTCATAGCGATACACTGGAATAACATATAAAGATACAGTCTCGTGCGATGGCCGGGAATCGAAACCGGGTCAACTGCTTGGAAGGCAGCTATGCTCACCACTAAACCTCCATCGCGATATGATGTAAAGTGACAAATATTATAATTCATAGCGATACACTGGAATAACATATAAAGAAACAGTCTCGTGCGATGGCCGGGAATCGAACCCGGGTCAACTGCTTGGAAGGCAGCTATGCTCACCACTATACCACCATCGCGATATGATATATAGTGACAAATATTATAATTCATAGCGATACACTGGAATAACATATAAAGATAAAGTCTCGTGCGATGGCCGGGAATTGAACCCGGGTCAACTGCTTGGAAGGCAGCTACGCTCACCACTATACCACCATCGCGATATGTTATATGGTATTATATATTATAATTCATAGCGATACACTGGAATAACATATAAAGATACAGTCCCGTGCGATGGCCGGGAATCGAACCCGGGTCAACTGCTTGGAAGGCAGCTATGCTCACCACTATACCACCAACGCGATATGTTGTATAGTGACGAATATTATAATTCATAGCGATACACTGGAATAACATATAAAGATAAAGTCTCGTGCGATGGCCGGGTTCGATCCCGGGTCAAATGCTTGGAAGGCACCTATGCTCACCACTATACCACCATCGCGATATGATGTATAGTGACAAATATTATAATTTATAGCGATACACTGGAATAACATATAAAGAAACAGTCTCGTTCGATGGCCGGGAATAGAAAACAGGTCAACTGCTTGGAAGGCAGCTATGCTCACCACTATACCACCAACGCGATATGTTGTATAGTGACCAATATTATAATTCATAGCGATACACTGGAATAACATATAAAGATAAAGTCTCGTACGATGGCCGGGTTCGAACCCGGGTCAAATGCTTGGAAGGCAGCTATGCTCACCACTATACCACCATCGCGTTATGATAAATAGTGACAAATATTATAATTCATAGCGATACACTGGAATAACATATAAAGATACAGTCTCGTTCGATGGCCGGGAATAGAAACCGGGTCAACTGCTTGGAAGGCAGCTATGCTCACCACTATACCACCATCGCGATATGATGAATGGTGACAAATATAATGATTCATAGCGATACACTGGAATAACATATAAAGATACAGTCCCTTGCGATGGCGGGTAATCGAACCCGGGTCAACTGCTTGGAAGGTAGCTATGCTTACCACTATACCACCATCGCAATATGATGTATAGTGACAAATATTGTGATTCATAGCGATACACTGGAATAACATATAAAGATACAGTCCCGTGCGATGGCCGGGAATCGAACCCGGTCAACTGCTTGTAAGGCAGCTATGCTCACCACCTTACCACCATCGCGATATGATGTGTAAGACAAATATTATAATTCATAGCGATACACTGGAATAACATATAAAGATACAGTCTCGTGCGATGGCCGAGAATCGAACCCGGGTCAACTGCTTGGAAGGGAGCTATGCTCACCACTATACCACCATCGCGTTATGATGTATAGTGACAAATATTATAATTCATAGCGATACACTGGAATAACATATAAAGATACAGTCTCGTGCGATGGCCGGGAATCGAACCCGGGTCAACTGCTTGGAAGGGAGCTATGCTCACCACTATACCACCATCGCGTTATGATGTATAGTGACAAATATTATAATTCATAGCGATACACTGGAATAACATATAAAGATACAGTCTCGTGCGATGGCCGGGAATCGAAACCTGGTCAACTGCTTGGAAGGCAGCTATGCTCACCACTATACCACCATCGCGATATGTTGTATAGTGACAAATATTATAATTGATAGCGATACAATGGAATAACATATAAAGATACAGTCTCGTGCGATGGCCGGGAATCGAACCAAGGTCAACTGCTTGGAAGGCAGCTATGCTTACCACTATACCACCATCGCGATATGATGTATAGTGACAAATATTATAATTCATAGCGAAACACTGGAATAACATATAAAGATAAAGTCTCGTGCGATGGCCGGGAATCGAACCCGGGTCAACTGCTTGGAAGGTAGCTATGCTTACCACTATACCACCATCGCAATATGGTGTATAGTGACAAATATTGTGATTCATAGCGATACACTGGAATAACATATAAAGATAAAGTCTCGTGCGATGGCCGGGAATCGAACCCGGGTCAACTGCTTGGAAGACAGCTATGCTTACCACTATACCACCATCGCAATATGATGTATAGTGACAAATATTGTGATTCATAGCGATACACTGGAATAACATATAAAGATACAGTCTCGTGCGATGGCCGAGAATCGAACCCGGGTCAACTGCTTGGAAGGGAGCTATGCTCACCACTATACCACCATCGCGTTATGATGTATAGTGACAAATATTATAATTCATAGCGATACACTGGAATAACATATAAAGATACAGTCTCGTGCGATGGCCGGGAATCGAACCCGGGTCAACTGCTTGGAAGGGAGCTATGCTCACCACTATACCACCATTGCGTTATGATGTATAGTGACAAATATTATAATTCATAGCGATACACTGGAATAACATATAAAGATACAGTCTCGTGCGATGGCCGGGAATCGAAACCTGGTCAACTGCTTGGAAGGCAGCTATGCTCACCACTATACCACCATCGCGATATGTTGTATAGTGACAAATATTATAATTGATAGCGATACACTGGAATAACATATAAAGATACAGTCTCGTGCGATGGCCGGGAATCGAACCAAGGTCAACTGCTTGGAAGGCAGCTATGCTTACCACTATACCACCATCGCGATATGATGTATAGTGACAAATATTATAATTCATAGCGAAACACTGGAATAACATATAAAGATAAAGTCTCGTGCGATGGCCGGGAATCGAACCCGGGTCAACTGCTTGGAAGGTAGCTATGCTTACCACTATACCACCATCGCAATATGGTGTATAGTGACAAATATTATAATTCATAGCGATACACTGGAATAACATATAAAGATAAAGTCTCGTGCAATGGCCGGGAATCGAACCCGGGTCAACTGCTTGGAAGGTAGCTATGCTTACCACTATACCACCATCGCGATATGTAATATTGTGACAAATATCATAATTCATAACGATACACTGGAATAACATGTAAAGTCTCGGGCGATGTTTGGGAATCAAACCCGGGTCAACTGCTTGGAAGGCAGCTACGCTCACATCTATACCACCATCGCAATATGATATATAGTGACAAATATTATAATTCATAGCGATACACTGGAATAACATATAAAGATAAAGTCTCGTGCGATGGCCGGGAATCGAACCCGGGTCAACTGCTTGGAAGGCAGCTATGCTCACCACTATACCACCATCGCAATATGATGTAAAGTGACAAATATTATGATTCATAGCGATACACTGGAATAAAATATAAAGATACAGTCCCGTGCGATGGCAGGGAATCGAACCCGGGTCAACTGCTTGGAAGGCAGCTATGCTCACCACTATACCACCATCGCGATATGATTTTTAATGAAAAATATTATGATTCATAGCGATACACTAGAATAACATATAAAGATAAAGTATCGTGTGATGGCAGGGAAGCGAACCCGGGTCGACTGCTTGGAATCCAGCTATGCTTACCACTATACCACCATCGCAATATGATGTATAGTGACAAATTTTATGATTCATAGCGATTTACTGGAATAACACATTAAGATAAAGTCTCGTGCGATGGCAGGGAAACGAACCCGGTACAACTGCTTGGAAGGCAGCTATGCTCAACACTATACCACCATTGCGATATGATGTTTAGTGACAAAAATTATAATTTATAGCGATACCCTAGAATAACATATAAAGATAAAGTCTCGTGCGATGGCCGGGAATCGAACCCGGGTCAACTGCTTGGAAGGCAGCTATGCTCACCACTTTACCACCTTCGCGATATGATGCATAGTGACAAATATTATGATTCAAAGCGATACACTGGAATAACATATAAAGATACAGTCCCGTGCGATGGCCGGGAATCGAACCCGGGTCAACTGCTTGGAAGGCTGCTATGATCACCACTATACCACCATCGCAATATTATTTATAGTAACAAATATTATGATTCATAGCGATACACTGGAATAACATATAAAGATACAGTCCCGTGAGATGGCCGGGAATCGAACCCGGGTCAACTGCTTGGAAGGCAGCTATGCTCACCACTATACAAACATCGCAATAGGATGCATAGTGACAAATATTATGATTCATAGCGATACACTAGAATAACATATAAAGATAAAGTCTCGTGCGATGGCCGGGAATTGAACCCGGGTCAACTGCTAGGAAGTCAGCTATGCTTACCACTATACCACCATCGCAATATAATTAATAGTGACAAATATTATGTTTCATAGCGATACACTGGAATAACATATTAAGATACATTCCCGGGCGATGGCCGGGAATCGAACCCGATCAATTGCTTGGAAGGCAGCTATGCTCACCACTATACCAATATTGCGATATGATATATAGTGACTAATATTATAATTCATAGCGATACACTGGAATAATATATGAAGATACTGTCTCGTGCGATGGCCGGGAATCGAAACCTGGTCAACTGCTTGGAAGGCAGCTATGCTCACCACTATACCACCATCGCGATATGTTGTATAGTGACAAATATTATAATTGATAGCGATACACTGGAATAACATATAAAGATACAGTCTCGTGCGATGGCCGGGAATCGAACCAAGGTCAACTGCTTGGAAGGCAGCTATGCTTACCACTATACCACCATCGCGATATGATGTATAGTGACAAATATTATAATTCATAGCGAAACACTGGAATAACATATAAAGATAAAGTCTCGTGCGATGGCCGGGAATCGAACCCGGGTCAACTGCTTGGAAGGTAGCTATGCTTACCACTATACCACCATCGCAATATGGTGTATAGTGACAAATATTATAATTCATAGCGATACACTGGAATAACATATAAAGATAAAGTCTCGTGCAATGGCCGGGAATCGAACCCGGGTCAACTGCTTGGAAGGTAGCTATGCTTACCACTATACCACCATCGCGATATGTAATATTGTGACAAATATCATAATTCATAACGATACACTGGAATAACATGTAAAGTCTCGGGCGATGTTTGGGAATCAAACCCGGGTCAACTGCTTGGAAGGCAGCTACGCTCACATCTATACCACCATCGCAATATGATATATAGTGACAAATATTATAATTCATAGCGATACACTGGAATAACATATAAAGATAAAGTCTCGTGCGATGGCCGGGAATCGAACCCGGGTCAACTGCTTGGAAGGCAGCTATGCTCACCACTATACCACCATCGCAATATGATGTAAAGTGACAAATATTATGATTCATAGCGATACACTGGAATAAAATATAAAGATACAGTCCCGTGCGATGGCAGGGAATCGAACCCGGGTCAACTGCTTGGAAGGCAGCTATGCTCACCACTATACCACCATCGCGATATGATTTTTAATGAAAAATATTATGATTCATAGCGATACACTAGAATAACATATAAAGATAAAGTATCGTGTGATGGCAGGGAAGCGAACCCGGGTCGACTGCTTGGAATCCAGCTATGCTTACCACTATACCACCATCGCAATATGATGTATAGTGACAAATTTTATGATTCATAGCGATTTACTGGAATAACACATTAAGATAAAGTCTCGTGCGATGGCAGGGAAACGAACCCGGTACAACTGCTTGGAAGGCAGCTATGCTCAACACTATACCACCATTGCGATATGATGTTTAGTGACAAAAATTATAATTTATAGCGATACCCTAGAATAACATATAAAGATAAAGTCTCGTGCGATGGCCGGGAATCGAACCCGGGTCAACTGCTTGGAAGGCAGCTATGCTCACCACTTTACCACCTTCGCGATATGATGCATAGTGACAAATATTATGATTCAAAGCGATACACTGGAATAACATATAAAGATACAGTCCCGTGCGATGGCCGGGAATCGAACCCGGGTCAACTGCTTGGAAGGCTGCTATGATCACCACTATACCACCATCGCAATATTATTTATAGTAACAAATATTATGATTCATAGCGATACACTGGAATAACATATAAAGATACAGTCCCGTGAGATGGCCGGGAATCGAACCCGGGTCAACTGCTTGGAAGGCAGCTATGCTCACCACTATACAAACATCGCAATAGGATGCATAGTGACAAATATTATGATTCATAGCGATACACTAGAATAACATATAAAGATAAAGTCTCGTGCGATGGCCGGGAATTGAACCCGGGTCAACTGCTAGGAAGTCAGCTATGCTTACCACTATACCACCATCGCAATATAATTAATAGTGACAAATATTATGTTTCATAGCGATACACTGGAATAACATATTAAGATACATTCCCGGGCGATGGCCGGGAATCGAACCCGATCAATTGCTTGGAAGGCAGCTATGCTCACCACTATACCAATATTGCGATATGATATATAGTGACTAATATTATAATTCATAGCGATACACTGGAATAATATATGAAGATACTGTCTCGTGCGATGGCCGGGAATCGAATCCGGGTCGTCTGCTTGGAAGGCAGCTATGCTTACCACTATACCACAATCGCAATATGATGTTTAGTGACAAATATTATGATTCATAGCGATACACTAGAATAACATATAAAGATAAAGTCTCCTGCGATAGCCGGGAATCGATCTCGGGTCAACTGCTTGGAAGGAAGCTATGCTCACCACTATACCACCATCGCGATATGATAGATAGTGACAAATTTTATGATACATAGCGATACACTGGAATAACATATAAAGACACAGTCCCGTGCGATGGCCGGGAATCGAACCCGGGTCAACTTCTTGGAAGGCAGCTATGCTTACCACTATACCACCATCGCGTTATGATATATAGTGACAAATATTATAATTCATAGCGATACACTGGAATAATATATGAAGATACAGTCTCGTGCGATGGCCGGGAATCGAACCCGGGTCAACTGCTTGGAAGGCAGCTATGCTCACCACTATACCACCATCGCGATATGATGTATAGTGACCAATATTATAATTCATAGCGATACACTGGAATAACATATAAAGATACAGTCTCGTGCGATGGCCGGGAATCGAACCCGGGTCAGCTGCTTGGAAGGCAGCTATGCTCACCACTATACCACCATCGCGTTATGATGTATAGTGACAAATATTATAATTCATAGCGATACACTGGAATAACATATAAAGATACAGTCTCGTGCGATGGCCGGGAATCGAAACCGGGTCAACTGCTTGGAAGGCAGCTATGCTCACCACTATACCACCATCGCGATATGATGTAAAGTGACAAATATTATAATTCATAGCGATACACTGGAATAACATATAAAGATACAGTCTCGTGCGATGGCCGGGAATCGAACCCGGGTCAACTGCTTGGAAGGCAGCTATGCTCACCACTATACCACCATCGCGATATGATGTAAAGTGACAAATATTATAATTCATAGCGATACACTGGAATAACATATAAAGATACAGTCTCGTGCGATGGCCGGGAATCGAACCCGGGTCAACTGCTTGGAAGGCAGCTATGCTCACCACTATACCACCATCGCGATTTGATGTACAGTGACAAATATTATAATTCATAGCGATACACTGGAATAACATATAAAGATACAGTCTCGTGCGATGGCCGGGAATCGAACCCGGGTCAACTGCTTGGAAGGCAGCTATGCTCACCACTATACCACCATCGCGATATGATATATAGTGACAAATATTATATTTCATAGCGATACACTGGAATAACATATAAAGATAAAGTCTCGTGCGATGGCCGGGAATCGAACCCGGGTCAACTGCTTGGAAGGCAGCTATGCTCACCACTGTACCACCATCGCGATATGATGTTAAGTGACAAATATTATAATTCATAGCGATACACTGGAATAACATATAAAGATACAGTCTCGTGCGATGGCGGGGAATCGAACCCGGGTCAACTGCTTGGAAGGCAGCTATGCTCACCACTATACCACCAACGCGATATGTTGTATAGTGACCAATATTATAATTCATAGCGATACACTGGAATAACATATAAAGATACAGTCCCGTGCGATGGCCGGGAATCGAACCCGGGTCAAATGCTTGGTAGGCAGCTATGCTCACCACTATACCACCATCGCGATATGATATATAGTGACAAATATTATAATTCATAGCGATACACTGGAATAACATATAAAGATACAGTCTCGTGCGATGGCCGGGAATCGAACCCGGGTCAACTGCTTGGAAGGCAGCTATGCTCACCACTATACCACCATCGCGATATGATGTATAGTGACAAATATTATAATTCATAGCGAAACACTGGAATAACATATAAAGATAAAGTCTCGTGCGATGGCCGGGAATCGAACCCGGGTCAACTGCTTGGAAGGTAGCTATGCTTACCACTATACCACCATCGCAATATGGTGTATAATGACAAATATTGTGATTCATAGCGATACACTGGAATAACATATATAGATACAGTCCCGTGCGATGGCCGGGAATCGAACCCGGGTCAACTGCTTGGAAGGCAGCTATGCTCACCACTATACCACCATCGCGATATGATGTATAGTGACAAATATTATAATTCATAGCGATACACTGGAATAACATATAAAGGTAAAGTCTCGTGCGATGGCCGGGAATCGAACCCGGGTCAACTGCTTGGAAGGCAGCTATGCTCACCACTATACCACCATCGCGATATGATGCATGGTGACAAATATAATTATTCATAGCGATACACTGGAATAACATATAAAGATACAGTCCCGTGCGATGGCCGGGAATCAAACCCGGTCAACCCTTGGAAGGCAGCTATGCTTACCACTATACCACCATCGCAATATGATGTATAGTGACCAATATTATAATTCATAGCGATACACTGGAATAACATATAAAGATAAAGTCTCGTGCGATGGCCGGGAATCGAAACCGGGTCAACTGCTTGGAAGGCAGCTATGCTCACCACTATACCACCATCGCGATATGATGTAAAGTGACAAATATTATAATTCATAGCGATACACTGGAATAACATATAAAGATACAGTCTCGTGCGATGGCCGGGAATCGAACCCGGGTCAACTACTTGGAAGGCAGCTATGCTCACCACTATACCACCATCGCGATATGATGTAAAGTGACAAATATTATAATTCATAGCGATACACTGGAATAACATATAAAGATACAGTCTCGTGCGATGGCCGGGAATCGAACCCGGGTCAACTGGTTGGAAGGCAGCTATGCTCACCACTATACCACCATCGCGATATGATGTATAGTGATAAATATTATAATTCATAGCGATACACTGGAATAACATATAAAGATAAAGTCTCGTGCGATGGCCGGGAATCGAACCCGGGTCAACTGCTTGGAAGGCTGTTATGCTCACCACTATACCACCATCGCGATATGATGTATAGTGACAAATATTATAATTCATAGCGAAACACTGGAATAACATATAAAGATAAAGTCTCGTGCGATGGCCGGGAATCGAACCCGGGTCAACTGCTTGGAAGGTAGCTATGCTTACCACTATACCACCATCGCAATATGGTGTATAATGACAAATATTGTGATTCATAGCGATACACTGGAATAACATATATAGATACAGTCCCGTGCGATGGCAGGGAGTCGAACCCGGGTCAACTGCTTGGAAGGCAGCTATGCTCACCACTATACCACCATCGCGATATGGTGTATAATGACAAATATTGTGATTCATAGCGATACACTGGAATAACATATATAGATACAGTCCCGTGCGATGGCCGGGAATCGAACCCGGGTCAACTGCTTGGAAGGCAGCTATGCTCACCACTATACCACCATCGCGATATGATGTATAGTGACAAATATTATAATTCATAGCGAAACACTGGAATAACATATAAAGTCTCGTGCGATGGCCGGGAATCGAACCCGTGTCAACTGCTTGGAAGGTAGCTATGCTTACCACTATACCACCATCGCAATATGTTGTTTAGTGACAAATATTGTGATTCATAGCGATACACTGGAATAACATATAAAGATACAGTCTCGTGCGATGGCCGGGAATCGAACCCGGGTCAACTGCTTGGAAGGCAGCTATGCTCACCACTATACCACCATCGCGATATGATGTATAGTGACAAATATTATAATTCATAGCGATACACTGGAATAACATATAAAGGTAAAGTCTCGTGCGATGGCCGGGAATCGAACCCGGATCAACTGCTTGGAAGGCAGCTATGCTCACCACTATACCACCATCGCGATATGATGCATGGTGACAAATATAATTATTCATAGCGATACACTGGAATAACATATAAAGATACAGTCCCGTGCGATGGCCGGGAATCAAACCCGGTCAACCCTTGGAAGGCAGCTATGCTTACCACTATACCACCATCGCAATATGATGTATAGTGACCAATATTATAATTCATAGCGATACACTGGAATAACATATAAAGATAAAGTCTCGTGCGATGGCCGGGAATCGAACCCGGGTCCACTGCTTGGAAGGCAGCTATGCTCACCACTATACCACCATCGCGATACGATGTGTAGTGACAAATATTGTGATTCATAGCGATACACTGGAATAACATATATAGATACAGTCCCGTGCGATGGCCGGGAGTCGAACCCGGGTCAACTGCTTGGAAGGCAGCTATGCTCACCACTATACCACCATCGCGATATGATGTATAGTGACAAATATTATAATTCATAGCGAAACACTGGAATAACATATAAAGTCTCGTGCGATGGCCGGGAATCGAACCCGTGTCAACTGCTTGGAAGGTAGCTATGCTTACCACTATACCACCATCGCAATATGTTGTTTAGTGACAAATATTGTGATTCATAGCGATACACTGGAATAACATATAAAGATACAGTCTCGTGCGATGGCCGGGAATCGAACCCGGGTCAACTGCTTGGAAGGCAGCTATGCTCACCACTATACCACCATCGCGATATGATGTATAGTGACAAATATTATAATTCATAGCGATACACTGGAATAACATATAAAGGTAAAGTCTCGTGCGATGGCCGGGAATCGAACCCGGGTCAACTGCTTGGAAGGCAGCTATGCTCACCACTATACCACCATCGCGATATGATGCATGGTGACAAATATAATTATTCATAGCGATACACTGGAATAACATATAAAGATACAGTCCCGTGCGATGGCCGGGAATCGAACCCGGTCAACTGCTTGGAAGGCAGCTATGCTCACCACTATACCACCATCGCGATATGATGTATAGTGACAAATATTATAATTCATAGCGATACACTGGAATAACATATAAAGATAAAAATCTCGTGCGATGGCCAGGAATCGAACCTGGGTCCACTGCTTGGAAGGCAGCTATGCTCACCACTATACAACCATCGCGATATGATGTATAGTGACAAATATTATAATTCATAGCGATACACTGGAATGACATATAAAGATAAAGTCTCGTGCGAGGGCCGGGAATCGAACCCGGGTCCACTGCTTGGAAGGCAGCTATGCTCACCGCTATACCACCATCGCGATACGATGTGTAGTGACAAATATTATAATTCATAGCGATACACTGGAATAACATATAAAGATACAGTCTCGTGCGATGGCTGGGAATCGAAACCGGGTCAACTGCTTGGAAGGCAGCTATGCTCACCACTATACCACCATCGCAATATGATTTATAGTGACAAATATTGTGATTCATAGCGATACACTGGAATAACATATAAAGAAACAGTCCCGTGCGATGGCCGGGAATCGAACCCGATCAATTGCTTGGAAGGCAGCTATGCTCACCACTATACCACCATCGCGATATGATGTATAGTGACAAATATTATAATTCATAGCGATACACTGGAATAACATATAAAGATAAAGTCTCATGCGATGGCCGGGAATCGAACCCGGGTCAACTGCTTGGAAGGCAGCTATGCTCACCACTATACCACCATCGCGATATGATGTTAAGTGACAAATATTATAACTCATAGCGATACACAGGAATAACATATAAAGATACAGTCTCGTACGATGGCCGGGAATCGAACCCGGTCAACTGCTTGGAAGGCAGCTATGCTTACCACTATACCACCATTGCAATATGATGTATAATGACCAATATTATAATTCATAACGATACACTGGAATAACATATAAAGATACAGTCTCGTGCGATGGCCTGGAATCGAACCCGGGTCAACTGCTTGGAAGGCACCTATGCTCACCACTATACCCCCCTCGCGATTGATGTATAGTGACAAATATTATAATTCATAGCGATACACTGGAATAACATATAAAGATACAGTCCCGTGCGATGGCCGGGAATCGAACCCTTGTCAACTGCTTGGAAGGCACTTTGCTCACCACTATACCACCATCGCGATTGATGTATAGTGACAAATATTATAATTAATAGCGATACACTGGAATAACATATAAAGATACAGTCTCGTGCGATGGCCGGGAATCGAACCCTTATCAACTGCTTGGAAGGCAGCTTTGCTCACCACTATACCACCATCGCGATATGATGTGTAGTGACAAATATTATAACTCATAGCGATACACAGGAATAACATATAAAGATACAGTCTCGTGCGATGGCCGGGAATCGAACCCGGTCAACTGCTTGGAAGGCAGCTATGCTCACCACTATACCACCATCGCGATATGATGTATAGTTACAAATATTATAATTCATAGCGATACACTGGAATAACATATAAAGATACAGTCTCGTGCGATGGCCTGGAATCGAACCCGGGTCAACTGCTTGGAAGGCAGCTATGCTCACCACTATACCCCCATCGCGATTGATGTATAGTGACAAATATTATAATTCATAGCGATACACTGGAATAACATATAAAGATACAGTCTGGTGCGATGGCCGGGAATCGAACCCTTGTCAACTGCTTGGAAGGCAGCTTTGCTCACCACTATACCACCATCGCGATTGATGTATAGTGATAAATATTATAATTCATAGCGATACACTGGAATAACATATAAAGATACAGTCTCGTGCGATGGCCGGGAATCGAACCCTTGTCAACTGCTTGGAAGGCAGCTATGCTCACCACTATACCACCATCGCGATATGATGTACAGTGACAAATATTATAATTCATAGCGATACACTCGAATAACATATAAAGATAAAGTCTCGTGCGATGGCCGGGAATCGAACCCGGGTCAACTGCTTGGAATGCAGCTATGCTCACCACTATACAACCATCGCGACATGTTGTACAGTTAAAAATATTATAATTCATAGCGATACACTGGAATAACATCTAAATATAAAGTCTCGTGCGATGGCCGGGAATCGAAACCGGGTCAACTGCTTGGAAGGCAGCTATGCTCACCACTATACCACCATCGCGATATGATGTACAGTGACAAATATTATAATTCATAGCGATACACTGGAATAACATATAAAGATAAAGTCTCGTGCGATGGCCGGGAATCGAACCCGGGTCAACTTCTTGGAAGGCAGCTATGCTCACCACTATACCACCATCGCGATGTGATGTATAGTGACAGATATTATAATTCAAAGCGATACACTGGAATAACATATAAAGATAAAGTCTCGTGCGATGGCCGGGAATCGAACCCGGGTCAACTGCTTGGAAGGCAGCTATGCTCACCACTATACCACTATCGCGATATGATGTATAGTGACAAATATTATAATTCATAGCGATACACTGGAATAACATATAAAGATAAAGTCTCGTGCGATGGCCGGGATTCGAAACCGGGTCAACTGCTTGGAAGGCAGCTATGCTCACCACCTTACCACCATCGCGATATGATGTTAAGTGACAAATATTATAATTCATAGCGATACACTGGAATAATATATAAAGATACAGTCTCGTGCGATGGCCGGGAATCGAACCCGGGTCAACTGCTTGGAAGGCAGCTATGCTCACCACTATACCACCATCGCGATATGATGTACAGTGACAAATATTATAATTCATAGCGATACACTGGAATAACATATAAAGATAAAGTCTCGTGCGATGGCCGGGAATCGAACCCGGGTCAACTGCTTGGAAGGCAGCTATGCTCAGCACTATACCACCATCGCGATATGATGTATAGTGACAAATATTATAATTCATAGCGATACACTGGAATAACATATAAAGATAAAGTCTCGTGCGATGGCCGGGAATCGAACCCGGGTCAACTGCTTGGAAGGCAGCTATGCTCACCACTATACCACCATCGCGATATGATGTACAGTGACAAATATTATAATTTATAGCGATACACTGGAATAACATATAAATATAAAGTCTCGTGCGATGGCCGGGAATCGAACCCGGGTCAACTGCTTGGAAGGCAGCTATGCTCACCACTATACCACCATCGCGATATGATGTATAGTGACAAATATTATAATTCATAGCGATACACTGGAATAACATATAAATATAAAGTCTCGTGCGATGGCCGGGAATCGAACCCGGTCAACCCTTGGAAGGCAGCTATGCTTACCACTATACCACCATCACAATATGATGTATAGTGACCAATATTATAATTCATAGCGAAACACTGGAATAACATATAAAGATAAAGTCTCGTGCGCTGGCCGGGAATCGAACCCGGGTCAACTGCTTGGAAGGCAGCTATGCTCACCACTATACCACCATCGCGATATGTTATATGGTGACAAATATTATAATTCATAGCGATACACTGGAATAACATATAAAGATACAGTCCCGTGCGATGGCCGGGAATCGAACCCATGTCAACTGCTTGGAAGGCAGCTATGCTCACCACTATACCACCAACGCGATATGTTGTATAGTGACCAATATTATAATTCATAGCGATACACTGGAATAACATATAAAGATAAAGTCTCGTGCGATGGCCGGGAATCGAACCCGGGTCAACTGCTTGGAAGGCAGTTATACTCACCACTATACCTCCATCGCGATATGATATATAGTGACAAATATTATAATTCATAGCGATACACTGGAATAACATATAAAGATACAGTCTCGTGCGATGGCCGAGAATCGAACCCGGGTCAACTGCTTGGAAGGCAGCTATGCTCACCACTATACCACCATCGCGATATGATGTATAGTGACAAATATTATAATTCATAGCGAAACACTGGAATAACATATAAAGATAAAGTCTCGTGCGCTGGCCGGGAATCGAACCCGGGTCAACTGCTTGGAAGGTAGCTATGCTTACCACTATACCACCATCGCAATATGGTGTATAATAACAAATATTGTGATTCATAGCGATACACTGGAATAACATATATAGATACAGTCCCGTGCGATGGCCGGGAATCGAACCCGGGTCAACTGCTTGGAAGGCAGCTATGCTCACCACTATACCACCATCGCGATATGATGAATAGTGACAAATATTATAATTCATAGCGATACACTGAAATAACATATAAAGATACAGTCCCGTGCGATGGCCGGGAATCGAACCCGGGTCAACTGTTTGGAAGGCAGCTATGCTCAACACTATACCACCATCGCGATATGATGTATAGTGACAAATATTATAATTCATAGCGATACACTGGAATAACTTATAAAGATAAATGCTCGTGCGATGGCCGGGAATCGAACCCGGGTCAACTGTTTGGAAGGCAGCTATGCTCACCACTATACCACCATCGCGATATGATGTATAGTGACAAATATTATAATTCATAGCGATACACTGGAATAACATATAAATATAAAGTCTCGTGCGATGGCCGGGAATCGAAACCGGGTCAACTGCTTGGAAGGCAGCTATGCTCACCACTATACCACCATCGCGATATGATGTACAGTGACAAATATTATAATTCATAGCGATACACTGGAATAACATATAAAGATAAAGTCTCGTGCGATGGCCGGGAATCGAACCCAGGTCAACTGCTTGGAAGGCAGCTATGCTCACCACTATACCACCATCGCGACATGATGTAAAGTGACAAATATTATAATTCTAGCGATACACTGGAATAACATATAAAGATATAGTCTCGTGCGATGGCCGGGAATCGAACCCGGGTCAACTGCTTGGAAGGCAGCTATGCTCACCACTATACCACCATCGCGATATGATGTAAAGTGACAAATATTATAATTCATTGCGATACACTGGAATAACATATAAAGATACAGTCTCGTGCGATGGCCGGGAATCGAACCCGGGTCAACTGCTTGGAAGGCAGCTATGCTCACCACTATATCACCATCGCGATATGATGTATAGTGACAAATATTATAATTCTTAGCGATACACTGGAATAACATATAAAGATAAAGTCTCGTGCGATGGCCGGGAATCGAACCCAGGTCAACTGCTTGGAAGGCAGCTATGCTCACCACTATACCACCATCGCGATATGATTTATAGTGACAAATATTATAATTCATAGCGATACACTGGAATAACATATAAAGATAAAGTCTCGAGCGATGGCCGGGAATCGAACCCGGGTCACCTGCTTGGAAGGCAGCTATGCTCACCACTATACCACCATCACGATATGATATATAGTGACAAATATTATAATTCATAGCGATACACTGGAATAACATATAAAGATAAAGTCTAGTGCGATGGCCGGTAATCGAACCTGGGTCAACTGCTTGGAAGGCATCTACGCTCACCACTATACCACCATCGCGATATGATGTATATTGACAAATATTATAATTCATAGCGATACACTGGTATAACATATAAATATAAATTCTCGTGCGATGGCCGGGAATCGAAACCGGATCAACTGCTTGGAAGGCAGCTATGCTCACCACTATACCACCATCGCGATATGATTTACAGTGACAAATATTATAATTCATAGCGATACACTGGAATAACATATAAAGATAAAGTCTCGTGCGATGGCCGGGAATCGAACCCGGGTCAACTGCTTGGAAGGCAGCTATCCTCACCACTATACCACCATCGCGATATGATGTAAAGTGACAAATATTATAATTCATAGCGATACACTGGAATAACATATAAAGATACAGTCTCGTGCGATGGCCGGGAATCGAACCCGGGTCAACTGCTTGGAAGGCAGTTATGCTCACCACTATACCACCATCGCGATATGATGTAAAGTGACAAATATTATCATTCATAGCGATACACTGGAATAACATATAAAGATACAATCTCGTGCGATGGCCGGGAATCGAACCCGGGTCAACTGCTTGGAAGGCAGTTATGCTCACCACTATACCACCATCGCGATATGATGTAAAGTGACAAATATTATCATTCATAGCGATACACTGGAATAACATATAAAGATACAGTCTCGTGCGATGGCCGGGAATCGAACCCGGGTCAACTGCTTGGAAGGCAGCTATGCTCACCACTATACCACCATCGCGATATGATATATAGTGACAAATATTATAATTCATAGCGATACACTGGAATAACATATAAAGATAAAGTCTCGTGCGATGGCCGGGAATCGTACCCGGGTCAACTGCTTGGAAGGCAGCTATTCTCACCACTATACCACCATCGCGATATGTTATATGGTATTATATATTATAATTCATAGCGATACACTGGAATAACATATAAAGATACAGTCCCGTGCGATGGCCGGGTTCGACCCCGGGTCAAATGCTTGGAAGGCACCTATGCTCACCACTATACCACCATCGCGATATGATGTATAGTGACAAATATTATAATTTATAGCGATACACTGGAATAACATATAAAGATACAGTCTCGTTCGATGGCCGGGTATAGAAACCGGGTCAACTGCTTGGAAGGCAGATATGCTCACCACTATACCACCAACGCGATATGTTGTATAGTGACCAATATTATAATTCATAGCGATACACTGGAATAACATATAAAGATAAAGTCTCGTACGATGGCCGGGTTCGAACCCGGGTCAAATGCTTGGAAGGCAGCTATACTCACCACTATACCACCATCGCGTTATGATGAATAGTGACAAATATTATAATTCATAGCGATACACTGGAATAACATATAAAGATACAGTCTCGTTCGATGGCCGGGAATAGAAACCGGGTCAACTGCTTGGAAGGCAGCTATGCTCACCACTATACCACCATCGCGATATGATGAATGGTGACAAATATAATGATTCATAGCGATACACTGGAATAACATATAAAGATACAGTCCCTTGCGATGGCGGGTAATCGAACCCGGGTCAACTGCTTGGAAGGTAGCTATGCTTACCACTATACCACCATCGCAATATGATGTATAGTGACAAATATTGTGATTCATAGCGATACACTGGAATAACATATAAAGATACAGTCCCGTGCGATGGCCGGGAATCGAACCCGGTCAACTGCTTGTAAGGCAGCTATGCTCACCACTATACCACCATCGCGATATGATGTAAAGTGACAAATATTATAATTCATAGCGATACACTGGAATAACATATAAAGATACAGTCTCGTGCGATGGCCGGGAATCGAACCCGGGTCAACTGCTTGGAAGGGAGCTATGCTCACCACTATACCACCATCGCGTTATGATGTATAGTGACAAATATTATAATTCATAGCGATACACTGGAATAACATATAAAGAAACAGTCTCGTGCGATGGCCGGGAATCGAACCCGGGTCAACTGCTTGGAAGGCAGCTATGCTCACCACTATACCACCATCGCGATATGATGTATAGTGACAAATATTATAATTCATAGCGAAACACAGGAATAACATATAAAGATAAAGTCTCGTGCGATGGCCGGGAATCGAACCCGGGTCTACTGCTTGGAAGGTAGCTATGCTTACCACCATACCACCATCGCAATATGGTGTATAGTGACAAATATTGAGATTCATAGCGATACACTGGAATAACATATAAAGATAAAGTCTCGTGCGATGGCCGGGAATCGAACCCGGGTCAACTGCTTGGAAGGCAGCTATGCTCACCAATATACCACCATCGCGATATGATGTACAGTGACAAATATTATAATTCATAGCGATACACTGGAATAACATATAAAGATAAAGTCTCGTGCGATGGCCGGGAATCGAACCCGGGTCAACTGCTTGGAAGGCAGCTATGCTCAACACTATACCACCATCGCGATATGATGTATAGTGACAAATATTATAATTCATAGCGATACACTGGAATAACATATAAAGATAAAGTCTCGTGCGATGGCCGGGAATCGAACCCGGGTCAACTGCTTGGAAGGCAGCTATGCTCACCACTATACAACCATCGCGACATGTTGTATAGTGACAAATATTATAATTCATAGCGATACACTGGAATAACATATAAATATAAAGTCTCGTGCGATGGCCGGGAATCGAAACCGGGTCAACTGCTTGGAAGGCAGCTATGCTCACCACTATACCACCATCGCGATATGATGTACAGTGACAAATATTATAATTCATAGCGATACACTGGAATAACATATAAAGATAAAGTCTCGTGCGATGGCCGGGAATCGAACCCGGGTCAACTGCTTGGAAGGCAGCTATGCTCACCACTATACCACCATCGCGATGTGATGTACAGTGACAAATATTATAATTCAAAGCGATACACTGGAATAACATATAAAGATAAAGTCTCGTGCGATGGCCGGGAATCGAACCCGGGTCAACTGCTTGGAAGGCAGCTATGCTCACCACTATACCACCATCGCGATATGATGTATAGTGACAAATATTATAATTCATAGCGATACACTGGAATAACATATAAAGATAAAGTCTCGTGCGATGGCCGGGAATCGAAACCGGGTCAACTGCTTGGAAGGCAGCTATGCTCACCACCTTACCACCATCGCGATATGATGTTAAGTGACAAATATTATAATTCATAGCGATACACTGGAATAATATATAAAGATACAGTCTCGTGCGATGGCCGGGAATCGAACCCGGGTCAACTGCTTGGAAGGCAGCTATGCTCACCATGATACCACCATCGCGATATGATGTACAGTGACAAATATTATAATTCATAGCGATACACTGGAATAACATATAAAGATAAAGTCTCGTGCGATGGCCGGGAATCGAAATCGGGTCAACTGCTTGGAAGGCAGCTATGCTCAGCACTATACCACCATCGCGATATGATGTATAGTGACAAATATTATAATTCATAGCGATACACTGGAATAACATATAAAGATAAAGTCTCGTGCGATGGCCGGGAATCGAACCCGGGTCAACTGCTTGGAAGGCAGCTATGCTCACCACTATACCACCATCGCGATATGATGTACAGTGACAAATATTATAATTTATAGCGATACACTGGAATAACATATAAATATAAAGTCTCGTGCGATGGCCGGGAATCGAACCCGGTTCAACTGCTTGGAAGGCAGCTATGCTCACCACTATACCACCATCGCGATATGATGTAAAGTGACAAATATTATAATTCATAGCGATACACTGGAATAACATATAAAGATAAAGTCTCGTGCGATGGCCGGGAATCGAACCCGGGTCAACTGCTTGGAAGGCAGCTATGCTCACCACTATACCACCATCGCGATATGATGTACAGTGACAAATATTATAATTTATAGCGATACACTGGAATAACATATAAATATAAAGTCTCGTGCGATGGCCGGGAATCGAACCCGGGTCAACTGCTTGGAAGGCAGCTATGCTCACCACTATACCACCATCGCGATATGATGTAAAGTGACAAATATTATAATTCATAGCGATACACTGGAATAACATATAAAGATAAAGTCTCGTGCAATGGCCGGGAATCGAACCCGGGTCAACTGCTTGGAAGGTAGCTATGCTTACCACTATACCACCATCGCAATATGGTGTATAGTGACAAATATTGTGATTCATAGCGATACACTGGAATATGATATAAAGATAAAGTCTCGTGCTATGGCCGGGAATCGAACCCGGGTCAACTGCTTGGAAGGCAGCTATGCTCACCACTACACCACCATCGCGATATGATGTAAAATGACAAATATTATAATTCATAGCGATACACTGGAATAACATATAAAGATACAGTCTCGTGCGATGGCCGGGAATCGAACCCGTGTCAACTGCTTGGAAGGCAGCTATGCTCACCACTATACCACCATCGCGATATGATGTATAGTGACAAATATTATAATTCATAGCGATACACTGGAATAACATATAAAGATAAAGTCTCGTGCGATGGCCGGGAATCGAACCCGGGTCAACTGCTTGGAAGGCAGCTATGCTCACCATGATACCACCATCGCGATATGATGTATAGTGACAAATATTATAATTCATAGCGATACACTGGAATAACATATAAATATAAAGTCTCGTGCGATGGCCGGGAATCGAAACCGGGTCAACTGCTTGGAAGGCAGCTATGCTCACCACTATACCACCATCGCAATATGGTGTATAGTGACAAATATTGTGATTCATAGCGATACACTGGAATAACATATAAAGATACAGTCCCGTGCGATGGCCGGGAATCGAACCCGGTCAACCCTTGGAAGGCAGCTATGCTTACCACTATACCACCATCACAATATGATGTATAGTGACCAATATTATAATTCATAGCGAAACACTGGAATAACATATAAAGATAAAGTCTCGTGCGCTGGCCGGGAATCGAACCCGGGTCAACTGCTTGGAAGGCAGCTATGCTCACCACTATACCACCATCGTGATATGTTATATGGTGACAAATATTATAATTCATAGCGATACACTGGAATAACATATAAAGATACAGTCCCGTGCGATGGCCGGGAATCGAACCCATGTCAACTGCTTGGAAGGCAGCTATGCTCACCACTATACCACCAACGCGATATGTTGTATAGTGACCAATATTATAATTCATAGCGATACACTGGAATAACATATAAAGATAAAGTCTCGTGCGATGGCCGGGAATCGAACCCGGGTCAACTGCTTGGAAGGCAGTTATACTCACCACTATACCTCCATCGCGATATGATATATAGTGACAAATATTATAATTCATAGCGATACACTGGAATAACATATAAAGATACTGTCTCGTGCGATGGCCGAGAATCGAACCCGGGTCAACTGCTTGGAAGGCAGCTATGCTCACCACTATACCACCATCGCGATATGATGTATAGTGACAAATATTATAATTCATAGCGAAACACTGGAATAACATATAAAGATAAAGTCTCGTGCGCTGGCCGGGAATCGAACCCGGGTCAACTGCTTGGAAGGTAGCTATGCTTACCACTATACCACCATCGCAATATGGTGTATAATAACAAATATTGTGATTCATAGCGATACACTGGAATAACATATATAGATACAGTCCCGTGCGATGGCCGGGAATCGAACCCGGGTCAACTGCTTGGAAGGCAGCTATGCTCACCACTATACCACCATCGCGATATGATGTATAGTGACAAATATTATAATTCATAGCGATACACTGAAATAACATATAAAGATACAGTCCCGTGCGATGGCCGGGAATCGAACCCGGTCAACTGCTTGGAAGGCAGCTATGCTCACCACTATACCACCATCGCGATATGATGTATAGTGACAAATATTATAATTCATAGCGATACACTGGAATAACTTATAAAGATAAATGCTCGTGCGATGGCCGGGAATCGAACCCGGGTCAACTGCTTGGAAGGCAGCTATGCTCACCACTATACCACCATCGCGATATGATGTATAGTGACAAATATTATAATTCATAGCGATACACTGAAATAACATATAAAGATACAGTCCCGTGCGATGGCCGGGAATCGAACACGGTCAACTGCTTGGAAGGCAGCTATGCTCACCACTATACCACCATCGCGATATGATGTATAGTGACAAATATTATAATTCATAGCGATACACTGGAATAACTTATAAAGATAAATGCTCGTGCGATGGCCGGGAATCGAACCCGGGTCAACTGTTTGGAAGGCAGCTATGCTCACCACTATATCACCATCGCGATATGATGTGTAGTGACAAATATTATAATTCATAGCGATACACTGGAATAACATATAAATATAAAGTCTCGTGCGATGGCCGGGAATCGAACCCAGGTCAACTGCTTGGAAGGCAGCTATGCTCACCACTATACCACCATCGCGATATGATGTAAAGTGACAAATATTATAATTCTAGCGATACACTGGAATAACATATAAAGATATAGTCTCGTGCGATGGCCGGGAATCGAACCCGGGTCAACTGCTTGGAAGGCAGCTATGCTCACCACTATACCACCATCGCGATATGATGTAAAATGACAAATATTATAATTCATAGCGATACACTGGAATAACATATAAAGATACAGTCTCGTGCGATGGCCGGGAATCGAACCCGGGTCAACTGCTTGGAAGGCAGCTATGCTCACCACTATATCACCATCGCGATATGATGTATAGTGACAAATATTATAATTCTTAGCGATACACTGGAATAACATATAAAGATAAAGTCTCGTGCGATGGCCGGGAATCGAACCCGGGTCAACTGCTTGGAAGGCAGCTATGCTCACCACTATACCACCATCGCGACATGATGTATAGTGACAAATATTATAATTCATAGCGATACACTGGAATAACATATAAAGATAAAGTCTCGAGCGATGGCCGGGAATCGAACCCGGGTCAACTGCTTGGAAGGCAGCTATGCTCACCACTATACCACCATCACGATATGATATATAGTGACAAATATTATAATTCATAGCGATACACTGGAATAACATATAAAGATAAAGTCTAGTGCGATGGCCGGTAATCGAACCTGGGTCAACTGCTTGGAAGGCAGCTACGCTCACCACTATACCACCATCGCGATATGATGTATATTGACAAATATTATAATTCATAGCGATACACTGGAATAACATATAAATATAAATTCTCGTGCGATGGCCGGGAATCGAAACCGGATCAACTGCTTGGAAGGCAGCTATGCTCACCACTATACCACCATCGCGATATGATTTACAGTGACAAATATTATAATTCATAGCGATACACTGGAATAACATATAAAGATAAAGTCTCGTGCGATGGCCGGGAATCGAACCCGGGTCAACTGCTTGAAAGGCAGCTATCCTCACCACTATACCACCATCGCGATATGATGTAAAGTGACAAATATTATAATTCATAGCGATACACTGGAATAACATATAAAGATACAGTCTCGTGCGATGGCCGGGAATCGAACCCGGGTCAACTGCTTGGAAGGCAGTTATGCTCACCACTATACCACCATCGCGATATGATGTAAAGTGACAAATATTATCATTCATAGCGATACACTGGAATAACATATAAAGATACAATCTCGTGCGATGGCCGGGAATCGAACCCGGGTCAACTGCTTGGAAGGCAGCTATGCTCACCACTATACCACCATCGCGATATGATGTATAGTGACAAATATTATAATTTATAGCGATTCACTGGAATAACATATAAAGATACAGTCTCGTGCGATGGCCGGGAATCGAACCCGGGTCAACTGCTTGGAAGGCAGCTATGCTCACCACTATACCACCATCGCGATATGATATATAGTGACAAATATTATAATTCATAGCGATACACTGGAATAACATATAAAGATAAAGTCTCGTGCGATGGCCGGGAATCGAACCCGGGTCAACTGCTTGGAAGGCAGCTATGCTCACCACTATACCACCATCGCGATATGTTATATGGTATTATATATTATAATTCATAGCGATACACTGGAATAACATATAAAGATACAGTCCCGTGCGATGGCCGGGTTCGACCCCGGGTCAAATGCTTGGAAGGCACCTATGCTCACCACTATACCACCATCGCGATATGATGTATAGTGACAAATATTATAATTTAAAGCGATACACTGGAATAACATATAAAGATACAGTCTCGTTCGATGGCCGGGAATAGAAACCGGGTCAACTGCTTGGAAGGCAGATATGCTCACCACTATACCACCAACGCGATATGTTGTATAGTGACCAATATTATAATTCATAGCGATACACTGGAATAACATATAAAGATAAAGTCTCGTACGATGGCCGGGTTCGAACCCGGGTCAAATGCTTGGAAGGCAGCTATACTCACCACTATACCACCATCGCGTTATGATGAATAGTGACAAATATTATAATTCATAGCGATACACTGGAATAACATATAAAGATACAGTCTCGTTCGATGGCCGGGAATAGAAACCGGGTCAACTGCTTGGAAGGCAGCTATGCTCACCACTATACCACCATCGCGATATGATGAATGGTGACAAATATAATGATTCATAGCGATACACTGGAATAACATATAAAGATACAGTCCCTTGCGATGGCGGGTAATCGAACCCGGGTCAACTGCTTGGAAGGTAGCTATGCTTACCACTATACCACCATCGCAATATGATGTATAGTGACAAATATTGTGATTCATAGCGATACACTGGAATAACATATAAAGATACAGTCCCGTGCGATGGCCGGGAATCGAACCCGGTCAACTGCTTGTAAGGCAGCTATGCTCACCACTATACCACCATCGCGATATGATGTATAGTGACAAATATTATAATTCATAGCGATACACTGGAATAACATATAAAGATACAGTATCGTGCGATGGCCGGGAATCGAACCCGGGTCAACTGCTTGGAAGGGAGCTATGCTCACCACTATACCACCATCGCGTTATGATGTATAGTGACAAATATTATAATTCATAGCGATACACTGGAATAACATATAAAGATACAGTCTCGTGCGATGGCCGGGAATCGAACCCGGGTCAACTGCTTGGAAGGGAGCTATGCTCACCACTATACCACCATCGCGTTATGATGTATAGTGACAAATATTATAATTCATAGCGATACACTTGAATAACATATAAAGATACAGTCTCGTGCGATGGCCGGGAATCGAAACCGGGTCAACTGCTTGGAAGGCAGCTATGCTCACCACCATACCACCATCGCGATATGATGTATAGTGACAAATATTATAATTCATAGCGATACACTGGAATAACATATAAAGAAACAGTCTCGTGCGATGGCCGGGAATCGAACCCGGGTCAACTGCTTGGAAGGCAGCTATGCTCACCACTATACCACCATCGCGATATGATGTATAGTGACAAATATTATAATTCATAGCGAAACACTGGAATAACATATAAAGATAAAGTCTCGTGCGATGGCCGGGAATCGAACCCGGGTCAACTGCTTGGAAGGTAGCTATGCTTACCACTATACCACAATCGCAATATGGTGTATAGTGACAAATATTGAGATTCACAGCGATACACTGGAATAACATATAAAGATAAAGTCTCGTGCGATGGCCGGGAATCGAACCCGGGTCAACTGCTTGGAAGGCAGCTATGCTCACCACTATACCACCATCGCGATATGATGTACAGTGACAAATATTATAATTCATAGCGATACACTGGAATAACATATAAAGATAAAGTCTCGTGCGATGGCCGGGAATCGAACCCGGGTCAACTGCTTGGAAGGCAGCTATGCTCAACACTATACCACCATCGCGATATGATGTATAGTGACAAATATTATAATTCATAGCGATACACTGGAATAACATATAAAGATAAAGTCTCGTGCGATGGCCGGGAATCGAACCCGGGTCAACTGCTTGGAAGGCAGCTATGCTCACCACTATACCACCATCGCGATATGTTATATGGTATTATATATTATAATTCATAGCGATACACTGGAATAACATATAAAGTCCCGTGCGATGGCCGGGTTCGACCCCGGGTCAAATGCTTGGAAGGCACCTATGCTCACCACTATACCACCATCGCGATATGATGTATAGTGACAAATATTATAATTTATAGCGATACACTGGAATAACATATAAAGATACAGTCTCGTTCGATGGCCGGGAATAGAAACCGGGTCAACTGCTTGGAAGGCAGATATGCTCACCACTATACCACCAAAGCGATATGTTGTATAGTGACCAATATTATAATTCATAGCGATACACTGGAATAACATATAAAGATAAAGTCTCGTACGATGGCCGGGTTCGAACCCGGGTCAAATGCTTGGAAGGCAGCTATACTCACCACTATACCACCATCGCGTTATGATGAATAGTGACAAATATTATAATTCATAGCGATACACTGGAATAACATATAAAGATACAGTCTCGTTCGATGGCCGGGAATAGAAACCGGGTCAACTGCTTGGAAGGCAGCTATGCTCACCACTATACCACCATCGCGATATGATGAATGGTGACAAATATAATGATTCATAGCGATACACTGGAATAACATATAAAGATACAGTCCCTTGCGATGGCGGGTAATCGAACCCGGGTCAACTGCTCGGAAGGTAGCTATGCTTACCACTATACCACCATCGCAATATGATGTATAGTGACAAATATTGTGATTCATAGCGATACACTGGAATAACATATAAAGATACAGTCCCGTGCGATGGCCGGGAATCGAACCCGGTCAACTGCTTGTAAGGCAGCTATGCTCACCACTATACCACCATCGCGATATGATGTATAGTGACAAATATTATAATTCATAGCGATACACTGGAATAACATATAAAGATACAGTCTCGTGCGATGGCCGGGAATCGAACCCGGGTCAACTGCTTGGAAGGGAGCTATGCTCACCACTATACCACCATCGCGTTATGATGTATAGTGACAAATATTATAATTCATAGCGATACACTGGAATAACATATAAAGATACAGTCTCGTGCGATGGCCGGGAATCGAACCTGGGTCAACTGCTTGGAAGGGAGCTATGCTCACCACTATACCACCATCGCGTTATGATGTATAGTGACAAATATTATAATTCATAGCGATACACTTGAATAACATATAAAGATACAGTCTCGTGCGATGGCCGGGAATCGAAACCGGGTCAACTGCTTGGAAGGCAGCTATGCTCACCACCATACCACCATCGCGATATGATGTATAGTGACAAATATTATAATTCATAGCGATACACTGGAATAACATATAAAGAAACAGTCTCGTGCGATGGCCGGGAATCGAACCCGGGTCAACTGCTTGGAAGGCAGCTATGCTCACCACTATACCACCATCGCGATATGATGTATAGTGACAAATATTATAATTCATAGCGAAACACTGGAATAACATATAAAGATAAAGTCTCGTGCGATGGCCGGGAATCGAACCCGGGTCAACTGCTTGGAAGGTAGCTATGCTTACCACTATACCACAATCGCAATATGGTGTATAGTGACAAATATTGAGATTCATAGCGATACACTGGAATAACATATAAAGATAAAGTCTCGTGCGATGGCCGGGAATCGAACCCGGGTCAACTGCTTGGAAGGCAGCTATGCTCACCACTATACCACCATCGCGATATGATGTACAGTGACAAATATTATAATTCATAGCGATACACTGGAATAACATATAAAGATAAAGTCTCGTGCGATGGCCGGGAATCGAACCCGGGTCAACTGCTTGGAAGGCAGCTATGCTCAACACTATACCACCATCGCGATATGATGTATAGTGACAAATATTATAATTCATAGCGATACACTGGAATAACATATAAAGATAAAGTCTCGTGCGATGGCCGGGAATCGAACCCGGGTCAACTGCTTGGAAGGCAGCTATGCTCACCACTATACAACCATCGCGACATGTTGTATAGTGACAAATATTATAATTCATAGCGATACACTGGAATAACATATAAATATAAAGTCTCGTGCGATGGCCGGGAATCGAAACCGGGTCAACTGCTTGGAAGGCAGCTATGCTCACCACTATACCACCATCGCGATATGATGTACAGTGACAAATATTATAATTCATAGCGATACACTGGAATAACATATAAAGATAAAGTCTTGTGCGATGGCCGGGAATCGAACCCGGGTCAACTGCTTGGAAGGCAGCTATGCTCACCACTATACCACCATCGCGATGTGATGTACAGTGACAAATATTATAATTCAAAGCGATACACTGGAATAACATATAAAGATAAAGTCTCGTGCGATGGCCGGGAATCTAAACCGGGTCAACTGCTTGGAAGGCAGCTATGCTCACCACCTTACCACCATCGCGATATGATGTTAAGTGACAAATATTATAATTCATAGCGATACACTGGAATAATATATAAAGATACAGTCTCGTGCGATGGCTGGGAATCGAACCCGGGTCAACTGCTTGGAAGGCAGCTATGCTCACCACTATACCACCATTGCGATATGATGTACAGTGACAAATATTATAATTCATAGCGATACACTGGAATAACATATAAAGATAAAGTCTCGTGCGATGGCCGTGAATCGAACCCGTGTCAACTGCTTGGAAGGCAGCTATGCTCACCACTATACCACCATCGCGATATGATGTATAGTGACAAATATTATAATTCATAGCGATACACTGGAATAACATATAAAGATAAAGTCTCGTGCGATGGCCGGGAATCGAACCCGGGTCAACTGCTTGGAAGGCAGCTATGCTCACCACTATACCACCATCGCGATATGATGTACAGTGACAAATATTATAATTTATAGCGATACACTGGAATAACATATAAAGATAAAGTCTCGTGCGATGGCCGGGAATCGAACCCGGGTCAACTGCTTGGAAGGCAGCTATGCTCACCACTATACCACCATCGCGATATGATGTAAAGTGACAAATATTATAATTCATAGCGATACACTGGAATAACATATAAAGATACAGTCTCGTGCGATGGCCGGGAATCGAACCCGGGTCAACTGCTTGGAAGGCAGCTATGCTCACCACTATACCACCATCGCGATATGATGTAGAGTGACAAATATTATAATTCATAGCGATACACTGGAGTAACATATAAAGATAAAGTCTCGTGCGATGGCCGGGAATCGAACCCGGGTCAACTGCTTGGAAGGCAGCTATGCTCACCACTATACCACCATCGCGATATGATGTAAAGTGACAAATATTATGATTCATAGCGATACACTGGAATAACATATAAAGATAAAGACTCGTGCGATGGCCGGGAATCGAACCCGGGTCAACTGCTTGGAAGGCAGCTATGCTCACCACTATACCACCATCGCGATATGATGTAAAGTGACAAATATTATAATTCATAGCGATACACTGGAATAACATATAAAGATACAGTCTCGTGCGATGGCCGGGAATCGAACCCGGGTCAACTGCTTGGAAGGCAGCTATGCTCACCACTATACCACCATCGCGATATGATGTATAGTGACAAATATTATAATTCATAGCGATACACTGGAATAACATATAAAGATAAAGTCTCGTGTGATGGCCGGGAATCGAACCCGGGTCAACTGCTTGGAAGGCAGCTATGCTCACCAGTATACCACCATCACGATATGATGTATAGTGGCAAATATTATAATTCATAGCGATACACTGGAATAACATATAAAGATAAAGTCTCGTGCGATGGCCGGGAATCGAACCCGGGTCAACTGCTTGGAAGGCAGCTATGCTCACCACTATACCACCATCGCGATATGATGTAAAGTGACAAATATTATAATTCATAGCGATACACTGGAATAACATATAAAGATACAGTCTCGTGCGATGGCCGGGAATCGAACCCGGGTCAACTGCTTGGAAGGCAGCTATGCTCACCACTATACCACCATCGCGATATGATGTACAGTGACAAATATTATAATTTATAGCGATACACTGGAATAACATATAAAGATAAAGTCTCGTGTGACGGCCGGGAATCGAACCCGGGTCAACTGCTTGGAAGGCAGCTATGCTCACCACTATACCACCATCGCGATATGATGTATAGTGACCAATATTATAATTCATAGCGATACACTGGAATAACATATAAAGATAAAGTCTCGTGCGATGGCCGGGAATCGAACCCGGGTCAACTGCTTGGAAGGCAGCTATGCTCACCACTATACCACCATCACGATATGATGTATAGTGACAAATATTATAATTCATAGCGATACACTGGAATAACATATAAATATAAAGTCTCGTGCGATGGCCGGGAATCGAACCCGGGTCAACTGCTTGGAAGGCAGCTATGCTCACCACTATACCACCATCGCGATATGATGTACAGTGACAAATATTATTATTTATAGCGATACACTGGAATAACATATAAAGATAAAATCTCGTGCGATGGCCGGGAATCGAACCCGGTCAACCCTTGGAAGGCAGCTATGCTTACCACTATACCACCATCACAATATGATGTATAGTGACCAATATTATAATTCATAGCGATACACTGGAATAACATATAAAGATATAGCCTCGTGCGATGGCCGGGAATCGAACCCGGGTCCACTGCTTGGAAGGCAGCTATGCTCACCACTATACCACCATCGCGATACGATGTACAGTGACAAATATTATAATTCATAGCGATACACTGGAATAACATATAAAGATAAAGTCTCGTGCGATGGCCGGGAATCGAACCCGGGTCAACTGCTTGGAAGGCAGCCATGCTCACCACTATACCAACATCGCGATATGATGTATAGTGACAAATATTATAATTTATAGCGATACACTGGAATAACATATAAAGACACAGTCTCGTGCGATGTTCGGGAATCGAACCCGGGTCAACTGCTTGGAAGGCAGCTATGCTCACCACTATATTACCCTCGCGATATGATGTATAGTGACAAATATTATAATTCATGGCGATACACTGGAATAACATATAAAGATACAGTCTCGTGCGATGGCCGGGAATCGAACCCGGGTCAACTGCTTGTTAGGCAGCTATTCTCACCACTGTACCACCATCGCGACATGATGTATAGTGACAAATATTATAATTCATAGCGAAACACTGGAATAACATATAAAGATAAAGTCTCGTGCGATGGCCGGGAATCGAACCAGGGTCAACTGCTTGGAAGGTAGCTATGCTTACCACTATACCACCATCGCAATATGATGTATAGTGACAAATATTGTGATTCATAGCGATACACTGGAATAACAAATATAGATACAGTCCCCTGCGACGGCCGGGAATCGAACCCGGGTCAACTGCTTGGAAGGCAGCTATGCTCACCACTATACCACCATCGCGATATGATGTATAATGACAAATATTATAATTCATAGCGATACACTGGAATAACATATAAAGATACAGTGTCGTGCGATGGCCGGGAATCGAACCCGTGTCAACTGCTTGGAAGGTAGCTATGCTTACCACTATACCACCATCGCAATATGGTGTATAGTGACAAATATTGTGATTCATAGCGATACACTGGAATAACATATATAGATACAGTCCCGTGCGATGGCCGGGAATCGAACCCGGGTCAACTGCTTGGAAGGCAGCTATGCTCACCACTATACCACCATCGCGATATGATGTATAATGACAAATATTATAATTCATAGCGATACACTGGAATAACATATAAAGATACAGTGTCGTGCGATGGCCGGGAATCGAACCCGGGTCAACTGCTTGGAAGGTAGCTATGCTTACCACTATACCACCATCGCAATATGGTGTATAGTGACAAATATTGTGATTCATAGCGATACACTGGAATAACATATAAAGATACAGTCTCGTGCGATGGCCGGGAATCGTACCCGGGTCAACTGCTTGGAAGGCAGCTATGCTCACCATATATACCACCATCGCGTTATGATGTATAGTGACAAATATTATAATTCATAGCGATACACTGGAATAACATATAAAGATACAGTCTCGTGCGATGGCTGGGAATCGAAACCGGGTCAACTGCTTGGAAGGTAGCTATGCTTACCACTATACCACCATCGCAATATGATGTATAGTGACTAATATTGTGATTCATAGCGATACACTGGAATAACATATAAAGATACAGTCCCGTGCGATGGCGGGTAATCGAACAAGGGTCAACTGCTTGGAAGGTAGCTCTGCTTACCACTATACCACCATCGCAATATGATGTATAGTGACAAATATTGTGATTCATAGCGATACACTGGAATAACATATAAAGATACAGTCCCGTGCGATGGCCGGGAATCGAACCCGGTCAACTGTATGGAAGGCAGCTATGCTCACCACTATACCACCATCGCGATATGATGTATAGTGACAAATATTATAATTCATAGCGATACACTGGAATAACATATAAAGATAAAGTCTCGTGCGATGGCCGGGAATCGAACCCGGGTCCACTGCTTGGAAGGCAGCTATTCTCACCACTATACCACCATCGCGATATGATGTATAGTGACAAATATTATAACTCATAGCGATACACTGGAATAACATATAAAGATACAGTCTCGTGCGATGGCCGGGAATCGAACCCGGGTCAACCGCTTGGAAGTCAGCTATGCTCACCACTATACCACCATCGCGATATGATGCATAGTGACAAATATTATAATTCATAGCGATACACTGGAGTAACATATAAAGATACAGTCTCGTGCGATGGCCGGGAATCGAACCCGGGTCAACTGCTTGGAAGGCAGCTATGCTCACCACTATACCACCATCGCGATATGATGAATAGTGACAAATATTATAATTCATAGCGATACACTGGAATAACATATAAAGATACAGTCTCGTGCGATGGCCGGGAATCGAAACCGGTACAACTGCTTGGAAGGCAGCTATGCTTACCACTATACCACCATCGCAATATGATGTATAGTGACAAATATTGTGATTCATAGCGATACACTGGAATAACATATAAAGATACAGTCCCGTGCGATGGCCGGGAATCGAACCCGGTCAACTGTATGGAAGGCAGCTATGCTCACCACTATACCACCATCGCGATATGATGTATAGTGACAAATATTATAATTCATAGCGATACACTGGAATAACATATAAAGATAAAGTCTCGTGCGATGGCCGGGAATCGAACCCGGGTCCACTGCTTGGAAGGCAGCTATTCTCACCACTATACCACCATCGCGATATGATGTATAGTGACAAATATTATAACTCATAGCGATACACTGGAATAACATATAAAGATACAGTCTCGTGCGATGGCCGGGAATCGAACCCGGGTCAACCGCTTGGAAGTCAGCTATGCTCACCACTATACCACCATCGCGATATGATGCATAGTGACAAATATTATAATTCATAGCGATACACTGGAATAACATATAAAGATACAGTCTCGTGCGATGGCCGGGAATCGAACCCGGGTCAACTGCTTGGAAGGCAGCTATGCTCACCACTATACCACCATCGCGATATGATGAATAGTGACAAATATTATAATTCATAGCGATACACTGGAATAACATATAAAGATACAGTCTCGTGGTATGGCCGGGAATCGAAACCGGTACAACTGCTTGGAAGGCAGCTCTGCTCACCACTATACCACCATCGCAATATGATGTATAGTGACAAATATTGTGATTCATAGCGATACACTGGAATAACATAGAAAGATACAGTCCCGTGCGATGGCCGGGAAACGAACCCGGTCAACTGCTTGGAAGGCAGCTATGCTCACCACTATACCACCTTCGCGATATGATGTTTAGTGACAAATATTATAATTCATAGCGATACACTGGAATAACATATAAAGATAAAGTCTCGTGCGATGGCCGGGAATCGAACCCGGGTCCACTGCTTGGAAGGCAGCTATGCTCACCACTATACCACCATCGCGATATGATGTATAGTGACAAATATTATAATTCATAGCGATACACTGGAATAACATATAAAGATACAGTCTCGTGCGATGGCCGGGAATCGTACCCGGGTCAACTGCTTGGAAGGCAGCTATGCTCACCATATATACCACCATCGCGTTATGATGTATAGTGACAAATATTATAATTCATAGCGATACACTGGAATAACATATAAAGATACAGTCTCGTGCGATGGCTGGGAATCGAAACCGGGTCAACTGCTTGGAAGGTAGCTATGCTTACCACTATACCACCATCGCAATATGATGTATAGTGACTAATATTGTGATTCATAGCGATACACTGGAATAACATATAAAGATACAGTCCCGTGCGATGGCGGGTAATCGAACAAGGGTCAACTGCTTGGAAGGTAGCTATGCTTACCACTATACCACCATCGCAATATGATGTATAGTGACAAATATTGTGATTCATAGCGATACACTGGAATAACATATAAAGATACAGTCCCGTGCGATGGCCGGGAATCGAACCCGGTCAACTGTATGGAAGGCAGCTATGCTCACCACTATACAACCATCGCGATATGATGTATAGTGACAAATATTATAATTCATAGCGATACACTGGAATAACATATAAAGATAAAGTCTCGTGCGATGGCCGGGAATCGAACCCGGGTCCACTGCTTGGAAGGCAGCTATTCTCACCACTATACCACCATCGCGATATGATGTATAGTGACAAATATTATAACTCATAGCGATACACTGGAATAACATATAAAGATACAGTCTCGTGCGATGGCCGGGAATCGAACCCGGGTCAACCGCTTGGAAGTCAGCTATGCTCACCACTATACCACCATCGCGATATGATGCATAGTGACAAATATTATAATTCATAGCGATACACTGGAGTAACATATAAAGATACAGTCTCGTGCGATGGCCGGGAATCGAACCCGGGTCAACTGCTTGGAAGGCAGCTATGCTCACCACTATACCACCATCGCGATATGATGAATAGTGACAAATATTATAATTCATAGCGATACACTGGAATAACATATAAAGATACAGTCTCGTGCGATGGCCGGGAATCGAAACCGGTACAACTGCTTGGAAGGCAGCTATGCTTACCACTATACCACCATCGCAATATGATGTATAGTGACAAATATTGTGATTCATAGCGATACACTGGAATAACATATAAAGATACAGTCCCGTGCGATGGCCGGGAATCGAACCCGGGTCAACTGCTTGGAAGGCAGCTATGCTCACCACTATACCACCATCGCGATATGATGAATAGTGACAAATATTATAATTCATAGCGATACACTGGAATAACATATAAAGATACAGTCTCGTGGTATGGCCGGGAATCGAAACCGGTACAACTGCTTGGAAGGCAGCTCTGCTCACCACTATACCACCATCGCAATATGATGTATAGTGACAAATATTGTGATTCATAGCGATACACTGGAATAACATAGAAAGATACAGTCCCGTGCGATGGCCGGGAAACGAACCCGGTCAACTGCTTGGAAGGCAGCTATGCTCACCACTATACCACCTTCGCGATATGATGTTTAGTGACAAATATTATAATTCATAGCGATACACTGGACTAACATATAAAGATAAAGTCTCGTGCGATGGCCGGGAATCGAACCCGGGTCCACTGCTTGGAAGGCAGCTATGCTCACCACTATACCACCATCGCGATATGATGTATAGTGACAAATATTATAATTCATAGCGATACACTGGAATAACATATAAAGATACAGTCTCGTGCGATGGCCGGGAATCGTACCCGGGTCAACTGCTTGGAAGGCAGCTATGCTCACCATATATACCACCATCGCGTTATGATGTATAGTGACAAATATTATAATTCATAGCGATACACTGGAATAACATATAAAGATACAGTCTCGTGCGATGGCTGGGAATCGAAACCGGGTCAACTGCTTGGAAGGTAGCTATGCTTACCACTATACCACCATCGCAATATGATGTATAGTGACTAATATTGTGATTCATAGCGATACACTGGAATAACATATAAAGATACAGTCCCGTGCGATGGCGGGTAATCGAACAAGGGTCAACTGCTTGGAAGGTAGCTATGCTTACCACTATACCACCATCGCAATATGATGTATAGTGACAAATATTGTGATTCATAGCGATACACTGGAATAACATATAAAGATACAGTCCCGTGCGATGGCCGGGAATCGAACCCGGTCAACTGTATGGAAGGCAGCTATGCTCACCACTATACCACCATCGCGATATGATGTATAGTGACAAATATTATAATTCATAGCGATACACTGGAATAACATATAAAGATAAAGTCTCGTGCGATGGCCGGGAATCGAACCCGGGTCCACTGCTTGGAAGGCAGCTATTCTCACCACTATACCACCATCGCGATATGATGTATAGTGACAAATATTATAACTCATAGCGATACACTGGAATAACATATAAAGATACAGTCTCGTGCGATGGCCGGGAATCGAACCCGGGTCAACCGCTTGGAAGTCAGCTATGCTCACCACTATACCACCATCGCGATATGATGAATAGCGACAAATATTATAATTCATAGCGATACACTGGAATAACATATAAAGATACAGTCTCGTGCGATGGCCGGGAATCGAAACCGGTACAACTGCTTGGAAGGCAGCTATGCTTACCACTATACCACCATCGCAATATGATGTATAGTGACAAATATTGTGATTCATAGCGATACACTGGAATAACATATAAAGATACAGTCTCGTGCGATGGCCGGGAATCGAAACCGGTACAACTGCTTGGAAGGCAGCTATGCTTACCACTATACCACCATCGCAATATGATGTATAGTGACAAATATTGTGATTCATAGCGATACACTGGAATAACATATAAAGATACAGTCCCCTGCGATGGCCGGGAATCGAACCCGGTCAACTGTATGGAAGGCAGCTATGCTCACCACTATACCACCATCGCGATATGATGTATAGTGACAAATATTATAATTCATAGCGATACACTGGAATAACATATAAAGATAAAGTCTCGTGCGATGGCCGGGAATCGAACCCGGGTCCACTGCTTGGAAGGCAGCTATTCTCACCACTATACCACCATCGCGATATGATGTATAGTGACAAATATTATAACTCATAGCGATACACTGGAATAACATATAAAGATACAGTCTCGTGCGATGGAAGGAATCGAACCCGGGTCAACTGCTTGGAAGGCAGCTATGCTCACCACTATACCACCACCGCGATATGATGTAAAGTGACAAATATTATAATTCATAGCGATACACTGGAATAAAATATATGGATACAGTCCCGTGCGATGGCCGGGAATCGAACCCGGGTCAACTGCTTGGAAGGCAGCTATGCTCACCACTATACCACCATCGCGATATGATTAATAGTGACAAATATTATAATTCATAGCGATACACTGGAATAACATATAAAGATACAGTCTCGTGCGATGGCCGGGAATCGAAACCGGTACAACTGCTTGGAAGGCAGCTATGCTCACCACTATACCACCACCGCAATATGATGTATAGTGACAAATATTGTGATTCATAGCGATACACTGGAATAACATAGAAAGATACAGTCCCGTGCGAAGGCCGGGAAACGAACCCGGTCAACTGCTTGGAAGGCAGCTATGCTCACCACTATACCACCTTCGCGATATGATGTTTAGTGACAAATATTATAATTCATAGCGATACACTGGAATAACATATAAAGATAAAGTCTCGTGCGATGGCCGGGAATCGAACCCGGGTCCACTGCTTGGAAGGCAGCTATGCTCACCACTATACCACCATCGCGATATGATGTATAGTGACAAATATTATAATTCATAGCGATACACTGGAATAACATATAAAGATACAGTCTCGTGCGATGGCCGGGAATCGAACCCGGGTCAACTGCTTGGAAGGCAGCTATGCTCACCATATATACCACCATCGCGTTATGATGTATAGTGACAAATATTATAATTCATAGCGATACACTGGAATAACATATAAAGATACAGTCTCGTGCGATGGCTGGGAATCGAAACCGGGTCAACTGCTTGGAAGGCAGCTATGCTCACCACTATACCACCATCGCGTTATGATGTATAGTGACAAATATTATAATTCATAGCGATACACTGGAATAACATATAAAGATACAGTCTCGTGCGATGGCCGGGAATCGAAACCGGGTCAACTGCTTGGAAGGCAGCTATGCTCACCACTATACCACCATCGCGATATGATGTATAGTGACAAATATTATAATTCATAGCGATACACTGGAATAACATATAAAGATAAAGTCTCGTGCGATGGCCGGGAATCGAACACGGGTCAACTGCTTGGAAGGCAGCTATGCTCACCACTATACCACCATCGCGATATGATGTACAGTGACAAATATTATAATTCATAGCGATACACTGGAATAACATATAAAGATAAAGCCTCGTGCGATGGCCTGGAATCAAACCCGGGTCAACTGCTTGGAAGGCAGCTATGCTCACCACTATACCGCCATCGCGATATGATTTATAGTGACAAATATTATAATTCATACTGATACACTGGAATAACATATAAAGATAGTCTCGTGCGATGGCCGGGAATCGAAACCGGGTCAACTGCTTGGAAGGCAGCTATGCTCACCACTATACCACCATCGCGATATGATGTATAGTGACAAATATTATAATTCATAGCGATACACTGGAATAACATATAAAGATACAGTCTCGTGCGATGGCCGGGAATCGAACCCGGGTCAACTGCTTGGAAGGCAGCTATGCTCACCATATATACCACCATCGCGTTATGATGTATAGTGAAAAATATTATAATTCATAGCGATACACTGGAATAACATATAAAGATAAAGTCTCGTGCGATGGCTGGGAATCGAAACCGGGTCAACTGCTTGGAAGGCAGCTATGCTCACCACTATACCACCATCGCGTTATGATGTATAGTGACAAATATTATAATTCATAGCGATACACTGGAATAACATATAAAGATACAGTCTCATGCGATGGCCGGGAATCGAAACCGGGTCAACTGCTTGGAAGGCAGCTATGCTCACCACTATACCACCATCGCGATATGATGTATAGTGACAAATATTATAATTCATAGCGATACACTGGAATAACATATAAAGATAAAGTCTCGTGCGATGGCCGGGAATCGAACCCGGGTCAACTGCTTGGAAGGCAGCTATGCTCACCACTATACCACCATCGCGATATGATGTACAGTGACAAATATTATAATTCATAGCGAAACACTGGAATAACATATAAAGATAAAGTCTCGTGCGATGGCCGGGAATCGAACCCGGGTCAAATGCTTGGAAGGCAGCTATGCTCACCACAATACCACCATCGCGACATGATGTATAGTGACAAATATTATAATTCATAGCGATACACTGGAATAACATATAAAGATAAAGTCTCGTGCGATGGCCGGGAATCGAACCCGGGTCAAATGCTTAAAAGGCAGCTATGCTCACCACTATACCACCATCGCGATTGAAGTATAGTGACAAATATTATAATTCATACTGATACACTGGAATAACATATGAAGATAGTCTCGTGCGATGGCCGGGAATCGAACCCGGGTCAACTGCTTGGAAGGCAGCTATGCTCACCACTATACCACCATCGCGATATGATGTATAGTGACAAATATTATAATTCATAGCGATACACTGGAAAAACATATAAAGATAAAGTCTCGTGCGATGGCCGGGAATCGAAACCGGGTCAACTGCTTGGAAGGCAGCTATGCTCACCACTATACCACCATCGCGATATGATCTATAGTGACAAATATTATAATTCATAGCGATTCACTGGAATAACATATAAAGATACAGTCTCGTGCGATGGCCGAGAATCAAACCCTTGTCAACTGCTTGGAAGGCAGCTATGCTCACCACTATACCACCATCGCGATTGATGTATAGTGACAAATATTATAATTCATAGCGATACACTGGAATAACATATAAAGATACAGTCTCGTGCAAGGGCCGGGAATCGAACCCGGGCTAACTGCTTTAAAGGCAGCTATGCTCACCACTATACCACCATCGCGACATGATGTATAGTGACAAATATTATAATTCATAGCGATACACTGGAATAACATATAAAGATAAAGTCTCGTGCGATGGCCGGGAATCGAACCCGGGTCAAATGCTTAAAAGGCAGCTATGCTCACCACTATACCACCACCGCGTTATGATGTATAGTGACAAATATTATAATTCATAGCGATACACTGGAATAACATATAAAGATACAGTCTCGTGCGATGGCCGGGAATCGAACCCGGGTCAACTGCTTGGAAGGCAGCTATGCTCACCACTATACCACCATCGCGTTATGATGTATAGTGACAAATATTATAATTCATAGCGATACACTGGAATAACACATAAAGATACAGTCTCGTGCGATGGCCGGGAATCGAAACCGGGTCAACTGCTTGGAAGGCAGCTATGCTCACCACTATACCACCATCGCGATATGATGTATAATGACAAATATTATAATTCATAGCGATACACTGGAATAACATATAAAGATAAAGCCTCGTGCGATGGCCGGGAATCGAACCCGGGTCAACTGCTTGGAAGGCAGCTATGCTCACCACTATACCACCATCGCGATATGATGTATAGTGACAAATATTATAATTCATAGCGATACACTGGAATAACATATAAAGATACAGTCTCGTGCAATGGCCGGGAATCGAACCCGTGTCAACTGCTTTTAAGGCAGCTATGCTCACCACTATACCACCATCGCGATATGATGTATTGTGACAAATATTATGATTCATAGCGATACACTGGAATAACCTATAAAGATACAGTCCCGTGCGATGGCCGGGATTCGAACCCGGGTCAACTGCTTGGAAGGCAGCTATGCTCACCACTATACCACCATCGCGATATGATGCATAGTGACAAATATTGTGATTCATAGCGATACACTGGAATAACATATAAAGTCTCGTGCGATGGCCGGGAATCAAATCCGGGTCAACTGCTTGGAAGGCAGCTATGCTTACCACTATACCACCATCGCGATATGTAATATAGTGACAAATATTATAATTCATAACGATACACTGGAATAACATATAAAGTCTCGTGCGATGTTTGGGAATCAAACCCGGGTCAGCTGCTTGGAAGGCAGCTCTGCTCACCACTATACCACCATCGCAATATGATGTAAAGTGACAAATATTATGACTCATAGCGATACACTGGAATAACATATTAAGATAAAGTATCGTGCGATGGCGGGCAATCGAACCCGGGTCGACTGCTTGGAAGGCAGCTATGCTCACCACTATACCACCATCGCGATACGATGAATAGTGACAAATATTATAATTCATAACGATACACTGGAATAACATATAAAGTCTCTTGCGATGGCCGGGAATCGAACCCGGGTCAAGTGCTTGGAAGGCAGTTATGCTTACCACTAAACCACCATCGCAATATTATGAATAGTGACAAATATTATAATTCAAAGCGATACACTGGAATAACATAAAAATATAAAATCTCGTGCGATGGCCGGGAATCGAACCCGGGTCAACTGCTAGGAAGTCAGCTATGCTTACCACTATACCACCATCGCAATATAATTAATAGTGATAAATATTATGTTTCATAGCGATACACTGGAATAACATATTAAGATACAGTCCCGTGCGATGGCCGGGAATCGGACCCGGGTCAACGGCTTGAAAGGCAGCTATGCTTACCACTATACCACCATCGCGATATGATCCATAGTGACAAATATTATGATTCATAGCGATACACTGGAATAACATATAAAGATACAGTCTCGTGCGATGGCCGGGAATCGAAACCGGGTCAACTGCTTGGAAGGCAGCTATGCTCACCACTATACCACCATCGCGATATGATGTATAGTGACAAATATTATAATTCATAGCGATACACTGAAATAGCATATAAAGATACAGTCTCGTGCGATGGCCGGGAATTAAACCCTTGTCAACTGCTTGGAAGGCAGCTATGCTCACCACTATACCACCATCGCGATTGATGTATAGTGACAAATATTATAATTCATAGCGATACACTGGAATAACATATAAAGATACAGTCTCGTGCGATGGCCGGGAATCGAAACCGGGTCAACTGCTTGGAAGGCAGCTATGCTCACCACTATACCACCATCGCGATATGATGTATAATGACAAATATTATAATTCATAGCGATACACTGGAATAACATATAAAGATAAAGTCTCGTGCAATGGCCGGGAATCGAACCCGGGTCAACTGCTTTTAAGGCAGCTATGCTCACCACTATACCACCATCGCGATATGATGTATTGTGACAAATATTATGATTCATAGCGATACACTGGAATAACCTATAAAGATACAGTCCCGTGCGATGGCCGGGAATCGAACCCGGGTCAACTGCTTGGAAGGCAGCTATGCTCACCACTATACCACCATCGCGATATGATGCATAGTGACAAATATTGTGATTCATAGCGATACACTGGAATAACATATAAAGTCTCGTGCGATGGCCGGGAATCAAACCCGGGTCAACTGCTTGGAAGGCAGCTATGCTTACCACTATACCACCATCGCGATATGTAATATAGTGACAAATATTATAATTCATAACGATACACTGGAATAACATATAAAGTCTCGTGCAATGGCCGGGAATCGAACCCGGGTCAACTGCTTTTAAGGCAGCTATGCTCACCAATATACCACCATCGCGATATGATGTATTGTGACAAATATTATGATTCATAGCGATACACTGGAATAACCTATAAAGATACAGTCCCGTGCGATGGCCGGGAATCGAACCCGGGTCAACTGCTTGGAAGGCAGCTATGCTCACCACTATACCACCATCGCGATATGATGCATAGTGACAAATATTGTGATTCATAGCGATACACTGGAATAACATATAAAGTCTCGTGCGATGGCCGGGAATCAAACCCGGGTCAACTGCTTGGAAGGCAGCTATGCTTACCACTATACCACCATCGCAATATGATGTAAAGTGACAAATATTATGACTCATAGCGATACACTGGAATAACATATTAAGATAAAGTATCGTGCGATGGCAGGCAATCGAACCCGGGTCGACTGCTTGGAAGGCAGCTATGCTCACCACTATACCACCATCGCGATACGATGAATAGTGACAAATATTATAATTCATAACGATACACTGGAATAACATATAAAGTCTCTTGCGATGGCCGGGAATCGAACCCGGGTCAAGTGCTTGGAAGGCAGTTATGCTTACCACTATACCACCATCGCAATATTATGAAAAGTGACAAATATTATAATTCAAAGCGATACACTGGAATAACATAAAAATATAAAATCTCGTGCGATGGCCGGGAATCGAACCCGGGTCAACTGCTAGGAAGTCAGCTATGCTTACCACTATACCACCATCGCAATATAATTAATAGTGACAAATATTATGTTTCATAGCGATACACTGGAATAACATATTAAGATACAGTCCCGTGCGATGGCCGGGAATCGGACCCGGGTCAACGGCTTGAAAGGCAGCTATGCTTACCACTATACCACCATCGCGATATGATCCATAGTGACAAATATTATGATTCATAGCGATACACTGGAATAACATATAAAGATACAGTCTCGTGCGATGGCCGGGAATCGAAACCGGGTCAACTGCTTGGAAGGCAGCTATGCTCACCACTATACCACCATCGCGATATGATGTATAGTGACAAATATTATAATTCATAGCGATACACTGGAATAGCATATAAAGATACAGTCTCGTGCGATGGCCGGGAATTAAACCCTTGTCAACTGCTTGGAAGGCAGCTATGCTCACCACTATACCACCATCGCGATTGATGTATAGTGACAAATATTATAATTCATAGCGATACACTGGAATAACATATAAAGATAAAGTCTCGTGCGATGGCCGGGAATCGAACCCGGTTCAACTGCTTGGAAGGCAGCTATGCTCACCACTATACCACCATCGCGATATGATGTATAGTGACAAATATTATAATTCATAGCGATACACTGGAAAAACATATAAAGATAAATGCTCGTGTGATGGCCGGGAATCGAAACCGGGTCAACTGCTTGGAAGGCAGCTATGCTCACCACTATACCACCATCGCGATATGATGTATAGTGACAAATATTATAATTCATAGCGATACACTGGAATAACATATAAAGATACAGTCTCGTGCGATGGCCGGGAATCGAAACCGGGTCAACTGCTTGGAAGGCAGCTATGCTCACCACTATACCACCATCGCGATATGATGTATAATGACAAATATTATAATTCATAGCGATACACTGGAATAACATATAAAAATAAAGTCTCGTGCAATGGCCGGGAATCGAACCCGGGTCAACTGCTTTTAAGGCAGCTATGCTCACCACTATACCACCATCGCGATATGATGTATTGTGACAAATATTATGATTCATAGCGATACACTGGAATAACCTATAAAGATACAGTCCCGTGCGATGGCCGGGAATCGAACCCGGGTCAACTGCTTGGAAGGCAGCTATGCTCACCACTATACCACCATCGCGATATGATGCATAGTGACAAATATTGTGATTCATAGCGATACACTGGAATAACATATGAAGTCTCGTGCGATGGCCGGGAATCAAACCCGGGTCAACTGCTTGGAAGGCAGCTATGCTTACCACTATACCACCATCGCGATATGTAATATAGTGACAAATATTATAATTCATAACGATACACTGGAATAACATATAAAGTCTCGTGCGATGTTTGGGAATCAAACCCGGGTCAGCTGCTTGGAAGGCAGCTCTGCTCACCACTATACCACCATCGCAATATGATGTAAAGTGACAAATATTATGACTCATAGCGATACACTGGAATAACATATTAAGATAAAGTATCGTGCGATGGCAGGCAATCGAACCCGGGTCGACTGCTTGGAAGGCAGCTATGCTCACCACTATACCACCATCGCGATACGATGAATAGTGACAAATATTATAATTCATAACGATACACTGGAATAACATATAAAGTCTCTTGCGATGGCCGGGAATCGAACCCGGGTCAAGTGCTTGGAAGGCAGTTATGCTTACCACTATACCACCATCGCAATATTATGAATAGTGACAAATATTATAATTCAAAGCGATACACTGGAATAACATAAAAATATAAAATCTCGTGCGATGGCCGGGAATCGAACCCGGGTCAACTGCTAGGAAGTCAGCTATGCTTACCACTATACCTACATCGCAATATAATTAATAGTGACAAATATTATGTTTCATAGCGATACACTGGAATAACATATTAAGATACAGTCCCGTGCGATGGCCGGGAATCGGACCCGGGTCAACGGCTTGAAAGGCAGCTATGCTTACCACTATACCACCATCGCGATATGATCCATAGTGACAAATATTATGATTCATAGCGATACACTGGAATAACATATAAAGATACAGTCTCGTGCGATGGCCGGGAATCGAAACCGGGTCAACTGCTTGGAAGGCAGCTATGCTCACCACTATACCACCATCGCGATATGATGTATAGTGACAAATATTATAATTCATAGCGATACACTGGAATAGCATATAAAGATACAGTCTCGTGCGATGGCCGGGAATTAAACCCTTGTCAACTGCTTGGAAGGCAGCTATGCTCACCACTATACCACCATCGCGATTGATGTATAGTGACAAATATTATAATTCATAGCGATACACTGGAATAACATATAAAGATAAAGTCTCGTGCGATGGCCGGGAATCGAACCCGGTTCAACTGCTTGGAAGGCAGCTATGCTCACCACTATACCACCATCGCGATATGATGTATAGTGACAAATATTATAATTCATAGCGATACACTGGAAAAACATATAAAGATAAATGCTCGTGTGATGGCCGGGAATCGAAACCGGGTCAACTGCTTGGAAGGCAGCTATGCTCACCACTATACCACCATCGCGATATGATGTATAGTGACAAATATTATAATTCATAGCGATACACTGGAATAACATATAAAGATACAGTCTCGTGCGATGGCCGGGAATCAAACCCGGGTCAACTGCTGGGAAGGCAGATATGCTCACCACTATACCACCATCGCGATTGATGTATAGTGACAAATATTATAATTCATAGCGATACACTGGAATAACATATAAAGATACAGTCTCGTGCAATGGCCGGGAATCGAACCCGGGTCAACTGCTTTTAAGGCAGCTATGCTCACCACTATACCACCATCGCGATATGATGTATTGTGACAAATATTATGATTCATAGCGATACACGGGAATAACCTATAAAGATACAGTCCCGTGCGATGGCCGGGAATCGAACCCGGGTCAACTGCTTTAAAGGCAGCTATGCTCATCACTATACCACCATCGCGATATGATGTATAGTGACAAATATTATAATTCATAGCGATACACTGGAATAACATATAAAGATAAAGTCTCGTGCGATGGCCGGGAATCGAACCCGGGTCAAATGCTTAAAAGGCAGCTATGCTCACCACTATACCACCATCGCGTTTTGATGTATAGTGACAAATATTATAATTCATAGCGATACACTGGAATAACATATAAAGATACAGTCTCGTGCGATGGCCGGGAATCGAACCCGGGTCAACTGCTTGGAAGGCAGCTATGCTCACCACTATACCATTATCGCGATATGATGTATAGTGACAAATATTATAATTCATAGCGATACACTGGAATAACATATAAAGATACAGTCTCGTGCGATGGCCGGGAATCGAAACCGGGTCAACTGCTTGGAAGGCAGCTATGCTCACCACTATACCACCATCGCGACATGATGTATAGTGACAAATATTATAATTCATAGCGATACACTGGAATAACATATAAAGATACAGTCTCGTGCGATGGCCGGGAATCGAACCCGGGTCAACTGCTTGGAAGGCAGCTATGCTCACCACTATACCACCATCGCGATATGATGTATAGTGACAAATATTATAATTCATAGCGATACACTGGAATAACATATAAAGATACAGTCTCGTGCGATGGCCGGGAATCGAAACCGGGTCAACTGCTTGGAAGGCAGCTATGCTCACCACTATACCACCATCGCGATTGATGCATAGTGACAAATATTATAATTCATAGCGATACACTGGAATAACATATAAAGATACAGTCTCGTGCGATGGCCGGGAATCGAAACCGGGTCAACTGCTTGGAAGGCAGCTATGCTCACCACTATACCACCATCGCGATTGATGCATAGTGACAAATATTATAATTCATAGCGATACACTGGAAAAACATATAAAGATAAATGCTCGTGTGATGGCCGGGAATCGAACCCGGGTCAACTGCTTGGAAGGCAGCTATGCTCACCACTATACCATCATCGCTTTATGATGTATAGTGACAAATATTATAATTCATAGCGATACACTGGAATAACACATAAAGATACAGTCTCGTGCGATGGCCGGGAATCGAAACCGGGTCAACTGCTTGGAAGGCAGCTATGCTCACCACTATACCACCATCGCGATATGATGTATAATGACAAATATTATAATTCATAGCGATACACTGGAATAACATATAAAGATAAAGCCTCGTGCGATGGCCGGGAATCGAACCCGGGTCAACTGCTTGGAAGGCAGCTATGCTCACCACTATACCACCATCGCGATATGATGTATAGTGACAAATATTATAATTCATAGCGATACACTGGAATAACATATAAAGTCTCGTGCGATGGCCGGGAATCAAACCCGGGTCAACTGCTTGGAAGGCAGCTATGCTTACCACTATACCACCATCGCGATATGTAATATAGTGACAAATATTATAATTCATAACGATACAATGGAATAACATATAAAGTCTCGTGCGATGTTTGGGAATCAAACCCGTTTCAGCTGCTTGGAAGGCAGCTCTGCTCACCACTATACCACCATCGCGATATGATGTATAATGACAAATATTATAATTCATAGCGATACACTGGAATAACATATAAAGATAAAGCCTCGTGCGATGGCCGGGAATCGAACCCGGGTCAACTGCTTGGAAGGCAGCTATGCTCACCACTATACCACCATCGCGATATGATGTATAGTGACAAATATTATAATTCATAGCGATACACTGGAATAACATATAAAGTCTCGTGCGATGGCCGGGAATCAAACCCGGGTCAACTGCTTGGAAGGCAGCTATGCTTACCACTATACCACCATCGCGATATGTAATATAGTGACAAATATTATAATTCATAACGATACAATGGAATAACATATAAAGTCTCGTGCGATGTTTGGGAATCAAACCCGTTTCAGCTGCTTGGAAGGCAGCTCTGCTCACCACTATACCACCATCGCAATATGATGAATAGTGACAAATATTATGATTCATAGCGATACACTGGAATAACACATTAAGATAATGTCTCGTGCGATGGCCGGGAGTCGAACCCGGGTCAACTGCTTGGAAGGAAGCTATGCTCACCACTATACCACCATCGCAATATGGTGATTAGTGACAAATATTATAATTCAAAGCGATACACTGGAATAACATAAAAAGATAAAATCTCGTGCGATGGCCGGGAATCGAACCCGGGTCAACTGCTAGGAAGTCAGCTATGCTTACCACTATACCACCATCGCAATATAATTAACAGTGACAAATATTATGTTTCATAGCGATACACTGGAATAACCTATTAAGATACAGTCCCGTGCGATGGCCGGGAATCGGACCCGGGTCAACGGCTTGAAAGGCAGCTATGCTTACCACTATACCACCATCGCGATATGATCCATAGTGACAAATATTATGATTCATAGCGATACACTGGAATAACATATAAAGATACAGTCCCGTGCGATGGCCGGGAATCGAACCCGGGTCAACTGCTTGGAAGGCAGCTATGCTCACCACTATACCATCATCGCTTTATGATGTATAGTGACAAATATTATAATTCATAGCGATACACTGGAATAACACATAAAGATACAGTCTCGTGCGATGGCCGGGAATCGAAACCGGGTCAACTGCTAGGAAGGCAGCTATGCTCACCACTATACCACCATCGCGATATGATGTATAGTGACAAATATTATAATTCATAGCGATACACTGGAATAACATATAAAGATACAGTCTCGTGCAATGGCCGGGAATCGAACCCGGGTCAACTGCTTTTAAGGCAGCTATGCTCACCACTATACCACCATCGCGATATGATGTATTGTGACAAATATTATGATTCATAGCGATACACTGGAATAACCTATAAAGATACAGTCCCGTGCGATGGCCGGGAATCGAACCCGGGTCAACTGCTTGGAAGGCAGCTATGCTAACCACTATACCACCATCGCGATATGATGCATAGTGACAAATATTGTGATTCATAGCGATACACTGGAATAACATATAAAGTCTCGTGCGATGGCCGGGAATCAAACCCGGGTCAACTGCTTGGAAGGCAGCTATGCTTACCACTATACCACCATCGCAATATAATTAACAGCGACAAATATTATGTTTCATAGCGATACACTGGAATAACCTATTAAGATACAGTCCCGTGCGATGGCCGGGAATCGGACCCGGGTCAACGGCTTGAAAGGCAGCTATGCTTACCACTATACCACCATCGCGATATGATCCATAGTGACAAATATTATGATTCATAGCGATACACTGGAATAACATATAAAGATACAGTCCCGTGCGATGGCCGGGAATCGAACCCGGGTCAACTGCTTGGAAGGCAGCTATGCTCACCACTATACCACCATCGCGATATGATGTATTGTGACAAATATTATGATTCATAGCGATACACTGGAATAACCTATAAAGATACAGTCCCGTGCGATGGCCGGGAATCGAACCCGGGTCAACTGCTTGGAAGGCAGCTATGCTCACCACTATACCACCATCGCGATATGATGCATAGTGACAAATATTGTGATTCATAGCGATACACTGGAATAACATATAAAGTCTCGTGCGATGGCCGGGAATCAAACCCGGGTCAACTGCTTGGAAGGCAGCTATGCTTACCACTATACCACCATCGCGATATGTAATATAGTGACAAATATTATAATTCATAACGATACACTGGAATAACATATAAAGTCTCGTGCGATGTTTGGGAATCAAACCCGGGTCAGCTGCTTGGAAGGCAGCTCTGCTCACCACTATACCACCATCGCAATATGATGTAAAGTGACAAATATTATGACTCATAGCGATACACTGGAATAACATATTAAGATAAAGTATCGTGCGATGGCAGGCAATCGAACCCGGGTCGACTGCTTGGAAGGCAGCTATGCTCACCACTATACCACCATCGCGATACGATGAATAGTGACAAATATTATAATTCATAACGATACACTGGAATAACATATAAAGTCTCTTGCGATGGCCGGGAATCGAACCCGGGTCAAGTGCTTGGAAGGCAGTTATGCTTACCACTATACCACCATCGCAATATTATGAATAGTGACAAATATTATAATTCAAAGCGATACACTGGAATAACATAAAAATATAAAATCTCGTGCGATGGCCGGGAATCGAACCCGGGTCAACTGCTAGGAAGTCAGCTATGCTTACCACTATACCACCATCGCAATATGATGTATAGTGACAAATATTATAATTCATAGCGATACACTGGAATAGCATATAAAGATACAGTCTCGTGCGATGGCCGGGAATTAAACCCTTGTCAACTGCTTGGAAGGCAGCTATGCTCACCACTATACCACCATCGCGATTGATGTATAGTGACAAATATTATAATTCATAGCGATACACTGGAATAACATATAAAGATACAGTCTCGTGCGATGGCCGGGAATCGAAACCGGGTCAACTGCTTGGAAGGCAGCTATGCTTACCACTATACCACCATCGCGATATGATCCATAGTGACAAATATTATGATTCATAGCGATACACTGGAATAACATATAAAGATACAGTCTCGTGCGATGGCCGGGAATCGAAACCGGGTCAACTGCTTGGAAGGCAGCTATGCTCACCACTATACCACCATCGCGATATGATGTATAGTGACAAATATTATAATTCATAGCGATACACTGGAATAGCATATAAAGATACAGTCTCGTGCGATGGCCGGGAATTAAACCCTTGTCAACTGCTTGGAAGGCAGCTATGCTCACCACTATACCACCATCGCGATTGATGTATAGTGACAAATATTATAATTCATAGCGATACACTGGAATAACATATAAAGATACAGTCTCGTGCGATGGCCGGGAATCGAAACCGGGTCAACTGCTTGGAAGGCAGCTATGCTCACCACTATACCACCATCGCGATATGATGTATAATGACAAATATTATAATTCATAGCGATACACTGGAATAACATATAAAGATAAAGCCTCGTGCGATGGCCGGGAATCGAACCCGGGTCAACTGCTTGGAAGGCAGCTATGCTCACCACTATACCACCATCGCGATATGATGCATAGTGACAAATATTGTGATTCATAGCGATACACTGGAATAACATATAAAGTCTCGTGCGATGGCCGGGAATCAAACCCGGGTCAACTGCTTGGAAGGCAGCTATGCTTACCACTATACCACCATCGCGATATGTAATATAGTGACAAATATTATAATTCATAACGATACACTGGAATAACATATAAAGTCTCGTGCGATGTTTGGGAATCAAACCCGGGTCAGCTGCTTGGAAGGCAGCTCTGCTCACCACTATACCACCATCGCAATATGATGTAAAGTGACAAATATTATGACTCATAGCGATACACTGGAATAACATATTAAGATAAAGTATCGTGCGATGGCAGGCAATCGAACCCGGGTCGACTGCTTGGAAGGCAGCTATGCTCACCACTATACCACCATCGCGATACGATGAATAGTGACAAATATTATAATTCATAACGATACACTGGAATAACATATAAAGTCTCTTGCGATGGCCGGGAATCGAACCCGGGTCAAGTGCTTGGAAGGCAGTTATGCTTACCACTATACCACCATCGCAATATTATGAATAGTGACAAATATTATAATTCAAAGCGATACACTGGAATAACATAAAAATATAAAATCTCGTGCGATGGCCGGGAATCGAACCCGGGTCAACTGCTAGGAAGTCAGCTATGCTTACCACTATACCACCATCGCAATATGAAGTATAGTGACAAATATTATAATTCATAGCGATACACTGGAATAGCATATAAAGATACAGTCTCGTGCGATGGCCGGGAATTAAACCCTTGTCAACTGCTTGGAAGGCAGCTATGCTCACCACTATACCACCATCGCGATTGATGTATAGTGACAAATATTATAATTCATAGCGATACACTGGAATAACATATAAAGATACAGTCTCGTGCGATGGCCGGGAATCGAAACCGGGTCAACTGCTTGGAAGGCAGCTATGCTTACCACTATACCACCATCGCGATATGATCCATAGTGACAAATATTATTATTCATAGCGATACACTGGAATAACATATAAAGATACAGTCTCGTGCGATGGCCGGGAATCGAAACCGGGTCAACTGCTTGGAAGGCAGCTATGCTCACCACTATACCACCATCGCGATATGATGTATAGTGACAAATATTATAATTCATAGCGATACACTGGAATAACATATAAAGATACAGTCTCGTGCGATGGCCGGGAATCGAAACCGGGTCAACTGCTTGGAAGGCAGCTATGCTCACCACTATACCACCATCGCGATATGATGTATAGTGACAAATATTATAATTCATAGCGATACACTGGAATAGCATATAAAGATACAGTCTCGTGCGATGGCCGGGAATTAAACCCTTGTCAACTGCTTGGAAGGCAGCTATGCTCACCACTATACCACCATCGCGATTGATGTATAGTGACAAATATTATAATTCATAGCGATACACTGGAATAACATATAAAGATACAGTCTCGTGCGATGGCCGGGAATCGAAACCGGGTCAACTGCTTGGAAGGCAGCTATGCTCACCACTATACCACCATCGCGATATGATGTATAATGACAAATATTATAATTCATAGCGATACACTGGAATAACATATAAAGATACAGTCTCGTGCGATGGCCGGGAATTAAACCCTTGTCAACTGCTTGGAAGGCAGCTATGCTCACCACTATACCACCATCGCGATTGATGTATAGTGACAAATATTATAATTCATAGCGATACACTGGAATAACATATAAAGATACAGTCTCGTGCGATGGCCGGGAATCGAAACGGGGTCAACTGCTTGGAAGGCAGCTATGCTTACCACTATACCACCATCGCGATATGATCCATAGTGACAAATATTATGATTCATAGCGATACACTGAAATAACATATAAAGATACAGTCTCGTGCGATGGCCGGGAATCGAAACCGGGTCAACTGCTTGGAAGGCAGCTATGCTCACCACTATACCACCATCGCGATATGATGTATAGTGACAAATATTATAATTCATAGCGATACACTGGAATAGCATATAAAGATACAGTCTCGTGCGATGGCCGGGAATTAAACCCTTGTCAACTGCTTGGAAGGCAGCTATGCTCACCACTATACCACCATCGCGATTGATGTATAGTGACAAATATTATAATTCATAGCGATACACTGGAATAACATATAAAGATACAGTCTCGTGCGATGGCCGGGAATCGAAACCGGGTCAACTGCTTGGAAGGCAGCTATGCTCACCACTATACCACCATCGCGATATGATGTATAATGACAAATATTATAATTCATAGCGATACACTGGAATAACATAAAAAGATAAAATCTCGTGCGACGGCCGGGAATCGAACCCGGGTCAACTGCTAGGAAGTCAGCTATGCTTACCACTATACCACCATCGCAATATAATTAACAGCGACAAATATTATGTTTCATAGCGATACACTGGAATAACCTATTAAGATACAGTCCCGTGCGATGGCCGGGAATCGGACCCGGGTCAACGGCTTGAAAGGCAGCTATGCTTACCACTATACCACCATCGCGATATGATCCATAGTGACAAATATTATGATTCATAGCGATACACTGGAATAACATATAAAGATACAGTCCCGTGCGATGGCCGGGAATCGAACCCGGGTCAACTGCTTGGAAGGCAGCTATGCTCACCACTATACCATCATCGCTTTATGATGTATAGTGACAAATATTATAATTCATAGCGATACACTGGAATAACACATAAAGATACAGTCTCGTGCGATGGCCGGGAATCGAAACCGGGTCAACTGCTAGGAAGGCAGCTATGCTCACCACTATACCACCATCGCGATATGATGTATAGTGACAAATATTATAATTCATAGCGATACACTGGAATAACATATAAAGATACAGTCTCGTGCAATGGCCGGGAATCGAACCCGGGTCAACTGCTTTTAAGGCAGCTATGCTCACCACTATACCACCATCGCGATATGATGTATTGTGACAAATATTATGATTCATAGCGATACACTGGAATAACCTATAAAGATACAGTCCCGTGCGATGGCCGGGAATCGAACCCGGGTCAACTGCTTGGAAGGCAGCTATGCTCACCACTATACCACCATCGCGATATGATGCATAGTGACAAATATTGTGATTCATAGCGATACACTGGAATAACATATAAAGTCTCGTGCGATGGCCGGGAATCAAACCCGGGTCAACTGCTTGGAAGGCAGCTATGCTTACCACTATACCACCATCGCGATATGTAATATAGTGACAAATATTATAATTCATAACGATACACTGGAATAACATATAAAGTCTCGTGCGATGTTTGGGAATCAAACCCGGGTCAGCTGCTTGGAAGGCAGCTCTGCTCACCACTATACCACCATCGCAATATGATGTAAAGTGACAAATATTATGACTCATAGCGATACACTGGAATAACATATTAAGATAAAGTATCGTGCGATGGCAGGCAATCGAACCCGGGTCGACTGCTTGGAAGGCAGCTATGCTCACCACTATACCACCATCGCGATACGATGAATAGTGACAAATATTATAATTCATAACGATACACTGGAATAACATATAAAGTCTCTTGCGATGGCCGGGAATCGAACCCGGGTCAAGTGCTTGGAAGGCAGTTATGCTTACCACTATACCACCATCGCAATATTATGAATAGTGACAAATATTATAATTCAAAGCGATACACTGGAATAACATAAAAATATAAAATCTCGTGCGATGGCCGGGAATCGAACCCGGGTCAACTGCTAGGAAGTCAGCTATGCTTACCACTATACCACCATCGCAATATGATGTATAGTGACAAATATTATAATTCATAGCGATACACTGGAATAGCATATAAAGATACAGTCTCGTGCGATGGCCGGGAATTAAACCCTTGTCAACTGCTTGGAAGGCAGCTATGCTCACCACTATACCACCATCGCGATTGATGTATAGTGACAAATATTATAATTCATAGCGATACACTGGAATAACATATAAAGATACAGTCTCGTGCGATGGCCGGGAATCGAAACCGGGTCAACTGCTTGGAAGGCAGCTATGCTTACCACTATACCACCATCGCGATATGATCCATAGTGACAAATATTATGATTCATAGCGATACACTGGAATAACATATAAAGATACAGTCTCGTGCGATGGCCGGGAATCGAAACCGGGTCAACTGCTTGGAAGGCAGCTATGCTCACCACTATACCACCATCGCGATATGATGTATAGTGACAAATATTATAATTCATAGCGATACACTGGAATAGCATATAAAGATACAGTCTCGTGCGATGGCCGGGAATTAAACCCTTGTCAACTGCTTGGAAGGCAGCTATGCTCACCACTATACCACCATCGCGATTGATGTATAGTGACAAATATTATAATTCATAGCGATACACTGGAATAACATATAAAGATACAGTCTCGTGCGATGGCCGGGAATCGAAACCGGGTCAACTGCTTGGAAGGCAGCTATGCTCACCACTATACCACCATCGCGATATGATGTATAATGACAAATATTATAATTCATAGCGATACACTGGAATAACATATAAAGATAAAGCCTCGTGCGATGGCCGGGAATCGAACCCGGGTCAACTGCTTGGAAGGCAGCTATGCTCACCACTATACCACCATCGCGATATGATGTATTGTGACAAATATTATGATTCATAGCGATACACTGGAATAACATATAAAGATACAGTCTCGTGCGATGGCCGGGAATCGAAACCGGGTCAACTGCTTGGAAGGCAGCTATGCTCACCACTATACCACCATCGCGATTGATGTATAGTGACAAATATTATAATTCATAGCGATACACTGGAATAACATATAAAGATACAGTCTCGTGCGATGGCCGGGAATCGAAACCGGGTCAACTGCTTGGAAGGCAGCTATGCTTACCACTATACCACCATCGCGATATGATCCATAGTGACAAATATTATGATTCATAGCGATACACTGGAATAACATATAAAGATACAGTCTCGTGCGATGGCCGGGAATCGAAACCGGGTCAACTGCTTGGAAGGCAGCTATGCTTACCACTATACCACCATCGCGATATGATCCATAGTGACAAATATTATGATTCATAGCGATACACTGGAATAACATATAAAGATACAGTCTCGTGCGATGGCCGGGAATCGAAACCGGGTCAACTGCTTGGAAGGCAGCTATGCTCACCACTATACCACCATCGCGATATGATGTATAGTGACAAATATTATAATTCATAGCGATACACTGGAATAGCATATAAAGATACAGTCTCGTGCGATGGCCGGGAATTAAACCCTTGTCAACTGCTTGGAAGGCAGCTATGCTCACCACTATACCACCATCGCGATTGATGTATAGTGACAAATATTATAATTCATAGCGATACACTGGAATAACATATAAAGATACAGTCTCGTGCGATGGCCGGGAATCGAAACCGGGTCAACTGCTTGGAAGGCAGCTATGCTCACCACTATACCACCATCGCGATATGATGTATAATGACAAATATTATAATTCATAGCGATACACTGGAATAACATATAAAGATAAAGCCTCGTGCGATGGCCGGGAATCGAACCCGGGTCAACTGCTTGGAAGGCAGCTATGCTCACCACTATACCACCATCGCGATATGATGTATTGTGACAAATATTATGATTCATAGCGATACACTGGAATAACATATAAAGATACAGTCTCGTGCGATGGCCGGGAATCGAAACCGGGTCAACTGCTTGGAAGGCAGCTATGCTCACCACTATACCACCATCGCGATTGATGTATAGTGACAAATATTATAATTCATAGCGATACACTGGAATAACATATAAAGATACAGTCTCGTGCGATGGCCGGGAATCGAAACCGGGTCAACTGCTTGGAAGGCAGCTATGCTTACCACTATACCACCATCGCGATATGATCCATAGTGACAAATATTATGATTCATAGCGATACACTGGAATAACATATAAAGATACAGTCTCGTGCGATGGCCGGGAATCGAAACCGGGTCAACTGCTTGGAAGGCAGCTATGCTCACCACTATACCACCATCGCGATATGATGTATAGTGACAAATATTATAATTCATAGCGATACACTGGAATAGCATATAAAGATACAGTCTCGTGCGATGGCCGGGAATTAAACCCTTGTCAACTGCTTGGAAGGCAGCTATGCTCACCACTATACCACCATCGCGATTGATGTATAGTGACAAATATTATAATTCATAGCGATACACTGGAATAACATATAAAGATACAGTCTCGTGCGATGGCCGGGAATCGAAACCGGGTCAACTGCTTGGAAGGCAGCTATGCTCACCACTATACCACCATCGCGATATGATGTATAATGACAAATATTATAATTCATAGCGATACACTGGAATAACATATAAAGATAAAGCCTCGTGCGATGGCCGGGAATCGAACCCGGGTCAACTGCTTGGAAGGCAGCTATGCTCACCACTATACCACCATCGCGATATGATGTATTGTGACAAATATTATGATTCATAGCGATACACTGGAATAACATATAAAGATACAGTCTCGTGCGATGGCCGGGAATCGAAACCGGGTCAACTGCTTGGAAGGCAGCTATGCTCACCACTATACCACCATCGCGATATGATGTATAGTGACAAATATTATAATTCATAGCGATACACTGGAATAGCATATAAAGATACAGTCTCGTGCGATGGCCGGGAATTAAACCCTTGTCAACTGCTTGGAAGGCAGCTATGCTCACCACTATACCACCATCGCGATTGATGTATAGTGACAAATATTATAATTCATAGCGATACACTGGAATAACATATAAAGATACAGTCTCGTGCGATGGCCGGGAATCGAAACCGGGTCAACTGCTTGGAAGGCAGCTATGCTCACCACTATACCACCATCGCGATATGATGTATAATGACAAATATTATAATTCATAGCGATACACTGGAATAACATATAAAGATACAGTCTCGTGCAATGGCCGGGAATCGAACCCGGGTCAACTGCTTTTAAGGCAGCTATGCTCACCACTATACCACCATCGCGATATGATGTATTGTGACAAATATTATGATTCATAGCGATACACTGGAATAACATATAAAGATACAGTCTCGTGCAATGGCCGGGAATCGAACCCGGGTCAACTACTTTTAAGGCAGCTATACTCACCACTATACCACCATCGCGATATGATGTATTGTGACAAATATTATGATTCATAGCGATACACTGGAATAACCTATAAAGATACAGTCCCGTGCGATGGCCGGGAATCGAACCCGGGTCAACTGCTTGGAAGGCAGCTATGCTCACCACTATACCACCATCGCGATATGATGCATAGTGACAAATATTGTGATTCATAGCGATACACTGGAATAACATATAAAGTCTCGTGCGATGGCCGGGAATCAAACCCGGGTCAACTGCTTGGAAGGCAGCTATGCTTACCACTATACCACCATCGCGATATGTAATATAGTGACAAATATTATAATTCATAACGATACACTGGAATAACATATAAAGTCTCGTGCGATGTTTGGGAATCAAACCCGGGTCAGCTGCTTGGAAGGCAGCTCTGCTCACCACTATACCACCATCGCAATATGATGTAAAGTGACAAATATTATGACTCATAGCGATACACTGGAATAACATATTAAGATAAAGTATCGTGCGATGGCAGGCAATCGAACCCGGGTCGACTGCTTGGAAGGCAGCTATGCTCACCACTATACCACCATCGCGATACGATGAATAGTGACAAATATTATAATTCATAACGATACACTGGAATAACATATAAAGTCTCTTGCGATGGCCGGGAATCGAACCCGGGTCAAGTGCTTGGAAGGCAGTTATGCTTACCACTATACCACCATCGCAATATTATGAATAGTGACAAATATTATAATTCAAAGCGATACACTGGAATAACATAAAAATATAAAATCTCGTGCGATGGCCGGGAATCGAACCCGGGTCAACTGCTAGGAAGTCAGCTATGCTTACCACTATACCACCATCGCAATATGATGTATAGTGACAAATATTATAATTCATAGCGATACACTGGAATAGCATATAAAGATACAGTCTCGTGCGATGGCCGGGAATTAAACCCTTGTCAACTGCTTGGAAGGCAGCTATGCTCACCACTATACCACCATCGCGATTGATGTATAGTGACAAATATTATAATTCATAGCGATACACTGGAATAACATATAAAGATACAGTCTCGTGCGATGGCCGGGAATCGAAACCGGGTCAACTGCTTGGAAGGCAGCTATGCTTACCACTATACCACCATCGCGATATGATCCATAGTGACAAATATTATGATTCATAGCGATACACTGGAATAACATATAAAGATACAGTCTCGTGCGATGGCCGGGAATCGAAACCGGGTCAACTGCTTGGAAGGCAGCTATGCTCACCACTATACCACCATCGCGATATGATGTATAGTGACAAATATTATAATTCATAGCGATACACTGGAATAGCATATAAAGATACAGTCTCGTGCGATGGCCGGGAATTAAACCCTTGTCAACTGCTTGGAAGGCAGCTATGCTCACCACTATACCACCATCGCGATTGATGTATAGTGACAAATATTATAATTCATAGCGATACACTGGAATAACATATAAAGATACAGTCTCGTGCGATGGCCGGGAATCGAAACCGGGTCAACTGCTTGGAAGGCAGCTATGCTCACCACTATACCACCATCGCGATATGATGTATAATGACAAATATTATAATTCATAGCGATACACTGGAATAACATATAAAGATAAAGCCTCGTGCGATGGCCGGGAATCGAACCCGGGTCAACTGCTTGGAAGGCAGCTATGCTCACCACTATACCACCATCGCGATATGATGTATAGTGACAAATATTATAATTCATAGCGATACACTGGAATAACATATAAAGATACAGTCTCGTGCAATGGCCGGGAATCGAACCCGGGTCAACTGCTTTTAAGGCAGCTATGCTCACCACTATACCACCATCGCGATATGATGTATTGTGACAAATATTATGATTCATAGCGATACACTGGAATAACATATAAAGATACAGTCTCGTGCAATGGCCGGGAATCAAACCCGGGTCAACTGCTTTTAAGGCAGCTATGCTCACCACTATACCACCATCGCGATATGATGTATTGTGACAAATATTATGATTCATAGCGATACACTGGAATAACCTATAAAGATACAGTCCCGTGCGATGGCCGGGAATCGAACCCGGGTCAACTGCTTGGAAGGCAGCTATGCTCACCACTATACCACCATCGCGATATGATGCATAGTGACAAATATTGTGATTCATAGCGATACACTGGAATAACATATAAAGTCTCGTGCGATGGCCGGGAATCAAACCCGGGTCAACTGCTTGGAAGGCAGCTATGCTTACCACTATACCACCATCGCGATATGTAATATAGTGACAAATATTATAATTCATAACGATACACTGGAATAACATATAAAGTCTCGTGCGATGTTTGGGAATCAAACCCGGGTCAGCTGCTTGGAAGGCAGCTCTGCTCACCACTATACCACCATCGCAATATGATGTAAAGTGACAAATATTATGACTCATAGCGATACACTGGAATAACATATTAAGATAAAGTATCGTGCGATGGCAGGCAATCGAACCCGGGTCGACTGCTTGGAAGGCAGCTATGCTCACCACTATACCACCATCGCGATACGATGAATAGTGACAAATATTATAATTCATAACGATACACTGGAATAACATATAAAGTCTCTTGCGATGGCCGGGAATCGAACCCGGGTCAAGTGCTTGGAAGGCAGTTATGCTTACCACTATACCACCATCGCAATATTATGAATAGTGACAAATATTATAATTCAAAGCGATACACTGGAATAACATAAAAATATAAAATCTCGTGCGATGGCCGGGAATCGAACCCGGGTCAACTGCTAGGAAGTCAGCTATGCTTACCACTATACCACCATCGCAATATGATGTATAGTGACAAATATTATAATTCATAGCGATACACTGGAATAGCATATAAAGATACAGTCTCGTGCGATGGCCGGGAATTAAACCCTTGTCAACTGCTTGGAAGGCAGCTATGCTCACCACTATACCACCATCGCGATTGATGTATAGTGACAAATATTATAATTCATAGCGATACACTGGAATAACATATAAAGATACAGTCTCGTGCGATGGCCGGGAATCGAAACCGGGTCAACTGCTTGGAAGGCAGCTATGCTTACCACTATACCACCATCGCGATATGATCCATAGTGACAAATATTATGATTCATAGCGATACACTGGAATAACATATAAAGATACAGTCTCGTGCGATGGCCGGGAATCGAAACCGGGTCAACTGCTTGGAAGGCAGCTATGCTCACCACTATACCACCATCGCGATATGATGTATAGTGACAAATATTATAATTCATAGCGATACACTGGAATAGCATATAAAGATACAGTCTCGTGCGATGGCCGGGAATTAAACCCTTGTCAACTGCTTGGAAGGCAGCTATGCTCACCACTATACCACCATCGCGATTGATGTATAGTGACAAATATTATAATTCATAGCGATACACTGGAATAACATATAAAGATACAGTCTCGTGCGATGGCCGGGAATCGAAACCGGGTCAACTGCTTGGAAGGCAGCTATGCTCACCACTATACCACCATCGCGATATGATGTATAATGACAAATATTATAATTCATAGCGATACACTGGAATAACATATAAAGATAAAGCCTCGTGCGATGGCCGGGAATCGAACCCGGGTCAACTGCTTGGAAGGCAGCTATGCTCACCACTATACCACCATCGCGATATGATGTATAGTGACAAATATTATAATTCATAGCGATACACTGGAATAACATATAAAGATACAGTCTCGTGCAATGGCCGGGAATCGAACCCGGGTCAACTGCTTTTAAGGCAGCTATGCTCACCACTATACCACCATCGCGATATGATGTATTGTGACAAATATTATGATTCATAGCGATACACTGGAATAACCTATAAAGATACAGTCCCGTGCGATGGCCGGGAATCGAACCCGGGTCAACTGCTTGGAAGGCAGCTATGCTCACCACTATACCACCATCGCGATATGATGCATAGTGACAAATATTGTGATTCATAGCGATACACTGGAATAACATATAAAGTCTCGTGCGATGGCCGGGAATCAAACCCGGGTCAACTGCTTGGAAGGCAGCTATGCTTACCACTATACCACCATCGCGATATGTAATATAGTGACAAATATTATAATTCATAACGATACACTGGAATAACATATAAAGTCTCGTGCGATGTTTGGGAATCAAACCCGGGTCAGCTGCTTGGAAGGCAGCTCTTCTCACCACTATACCACCATCGCAATATGATGTAAAGTGACAAATATTATGACTCATAGCGATACACTGGAATAACATATTAAGATAAAGTATCGTGCGATGGCAGGCAATCGAACCCGGGTCGACTGCTTGGAAGGCAGCTATGCTCACCACTATACCACCATCGCGATACGATGAATAGTGACAAATATTATAATTCATAACGATACACTGGAATAACATATAAAGTCTCTTGCGATGGCCGGGAATCGAACCCGGGTCAAGTGCTTGGAAGGCAGCTATGCTTACCACTATTCCACCATCGCAATATAATTAATAGTGACAAATATTATGTTTCATAGCGATACACTGGAATAACATATTAAGATACAGTCCCGTGCGATGGCCGGGAATCGGACCCGGGTCAACGGCTTGAAAGGCAGCTATGCTTACCACTATACCACCATCGCGATATGATCCATAGTGACAAATATTATGATTCATAGCGATACACTGGAATAACATATAAAGATACAGTCTCGTGCGATGGCCGGGAATCGAAACCGGGTCAACTGCTTGGAAGGCAGCTATGCTCACCACTATACCACCATCGCGATATGATGTATAGTGACAAATATTATAATTCATAGCGATACACTGGAATAGCATATAAAGATACAGTCTCGTGCGATGGCCGGGAATTAAACCCTTGTCAACTGCTTGGAAGGCAGCTATGCTCACCACTATACCACCATCGCGATTGATGTATAGTGACAAATATTATAATTCATAGCGATACACTGGAATAACATATAAAGATACAGTCTCGTGCGATGGCCGGGAATCGAAACCGGGTCAACTGCTTGGAAGGCAGCTATGCTCACCACTATACCACCATCGCGATTGATGCATAGTGACAAATATTATAATTCATAGCGATACACTGGAATAACATATACAGATACAGTCTCGTGCGATGGCCGGGAATCGAAACCGGGTCAACTGCTTGGAAGGCAGCTATGCTCACCACTATACCACTATCGCGATTGATGCATAGTGACAAATATTATAATTCATAGCGATACACTGGAATAACATATAAAGATACAGTCTCGTGCGATGGCCGGGAATCGAACACGGGTCAACTGCTTGGAAGGCAGCTATGCTCACCACTATACCATCATCGCTTTATGATGTATAGTGACAAATATTATAATTCATAGCGATACACTGGAATAACACATAAAGATACAGTCTCGTGCGATGGCCGGGAATCGAAACCGGGTCAACTGCTTGGAAGGCAGCTATGCTCACCACTATACCACCATCGCGATATGATGTATAATGACAAATATTATAATTCATAGCGAAACACTGGAATAACATATAAAGATAAAGCCTCGTGCGGTGGCCGGGAATCGAACCCGGGTCAACTGCTTGGAAGGCAGCTATGCTCACCACTATACCACCATCGCGATATGATGTATAGTGACAAATATTATAATTCATAGCGATACACTGGAATAACATATAAAGTCTCGTGCGATGGCCGGGAATCAAACCCGGGTCAACTGCTTGGAAGGCAGCTATGCTTACCACTATACCACCATCGCGATATGTAATATAGTGACAAATATTATAATTCATAACGATACAATGGAATAACATATAAAGTCTCGTGCGATGTTTGGGAATCAAACCCGGGTCAGCTGCTTGGAAGGCAGCTCTGCTCACCACTATACCACCATCGCAATATGATGAATAGTGACAAATATTATGATTCATAGCGATACACTGGAATAACACATTAAGATAATGTCTCGTGCGATGGCCGGGAATCGAACCCGGGTCAACTGCTTGGAAGGAAGCTATGCTCACCACTATACCACCATCGCAATATGGTGATTAGTGTCAAATATTATAATTCAAAGCGATACACTGAAATAACATAAAAAGATAAAATCTCGTGCGATGGCCGGGAATCGAACCCGGGTCAACTGCTAGGAAGTCAGCTATGCTTACCACTATACCACCATCGCAATATAATTAACAGTGACAAATATTATGTTTCATAGCGATACACTGGAATAACCTATTAAGATACAGTCCCGTGCGATGGCCGGGAATCGGACCCGGGTCAACGGCTTGAAAGGCAGCTATGCTTACCACTATACCACCATCGCGATATGATCCATAGTGACAAATATTATGATTCATAGCGATACACTGGAATAACATATAAAGATACAGTCCCGTGCGATGGCCGGGAATCGAACCCGGGTCAACCGCTTGGAAGGCAGCTATGCTCACCACTATACCACCATCGCGATATAATGCATAGTGACAAATATTATGATTAATAGCGATACACTGGAATAACACATAAAGATAAAGTCTCGTGCGATGGCCGGGAATCGAACCCGAGTTAACTGCTAGGAAGTCAGCTATGCTTACCGCTATACCACCATCGCAATATGATTATTAGTGACAAATATTATGTTTCATAGCGATACACTGGAATAACATATTAAGATACAGTCCCGTGCGATGGCCGGGAATCGGACCCGGGTCAACGGCTTGAAAGGCAGCTATGCTTACCACTATACCACCATCGCGATATTATGCATAGTGACAAATATTATGATTAATAGCGATACACTGGAATAACACATAAAGATAACCTCTCGTGCGATGGCCGGTTATTGAACCCGAGTCAACTGCTTGGAAGCCAGCTATGCTCACCACTATACCACTATCGCGATATAATGCATAGTGACAAATATTATGGTTAATAGCGATACACTGGAATAACAAATAAAGATAAAGTCTCGTGCGATGGCCGGGAATCGAACCCGAGTCAACTGCTAGGAAGTCAGCTATGCTTACCGCTATACCACCATCGGAATACGATTAATTGTGAAAATATTATGTTTCATAGCGATACACTGGAATAACATATTAAGATACAGTCTCGTGCGATGGCCGGGAATCGAACCCGGGTCAACTGCTTGGAAGGCAGCTATGCTCACCACTATACCAATATCGCGATATGATATATAGTGACTAATATTATAATTCATAGCGATACACTGGAATAATATATGAAGATACAGTCTCGTGCGATGGCCGGGAATCGAATCCGGGTCAACTGCTTGGAAGGCAGCTATGCACACCACTATACCACCATCGCTATATGGTGAATAGTGACAAATATTATTATTCATAGCGATACACTGGAATAACATATAAACATAATGTCTGATGCCATGGCCTGGAATCGAACCCGGGTCAACTGCTTGAAGGCAGCTATGCTCACCACTATACCACCATCGCGATATGATGTATAGTGACAAATATTATAATTCAAAGCGATACACTGGAATAACATAAAAAGATAAAATCTCGTGCGATGGCCGGGAATCAAACCCGGGTCAACTGCTAGGAAGTTTGCAATGCTTACCACTATACCACCATCGCAATATAACTAATAGTGTCAAATATTATGTTTCATAGCGATACACTGGAATAACATATTAAGATACAGTCCCGTGCGATGGCCGGGAATCGGACCCGGGTCAACGGCTTGAAAGGCAGCTATGCTTACCACTATACCACCATCGTAATATAATCAATAGTGACAAATATTATAATTCATAGCGATACACTGGAATAACATATGAAGTTTCGTGCGATGGCCGGGAATCGAACACGGGTCAACTGCTTGGAAGGCAGCTATGCTCACCACTATACCACCATCGCAATATTATGTATAGTAAAAAATATTAGTATTCATAGCGATACACTGGAATAACATATTAAGATACAGTCCCGTGCGATGGCCGGGAATTGAACCCGGGTCAACTGCTTGGAAGGCAGCTATGCTAGCCACTATACCACCATCGCGATATGTAACGTAGTGACAAATATTATAACTCATAGCGATACATTGGAATAACATATTAAGATAAAGTATCGTGCGATGGCAGGCAATCGAACCCGGGTCGACTGCTTGGAAGGCAGCTATGCTCACCACTATACCACCATCGCGATATTATGCATAGTGACAAATATTATGATTAATAGCGATACACTGGAATAACACATAAAGATAACCTCTCGTGCGATGGCCGGTTATTGAACCCGAGTCAACTGCTTGGAAGCCAGCTATGCTCACCACTATACCACTATCGCGATATAATGCATAGTGACAAATATTATGGTTAATAGCGATACACTGGAATAACAAATAAAGATAAAGTCTCGTGCGATGGCCGGGAATCGAACCCGAGTCAACTGCTAGGAAGTCAGCTATGCTTACCGCTATACCACCATCGGAATACGATTAATTGTGAAAATATTATGTTTCATAGCGATACACTGGAATAACATATTAAGATACAGTCTCGTGCGATGGCCGGGAATCGAACCCGGGTCAACTGCTTGGAAGGCAGCTATGCTCACCACTATACCAATATCGCGATATGATATATAGTGACTAATATTATAATTCATAGCGATACACTGGAATAATATATGAAGATACAGTCTCGTGCGATGGCCGGGAATCGAATCCGGGTCAACTGCTTGGAAGGCAGCTATGCACACCACTATACCACCATCGCTATATGGTGAATAGTGACAAATATTATTATTCATAGCGATACACTGGAATAACATATAAACATAATGTCTGATGCCATGGCCTGGAATCGAACCCGGGTCAACTGCTTGAAGGCAGCTATGCTCACCACTATACCACCATCGCGATATGATGTATAGTGACAAATATTATAATTCAAAGCGATACACTGGAATAACATAAAAAGATAAAATCTCGTGCGATGGCCGGGAATCAAACCCGGGTCAACTGCTAGGAAGTTTGCAATGCTTACCACTATACCACCATCGCAATATAACTAATAGTGTCAAATATTATGTTTCATAGCGATACACTGGAATAACATATTAAGATACAGTCCCGTGCGATGGCCGGGAATCGGACCCGGGTCAACGGCTTGAAAGGCAGCTATGCTTACCACTATACCACCATCGTAATATAATCAATAGTGACAAATATTATAATTCATAGCGATACACTGGAATAACATATGAAGTTTCGTGCGATGGCCGGGAATCGAACACGGGTCAACTGCTTGGAAGGCAGCTATGCTCACCACTATACCACCATCGCAATATTATGTATAGTAAAAAATATTAGTATTCATAGCGATACACTGGAATAACATATTAAGATACAGTCCCGTGCGATGGCCGGGAATTGAACCCGGGTCAACTGCTTGGAAGGCAGCTATGCTAGCCACTATACCACCATCGCGATATGTAACGTAGTGACAAATATTATAACTCATAGCGATACATTGGAATAACTTATAAAGATAAAGTTTCTTCCGATGGTCGGGAATCGAGCCCGGGTCAACTGCTTGGAAGGCAGCTATGCTCACCACTATACCACCATCGCGATATGATGTTTAGTGACAAATATTATGATTCATAGCTATACACTGGAATAACATATTAAGATAAACTCGTGCGATGGCCGGGAATCGAACCCGGGTCAACTGCTTGGAAGGCAGCTATGCACACCACTATACCACCATCGCGATATGGTGCATTAGAGAAATAGGCCTGGCCATAGATAAGCAAGATTATAGAGCGATTTTATAGATAAGCAGAATTATAGATAAGGTCCTTTATCCATAATACCATTTTTTATAGATACCAAAATTATGGAGCGATTTTTATAGAGCCACTGTACTTAACCTCGCCTTTTTTTGCCTCCGGCGTTTTTACAGAGCCTCGTTCACCACCCGTCCTTTTATGGATACTTACAATGGGTCCCCCTCTTTTTTTCCGACAATAGCAAGCCAAGAATGCCACTCGCTCTTTTTTTTGTAGGAATAAGTCGACGCGCCAGAGCCTCGTTCACCACCCGTCCTTTTATGGATATTTACAATGACCGTTAAAGCCGCTGACTTCTACGCGCCAGGGGTCCCCCTCTTTTTTTCCGACAATAGCAAGCCAAGAATGTTGCTCTTTTTTGTAGGAATAAGTCGACGCGCATTCAATTGCCTAATATTAGTTGAATAACAAGACATATATTTTTTTCATTTTTTTATTTTTAATTTTGATAATACACCAGGCTAGGTAACTGAGTAAAACACAAGAAGAACAAGTTATACGCTTGAAGAGCAGATGTCAGGTTACGCCTCTCAATTAGATTAGTATAATCGCTTATAATATTGAACGGACTCGAATAACAACCAAATTTACGCATTACGTCCTGAAATATATCAGAATCTCCTTGGCCGAAATGGATCTCTTCAAAATCTTCGCTGTCAGGGTAGCCGGCAACTCGTTGAACGTGAAGTTTGAGAACTTCGAACATCGCTTCAATACAGGGCCTCTCCTTCTCAATTTCAGTCAAATGTTTGTTGACGGCGTGGATACATAAATTTAAAGCTAGGATACCCGCTTCCCCAAGTTGGAATTCCTCTTTTTTCCCGAAACTTTTATAAGCCAAAAGAGTAACGTTTCCTTTACTAGCTAAAAGTTCAAAAGTACGACCCCCAATTTTGGCAAGCTCGAGACTAAATTTATTTTTCTCAACTTCTCTAGTATGTGATTCAATGAGATACCAATTTTGATACATCTTATTAAAAGCTACAGGCGGGAGGCATATCGAGGATTGGAAAGTAACGTCGTTGAAAAAGAATATTTCCAGGTCCTCACCTTTTAAGCCAATTGATAGACACGAATTTTTTCCTAAACGCCAGCGAAAATTGATTTTCCGCTGAAGGTTAGCATCTTGTTTCCTGCTACCCAAATCGTAAGACATCTTAACGCTTCGAAACCCGAATACGAAATGACGCAAACCCGGGAGCTCCCCCCGGTAATAATATCTCTCGGATGACTCATGCACCCCGGGGAAAAAAATATATCGCGCCCGGGCAAGATTTTTTATTAAGTAAATTCCGAAATATACTGCTGAAATTTCAAAAAAAAAGAAGCTAGTATAAGTACTAAAGGGGTTTCTAACTATACTAGGGGGCTTCTTTTTTACCCTTCCATCACTGATTGTATCAAAAAAAAATTATAGGTGGAATAAGAACGAGTATTTGATTTTTTAAAAAATTTACCTGGAAAAAAGAAATAGGTTTTAATAAAATTTCCGGAGCACCGATTAAAAAGTAAGACATACTCAAGACATTAATGCGCCCTCTCGGCCAGCGCCGCGGCTAGAATGGCCTGGACCGCGTCGAGGACGACGTCGGGTAACTCCGCGGTAGGCTAAAGAAATATTATTTTCATTATTATTAATATTATTATTTTAGATTAGTTAAATTTCTTCTTACGCAGCGACGATATTGAAAGATTCCCCGCCCAATGGGGAGTTGACACCCGCTAGCGATAAAAATATATTTAAAAAAAATAACCGAAATTTTAAAAGGATAGTAACTTACGGGTCGGGGATGACGGGACGGGCACGCCCGTACCCCGGCACGGGGCGACCATGCCCGTACCCCGGGACGGGGCGGCCACGTCCGTACCCTGGAATTCGCGGGGGTGGTACCGCGTCCAGGACCACCGGGGGTGGTATCGCGTCCACGACCACATCAGGTAACGCGGCGGTAGGCTAAAGAAATATTATTATTTTTTTTATTTAGATTAGTTAAATTTCTTCTTACGCAACGAGGACGTTGTAGCATTCCCCGCCCGTACCCCGGAATTTGCGGGGGTGGTCTTGGACTAATGAAAATCATATTTTTTAAGAAATGTAGAAAAATTAGACCAAATGCGACTCACGCTTCTGCGATGGGGGCATTAAAATGGCCACGCGCCACCCAACCTCGAATAATTTCGAGGCGTCCTCGACCTCCAGCGGGGCTATGATATTTACATATTTTTTATAGAATTGTAAAAGAAATTTGACCAATTTCAACTTACACTGCCGCCGGAATGGGGGGAGGGGGTGACATTCCCCGCGGATTGCGCTCGGGCTTCTCTGGGGCTAACGAAAATCATTTTTTAAGAAATGTAAAATAAAAAATAGGCCAAATTTTAGCTTACATTGACTCTAGCTCCTCGTCTTGCGATGACATTTTTGGAAATGAAGCCAGAGAATTCTAGCACTCGCGGTCAAAAAAAGATGACAATGAGCAAGTCGAGAGAAGGGGGGTGCCCGCAGGGGTTGAATCACCCACACCTGCAAGTAGAAACTGCCGCGGGCCAAACGGCGAGGGGACAATACCCGACTTTTTTCCATAGAAAGGAGTAAAATGGTGGAAATAGATGTCAAAAAATAAGCTTACTAGGAATTATTTAAAAAGACACTTTTTTCGAAAAAACATTTTTTATTGAAAACATTTTATAAAAATTTACAAGAAAATATAAAGTTTTTTAAATCCAGGGAGGTGAAACAGGCGGTGAATTGAGGAGGTCAGAGCTGTAAAAAAAAACATTTAGTTTTTTAAAAAAATATACTTTTTCTAAAAAACGAACTTACGAAGGTATAATTGGGGGAGAAGGAACGGCGACTTCGGGGTCGATAAGAAAATTAGGGATGGGCGGCGGCGCGATTAAACTGATTTCGAAAAAAATGTTAGAACCCTTACTTTATATCTGAAAATTAAAATCAATTACCCCAAATCAGCCGCGAACGCTGTTTCGGCGAAATCGCCCGCTACCACCGAGGTGACATGGGCAATCGCGGCGTTCTGGGCCGCCCAGGCAAGATCGACCACCTCCTGGAAGTCCAGAGCGGTGGCTTGAAGTGAAGGCGAATCATGGTGATCAACCGAAAAAAGCCTAAGAGAGTCGCCCATGTTACGTGTCGCATTAAATGCACCGCGTAACACGGCGGCCAAGGAGATTAAAGACGCCACATAACGGTGGTCGCCCGGAATAACGGCGGGGAGAGCAAGGAGTGCCGGTGGTGGTGAAAGAGCCAGTGGAGGCGATGAGGGAGATGAAGATGATGAAAGCGGGCTTTAGAAAAACAAAATGATTTAGGATATTTTTTTAAAAAAGGGGTTAAAGATTTTTTAAAAAACCTACTCGGGAGAAATTATCACCACATCAGGTGACGAAGGAAGGAGAATGTTGTCGTTCCATTGAGAAAAGCCCGGAACGGGGCTTGCAGGTGAATAACTAGGTAAAAAAATATAAATTACAATAACGAAAATATATAAAATATCAAAAAAAACACGAAATAGAGGTAAGAGCCTCCAGCTCTTCCATAGAGGAGGAATTGGAGGATGATGAAGAGAGTGTACGACTAGATAAAATTTAAAAAGTTAGAATTAAAATAACCAAGTGAAATAAAATTTGAAAAAAACTTACCAGCGTTTTCGGGAATTCCCGGAGGCCATATTTTTTTTCCTGGACTTGTTCTGACTATCGGTAAATTCGCGAGGCTAGATATACCGGTCATTTTAAGGGGTGGGGTCGAAACCCGGATGACCTCTAGGGGTAACCCTCTAAGGAGTTTCATTGGACACACACGTAATTTACCGCTAGAGATTGTCACGAAATCTAGACAGTTTTCCTCACCAAATAAAATCGCCTCCAAGTTATTGAATACAACCGGAGAGTTTACGACTTAAGGTTAACATTCAATAAAAGGAGGAATTTTTATAGCGGACGGGGAAAAAATACAAAAGACAGGAATGTTATTTTTTTTACAATGTTACGATTATTATTTCTAAAGCGAGATTTTACGAATCAGAAAAGCTGTCGATGAATTTAGGGGGGGTAATACGAGCGGTTCAAATTGTGAGTAATGGCCTTGTTTTTCAAAAAACCGTGGGAAATATTATACCTGAATAATATTACGACTTGGATAGACACGATTCATTATTCCACCCCCCTTCATGTCTGGAATACCATCCCCCGATGGGAAGGGGGGGTCTTAAAAGCGAGACCATAAATAGACCCGGGACCCGATTAAAAAGTCCCATTCGAATTTTTTTAACTGAAAAATATGGAACTAAATTTCCTTAACGCACTCCGCGATTTTAAATCTGATACACGCCCGGTAAGCCTTGATTTCTTATACCGGTTCTTTTACTTTTTGACTTCGTTAACCCTTTGCCCTCACGAATTACCGCGTGAATTACCTAAATGTTTGAAAGATTTGGAATTGGTACGCGTTTTTATTGAACTTATTGACTACCTTAAACTTATACCTCTAGCCCCGCGAAATTGTAATAATTTAAGAGAATTGGAATCGCTAATCGATAATGTCCCATCCGAGATTAAAACCCCGACCTTCTTAGCTGAATGCGAGAAACAACGCGACGTATTAAACGAATTCGAGGAATATGTCGACTTCGATTACAATTGGTCTAGCCAATCAAACGATCCAGCGGTCACTCAACCACGTGAATTACCGGGTAACCCCGCCCCCGTTGATGACATTTCGGTAGACGCCGATTTCCCGTTCTCAAATAATTTATGGATGTCTCCGGTTGAAAAGATATCAGATAACGAGAGCTCTTCCGCTTCGAGTGACGAGATAAAATTCATAAAATGTTTTAACCCTTCGGAAAAATCACCCGAATTAAATAACCCCGAAAAAGAGATTACGAATTCCGAAACATTTACGGACGATTTTTCACTCCCAGCGGAATATTCACAATTTGAAAAAACTTTACTAATCAGGTCTAGTCCCGCGACGCCCCCTCTAGAAATTACTCGACTTTCCCCGGAAAAAAGCCCAGAATGGGGGCACTCCAGCCTATTCTCGCAATTTTCTCAGCTTGAAAAAGCAATACTAATTAACGGCAAAGCCGAAACCAGCGGACATTCGGTAGACCTCGAAAATATTATCCCTAGCGCACCCGATAAATGTCCTTCAAGGCGGGACCTTAAACCCTCAAAGACTTCCCTACTAGAAGATATTATTAGAGAAACAATCGGGGCTGAACTTGAAGGAACGAATATTTTTAAAAACAATGATGAAACGGGGGCCCCGGAAAACAATTTAGACTCGCTTAATGACGACTTATTTTTACCGTCTGAAGAAGAAAATTGGTTAGCGGAATTCCCTTTAAACGAGACGTCAAAACTCCCAGCTGACAGCCCCGCGACACGTGGCCTAGCTATATCGAGCGGTTCCCCGGAAGCCTCCGCGCGCGAGGAGGAGAGGAGAAAGTCGCTCCTTGCCTCGCCAAATATAGGAGCGCTATCGCCATCTGGCGTCGACGGCGCTAACTATTTTAATAAGGAGGAAAATAAAATTTTAAATCCGGAAGTAGATACTTTTCTCGGCTTGAATAATATTACGGCGGAATTTCACGAGGGTTCAAGCGTTAATAACCTAATTCCTTCTAGAAAAAGGAGATCTTTTTCACAACTTCTAACCCATAATAACTCGGTTCCTGAAGCGGATTTAGGGTTAGATTCGCCCCGACCCGGGACTTTTCCTGAAACTAACGCGGTATTTCTTAGAGAGACTGTTTCTCGCGGCGATTCGCATACCCGAGTCTTTACTCATAAAATTAGATGTCTGAATCCGGAAGTAGAAACCCCACCCCTCGATTTGAATATTACGCCAGAATTTCACGAGGGGCCAATCGTTAATAACCTAGTTCATTCTAGAAAAAGGAGATCTTCCTCGCAGCTTCTACCACTTAATTTAGCGGTTCCCGGGACTTCCACTAACGCGATATTGATTAGAGACGCTTTTTCTCGCGGCGATTCTCCATGCCCGGTGTTTTCGTCTTCACCGCGTAAGAACCCGGATCCTTTTCTAGATCAAGCGGGGCCATCACATAAAATCTTGAAGTGGGATAGCGAAAGCTCGATTTCATCATTTAACTGGTATTCGAGCGAAGATATTCCTCCTCTTTTATCGCCTCTCCCCGCGGACGATTATGATGATGTTCCACCGCCTCAAGCATTTCAACTCGATGAACTAGAGATCGACCAACCACCCCCGATTCAAGTTGGAGGTAATCAACCGGATATCGCTCAGCCTCTTCAGGCACCCCAACCTGAAGACCTTCCTGCTCTTCAAGAAGAGGATCCTCTACAGCTCCCAGACATCCCGCTTCAAGTCATCGAGGATCCGCCCGTTCAACAAGATGGCCAGGGTCTTCAGCTGGAACTACCCGCGAATTTTGAAATTATTCAAGATGGAACGAAAGAATACCCGCTATTCAATCTCGTTGGAAGATACGTTGAAGTGCGCTTCACCGCGGATGTAGAGCTCGGGATTACGCAGTTCGTGACCTTTATTTTCGATCAACTTCTCGATGATGACAGAGTTCAAATTTCATGTACCTCGGAAGTTTTCCCGGCGCGGGTGCTCGAAATTTCTTTCCGCCAGAAATCGCAACTCCAGCCCGGTGATGTTTTCGATTTACTCGAAGGCGAGATCTATCTGGATGAGCGAGATGATTTCTGGAACTCGCCAATTTTATTCACGTTAAACGTGGTAAGATTACCTCACGGAGGATCTCTGAGGCGACGCGGACTTAAAAAGCATATCGATTACATACGCGATAAAAGAAGTTTTATCTCAGTCCAAAACAAAGACTCCTTGTGTCTCCCGCGAGCATTAATTATTGCTATCGCGTATTTAAAGAAAACGCGAAACCCCGGAAATAAAGAATATTTCCAGGAGTATAAGGCTTTGTACAAGGCCTCTTCGCGAAAACAAAGGGAAAAAGCAGAGGAGTTACGCGTCGAGGCGGACGTTTCGAAACGCGAATGCGGGGCTTTCACGAGTTTAGTGCATTTCCAATTTATTCTCTCTGATTATCAAATAATCGTTTTTGAGGTTTATAACGACAGACCTAGGGTTTTATTCCAAGGGGAAGGGGGGAACTCCGAAAATAAACTTTATTTAATTTATAATCAGAAACATTATGATGTAATCGCGAAATTGACGTCGTTCTTCGCCACTAATTATGCATGCTCCATCTGCTTGGTCGGATACGATAAATTGGAACGCCACAAATGCGCGATTTTCTGCAAATCCTGTTTCAGACATCAGAAATGCTCCGGCGAGCTCGTCAAATGCGCCGATTGTTTTCGCTCCTTCCAGGGACTGGAATGCTTCCAAAGCCATCGCGAATCGGTTCCCTCCCTCTGTAGTCAGGTTAAAGTGTGCAAAGACTGTTACAAATACGTGGACTATCGCTCTAGGGAAACTATCCATTCTTGTTCGGAAGTTTTCTGTCGTATTTGTAAAAAGCACGCGCCGCATCCTCACCTTTGCTTCGTCCAGCGAATTAAAGACCTGACATGACCAAACGAAGATTAGCGCTAGGGGGCGTCCCTTCTTATTTGTTTGTGTTTTATGACATCGAGTCGATTCAGAATAAACAACACGTAAATAAAAAGGGGGCGTTCGAGCATGAGCCGTTTCTTCTAATATCCCAAATTGTATGCCCCGCGTGCATCGACGAGCGAGACTCCAACTTCGATTGCGGGGTCTGCATCCGCTTTAGCTCGCGGCAAAAAATTTTTTACGGAGGAAATGTGGTGGGAAAGTTCGTGGATTATATCAGAACTTTAGCGGATATTAAAAAATTTACTTATTCGCTCACGCCGCGAAATGTTATGATCTCCAATTCGTTTTCAAAGCCGTTCTTTCAATCGACGAGACCTTTGTGCCCTTCGTGATAGTAAACGGGACTAAAATTCTCTTCTTTAACTGTTTTAATTTCAATTTTCTCGATTCCTATTCGTTCATCCCCATGGGACTCGCCGCGTTTAGGAAGACGTTTGGACTAGGGCCTTCCATGGATAAGGGTAGATTCCCTCACCTTTTGTTTAATTTTGTCGAAAATAATTTCGATCCCGCTGACCCCGTAACCACTAATTATTCGACCGAGAAGGGGGATAAATTTCCGCCCCTCGAAGCGTACGGGGCTAACTATCTAGGGGTAAAGGAAAGAGCGGCCCTTCTTAAATGGCACGGGGAGCAAATAGCCGCGGGCGGTCACTTTGACTTTCTAAAAGACGCGATTTCGTATTGCACGGCGGATGTCAATATACTCCGACTGGGATGCGCAACGTTTAGACGTGAATTCATGGAAATCTGCGACACTGACCCTTTCCGCGCTGCCATCACACTCCCTGGCGCCTGCAATTACGTCTTTAGGAAACGCTTTCTCATTCCTGACACGATAGGGATACTCCCCCCCGGAGGAATGAGAAATAGGGACCGACAATCAACCGCGGCTTTTGAATGGCTCGCCTGGGAAGAAAAACGCAGGGGTATAAGAATAGTGTCAGCTATGCGGGGGCGGGAGGCTATGGTAGGTAAATTTAAAGTGGATGGTCTTGACGGAAATGACGTTTACATGTTCCAGGGCTGCTATTTTCATGGGTGTGTTCGCTGTCAAGTAGTGGGAAGAGACAGACCTCTATGGTCAGATCCCTCACAAACGTTTAACCTCAGGTACCAACAAACAGTCAGGGTCGTTGCTCAACTCCGGAAACTTAAGAAAAACGTTATAGAGATCTGGGAATGCGATTTTTACCAACTTCGCCGTCAAGCGAAGGATAAGGCGTTTTTCGAAAAAGTACGCGCCATGATAATTTCACCCTTGAATCCTCGAGACGCGTTTTTCGGAGGGAGAGTTAACGCGACAGTCCTTTACTACAAGGCCAAAGGCGATGAACGCGCGTTTAACGTCGACATGCTTTCACTTTACCCGACTGTCAACCTTCTAGATAGAATACCCGTCGGTCACCCGAAAGTTTTACTAGACCCGGATGATTTAGGAGATCTCGATTCGCTGGACGGGTTAATTCAGTGCCGCGTTCTCGCCCCTCCTAGACTTTTTCACCCTATTCTACCCATGCACTGTAATTCGCGACTTCTTTTCGTTTTATGTGGTACATGTGCACGTCTAAGATTTCAAGGACGGTGTCCTCATTCCGATCCCGAGCGGGCATTCGTGGGGACATTCGTTTCCGACGAACTGAAACTAGCCGCTTCCAGAGGTTACAAAGTGCTTGAAATGTACGAAGCTTGTCATTATCAAACAACGCAGTATAACAAGGAGACCCAGGAGGGGGGCTTGTTTTCGGACTACATAAAGACCATGTACAAAATGAAGGCCGAGGCTTCGGGGTTTCCATTGGGGATCACAACCCCCGACGAAAAAAACAAATACGTCTCGGATTTCGAGGACCACGAAGGCGTTAAACTCGATCCCGCTAAGATCGCGTTAAACCCCGGTAAACGTGCCGTCGCGAAGTTAATGTTAAATAGTTTTTACGGTAAGTGGGGACAACGGAATAACCTCGTAAAAACCGAGATCGTTAAGGATCGAGAACAATTCTTTAAATTATTCAACGACCCGAATATCGAAAGGAAAAGTGTCTTGGCGATAAACGATAAGACGTGGCTTGTCAAATGGGAACATCTCAAGGAAATCGATCCGGCTTTGGCCTATGTAAACGTAGTTTTAGCCTGTTATACCACCGCTTTTGCCCGAATGAGGCTCTATACTCATCTAGAGGCTCTAGGGGATAGTATACTATACCACGACACTGATAGTTTAATATATAGATCACGCGATGGCAATAAGCTAGTGCAGGAAGGAACATTCCTTGGGAATATGACGGATCAATTATCAGAATTTGGTCCAAATTGTCATATTACCGAATTTTGCTCGGGCGGCCCGAAAAATTACGCCTTCCGCGTACTCAACCGCGATACCGGTGAAATTAAGGAGGTCGTCAAGGCTAAAGGTCTCAGGCAGAACTATTCCACTAGAAATTCCATCTCTATGGACTCGTTGAAAGGGATGCTCGGAATCGACGTAGACGCGCCCACTCTCGAGAAAGAAATCGAAATCCCCCATCATATTTGTCGGTTAAATGATCATACAGTGGTAACTGTAAAGCAAGTTAAAAAATATAGGCCAGTTGTCAATAAACTACGCGTTATCGATAATTTCGAAACATTACCGTTCGGATATAAAGAATAATATTTTAAAAAAATGACTAGTTCAGAATGAAAAAACATATCCTAATATTCGGGTATAACCCGTTTATAGAATGCCTGTAAAATGAATTATTGGTTAATTACCCTTATACGCGAAGTTTCGGTATTATCTGTTTTTATCCATCATATTCGAAAGATAAGTCGTTATGGCTTTAAAACTATTAACCTATAATGTAACCCGTATTAGACGATAAGTCCCATTTAAAATGGCAGCATCAGTATTAAGTAAAGAACACCGCTAAACTCATATTTTTATTTTTACCCGAACGGTTTGTTTCTTAAATATCGATGTAGTTTAACTTAGAGACCTCATTTAATAAAAGCATGTTACCACTGTATGGTCCTTTCTCCGCTCTTCTGAGCGGGCCGAGCGGTAGCGGGAAGTCCGTTTTGATGGCGCGAATTATAAAAAATAAAGATGAAATGATTTCCCCCTCGCCGACAAAAATATTTTGGCATTATAGCGAGTGGCAAACACTTTATGACACTTTAGAAGACTCCGTAGTGTTCCGAGAAGGAGTCCCCAATCTCGATGATTACCCTGGTGAAGAAGGCGAACACATTCTCCTCATCGCCGACGATTTAATGAACGAGAACAATGGTCAAATCGGAGCTTTCTTCACGAAAGGCGTTCACCACCGTAATATAAGCTTCGTATTTATAACCCAGAACATTTTCCCAAAAACAAAGGATGCGCGCGAAATTTCGCTGAACGCGAATTACATTGTTTTGTTCAAGAACCCTCGTGACCAACTTCAACCCGCTATATTATTCCGTCAACTTAGAGGCGCCAATTACCGGTTCGCTATCGAGGCCTATCTCGACGCGACCAAACGCCCTCACGGCTATATTCTTATCGACAATAGGCAGGAGTGCCCCGATGACTTCCGTTTAAGAACGGATATTTTCCCCGACGAAACCGAAATGGTCTATATCCCTAAGAAAAAAAAGTAGGGAGTATAAAGTCAGCGGAGAGGAAGAAGTCCCTAACCAGTTCGAAAATGCCGGCCCTGGTTGCCGGACACAAAGATTTTCTCTCGGCCCTAGGTAGATCAAATTTTAAACAACGACGCGCTATTCTCCATCACGCTAAAAAACCCTTAATTGATGCTATTGCTGAATGCTGCGATAATACTTTGAAAGGGAATTTAAAGTTAAACCCTTGTCAGAAACGAAAACTAGCTAAACAAAAGAAATTCATTAGACAGGTAGCCTCTAAAAAAGTAGCCTGGCGTAAGAAGAAATTAATTTTAGTTCAAAAAGGTCACGGGATTCTAAGTATTCTCATCCCCACCGTTATTTCAGCCCTCAGTGGGATTTTAGGTCGTTCTTAAGGAAATAAAAAAATGTACGCTCAAAAGTTAGCCTTAGTCCCCCTCGACTCGTTAGGAAAAAATAATAATAATAATAATAATAATAATAATAATAATAATAATAATAATAATAATAATAATAAAAATGTTCTCATCCCCTCTCGAGATACCCCTCAATTTTCGTTTCCACATCCGTTAGGGTCCTCCGTGGATGAATTAAATAATAGCATGACCGACGTACTCAATTCCAATCTTGACATTAGGGATAAAGTTAAATTATTCGAGCAGATGTTCCACCGATATCAAAACATTAAGGATATAGCGACGAAGCCAAAAAATAGAAAAGAAACCGGGCAGGACACGGCCTTCTTAAATGTCGTACCGATTCAGTTTAGAGCGAGTGCGAAGGACTTAATTAGCCGATTGATTAGCTTAGGCGATAAAGTTTCGTGGTCGAGTGAAGGCGAGTTGTTTATAGATCAAACGCGCGTGCCCGGGTCAGATATCGCTACGCTCGTGAGTTACGCCGTCGGGGCTATAAATAGAAAACGAACGCCTCCCCCCACCGGTTGGAACGAGTTCGACGCCTTGTTCACGCCTACGGTATCATTCAAGAAAACCATCCCGCGAGTGAAGAAGAAAAAAATCACATTTTCGGCGAAACCTAGAAAAGCATCGGTCGTTCGGACTCCGCTCCAATTTAAACCCCGGGACTTATCGAAAGGGGTTATCAATAGAGGCGCGAAAAAAAGGAAAACGGAACAACCAATATGGGAAGAGTTTCTAACCCCGAGGCAGTCTTGAAAAAAATTTATTACGATCCAAAACATCCCGCGAGTTTCGACGGATTGGAAAAACTTTATCAGGCCGTGAAAGACAGAGGTATTCCCCGGGAAACGGTAGAAAAATGGTTAACGAAGCAAGAATCGTACACGTTACATAAGACCGCCTATCGGAAATTTAAAAGGAACAAGGTTTTTGTCACTAATATTGGCGACCAGTTTCAAATGGACTTGGCGGACATGAGAGACATTTCCGAAGACAATTCCGGCTTTAATTACCTACTAGTATGTATCGATACATTCTCGCGACGCGCGTGGGCAGTCCCTTTAAAAAGTAAGAAAGCCGAAGACGTAATCGCCGCGACCGAGAAAATATTCGAGGATCTCACGCCTCTTAAAGTTCAAACCGATAAAGGGGGGGAGTTCACGGGGAAAAAATATCAGGATTTCCTTAAAAGTAAAAAAGTTAAATTCTTTACTAGCGAAAACGATACAATCAAAGCGTGTATGGTCGAGCGACTAAATCGTACGCTAAAGGCTAAAATGTATAAATATTTCACTGCTAATAACACCTATCGATACTTGGACGTCCTCCCTGATTTAATTCATAGCTACAATACCACTAAACATTCCACTATAAAAATGTCACCTCTAGACGTGAAACCGGATAATATTCTGAAAGTATTTAAAACAATTTACAAGGAAATCCCCGTGAAAAGCCGACGTCAACCTAAACTTAAAGTCGGTGACTTTTGTCGTATCAGCAAATACAGGGGGGTCTTTGATAAAGCCTATCCCGGTACCTGGTCAAAGGAAGTCTTTAAAATCACCCGCCTCGTAAATTTAGACCCGCCCCTTTACACGATCGAAGATTTAACGGGGGAGGGAATAAAGGGACGTTACTATCAGGAAGAACTGCAATTAGTCGCTAAACCTCGACTATACAAGATCGATAAAATTCTCAAGTCTCGGAAACGCAAAAATCAGGTCGAATACTTTGTCAGTTTCGTAGGATATCCGTCGAACGCGAACTCGTGGGTCAAGAAAAAAGATGTATCTGACATTACCTTCAAACGCTAGCATGCGGGTTTACGCCGACAATACGATGGCGTCCTATACCTCAGCGTTACCGAAACCTGTCGAATTGGCGGGGTCTTGGGAGTGCGGGCTAGCTGAGATAAATTACACTAGCGCGTTCTTCAACGTCCTCGAGGGACAAAACACTATCGTTTTCATGGTTGTCGACGAAATCCCTCCTGTCGAATGTAACCCGTCTCCAATCGAAGTCAAGCAAAATGAACCGGAGACTAGCATCGAAAAAAACCTAGAGCCGCCTCAAGCCGATCAACCTACTTTGGGAATAACACTTAAAATTACCACGCCGGGGAAAAAAAATCCGAAAGGGAAAAAAACGGAGCAGATTTTCGATGTCGCCAAAAACGGAGAAACTCTTACGGGTGAAGCTCAGATCGCCGAATGCGCGGCTCAGCCTAGAAGACCCAGAGGGACCTCCCACGTTTATAGGGTACCCATAGGATACTATTCTTCCATCGAACATTTAATTAAGATAATAAACGAAATTATTAAAGATATGAAGACGTCTCTTCAATATAACGAGATCACTCGCCGAGTTCGAATAAGCCCCTTTCGTCATAACGTACTAGTGCAATTTCATTTTGGTCTAGCCATGACATTGGGCTTCGATCCCGGGATTCAATCTTTGGAAAGGGGTTAACGGGGCGCTAGGCCGGCCCTTATAGGCTTTCAAATCCCCCCTCAACTTTACGTTTATACTAATATCGTCGAAGATCAAATGGTGGGTGACACTCTCGTTCCTCTCGTTAGGATTGTCCCCGTAGAAGGCTCGTTCGGAGATAACGTCGGGAAAATTAATGACGTGCCTCATTACGTGCGAGTCTCCAAACGCTATTTCGACACGATCCAAGTACATATAATGAACCCTCAGGGGAAACCGGCGCCATTTGCCTTCGGGTCTCTGACGGTTAAACTACATCTACGGAAACAAGATGCCTAAGCCGGATGTCCTCGACGCGCGGGGGTCCTGTCCCTATAGAAATTATTATCTTAATCAAGCGCAAACTGGGGGGTCTAATTTCTATCAAGGAGCGGCTTATCAGAAAGGGCACGGTCTCGGTAGTCTGTTCTCGGGGCTCTTCCGCTGGGCCTCCCCTCTTTTAGTTAGAGGGGCGAAGTATATAGGAAAACAAGCGTTGGGGGTCGGCAGTAAAATTCTCAATGACGCCGTGGCGGGTGAGAATATAAAATCTTCGGCGAGGAAACGTTTCGGTGAAGCTCTAGAAGGGATAACCGGACAAAGCGGTTCGGGGCGGAAAAAGCGTAGGAGAACTAAAACGAGAAGCAAGAAGAAGAAAACAACGAGCAGGAGGAAAACTAGAAAAAGGACCGTTAAACGCAGAATCGGGACAGTAGCTCGTCGGAAGTCCACGAAACACGTTCGTGACATTTTTTCCCTCAACTAAAAAGAACCAAAATGTACAAAGTTGAAGCCTTGAAATCGGAATTGGACCTGTTCTCGGTCACCCCCGTGCAAACTAGCGTCGAAAGCGCGACTCCAACTTTCTATCGACCGATCTCTACGCTACGAGATGATTCCCAGATTGAATTTTGTATCCCTAAAAGCCCGGAGTATACTGATCTCGCGATGAGTCTCCTTCACGTTAAATGTAAAGTAACGCGGGAGAATGGGGCTAATTTAGACCCCGACGTTAAATTATCAACTTGTAATAACCTAATGCATAGTCTCTTCGATCAAATTGAAATTTACTTGAACGACAATTTAATCACGCCCTCGGCAAGTCGATATTCATACCGAGCCTATTTAGAATCGCTCTTGAACTATTCCGGCGAGGCTAAAACTTCTCACCTGACTTCGTGTCTCTACGCCAAAGACGCTGCCGGAAAGTTTGACGATATAATTACCAACTCGGGGAGCAAGATTCGTCAAGCAGCTATTAAGGATTCAAAGGAAATTTCCTTAGTAGGGGCAATATACGCCGACCTTTTCAACATTCCGAAATACCTTCTAAGCGGGGTGGAAATTAAAGTTCGACTTTCTAGGAGTAAAACGGCCTTTGTCCTTATGGGAGACCCCTCCTTAAACGTGGGGAATTTTAAGATCGCTATAACGGACGCTACTTTGGAAATACGGAAATGCAAGATAAGTCCTCAAATCATTCTGGCTCACGAAAACGCTCTCTTAGGCGCCACAGCGAAGTACCCCTTTACCCGAACCGAAGTGAAAAGCCACGTACTGCTCACCGGCGTTTCAAATACGAGTCTCGACAATGTGTGGCTGGGACCGCTCCCTCAACGCGTTATTATCGGCCTAGTCTCGCATACGGCTTGCGCGGGCGATTTTCATAAAAATCCTTATAACTTTCAACCATTCGGGTTAAATTTCTTATCTCTCTACGTTGATTCGGACGCGGTTCCGAGCAAACCTCTCCAGCCCAAGTTTTCCCAGAATCAATTTGCCCGTGAATATTACACCTTGTTTACGGGGACGAATATACATTTTAAAGATGATGGGAATAGTATATCGCACTCAGAATATCCGAGGGGGTATACTCTATATGCCTTTGATATCACGCCTGATCTTTCCGCGAGTGACAACTCTCATTGGAATCCCGTAAGACGGGGACAGTTACGTATCGAGTTGGGATTCGAAACCCCGCTCACTGAATCGGTTTCGGTCGTTATTTACGGGGAATTCCATAGTTTAATGCAGATAGACAAAGACCGCAACGTGGTGATTGATTATTAAAATGAACACATTAGAAATAAACGAGATTCTCGGGCATTTACCCGGGTATCAAGGTGCCTTTGCTTCCGATAGACTCCCCGAATATATCCCTTCCTTCCCCGCCTCCCTGGTCGTTAACCTCGATCCTCACGATGGGCCCGGGACTCATTGGGTAGCTATTTACCTAGATGCTTTCAGGAGGGCCGGGTACTTTGACTCGGCGGGTCGTCCGGTGACCCTCCCCACGATAAAAAAGTTCCTGAGAAAAAATTCCTCGAAAATTCTCTACAATAGACGTCGTCTACAGGCCGTGGGAAGCAAAGTTTGCGGACAATACTGCGTGCTCTATCTGGAACATCGCTATAGGGGGCGGAGTTTGACCTCCTTCGCTGATAGGTTCACGAGGAACCAATGGAGTAATGACAATCGCGTGGAGACCCTATTTAAGAAGCGGATTTAACTTACCTTGAGTCAGAGGGGTATCAGCCAACAGAAACATCATGGAAAGACCGCTGGTAGTTGTCGATTTTGAATTCTTACTCGGCGCGAAATACGAACCGGTCGTTAAAGAAGTTGCCGTCGCGTTCGTCGGGGAGTTTCCCCTAGTTAAAAGTTTATTCGTTAAACCTCCGTACCACGGTAGCGGTCTTTCTCACCACGTAGCCCGGCAAAATCAATGGGTCTTTACCCATATCAACGGTTACCTGTGGAACCACGGCGATACCCCTTACATCGAGATACAACATCGGCTCAAGGCCTTAACCGAGGACTCCGAATTCGTTTACTGCAAGGGAGAGGAGAAATGCCACGTCCTCAGGAAACTCATCCCCCAAGAGGTGATCGAACTCGGGGAAATCGGTAGCCCCAAGGCCAAGGACATCAGCATCGACCAGAACTATCGGTGTCGGTTTCATCGACGAGGGAGCCCGACGCTTCTCTGTGCGCGGGAGAAGGCCTGCCGCTTTGCCAAGTGGTTGGAGACCCATCACCAGACGGCTCCCTCGCCGCTCTTCGAGGAAGACGAAGGATTCTTTTAAAACTTTTCTTTATAAAAAAACAATTAATTATTTTTCGAACTCTTATGTTTTTAAAAAACCATTACGTAATTTTCTCAATTCGCGCGCGTATTTTCATTTCGTATCATTTTTCTTATATTCAGTGTTATCATTTTTTGTAATATCTTCCTTTGCGTTAATAAATGTTTCGTTCGAATTTATGTTTTATTTTTCAACATACACGCTTAAACTCGTAAGGGGGGATGGGGGGAAAGAGAAAGTCGAGGTTTTTTAGTCGTCTAGTACCGGATCATTCCCTGGATCATTCCGGAAGTCGGAGAAGTAAGAGGTAGACGCTTTTTTTCTTAAGATGAATTTTGAGAAAAACAGAATCGCTAGTTTCAAGGGTTTTCCCTGTAAGTTTTTAAACGTGAGGGAGCTAGCGAAAGCGGGTTTTTTCTACGTCGGTCACCGGGACAGCGTTATGTGTTTCTCCTGTCAGCGTGTCGTCAAGGACTGGACGGCCGACGACGTCCCGTTACTAAGACACGAAAAAGAGTGTAACTTTTGTCCGTTCATAAGAAATGATTTTTCGGGGGATGTCCCAGCCCTGTCGATGGAGCTTGAAGGGTCAAAGCCGATGCGATACGAGATCGCGCGAATTCGTTCCTTTACTAGGGGATTTAATAATAATTATATTAAGAATAATATTATTAATAAGGAAGGTTTGCCGATTGATCCTTTAAGGGAAGCCAGGCATTTATCCAAAGCTGTTTTTTTATACGAATTTCAAAGATTGCGTAAAATGCTTTTCCTGTTCTGGGGAACTAATGAACTGGAATAAGGAAGATAGTCCGTTCGAGGAACATTGGGAAAATTTTCCTCATTGTAAATTTCTTATTTCGAGGGCAAGAAGTGGAAATGTAAAGCATTTAATAGCCGCTGAGGATATCGTAGAAAAGGACAACCAGTTGAATTATTCGACTTACCCCGAATCACGATTAATATACGATTCTTTAAACGAAATAGTCGAAGTCTTAGATGAAGGACGAGGTCTAGACATGCCCGGGGAATAATAGATTTCTCCCGAGGAATTCGAGAGGGGCCGCGTGATAATAGACTATTTTTAGGGGGGGGGCGTTCACCCCTCAGCGAGAGATGGAAAGAGGGATTTACCCTCCCGCCTCGGTTCTAAGGATCATTCGATCGGTCGCGGACGAAGGTGATAGACACCATTTTTACTCGGCTTCCGTTAAAAAAGATGCATTTTGAGAAAAATAGAATCGCTAGTTTCAGAGGGTTTCCATGTAAGTTTCTAAACGCGAGGGAGCTAGCGAAAGCTGGTTTTTTCTACACCGGGCACACTGATAACGTCATGTGCTTCTCTTGCGAGAGGGTCGTCAAGGGGTGGATGACTAATGACGTCCCGTTGCTGAAACATATCGAGCAGAATCGCTTATGTAAATTCGTAAATGACGAGAATACGGGGAATGTCCCCGTCCTAACACTGCCGATAGACGATAAAGAGCAGACGGATGAGACGGAGCTAAATCCTATGCGCCATGAGCTTGAGAGAATTCGTTCGTTTAACAATGGATTCCCTGTTAATATCGTAGATGGTAGAGCCTTAGCTCGGGCTGGGTTTTATTATTTAAATTATAAAGATTCCGTTAAATGCTTCGCGTGTGAGGGTGAACTTATGGCTTGGGAAAAAGGCGATAGTCCTTTCGGTGAGCATAGGAAATATTTCCCCCATTGTAAATTTCTATTAGGGGAAGAATGTGGAAACGTAGCTCATTTTATAGCTGACGAGGATATTGTAGAAACTAACCAGCCACCTTATTCTTCGACTGCCGAGAAAGCCATAGTATACTGTTTTTTAAAAGAGGTGGTTGACATTTTAGAGGGTGAAAAACGGAAACGACTGGAAACCAAACATTTTTGCACAATTGGATAATAGGTTTTGGAGGCCGTGTGAATCTCTCTTTTCCCCAACTTTCTCACGGTTTGAGAAATTCCTTCATTCGGGGTCTCTCCCCCCCCCCCTAGTTAGAGATTTCTCCCTGGATTTTAGTTCGGTAGGAATCATTCGATCGCTAGTTTACGAAGGTGTCAGACTAAATTTTTAACTTCCTCTAAAAAAAATGAATACCCTGGCGAAACGAGTCGCTAGTTTTAAAAAGTTCCCGGTGGAATATATGGACACTCTCGAACTGGCTCAGGCGGGCTTCTTCTTCGTAGGACATAAGGATATCACTATCTGCTTCTGGTGCGACGGTCTGGTGCGGGATTGGGAGCTGGGATCTAACCCCTTACATTGCCACACCGCCTTGTTCCCCGAGTGCGAGTACGCCAAGCTCGAGTTCGCGAAGCTACAGGAGACCTACGATGCCCAACTAGGCCCTATGAGGTATGCGGACGAGCGGTTGAAGACTTTCACCAGTTTCCCGCTAGAGAAGCCGTGCCACATGGAACTCACCAACGCGGGTTTTTTCTACACAAACTTTACGGACTACGTGAAGTGTTTTTTCTGCGGTGGTGAGATCGGAGATTGGGGTGCGGAAGACGATGCCTTTCTGGAACACGGGAGACTATTTCCCGATTGCAAATTTGCAAAAAACTATTATTGCGGGAACGTCTTTTTAAAATCATTCATGCTCAACATCGCGTAAAATTTGATCTCGTTCCCGTAACTTTATTTTTCCTCGATGTAGAAGATCGAACTAACTATTCCTTATTAAATAATTTCCATTTTAAAAGAAGAATCTCCCTACTTAATAATATTTTACAACCTATTTTATTAAAACATGTACAGAAAAGTGTAATAAAAAATGATTTAGTATAATATTCGTCTCGTTATTTTTTTCCAATACATTTTAGGTAAAAAAAGATAGGTAAGTGGAGGTATCCATATAGATAGGTAAGTGGAGGTATCCATAAAATGAGGTGAAGTTAGAGGGCTCCATAATTTTGGATCTATAAATTCGGTGAGTCTATGAAAATCGCTCCATAATTTTGGATCTATAAATTCGGTGGCTCTATAAAAATCGCTCCATAATTTTGCTTATCTATAAAAAATGCGAGACCTTATCTATAATTCTGCTTATCTATAAAATCGCTCTATAATCTTGCTTATCTATGGCCAGGCCTATTTCTCTTGCATTGTGATCAATATTATGATTCATAATGATACACTGGAATAACACATAAAGCCAATGTCTCGTGCGATGGCCGGGAATCGAACCCGGGTCAACTGCTTGGAAGGCAGCTATGCTCACCACTATACCACCATCGCGATACGGTGCATTGTGACCAATATTATGTTTCATAATAATACACTGGAATAACATATTAAGATACAGTCCCGGGCGATGGCCGGGAATCGGACCCGGGTCAACGGCTTGAAAGGCAGCTATGCTTACCACTATACCACCATCGTAATATGATCAATAGTGACAAATATTATAATTCATAGCGATACACTGGAATAACATATAAAGATAAAGTCTCGTACGATGGCCGGGAGTCGAACCCGGGTCAACTGCTTGGAAGGCAGCTATGCACACCACTATACCACCATCGCGATATGGTGCATTGTGACCAATATTATGATTCATAATGATACACTGGAATAACACATAAAGCCAATGTCTCGTGCAATGGCCGGGAATCGAACCCGGGTCAACTGCTTGGAAGGCAGCTATGCTCACCACTATACCACCATCGCGATTGATGTAAAGTGACAAATATTATAATTCATAGCGATACACTGGAATAACATATAAAGATACAGTCTCGTGCGATGGCCGGGAATCGAACTCGGGTCAACTGCTTGGAAGGCAGCTATGCTCACCACTATACCACTATCGCGTTATGATGTACAGTGACAAATATTATAATTCATAGCGATACACTGGGATAACATATAAAGATACAGTCTCGTGCGATGGCCGGGAATCGAAACCGAGTCAACTGCTTGGAAGGCAGCTATGCACACCACTATACCACCATCGCGATATGGTGCATTGTGACCAATATTATGATTCATAATGATACACTGGAATAACACATAAAGCCAATGTCTCGTGCGATGGCCGGGAATCGAACCCGGGTCAACTGCTTGGAAGGCAGCTATGCTCACCACTATACCACCATCGTGATATGATGTATAGTGACAAATATTATAATTCATAGCGATACACTGGAATAGCATATAAAGATAAAGTCTCGTGCGATGGCCGGGAATCGAACCCGGGTCAACTGCTTGGAAGGCAGCTATGCTCACCACTATACCACCATCGCGATACGATGTATAGTGACAAATATTATAATTCATAGCGATACACTGGAATAACATATAAAGATACAGTCTCGTGCGATGGCCGGAAATCGAACCCGGGTCAACTGCTTGGAAGGCAGCTATGCTCACCACTATACCACCATCGCGATATGATGTAAAGTGACAAATATTATAATTCATAGCGATACACTGGAATAACATATAAAGATACAATCCCGTGCGATGGCCAGTAATCGAACCCGGGTCAACTTCTTGAAAGGTAGCTAAGCTTATCACTATACCACCATCGCAATATGATGTATAGTGACAAATATTGTGATTCATAGCGATACACTGGAATAACATATAAAGATTCAGTCCCGTGCGATGGCCGGTAATCGAACCCGGGTCAACTGTTTGGAAGGCAGCTATGCTCACCACTATACCACCATCGCGATATGATGTATAGTGACAAATATTATAATTCATAGCGATACACTGGAATAACATATAAAGATAAAGTCTCGTGCGATGGCCGGGAATCGAACCCGGGTCAACTGCTTGGAAGGCAGCTATGCTCACCACTATACCACCATCGCGATATGTTGTATGGTGACAAATATAATAATTCATAGCGATACACTGGAATAACTTATTAAGATAAACTCGTGCGATGGCCGGGAATCGAACCCGGGTCAACTGCTTGGAAGGCAGCTATGCACACCACTATATCACCATCGCGATATGGTGCATTGTGATCAATATTATGATTCATAATGATACACTGGAATAACACATATAGCCAATGTCTCGTGCGATGGCCTAGAATCGAACCCGGGTCAACTGCTTGGAAGGCAGCTATGCACACCACTATACCATCATCGCGATATGGTGCATTGTGACCAATATTATGATTCATAATGATACACTGGAATAACATATTAAGATACAGTCCCGGGCGATGGCCGGGAATCGGACCCGGGTCAACGGCTTGAAAGGCAGCTATGCTTACCACTATACCACCATCGCAATATGATGTATAGTGACAAATATTATAATTCATAGCGATACACTGGAATAACATATAAAGATAAAGTCTCGTACGATGGCCGGGAATCGAACCCGGGTCAACTGCTTGGAAGGCAGCTATGCACACCACTATACCACCATCGCGATATGGTGCATTGTGACCAATATTATGATTCATAATGATACACTGGAATAACACATAAAGCTAAAGTCCCGTGCGATGGCCTGGAATCGAACCCGGGTCAACGGCTTGAAAGGCAGCTATGCTCACCACTATACCACCATCGCGATTGATGTATAGTGACAAATATTATAATTCATAGCGATACACTGGAATAACATATTAAGATAAACTCGTGCGATGGCCGGGAATCGAAACCGGGTCAACTGCTTGGAAGGCAGCTATGCACACCACTATACCACCATCGCGATATGGTGCATTGTGATCAATATTATGATTCATAATGATACACTGGAATAACACATAAAGCCAATGTCTCGTGCGATAGTCGGGAATCGAACCCGGGTCAACTGCTTGGAAGGCAGCTATGCACACCACTATACCACCATCGCGATATGGTGCATTGTGACCAATATTATGATTCATAATGATACACTGGAATAACATATTAAGATACAGTCCCGGGCGATGGCCGGGAATCGGACCCGGGTCAACGGCTTGAAAGGCAGCTATGCTTACCACTATACCACCATCGTAATATGATCAATAGTGACAAATATTATAATTCATAGCGATACACTGGAATAACATATTAAGATAAACTCGTGCGATGGCCGGGAATCGAAACCGGGTCAACTGCTTGGAAGGCAGCTATGCACACCACTATACCACCATCGCGATATGGTGCATTGTGATCAATATTATGTTTCATAATGATACACTGGAATAACACATAAAGCCAATGTCTCGTGCGATGGTCGGGAATCGAACCCGGGTCAACTGCTTGGAAGGCAGCTATGCACACCACTATACCACCATCGCGATATGGTGCATTGTGACCAATATTATGATTCATAATGATACACTGGAATAACACATAAAGCCAATGTCTCGTGCGATGGCCGGGAATCGAACCCGGGTCAACTGCTTGGAAGGCAGCTATGCTCACCACTATACCACCATCGCGATTGATGTATAGTGACAAATATTATAATTAATAGCGATACACTGGAATAACATATAAAGATACAGTCTCGTGCGATGGCCGGGAATCGAACTCGGGTCAACTGCTTGGAAGGCAGCTATGCTCACCACTAAACCACTTTCGCGTTATGATGTATAGTGACAAATATTATTATTCATAGCGATACACTGAAATAACATATAAAGATACAGTCTCGTGCGATGGCCGGGAATCGAAACCGAGTCAACTGCTTGGAAGGCAGCTATGCTCACCACTATACCACCATCGCGATATGATGTATAGTGACAAATATTATAATTCATAGCGATACACTGGAATAGCATATAAAGATAAAGTCTCGTGCGATGGCCGGGAATCGAACCCGGGTCAACTGCTTGGAAGGCAGCTATGCTCACCACTATACCACCATCGTAATATGATCAATAGTGACAAATATTATAATTCATAGCGATACACTGGAATAACATATTAAGATAAACTCGTGCGATGGCCGGGAATCGAAACCGGGTCAACTGCTTGGAAGGCAGCTATGCACACCACTATACCACCATCGCGATATGGTGCATTGTGATCAATATTATGATTCATAATGATACACTGGAATAACACATAAAGCCAATGTCTCGTGCGATGGTCGGGAATCGAACCCGGGTCAACTGCTTGGAAGGCAGCTATGCTCACCACTATACCACCATCGCGATATGATGTATAGTGACAAATATTATAATTCATAGCGATACACTGGAATAACATATAAAGATACAGTCTCGTGCGATGGCCGGGAATCGAACTCGGGTCAACTGCTTGGAAGGCAGCTATGCTCACCACTATACCACTATCGCGTTATGATGTATAGTGACAAATATTATAATTCATAGCGATACACTGGAATAACATATTAAGATAAACTCGTGCGATGGCCGGGAATCGAACCCGGGTCAACTGCTTGGAAGGCAGCTATGCACACCACTATATCACCATCGCGATATGGTGCATTGTGATCAATATTATGATTCATAATGATACACTGGAATAACACATAGAGCCAATGTCTCGTGCGATGGCCGGGAATCGAACCCGGGTCAACTGCTTGGAAGGCAGCTATGCACACCACTATACCATCATCGCGATATGGTGCATTGTGACCAATATTATGATTCATAATGATACACTGGAATAACATATTAAGATACAGTCCCGGGCGATGGCCGGGAATCGGACCCGGGTCAACGGCTTGAAAGGCAGCTATGCTTACTACTATACCACCATCGCAATATGATGCATAGTGACAAATATTATAATTCATAGCGATACACTGGAATAACATATAAAGATAAAGTCTCGTACGATGGCCGGGAATCGAACCCGGGTCAACTGCTTGGAAGGCAGCTATGCACACCACTATACCACCATCGCGATATGGTGCATTGTGACCAATATTATGATTCATAATGATACACTGGAATAACACATAAAGCCAAAGTCCCGTGCGATGGCCTGGAATCGAACCCGGGTCAACGGCTTGAAAGGCAGCTATGCTCACCACTATACCACCATCGCGATTGATGTATAGTGACAAATATTATAATTCATAGCGATACACTGGAATAACATATTAAGATAAACTCGTGCGATGGCCGGGAATCGAAACCGGGTCAACTGCTTGGAAGGCAGCTATGCACACCACTATACCACCATCGCGATATGGTGCATTGTGACCAATATTATGATTCATAATGATACACTGGAATAACATATTAAGATACAGTCCCGGGTGATGGCCGGGAATCGGACCCGGGTCAACGGCTTGAAAGGCAGCTATGCTTACCACTATACCACCATCGTAATATGATCAATAGTGACAAATATTATAATTCATAGCGATACACTGGAATAACATATTAAGATAAACTCGTGCGATGGCCGGGAATCGAAACCGGGTCAACTGCTTGGAAGGCAGCTATGCACACCACTATACCACCATCGCGATATGGTGCATTGTGATCAATATTATGATTCATAATGATACACTGGAATAACACATAAAGCCAATGTCTCGTGCGATGGTCGGGAATCGAACCCGGGTCAACTGCTTGGAAGGCAGCTATGCTCACCACTATACCACTTTCGCGTTATGATGTATAGTGACAAATATTATAATTCATAGCGATACACTGAAATAACATATAAAGATACAGTCTCGTGCGATGGCCGGGAATCGAAACCGAGTCAACTGCTTGGAAGGCAGCTATGCTCACCACTATACCACCATCGCGATATGATGTATAGTGACAAATATTATAATTCATAGCGATACACTGGAATAGCATATAAAGATAAAGTCTCGTGCGATGGCCGGGAATCGAACCCGGGTCAACTGCTTGGAAGGCAGCTATGCTCACCACTATACCACCATCGCGATATGATGTATAGTGACAAATATTATAATTCATAGCGATACACTGGAATAACATATTAAGATAAACTCGTGCGATGGCCGGGAATCGAAACCGGGTCAACTGCTTGGAAGGCAGCTATGCACACCACTATACCACCATAGCGATATGGTGCATTGTGATCAATATTATGATTCATAATGATACACTTTAATAACACATAAAGCCAATGTCTCGTGCGATGGTCGGGAATCGAACCCGGGTCAACTGCTTGGAAGGCAGCTATGCTCACCACTATACCACCATCGCGATATGATGTATAGTGACAAATATTATAATTCATAGCGATACACTGGAATAACATATAAAGATACAGTCTCGTGCGATGGCCGGGAATCGAACTCGGGTCAACTGCTTGGAAGGCAGCTATGCTCACCACTATACCACTATCGCGTTATGATGTATAGTGACAAATATTATAATTCATAGCGATACACTGGAATAACATATAAAGATACAGTCTCGTGCGATGGCCGGGAATCGAACCCGGGTCAACTGCTTGGAAGGCAGCTATGCTCACCACTATACCACCATCGCGATATGATCTATAGTGACCAATATTATAATTCATAGCGATACACTGGAATAACATATAAAAATACAGTCCCGTGCGATGGCCGGGAATCGAACCCGGGTCAACTGCTTGGAAGGCAGCTATGCTCACCACTATACCACCATCGCGATATGATATATAGTGACAAATATTATAATTTATAGCGATACACTGGAATAACATTTAAAGATAAAGTCTCGTACGATGGCCGTGAATCGAACCCGGGTCAACTGCTTGGAAGGCAGCTATGCTTACCACTATACCACCATCGCAATATGATGTATAGTGACCAATATTATAATTCATAGCGATACACTGGAATAACATATAAAGAAACAGTCTCGTGCGATGGCCGGGAATCGAATCCGGGTCAACTGATTGGAAGGCAGCTATGCTCACCACTATACCACCATCGCGATATGACGTATAGTGACAAATATTATAATTCATAGCGATACACTGGAATAACATATAGAGATAAAGTCTCGTGCGATGGCCGGGAATCGAACCCGGGTCAACTGCTTGGAAGGCAGCTATGCTCACCACTATACCACCATCGCGATATGATGTATAGTGACAAATATTATAATTCATAGCGATACACTGGAATAACATATAGAGATAAAGTCTCGTGCGATGGCCGGGAATCGAACCCGGGTCAACTGCTTGGAAGGCAGCTATGCTCACCACTATACCACCATCGCGATGTGTTGTATGGGGACAAATATTATAATTCATAGCGATACACTGGAATAACATATAAAGATACAGTCTCGAACGATGGCCGGGAATCGAACCCGGGTCAACTTCTAGGAAGTCAGCTATGCTTACCACTATACCACCATCGCAATATAATTAATAGTGACAAATATTATGTTTCATAGCGATACACTGGAGTAACATATTAAGATACAGTCCCGGGCGATGGCCGGGAATCGGACCCGGGTCAACGGCTTGAAAGGCAGCTATGCTTACCACTATACCACCATCGTAATATGATCAATAGTGACAAATATTATAATTCATAGCGATACACTGGAATAACATATAAAGATAAAGTCTCGTACGATGGCCGGGAATCGAACCCGGGTCAACTGCTTGGAAGGCAGCTATGCTCACCACTATACCACCATCGCGATTGATGTATAGTGACAAATATTATAATTCATAGCGATACACTGGAATAACATATAAAGATACAGTCTCGTGCGATGGCCGGGAATCGAACTCCGGTCAACTGCTTGGAAGGCAGCTATGCTCACCACTATACCACCATCGCGTTATGATGTACAGTGACAAATATTATAATTCATAGCGATACACTGGAATAACATATAAAGATACAGTCTCGTGCGATGGCCGGGAATCGAAACCGGGTCAACTGCTTGGAAGGCAGCTATGCTCACCACTATACCACCATCGCGATATGATGTATAGTGACAAATATTATAATTCATAGCGATACACTGGAATAACATATAAAGATACAGTCTCGTGCGATGGCCGGGAATCGAAACCGGGTCAACTGCTTGGAAGGCAGCTATGCTCACCACTATACCACCATCGCGATATGATGTATAGTGACAAATATTATAATTCATAGCGATACACTGGAATAGCATATAAAGATAAAGTCTCGTGCGATGGCCGGGAATCGAACCCGGGTCAACTGCTTGGAAGGCAGCTATGCTCACCACTATACCACCATCGCGATATGATGTAAAGTGACAAATATTATAATTCATAGCGATACACTGGAATAACATATATAGATACAGTCTCGTGCGATGGCCGGAAATCGAACCCGGGTCAACTGCTTGGAAGGCAGCTATGCTCACCACTATACCACCATCGCGATATGATGTAAAGTGACAAATATTATAATTCATAGCGATACACTGGAATAACATATAAAGATACAGTCCCGTGCGATGGCCAGTAATCGAACCCGGGTCAACTTCTTGGAAGGTAGCTAAGCTTACCACTATACCACCATCGCAATATGATGTATAGTGACAAATATTGTGATTCATAGCGATACACTGGAATAACATATAAAGATTCAGTCCCGTGCGATGGCCGGTAATCGAACCCGGGTCAACTGCTTAGAAGGCAGCTATGCTTACCACTATACCACCATCGCAATATGATGTATAGTGACCAATATTATAATTCATAGCGATACACTGGAATAACATATAAAGATACAGTCTCGTGCGATGGCCGGGAATCGAACCCGGGTCAACTGCTTGGAAGGCAGCTATGCTCACCACTATACCACCATCGCGATATGATGTATAGTGACAAATATTATAATTCATAGCGATACACTGGAATAACATATAGAGATAAAGTCTCGTGCGATGGCCGGGAATCGAACCCGGGTCAACTGCTTGGAAGGCAGCTATGCTCACCACTATACCACCATCGCGATATGTTGTATGTGACAAATATTATAATTCATAGCGATACACTGGAATAACATATAAAGATACAGTCTCGTGCGATGGCCGGAAATCGAACCCGGGTCAACTGCTTGGAAGGCAGCTATGCACACCACTATACCACCATCGCGATATGGTGCATTGTGACCAATATTATGATTCATAATGATACACTGGAATAGCACATAAAGCCAAAGTCCCGTGCGATGGCCTGGAATCAAACCCGGGTCAACTGCTTGGAAGGCAGCTATGCTCACCACTATACCACCATCGCGATTGATGTATAGTGACAAATATTATAATTCATAGCGATACACTGGAATAACATATAAAGATACAGTCTCGTGCGATGGCCGGGAATCGAACTCGGGTCAACTGCTTGGAAGGCAGCTATGCTCACCACTATACCACCATCGCGTTATGATGTATAGTGACAAATATTATAATTCATAGCGATACACTGGAATAACATATAAACATACAGTCTCGTGCGATGGCCGGGAATCGAAACCGGGTCAACTGCTTGGAAGGCAGCTATGCTCACCACTATACCACCATCGCGATATGATGTATAGTGACAAATATTATAATTCATAGCGATACACTGGAATAGCATATAAAGATAAAGTCTCGTGCGATGGCCGGGAATCGAACCCGGGTCAACTGCTTGGAAGGCAGCTATGCTCACCACTATACCACCATCGCGATATGATGTAAAGTGACAAATATTATAATTCATAGCGATACACTGGAATAACATATATAGATACAGTCTCGTGCGATGGCCGGAAATCGAACCCGGGTCAACTGCTTGGAAGGCAGCTATGCTCACCACTATACCACCATCGCGATATGATGTAAAGTGACAAATATTATAATTCATAGCGATACACTGGAATAACATATAAAGATACAGTCCCGTGCGATGGCCGGGAATCGAAACCGGGTCAACTGCTTGGAAGGCAGCTATGCTTACCACTATACCACCATCGCAATATGATATATAGTGACCAATATTATAATTCATAGCGATACACTGGAATAACATATAAAGATACAGTCTCGTGCGATGGCCGGGAATCAAACCCGGGTCAACTGCTTGGAAGGCAGCTATGCTCACCACTATACCACCATCGCGATATGATGTATAGTGACAAATATTATAATTCATAGCGATACACTGGAATAACATATAGAGATAAAGTCTCGTGCGATGGCCGGGAATCGAACCCGGGTCAACTGCTTGGAAGGCAGCTATGCTCACCACTATACCACCATCGCGATATGATCTATAGTGACAAATATTATAATTCATAGCGATACACTGGAATAACATATAAAGATACAGTCCCGTGCGATGGCCGGGAATCGAACCCGGGTCAACTGCTTGGAAGGCAGCTATGCTCACCACTATACCACCATCGCGATATGATATATAGTGACAAATATTATAATTTATAGCGATACACTGGAATAACATATAAAGATACAGTCTCGTGCGATGGCCGGGAATCGAACTCCGGTCAACTGCTTGGAAGGCAGCTATGCTCACCACTATACCAGCATCGCGATATGATGTAAAGTGACAAATATTGTGATTCATAGCGATACACTGGAATAACATATAAAGATACAGTCCCGTGCGATGGCCGGGAATCGAACCCGGGTCAACTGCTTGGAAGGCAGCTATGCTCACCACTATACCACCATCGCGATATGATGTATAGTGACAAATATTATAATTCATAGCGATACACTGGAATAACATATAAAGATACAATCTCGTGCGATGGCCGGGAATCGAACCCGGGTCAACTGCTTGGAAGGCAGCTATGCTCACCACTATACCACCATCGCGATATGATCTATAGTGACAAATATTATAATTCATAGCGATACACTGGAATAACATATAAAGATACAGTCCCGTGCGATGGCCGGGAATCGAACCCGGGTCAACTGCTTGGAAGGCAGCTATGCTCACCACTATACCACCATCGCGATATGATGTATAGTGACAAATATTATAATTCATAGCGATACACTGGAATAACATATAGAGATAAAGTCTCGTGCGATGGCCGGGAATCGAACCCGGGTCAACTGCTTGGAAGGCAGCTATGCTCACCACTATACCACCATCGCGATATGTTGTATGGTGACAAATATTATAATTCATAGCGATACACTGGAATAACATATAAAGATACAGTCTCGTGCGATGGCCGGGAATCGAACCCGGGTCAACTGCTTGGAAGGCAGCTATGCTCACCACTATACCACCATCGCGATATGATCTATAGTGACAAATATTATAATTCATAGCGATACACTGGAATAACATATAAAGATACAGTCCCGTGCGATGGCCGGGAATCGAACCCGGGTCAACTGCTTGGAAGGCAGCTATGCTCACCACTATACCACCATCGCGATATGATATATAGTGACAAATATTATAATTTATAGCGATACACTGGAATAACATATAAAGATAAAGTCTCGTGCGATGGCCGGGAATCGAACTTGGGTCAACTGCTTGGAAGGCAGCTATGCTTACCACTATACCACCATCGCGATATGATGTATAGTGACAAATATTATAATTCATAGCGATACACTGGAATAACATATAAAGATACAGTCTCGTGCGATGGCCGGAAATCGAACCCGGGTCAACTGCTTGGAAGGCAGCTATGCTCACCACTATACCAGCATCGCGATATGATGTAAAGTGACAAATATTGTGATTCATAGCGATACACTGGAATAACATATAAAGATTCAGTCCCGTGCGATGGCCGGTAATCGAACCCGGGTCAACTGCTTGGAAGGCAGCTATGCTTACCACTATACCACCATCGCAATATGATGTATAGTGACCAATATTATAATTCATAGCGATACACTGGAATAACATATAAAGATACAGTCTCGTGCGATGGCCGGGAATCGAACCCGGGTCAACTGCTTGGAAGGCAGCTATGCTCACCACTATACCACCATCGCGATATGATCTATAGTGACAAATATTATAATTCATAGCGATACACTGGAATAACATATAAAGATACAGTCCCGTGCGATGGCCGGTAATCGAACCCGGGTCAACTGCTTGGAAGGCAGCTATGCTCACCACTATACCACCATCGCGATATGATGTAAAGTGACAAATATTATAATTCATAGCGATACACTGGAATAACATATAAAGATACAGTCTCGTGCGATGGCCGGGAATCGAACCCGGGTCATCTGCTTGGAAGGCAGCTATGCTCACCACTATACAACCATCGCGATATGATGTAAAGTGACAAATATTATAATTCATAGCGATACACTGGAATAACATATAAAGATACAGTCTCGTGCGATGGCCTGGAATCGAACCCGGGTCAACTGCTTGGAAGGCAGCTATGCTCACCACTATACCACCATCGCGATATGATGTATAGTGACAAATATTATAATTCATAGCGATACACTGGAATAACATATAAAGATACAATCTCGTGCGATGGCCGGGAATCGAACCCGGGTCAACTGCTTGGAAGGCAGCTATGCTCACCACTATACCACCATCGCGATATGATCTATAGTGACAAATATTATAATTCATAGCGATACACTGGAATAACATATAAAGATACAGTCCCGTGCGATGGCCGGGAATCGAACCCGGGTCAACTGCTTGGAAGGCAGCTATGCTCACCACTATACCACCATCGCGATATGATGTATAGTGACAAATATTATAATTCATAGCGATACACTGGAATAACATATAGAGATAAAGTCTCGTGCGATGGCCGGGAATCGAACCCGGGTCAACTGCTTGGAAGGCAGCTATGCTCACCACTATACCACCATCGCGATATGTTGTATGGTGACAAATATTATAATTCATAGCGATACACTGGAATAACATATAAAGATACAGTCTCGTGCGATGGCCGGGAATCGAACCCGGGTCAACTGCTTGGAAGGCAGCTATGCTCACCACTATACCACCATCGCGATATGATCTATAGTGACAAATATTATAATTCATAGCGATACACTGGAATAACATATAAAGATACAGTCCCGTGCGATGGCCGGGAATCGAACCCGGGTCAACTGCTTGGAAGGCAGCTATGCTCACCACTATACCACCATCGCGATATGATATATAGTGACAAATATTATAATTTATAGCGATACACTGGAATAACATATAAAGATAAAGTCTCGTGCGATGGCCGGGAATCGAACTTGGGTCAACTGCTTGGAAGGCAGCTATGCTTACCACTATACCACCATCGCGATATGATGTATAGTGACAAATATTATAATTCATAGCGATACACTGGAATAACATATAAAGATACAGTCTCGTGCGATGGCCGGAAATCGAACCCGGGTCAACTGCTTGGAAGGCAGCTATGCTCACCACTATACCAGCATCGCGATATGATGTAAAGTGACAAATATTGTGATTCATAGCGATACACTGGAATAACATATAAAGATTCAGTCCCGTGCGATGGCCGGTAATCGAACCCGGGTCAACTGCTTGGAAGGCAGCTATGCTTACCACTATACCACCATCGCAATATGATGTATAGTGACCAATATTATAATTCATAGCGATACACTGGAATAACATATAAAGATACAGTCTCGTGCGATGGCCGGGAATCGAACCCGGGTCAACTGCTTGGAAGGCAGCTATGCTCACCACTATACCACCATCGCGATATGATCTATAGTGACAAATATTATAATTCATAGCGATACACTGGAATAACATATAAAGATACAGTCCCGTGCGATGGCCGGTAATCGAACCCGGGTCAACTGCTTGGAAGGCAGCTATGCTCACCACTATACCACCATCGCGATATGATGTAAAGTGACAAATATTATAATTCATAGCGATACACTGGAATAACATATAAAGATACAGTCTCGTGCGATGGCCGGGAATCGAACCCGGGTCATCTGCTTGGAAGGCAGCTATGCTCACCACTATACAACCATCGCGATATGATGTAAAGTGACAAATATTATAATTCATAGCGATACACTGGAATAACATATAAAGATACAGTCTCGTGCGATGGCCTGGAATCGAACCCGGGTCAACTGCTTGGAAGGCAGCTATGCTCACCACTATACAACCATCGCGATATAATGTATAGTGACAAATATTATAATTCATAGCGATACACTGGAATTACATATAAAGATAAAGTCTCGTGCGATGGCCGGGAATCGAACCCGGGTCAACTGCTTGGAAGGCATCTATGCTCACCACTATTCCACCATCGCGATATGTTGTACGGTGACAAATATTGTGATTCATAGCGATACACTGGAATAACATATAAAGATTCAGTCCCGTGCGATGGCCGGTAATCGAACCCGGGTCAACTGCTTGGAAGGCAGCTATGCTTACCACTATACCACCATCGCAATATGATGTATAGTGACCAATATTATAATTCATAGCGATACACTGGAATAACATATAAAGATACAGTCTCGTGCGATGGCCGGGAATCGAACCCGGGTCAACTGCTTGGAAGGCAGCTATGCTCACCACTATACCACCATCGCGATATAATGTATAGTGACCAATATTATAATTCATAGCGATACACTGGAATAACATATGAAGATAAAGTCTCGTGCGATGGCCGGGAATCGAACCCGGGTCCACTGCTTGGAAGGCAGCTATGCTCACCACTATACCACCATCGCGATATGATGTATAGTGACAAATATTATAATTCATAGCGATAAACTGGAATAACATATAAAGATACAGTCTCGTGCGATGGCCGGGAATCGAACCCGGGTCAACTGCTTGGAAGGCAGCTATGCTCAAATCTATACCACCATCGCGTCATGATGTATAGTGACAAATATTATAATTCATAGCGATACACTGGAATAACATATAAAGATACAGTCTCGTGCGATGGCCGGGAATCGAAACCGGGTCAACTGCTTGGAAGGCAGCTATGCTCACCACTATACCACCATCGCTATATGATGCATGGTGACAAATATAATGATTCATAGCGATACACTGGAATAACATATAAAGATACAGTCTCGTGCGATGGCCGGTAATCGACCCCGGGTCAACTGCTTGGAAGGCAGCTATGCTCACCACTATACCACCATCGCGATATGATGCATGGTGACAAATATAATGATTCATAGCGATACACTGGAATAACATATAAAGATACAGTCCCGTGCGATGGCCGGTAATCGAACCCGGGTCAACTGCTTGGAAGGCAGCTGTGCTCACCACTATACCACCATCGCGATATGATGCATGGTGACAAATATAATGATTCATAGCGATACACTGGAATAACATATAAAGATACAGTCCCGTGCGATGGACGGTAATTGAACCCGGGTCAACTGCTTGGAAGGCAGCTATGCTCACCACTATACCACCATCGCGATATGATGCATGGTGACAAATATAATGATTCATAGCGATACACTGGAATAACATATAAAGATACAGTCCCGTGCGATGGCCGGTAATCGAACCCGGGTCAACTGCTTCGAAGGCAGCTATGCTCACCACTATACCACCATCGCGATATGATAAATAGTGACAAATATTATAATTCATAGCGATACACTGGAATAACATATAGAGATAAAGTCTCGTGCGATGGCCGGGAATCGAACCCGGGTCAACTGCTTGGAAGGCAGCTATGCTCACCACTATACCACCATCGCGATATGTTGTATGGTGACAAATATTATAATTCATAGCGATACACTGGAATAACATATAAAGATACAGTCTCGTGCGATGGCCGGGAATCGAACCCGGGTCAACTGCTTGGAAGGCAGCTATGCTCACCACTATACCACCATCGCGATATGATGTATAGTGACAAATATTATAATTCATAGCGATACACTGGAATAACATATAAAGATACAGTCTCGTGCGATGGCCGGGAATCGAACCCGGGTCAACTGCTTGGAAGGCAGCTATGCTCACCACTATACCACCATCGCGATATGATATCTAGTGACAAATATTATAATTCATAGCGATACACTGGAATAACATATAAAGATACAGTCTCGTGCGATGGCCGGGAATCGAACCCGGGTCAACTGCTTGGAAGGCAGCTATGCTCACCACTATACCACCATCGCGATATGATGTATAGTGACAAATATTATAATTCATAGCGATACACTGGAATAACATATAAAGATACAGTCTCGTGCAATGGCCCGGAATCGAACCCGGGTCAACTGCTTGGAAGGCAGCTATGCTCACCCCTATACCACCATCGCGATATGATATATAGTGACAAATATTATAATTCATAGCGATACACTGGAATAACATATAAAGATACAGTCTCGTGCGATGGCCGGGAATCGAACCCGGGTCAACTGCTAGGAAGGCAGCTATGCTCACCACTATACCACCATCGCGATATGATGCATGGTGACAAATATTGTGATTCATAGCGATACACTGAAATAACATATAAAGATACAGTCCCGTGCGATGGCCGGGAATCGAACCCGGTCAACTGCTTGGAAGGCAGCTATGCTTACCACTATACCACCATCGCAATATGATATATAGTGACCAATATTATAATTCATAGCGATACACTGGAATAAAATATAAAGATAAAGTCTCGGCGATGGCCGGGAATCGAACCCGGGTCCACTGCTTGGGAGGCAGCTATGCTCACCACTATACCACCATCGCGATACGATGTGTAGTGACAAATATTATAATTCATAGCGATACACTGGAATAACATATAAAGATACAGTCTCGTGCGATGGCCGGGAATCGAACACGGGTCAACCGCTTGGAAGGCAGCTATGCTCACCACTATACCACCATCGCGATATGATGCATGGTGACAAATATAATGATACATAGCGATACACTGGAATAACATATAAAGATACAGTCCCGTGCGATGGCCGGGAATCGAACCCGGTCAACTGCTTGGAAGACAGCTATGCTTACCACTATACCACCATCGCAATATGATGTATAGTGACCAATATTATAATTCATAGCGATACACTGGAATAAAATATAAAGATAAAGTCTCGTGCGATGGCCGGGAATCGAACCCGGGTCCACTGCTTGGAAGGCAGCTATGCTCACCACTATACCACCATCGCGATACGATGTATAGTGACAAATATTATAATTCATAGCGATACACTGGAATAACATATAAAGATACAGTCTCGTGCGATGGCCGGGGATCGAACCCGGGTCAACTGCTTGGAAGGCAGCTATGCTCACCACTATACCACCATCGCGATTGACGTATCGTGACAAATATTATAATTCATAGCGATACACTGGAATAACATATAAAGATACAGTCTCGTGCGATGGCCGGGAATCGAACCCGGGTTAACTGCTTGGAAGGCAGCTATGCTCACCACTATACCACCATCGCGATATGATGTATAGTTACAAATATTATGATTCAAAGCGATACATTGGAATAACATATAAAGATACAGTCCCGTGCGATGGCCGGGAATCTAACCCGGGTCAACTGCTTGGAAGGCAGCTATGCTTACCACTATACCACCATCGCAATATGATTTATAGTGACAAATATTATGATTCATAGCGATACACTGGAATAACATATTAAGATAAAGTCTCGCGCGATGGCCAGGAATCGAACTCGGGTCAACTGCTTGGAAGGCAGCTGTGCTCACCACTATACCACCATCGTGATATGGTGTTTAGTGACAAATATTATAATTCATAGCAATACACTGGAATAACATATAAAGATAAAGTCTCGTGCCATAGACGGGAATCGAACCCGGGTCAACTCCTTGGAAAGCAGCTATGCTCACCACTATACCACCATCGTGATATGATGTATAGTGACAAATATTACAATTCATAGCGATACACTGGAATAACATATAAAGATACAGTCCCGTGCGATGGCCGGGAATCGAACCCGGGTCAACTGCTTTGAAGGCAGCTATACTTACCACTATACCACCATCGCAATATGATTTATAGTGACAAATATTATGATTCCCAGCGATACACTGGAATAACATATAAAGATACAGTCCCGTGCGATGGCCGGGAATCGAACCCGGGTCAACTGCTTGGAAGGCAGCTATACTTACCACTATACCACCATCGCAATATGATTTATAGTGACAAATATTATGAATCATAGCGATACACTGGAATAACATATAAAGATACAGTCCCGTGCGATGGCCGGGAATCGAACCCGGGTCAACTGCTTGGAAGGCAGATATACTTACCACCATCGCAATATGATTTATAGTGACAAATATTATGAATCATAGCGATACACTGGAATAACATATAAAGATACAGTCCCGTGCGATGGCCGGGAATCGAACCCGGGTCAACTGCTTGGAAGGCAGCTATACTTACCACTATACCACCATCGCAATATGATTTATAGTGACAAATATTATGAATCATAGCGATACACTGGAATAACATATAAAGATACAGTCTCGTGCGATGGCCGGGAATCGAACCCGGGTCAACTGCTTGGAAGGCAGCTATGCTCACCACTATACCACCATCGCGATATGATGTATAGTGACAAATATTATAATTCATAGCGATACACTGGAATAACATATAAAGATACAGTCTCGTGCGATGGCCGGGAATCGAACCCGGGTCAACTGCTTGGAAGGCAGCTATGCTCACCACTATACCACCATCGCGATATGATGTATAGTGACAAATATTATAATTCATAGCGATACACTGGAATAACATATAAAGATACAGTCTCGTGCAATAGCCCGGAATCGAACCCGGGTCAACTGCTTGGAAGGCAGCTATGCTCACCCCTATACCACCATCGCGATATGATATATAGTGACAAATATTATAATTCATAGCGATACACTGCAATAACATATAAAGATACAGTCTCGTGCGATGGCCGGGAATCGAACCCGGGTCAACTGCTTGGAAGGCAGCTATGCTCACCACTATACCACCATCGCGATATGATGTATAGTGACAAATATTATAATTCATAGCGATACACTGGAATAACATATAAAGATACAGTCTCGTGCGATGGCCGGGAATCGAACCCGGGTCAACTGCTAGGAAGGCAGCTATGCTCACCACTATACCACCATCGCGATACGATGTGTAGTGACAAATATTATAATTCATAGCGATACACTGGAATAACATTTAAAGATAAAGTCTCGTGCGATGGCCGGGAATTGAACCCGGGTCAACTGCTTGGAAGGCAGCTATGCTCACCACTATACCACCATCGCGATATGATGTATAGTGACAAATATTATAATTCATAGCGATACACTGGAATAACATATAAAGATACAGTCTCGTGCGATGGCCGGGAATCGAACCCGGGTCAACTGCTTGGAAGGCAGCTATGCTCACCACTATACCACCATCGCAATATGATGTATAGTGACCAATATTATAATTCATAGCGATACACTGGAATAAAATATAAAGATAAAGTCTCGTGCGATGGCCGGGAATCGAACCCGGTCAACTGCTTGGAAGGCAGCTATGCTTACCACTATACCACCATCGCAATATGAAATATAGTGACCAATATTATAATTCATAGCGATACACTGGAATAAAATATAAAGATAAAGTCTCGGCGATGGCCGGGAATCGAACCCGGGTCCACTGCTTGGGAGGCAGCTATGCTCACCACTATACCACCATCGCGATACGATGTGTAGTGACAAATATTATAATTCATAGCGATACACTGGAATAACATATAAAGATACAGTCTCGTGCGATGGCCGGGAATCGAACCCGGGTCAACCGCTTGGAAGGCAGCTATGCTCACCACTATACCACCATCGCGATATGGTGCATGGTGACAAATATAATGATACATAGCGATACACTGGAATAACATATAAAGATACAGTCCAGTGCGATGGCCGGGAATCGAACCCGGTCAACTGCTTGGAAGGCAGCTATGCTCACCACTATACCACCATCGCGTTATGATGTATAGTGAATAATATTATAAATCATAGCGATACACTGAAATAACATATAAAGATACAGTACCGTGCGATGGCCGGGAATCGAACCCGGTCAACTGCTTGGAAGACAGCTATGCTTACCACTAAACCACCATCGCAATATGATGTATAGTGACCAATATTATAATTCATAGCGATACACTGGAATAAAATATAAAGATAAAGTCTCGTGCGATGGCCGGGAATCGAACCCGGGTCCACTGCTTGGAAGGCAGCTATGCTCACCACTATACCACCATCGCGATACGATGTATAGTGACAAATATTATAATTCATAGCGATACACTGGAATAACATATAAAGATACAGTCTCGTGCGATGGCCGGGGATCGAACCCGGGTCAACTGCTTGGAAGGCAGCTATGCTCACCACTATACCACCATCGCGATATGATGCATGGTGACAAATATAATGATTCATAGCGATACACTGGAATAACATATAAAGATACAGTCCCGTGCGATGGCCGGTAATCGAACCCGGGTCAACTGCTCGGAAGGCAGCTATGCTCACCACTATACCACCATCGCGATATGATGTACAGTGACAAATATTATAATTAATAGCGATACACTGGAATAACATATAAAGATAAAGTCTCGTGCGATGGCCGGGAATTGAACCCGGGTCAACTGCTTGGAAGGCAGCTATGCTCACCACTATACCACCATCGCGATTGACGTATCGTGACAAATATTATAATTCATAGCGATACACTGGAATAACATATAAAGATACAGTCTCGTGCGATGGCCGGGAATCGAACCCGGGTTAACTGCTTGGAAGGCAGCTATGCTCACCACTATACCACCATCGCGATATGATGTATAGTGACAAATATTATGATTCAAAGCGATACATTGGAATAACATATAAAGATACAGTCCCGTGCGATGGCCGGGAATCTAACCCGGGTCAACTGCTTGGAAGGCAGCTATGCTTACCACTATACCACCATCGCAATATGATTTATAGTGACAAATATTATGATTCATAGCGATACACTGGAATAACATATTAAGATAAAGTCTCGCGCGATGGCAGGGAATCGAATCCGGGCCAACTGCTTCGAAGGCAGCTATGTTCACCACTCTACCACCATCGCAGTCTGATGTATATTGTCAAATATTATAATTCATACCGATATACTGGAATAACATCTAAAGACAAAGAAGAAGTTGCGTTCTATGGCCAGGAATCGAACTCGGGTCAACTGCTTGGAAGGCAGCTGTGCTCACCACTATACCACCATCGTGATATGGTGTTTAGTGACAAATATTATAATTCATAGCAATACACTGGAATAACATATAAAGATAAAGTCTCGTGCCATAGACGGGAATCGAACCCGTTCAACTCCTTGGAAGGCAGCTATGCTCACCACTATACCACCATCGTGATATGATGTATAGTGACAAATATTACAATTCATAGCGATACACTGGAATAACATATAAAGATACAGTCCCGTGCGATGGCCGGGAATCGAACCCGGGTCAACTGCTTTGAAGGCAGCTATACTTACCACTATACCACCATCGCAATATGATTTATAGTGACAAATATTATGATTCCCAGCGATACACTGGAATAACATATAAAGATACAGTCCCGTGCGATGGCCGGGAATCGAACCCGGGTCAACTGCTTGGAAGGCAGCTATACTTACCACTATACCACCATCGCAATATGATTTATAGTGACAAATATTATGAATCATAGCGATACACTGGAATAACATATAAAGATACAGTCCCGTGCGATGGCCGGAAATCGAACCCGGGTCAACTGCTTGGAAGGCAGATATACTTACCACCATCGCGATATGATTTATAGTGACAAATATTATGATTCATAGCGATACACTGGAATAACATATAAAGATTAAGTCTCGTGCCATAGACGGGAATCGAACCCGGGTGAACTTCTTGGAAGGCAGCTATGCTCACCACTATACCACCATCGTGATATGATGTATAGTGACAAATATTACAATTCATAGCGATACACTGGAATAACATATAAAGATACAGTCCCGTGCGATGGCCGGGAATCGAACCCGGGTCAACTGCTTGGAATGCAGCTATGCTCACCACTATACCACCATCGCGATTGACGTATCGTGACAAATATTATAATTCATAGCGATACACTGGAATAACATATAAAGATACAGTCTCGTGCGATGGCCGGGAATCGAACCCGGGTTAACTGCTTGGAAGGCAGCTATGCTCACCACTATACCACCATCGCGATATGATGTATAGTGACAAATATTATGATTCAAAGCGATACATTGGAATAACATATAAAGATACAGTCCCGTGCGATGGCCGGGAATCTAACCCGGGTCAACTGCTTGGAAGGCAGCTATGCTTACCACTATACCACCATCGCAATATGATTTATAGTGACAAATATTATGATTCATAGCGATACACTGGAATAACATATTAAGATAAAGTCTCGCGCGATGGCAGGGAATCGAATCCGGGCCAACTGCTTCGAAGGCAGCTATGTTCACCACTCTACCACCATCGCAGTCTGATGTATATTGTCAAATATTATAATTCATACCGATATACTGGAATAACATCTAAAGACAAAGAAGAAGTTGCGTTCTATGGCCAGGAATCGAACTCGGGTCAACTGCTTGGAAGGCAGCTGTGCTCACCACTATACCACCATCGTGATATGGTGTTTAGTGACAAATATTATAATTCATAGCAATACACTGGAATAACATATAAAGATAAAGTCTCGTGCCATAGACGGGAATCGAACCCGGGTCAACTCCTTGGAAGGCAGCTATGCTCACCACTATACCACCATCGTGATATGATGTATAGTGACAAATATTACAATTCAAAGCGATACACTGGAATAACATATAAAGATACAGTCCCGTGCGATGGCCGGGAATCGAACCCGGGTCAACTGCTTTGAAGGCAGCTATACTTACCACTATACCACCATCGCAATATGATTTATAGTGACAAATATTATGATTCCCAGCGATACACTGGAATAACATATAAAGATACAGTCCCGTGCGATGGCCGGGAATCGAACCCGGGTCAACTGCTTGGAAGGCAGCTATACTTACCACTATACCACCATCGCAATATGATTTATAGTGACAAATATTATGAATCATAGCGATACACTGGAATAACATATAAAGATACAGTCCCGTGCGATGGCCGGGAATCGAACCCGGGTCAACTGCTTGGAAGGCAGCTATGCTTACCACTATACCACCATCGCAATGTGATAAATAGTGACAAATATTAGGATTTATAGCGATACACTGGAATAACATATAAAGATACAGTCCCGTGCGATGGCCGGGAATCTAACCCGGGTCAACTACTTGGAAGGCAGCTATGCTTACCACTATACCACCATCGCAATATGATGTATAGTGACAAATATTATGATTCATAGCGATACACTGGAATAACATATAAAGATACAGTCCCGTGCGATAGCCGGGAATCGAACACGGGTCAACTGCTTTGTAGGCAGCTATGCTCACCACTATACCACCATCGCGATATGATGCATAGTGACAAATATTATGATTCAAAGCGATACATTGGAATAACATATAAATATACAGTCCCGTGCGATGGCCGGGAATCTAACCCGGGTCAACTGCTTGGAAGGCAGCTATGCTTACCACTATACCACCATCGCAATATGATGTATAGTGACAAATATTATGATTCATAGCGATACACTGGAATAACATATTAAGATAAAGTCTCGCGCGATGGCAGGGAATCGAATCCGGGCCAACTGCTTCGAAGGCAGCTATGTTCACCACTCTAACACCATCGCAGTCTGATGTATATTGACAAATATTATAATTCATAGCGATATACTGGAATAACATCTAAAGACAAAGAAGAAGTTGCGTTCTATGGCCAGGAATCGAACTCGGGTCAACCGCTTGGAAGGCAGCTATGCTCACCACTATACCACCATCGTGATATGATGTATAGTGACAAATATTATAATTCATAGCGATACACTGGAATAACATATAAAGATAAAGTCTCGTGCGATGGCCGGGAATCGACCCCGGGTCAACTGCTTGGCAGGCAGCTATGCTCACCACTAAACCACTATCGCAATATGATGTATAGTGAAAAATGTTATGATTCATACGATACACTGGAATAACATATAAAGATACAATCCCGTGCGATGGCCGTGAATCGAACCCGAGTCATCTGCTTGGAAGGCATCTATTCTTACCACTATACCACCATCGCAATATGATTTATAGTGACAAATATTATGATTCCCAGCGATACACTGGAATAACATATAAAGATACAGTCCCGTGCGATGGCCGGGAATCGAACCCGGGTCAACTGCTTGGAAGGCAGCTATACTTACCACTATACCACCATCGCAATATGATTTATAGTGACAAATATTATGAATCATAGCGATACACTGGAATAACATATAAAGATACAGTCCCGTGCGATGGCCGGGAATCGAACCCGGGTCAACTGCTTGGAAGGCAGATATACTTACCACCATCGCGATATGATTTATAGTGACAAATATTATGATTCATAGCGATACACTGGAATAACATATAAAGATAAAGTCTCGTGCCATAGACGGGAATCGAACCCGGGTGAACTTCTTGGAAGGCAGCTATGCTCACCACTATACCACCATCGTGATATGATGTATAGTGACAAATATTACAATTCATAGCGATACACTGGAATAACATATAAAGATACAGTCCCGTGCGATGGCCGGGAATCGAACCCGGGTCAACTGCTTGGAAGGCAGCTATACTTACCACTATACCACCATCGCAATATGATTTATATTGTCAAATATTATAATTCATACCGATATACTGGAATAACATCTAAAGACAAAGAAGAAGTTGCGTTCTATGGCCAGGAATCGAACTCGGGTCAACCGCTTGGAAGGCAGCTATGCTCACCACTATACCACCATCTTGATATGGTGTTTAGTGACAAATATTATAATTCATAGCAATACACTGGAATAACATATAAAGATACAGTCCCGTGCGATGGCCGGGAATCGAACCCGGGTCAACTGCTTGGAAGGCAGCTATACTTACCACTATACCACCATCGCAATATGATTTATAGTGACAAATATTATGATTCCCAGCGATACACTGGAATAACATATAAAGATACAGTCCCGTGCGATGGCCGGGAATCGAACCCGGGTCAACTGCTTGGAAGGCAGCTATACTTACCACTATACCACCATCGCAATATGATTTATAGTGACAAATATTATGAATCATAGCGATACACTGGAATAACATATAAAGATACAGTCCCGTGCGATGGCCGGGAATCGAACCCGGGTCAACTGCTTGGAAGGCAGATATACTTACCACCATCGCGATATGATTTATAGTGACAAATATTATGATTCATAGCGATACACTGGAATAACATATAAAGATACAGTCCCGTGCGATGGCCGGGAATCGAACCCGGGTCAACTGCTTGGAAGGCAGCTATGCTCACCACTATACCACCATCGCGATATGATGTATAGTGACAAATATTATAATTCATAGCGATACACTGGAATAACATATAAAGATAAAGTCTCGTGCGATGGCCGGGAATCGAACCCGGGTCAACTGCTTGGCAGGCAGCTATGCTCACCACTAAACCACTATCGCAATATGATGTATAGTGAAAAATATTATGATTCATACGATACACTGGAATAACATATAAAGATACAATCCCGTGCGATGGCCGTGAATCGAACCCGAGTCATCTGCTTGGAAGGCATCTATGCTTACCATTATACCACCATCGCAATATGATGCATAGTGAAAAATATTATGATTCATAGCGATACACAGGAATAACATATAAAGATACAGTCCCGTGCAATGGCCGGGAATCGAACCCGGGTCAACTGCTTGGAAGGCAGCTATGCTTACCACTATACCACCATCGCGATGTGATAAATAGTGACAAATATTAGGATTTATAGCGATACACTGGAATAACATATAAAGATACAGTCCCGTGCGATGGCCGGAAATCTAACCCGGGTCAACTACTTGGAAGGCAGCTATGCTTACCACTATACCACCATCGCAATATGATGTATAGTGACAAATATTATGATTCATAGCGATACACTGGAATAACATATAAAGATACATGCCCGTGCGATAGCCGGGAATCGAACACGGGTCAACTGCTTTGTAGGCAGCTATGCTCACCACTATACCACCATCGCGATATGATGCATAGTGACAAATATTATGATTCAAAGCGATACATTGGAATAACATATAAAGATACAGTCCCGTGCGATGGCCGGGAATCTAACCCGGGTCAACTGCTTGGAAGGCAGCTATGCTTACCACTATACCACCATCGCAATATGATGTATAGTGACAAATATTATGATTCATAGCGATACACTGGAATAACATATTAAGATAAAGTCTCGCGCGATGGCAGGGAATCGAATCCGGGCCAACTGCTTCGAAGGCAGCTATGTTCACCACTCTACCACCATCGCAGTCTGATGTATATTGACAAATATTATAATTCATAGCGATATACTGGAATAACATCTAAAGACAAAGAAGAAGTTGCGTTCTATGGCCAGGAATCGAACTCGGGTCAACCGCTTGGAAGGCAGCTATGCTCACCACTATACCACCATCGTGATATGATGTATAGTGACAAATATTATAATTCATAGCGATACACTGGAATAACATATAAAGATAAAGTCTCGTGCGATGGCCGGGAATCGACCCCGGGTCAACTGCTTGGCAGGCAGCTATGCTCACCACTAAACCACTATCGCAATATGATGTATAGTGAAAAATATTATGATTCATACGATACACTGGAATAACATATAAAGATACAATCCCGTGCGATGGCCGTGAATCGAACCCGAGTCATCTGCTTGGAAGGCATCTATGCTTACCACTATACCACCATCGCAATATGATGCATAGTGAAAAATATTATGATTCATAGCGATACACTGGAATAACATATAAAGATACAGTCTCGTGCGATGGCCGGGGATCGAACCCGGGTCAACTGCTTGGAAGGCAGTTATGCTCACCACTATACCACCATCGCAATATGACGTATAGTGACAAATATTATGATTCATAGCGATACACAGGAATAACATATAAAGATACAGTCCCGTGCAATGGCCGGGAATCGAACCCGGGTCAACTGCTTGGAAGGCAGCTATGCTTACCACTATACCACCATCGCAATGTGATGAATAGTGACAAATATTATGATTCATAGCGATACACTGGAATAACATATAAAGATACAGTCCCGTGCGATGGCCGGGAATCTAACCCGGGTCAACTACTTGGAAGGCAGCTATGCTTACCACTATACCACCATCGCAATATGATGTATAGTGACAAATATTATGATTCATAGCGATACACTGGAATAACATATAAAGATACAGTCCCGTGCGATGGCCGGGAATCGAACACGGGTCAACTGCTTTGTAGGCAGCTATGCTCACCACTATACCACCATCGCGATATGATGCATAGTGACAAATATTATGATTCAAAGCGATACATTGGAATAATATATAAAGATAAAGTCCCATGCGATGGCCGGGAATCTAACCCGGGTCAACTGTTTGGAAGGCAGCTATGCTTACCACTATACCACCATCGCAATATGATGTATAGTGACAAATATTATGATTCATAGCGATACACTGGAATAACATATAAAGATACAGTCTCGTGCGATGGCCGGGGATCGAACCCGGGTCAACTGCTTGGAAGGCAGTTATGCTCACCACTATACCACCATCGCAATATGACGTATAGTGACAAATATTATGATTCATAGCGATACACAGGAATAACATATAAAGATACAGTCCCGTGCAATGGCCGGGAATCGAACCCGGGTGAACTTCTTGGAAGGCAGCTATGCTCACCACTATACCACCATCGTGATATGGTGTTTAGTGACAAATATTATAATTCATAGCAATACACTGGAATAACATATAAAGATAAAGTCTCGTGCCATAGACGGGAATCGAACCCGGGTCAACTTCTTGGAAGACAGCTATGCTCACCACTATACCACCATCGCATTATGATGTAAAGTGACAAATATTATGATTCATAGCGATACACTGGAATAACATATAAAGATACAGTCCCGTGCGATGGCCGGGAATCTAACCCGGGTCAACTACTTGGAAGGCAGCTATGCTTACCACTATACCACCATCGCAATATGATGTATAGTGACAAATATTATGATTCATAGCGATACACTGGAATAACATATAAAGATACAGTCCCGTGCGATGGCCGGGAATCGAACACGGGTCAACTGCTTTGTAGGCAGCTATGCTCACCACTATACCACCATCGCGATATGATGCATAGTGACAAATATTATGATTCAAAGCGATACATTGGAATAATATATAAAGATACAGTCCCATGCGATGGCCGGGAATCTAACCCGGGTCAACTGTTTGGAAGGCAGCTATGCTTACCACTATACCACCATCGCAATATGATGTATAGTGACAAATATTATGATTCATAGCGATACACTGGAATAACATATAAAGATACAGTCTCGTGCGATGGCCGGGGATCGCACCCGGGTCAACTGCTTGGAAGGCAGTTATGCTCACCACTATACCACCATCGCAATATGACGTATAGTGACAAATATTATGATTCATAACGATACACTTTAATAACATATTAAGATAAAGTCTCGTGCGATGGCCGGTAATCGAACCCGGGTCAACTCTTTGGAAGGCAGCTTGGCTCACCACTATACCACCATCGCGATATGATGCATAGTGACAAATATTATGATTCAAAGCGATACATTGGAATAACATATAAAGATACAGTCCCGTGCGATGGCCGGGAATCGAACCCGGGTCAACTCTTTGGAAGGCAGCTATGCTCACCACTATACCACCATCGCATTATGATGTAAAGTGACAAATATTATGATTCATAGCGATACACTGGAATAACATATAAAGATACAATCCCGTGCGATGGCCGGGAATCGAACCCGGGTCAACTGCTTGGAAGGCAGCTATGCTTACCACTACACCAATATCGCGATATGATATTTTGTGACTAATATTATAATTCATAGCGATACACTGAAATAACATATAAAGATACAGTCCCGTGCGATGGCCGGGAATCGAACCCGGGGCAACTGCTTGGAAGGCAGCTATGCTTACCACTATACCACTATCGCAATATGATGCATAGTGAAAAATATTATGATTCATAGCGATACACTGGAATAACATATAAAGATACAGTCCCGTGCTAGGGCCGGGAATCGAACCCGGGTCAACCGCTTGGAAGGCAGCTATGCTCACCACTATACCACCATCGCGATATGATGCACAGTGACAAATATTATGGTTAATAGCGATACACTGGAATAACATATAAAGATACAGTCCCTTGCTAGGGCCGGGAATCGAACCCTGGTCAAATGCTTGGAAGGCAGCTATGCTTACCACTATACCACCATCGCAATATGATCTATAGTGACAAATATTATGATTCATAACGATACACTGGAATAACATATAAAGATACAGTCCCGTGCGATGGCCGGGAATCGAACCCGGGTCGACTGTTTGGAAGGCAGCTATACTTACCACTATACCACCATCGCAATATGATTTATAGTGGCAAATATTATAATTCCCAGCGATACACTGGAATAACATATAAAGATACAGTCCCGTGCGATGGCCGGGAATCGAACCCGGTTCAACTGCTTGGAAGGCAGCTATACTTACCACTTGCCACCATCGCGATATGATTTATAGTGACAGATATTATGATTCATAGCGATACACTGGAATAACATATAAAGATACAGTCCCGTGCGATGGCCGGGAATCGAACCCGAGTCATCTGCTTGGAAGGCGTCTATGCTTACCACTATACCACCATCGCAATATGATGCATAGTGAAAAATATTATCATTCATAGCGATACACTGGAATAACATATAAAGATACAGTCCCGTGCGAGGGCCGGGAATCGAACCCGGGTCAACTGCTTGGAAGGCAGCTATGCTCACCACTAAACCACTATCGCGATATGATGGATAGTGACAAATATTATAATTCATAGCGATACACTGGAATAACATATAAAGATAAAGTCTCGTGCGATGGCCGGGAATCGAACCCGGGTCAACTGCTTGGCAGGCAGCTATGCTCACCACTAAACCACTACCGCATTATAGTGAAAAATATTATGATTCATACGATACACTGGAATAACATATAAAGATAGAATCCCGTGCGATGGCCGTGAATCGAACCCGAGTCATCTGCTTGGAAGGCATCTATGCTTACCATTATACCACCATCGCAATATGATGCATAGTGAAAAATATTATGGTTCATAGCGATACACTGGAATAACATATAAAGATACAGTCCCGTGCGAGGGCCGGGAATCGAACCCGGGTCAACTGCTTGGAAGGCAGTTATGCTCACCACTATACCACCAGCGCAATATGATGTATAGTGACAAATATTATGATTCATAGCGATACACAGGAATAACATATAAAGATACAGTCCCGTGCAATGGCCGGGAATCGAACCCGGGTCAACTGCTTGGAAGGCAGCTATGCTTACCACTATACCACCATCGCAATGTGATGAATAGTGACAAATATTATGATTCATAGCGATACACTGGAATAACATATAAAGATACAGTCCCGTTCGATGGCCGGGAATCAAACCCGGGTCAACTACTTGGAAGGCAGCTATGCTTACCACTATACCACCATCGCAATATGATGTATAGTGACAAATATTATGATTCGTAGCGATACACTGGAATAACATATAAAGATACAGTCCCGTGCGATGGCCGGGAATCGAACCCGGGTCAACTGCTTTGTAGGCAGCTATGCTCACCACTATACCACCATCGCGATATGATGCATAGTGACAAATATTATGATTCAAAGCGATACGTTGGAATAACATATAAAGATACAGTCCCGTGCGATGGCCGGGAATCTAACCCGGGTCAACTGCTTGGAAGGCAGCTATGCTTACCACTATACCACCATCGCAATATGATGTATAGTGACAAATATTATGATTCATAGCGATACACTGGAATAACATCTAAAGACAAAGAACAAGTTGCGTTCTATGGCCAGGAATCGAACTCGGGTTAACTGCTTGGAAGGCAGCTATGCTCACCACTATACCACCATCGTGATATGGTGTTTAGTGACAAATATTATAATTCATAGCGATACACTGGAATAACATATAAAGATAAAGTCTCGTGCCATAGTCGGGAATCGAACCCGGGTCAACCTCTTGGAAGGCAGCCATGCTCACCACTATACCACCATCGTGATATGATGTATAGTGACAAATATTACAATTCATAACGATACACTGGAATAACATATTAAGATAAAGTCTCGTGCGATGGCCGGTAATCGAACCCGGGTCAACTCTTTGGAAGGCAGCTATGCTCGCCACTATACCACCATCACGATATAATGTATAGTGACAAATATTATGATTCATAGCGATTCACTGGTATAACATATTAAGATAAAGTCTCGCGCGATGGCAGGGAATCGAATCCGGGCCAACTGCTTCGAAAGCAGCTATGCTCACCACTATACCACCATCGCTATATGATGTGTAGTGACAAATATTATTATTCATAGCGATACACTAGAATAACATATAAAAATAAAGTCTCGTGTGATGGCCGGGAATCGAACCAGTGTCAACTGCTTCGAAGGCATCTATGCTTACCACTATACCACCATCGCAATGTGATGAATAGTGACAAATATTATGATTCATAGCGATACACTGGAATAACATATAAAGATACAGTCCCGTGCGATGGCCGGGAATCTATCCCAGGTCAACTACTTGTAAGGCAGCTATGCTTACCACTATACCACCATCGCAATATGATGTATAGTGAAAAATATTATGATTCATAGCGATACACTGGAATAACATATAAAGATACAGTCCCGTGCGAGGGCCAGGAATCGAACCCGGGTCAACTGCTTGGAAGGCAGTTATGCTCACCACTATACCACCATCGCAATATGATGTATAGTGACAAATATTATGATTCATAGCGATACACAGGAATAACATATAAAGATACAGTCCCGTGCAATGGCCGGGAATCGAACCCGGGTCAACTGCTTGGAAGGCAGCTATGCTTACCACTATACCACCATCGCAATGTGATGAATAGTGACAAATATTATGATTCATCGCGATACACTGGAATAACATATAAAGATACAGTCCCGTTCGATGGCCGGGAATCAAACCCGGGTCAACTACTTGGAAGGCAGCTATGCTTACCACTATACCACCATCGCAATATGATGTATAGTGACAAATATTATGATTCATAGCGATACACTGGAATAACATATAAAGATACAGTCCCGTGCGATGGCCGGGAATCGAACCCGGGTCAACTGCTTTGTAGGCAGCTATGCTCACCACTATACCACCATCGCGATATGATGCATAGTGACAAATATTATGATTCAAAGCGATACGTTGGAATAACATATAAAGATACAGTCCAGTGCGATGGCCGGGAATCTAACCCGGGTCAACTGCTTGGAAGGCAGCTATGCTTACCACTATACCACCATCGCAATATGATGTATAGTGACAAATATTATGATTCATAGCGATACACTGGAATAACATCTAAAGACAAAGAAGAAGTTGCGTTCTATGGCCAGGAATCGAACTCGGGTTAACTGCTTGGAAGGCAGCTATGCTCACCACTATACCACCATCGTGATATGGTGTTTAGTGACAAATATTATAATTCATAGCGATACACTGGAATAACATATAAAGATAAAGTCTCGTGCCATAGACGGGAATCGAACCCGGGTCAACCTCTTGGAAGGCAGCCATGCTCACCACTATACCACCATCGTGATATGATGTATAGTGACAAATATTACAATTCATAACGATACACTGGAATAACATATTAAGATAAAGTCTCGTGCGATGGCCGGTAATCGAACCCGGGTCAACTCTTTGGAAGGCAGCTATGCTCGCCACTATACCACCATCACGATATAATGTATAGTGACAAATATTATGATTCATAGCGATTCACTGGTATAACATATTAAGATGAAGTCTCGCGCGATGGCAGGGAATCGAATCCGGGCCAACTGCTTCGAAAGCAGCTATGCTCACCACTATACCACCATCGCTATATGATGTGTAGTGACAAATATTATTATTCATAGCGATACACTAGAATAACATATAAAAATAAAGTCTCGTGTGATGGCCGGGAATCGAACCAGTGTCAACTGCTTCGAAGGCAGCTATGCTCACCACTCTACCACTATCGCAATCTGATGTATATTGACAAATATTATAATTCATAGCGATATACTGGAATAACATATAAAGATAAAGTCTCGTGCCATAGACGGGAATCGAACCCGGGTCAATTTCTTGGAAGGCAGCCATGCTCTCCACTATACCACCATCGAGATATGATATATAGTGACAAATATCATAATTCATAGCGATACACTGGAATAACATATTAAGATAAAGGCTCGTGCGATGGCCGGGAATCGAACCAGGGCCAGCTACTTGGAAGGCAGCTATCCTCACCACTATACCACCATCGCGATATGTTGTATAGTGACAAATATTATAAATCATAGCGATACACTAGAATAACATAAAACTGAAAATCAAACAACCAATTGGTTAATTACTTCCTCACAAAAGATGCTTGTCCCGGACAGACTTTGAAGATATTGCTTCATGATTGCGTAACTCACCTAAAACGTATCGGCCTTATTGTCAAAGCCAGGCAATCAAAATTTTTTCAAAGGTATGGGGATATCAGTTGAAAAGCCATTCATTGAAATTGAAGAAGAAAATATTTTTTTTTGTTCGATATTTTTTGCTCCGTATCTTTCTAATTTGGCTCTGCATCTGTAACTTAAATTAATTATTTGCTGGCCAAATCAATGATATTCAGTTTTTAGAAAAATCTGCTATTTTAAAATATTGCTCCGATTTTGCCCCGTATCTAGCTAGTTTTGCTCCACAATGTGTAAAATAAAAACCTAATTTATTAATTTACCTGCAGGTGGCTCGGTCGGACATTTTGACGGTAAAATCACTCGTATCCCAACTGTACATGTACAGTTGGGATACGGGTAAAATAATATTCGGGTAAAAGCTTTAACCGCTTTATTGGAGTTCTAAATCCAATGTAGACAGCAAAGCTAAACTACACTAACAAACTAGTTACTAGACAAAAGGCCAAATATAAAAATAGCAACGTATTTCTTAACTAAAATACCATATTTACAAATGACTAGTATATTTACAAATGAAACAATAGGGTGGAGGAACACCGAAGAGTGAATCTAATCAACGCGATACGCGGATATTTATACTAGGTTAAAAAATAGTAAATTAGGATAAGTGGAGCATTAAAAAGAATTATAATTAACATAAGTTACATTTTAATCGGATTAGGAAGTAACGATAAAGCCGATAACGTTTTTCATCTTCTATATGCTTACGTACTCATTCCATGATAAAATAAAACAACAAATTATTAGTAAGAATTGAAAGCTAATCGGAAAAATTTTAATTATTACGACAAAAACAATCAAATTAAACAAAAAAACTTCTAAGTAAGAGGTTAGGCCTAAATCTAAATCATTATAAATAATCGCCATAGGAAATACTACAATTAGACGTTTACTAATGTCTAATCACTGAAACAGTTGTCATGTACCCAGCTTTAGCCTTAAAATTCTTTTTTGATGTGTTATACAAAATTGCTTTGAAGAATAGTCAATATCAGCTGTGTAACGTTTTGTTCATTACATAGTAAAGTCGGACTCGCGAAGATATATCAAAAATAGATAATACTAGCATTGGACACGTAACAATATGTTTTTGAATGGCAAAATCGGTTTCTTCGACGGTACCTAAGGGCAAAAATAATCCTTTTTAATCAATGATCCATTACTGTACCTGAATGCCGAATAATTAAAATTCTTTATTTTAGATGTACGTCAATATCTGAATGTGTAAAATTAACACAATATCTCCACAAAATTAATAAATTAGGTTTATATTTAACACATTGTGGAGCAAAACTAGCTAGATACGGGGCAAAATCGGAGCATTATTTTAGAATAGCAGATTTTTAAGAATTTTCTAAAAACTGAATATCATTGATATGTCCCGCAAATAATTAATTTAAGATTCGTAATTAACACGGATGCAGAGCAAAATTAGAAAGATACGGAGCAAAATAGAGCAAAATTGGAGCAATAATATGGTTTGTGTTTTAAGAAATTTTAACTGCTTTTACATTTCATTAAGTTAGTCCGCTAATAATTGCATTTACTTCATACTCAACGCTTAGTAAGCTGGGGAATTTTTTTAAATAATTTAGAGGCAAACCACAATAGAGCAAAATTTAAATCTTACGGAGCAAAATGGAGCAAAATTGGAGCAATAATATGGTTTGTGTTTTAAGAAATTTTAACTGCATTTACATTTCATTAAGTTAGCACACTAATAATTTCATTTACTTCATACTCAACGCTTAGTAAACTAGGGAATTTTTTAAAATAATTAAGAGACAAACCACAATAGAGCAAAATTTCAATCTTACGGAGCAAAATGGAGCAAAATTGGAGCAATATTTTAGAATTGTAGATTTTTCCAAATTTTCTGAAACCTGAATATCATTGATTTGGCCCGCTAATAATTAATTTCAGTTTCGTAATTAACACGGATGCAGAGCAAAATTAGATGGATACGGAGCAAAATAGAGAAAAATTGGAGCAATAATATAGTTTGTGTTTTAAGATAATTTAACTGCTTTTACATTTCATTAAGTTACCCCGCTAATAAATGTATTTACTTCATACTCAACGCTTAGTAAGCTAGGGAATTTTTGAAAATCAATAGATGAAATTTAAATCCTACGGAGCAAAATGGAGCAAAAACGGTGCAATATTTTAGAATTACTGATTTTTAAGAATTTTCTAAAATCTGAATATCATTCATTTGGCCCGAAAATACTTAATTTCAGTTTCGTAATTAACACGGATTCAGAGCAAAACTAGATAGATACGGAGCAAATTAGAGTAAAATTATATGTTGTTGTATTAAGAAAATTTAACTGGTTTTTAGATTTCATTAGGTTAACCCCTTAATTAAATGTTTTTACTTCATTCTCCACGCTTAGTAAGCTAAGGAATTTCTGAAACCACTATAGAGCAAAATTTAAATCTTACGGAGCATAATGGAGCAAAATTAGAGCAATATTTTTGTTTGGATGTGCGTTTTCATTTTAGCCCAGGTAGCAAAATGTGGTTAAAAAACCGTTTTAAAACCGTTGATAAATAGTAGGAAATCAAACGTTTTAATAACGTAGATCATGTCCGGTGATTTATACTATAAAAAAACCGTTAGAAATACGTTTAGTTAACGTTAGTATTTTTCTAATAGTAACGTTACTTGTGCAACGTAAATAAAACGTTATACAAAAAAAAACGTTTATTAAACGTTCAATAAACTACCATAAAACGTTTTTCTAACGTTAGTGCTCTAATTGAAACCAACTGTAAATCAACGTATTTTAGGAGTTAAAATAACGCCGTTCTTATACTAGAATGTATGCCTTTTACATACTAATTAAAGCAGGCGTGATCTCCGAAATGGCTCAATTTTTATTTAATGTATCTCTCACATAAAAATATAAACAGACACTGGAAAAAATTTAAGTTAAGAAAAGAAAGAACTGTACTTTTTATAAAACTTTTGGGTTACAATGCAATATGAACTACTAAAAAATATCAGTTAATTAGATCAACACAAATCACTTTTTTTGAAAATAAAAAATTGGATCTACTTAAAACTTGAATATACGTTATTTAAAAATACTTAAATCGTATTTCCAATAATCGAGAATATTTGAAACTAAACATTTAATTAACGAATTTTAAATATTAATTTCGATGCATACAGCGAATATAATATCTCACTTGTTTCTAAAATATCACAAATCGCTTTTTGCGGAAAATATACACGCTATTTATTGCAATTTTTAATCTTAAATCTCCATCAGTTTGGTCAAACATCTTAAAAAAGTTTAGTCTTACTTATTGTCGTTACTTCCTAAATATTTAAATCTTATTCAAATTAATAAAAAATACTTGGAGATAATCTTAAATCCCAATTTTGAAAAGCATAAACATATGGTATTACAAAATCTATTTCATTATTGAAGGTACACAAATCACCTTAACTCAATGACAACAGAAAAAAAAATTATAAATATAGCAATAATGACATTCCTCAAAATTATTTAGTACTAACTATGAATTTGTGATGGCCTATAGTATTTAAGATTAGAAGTAAATATAGCCCTAATGAAAATAATCCCATATTTTAGGGTTAAGAAAAATGTAGAATGTTTCCAAATTTCAACTCTCAACATTGAATTAAAAAGCATTATTTCTAATTTTTTTACCTAAAATAACTGAATGCAAACATGGTGAGCTAATGTAGAGACATCAATTTGAGAATGGAATTATATTTTCCCCCAGACTTTGAAATTTTTACTTTAAATACAGACTGTGGTATTTTGCTCACCCGCTGTACGCATACTAAGAATCATATGTAATCAGAGCTAAATATTTGAATTTTTTATCACAACTCTCTATTGCTAAACTTTTAAATTAATAATATGAATTTCTGATGGCCTATAGTATTAAAGATAAGCAGTAAATATAGCTCTAATTAAAATAATCCCATATTTTAAGGTTAAGAAAAATGTAGAATTTTTCAAAATTTCAACTCTCAACATTGAATGAAAAAGCATTATTTCTAATTTTTTTTCCTAAAATCACTTAATGCAAACATTGTGAACTCATGTAGAGACATCAATTTGGGAATGGAATTATATTTTCTCCCAGAATTTAAAATTTTCACATTAAATACACTGGTATTTTGCTCACCCGCTGTATCGCATACCAAGAATCATGTAATCAGAGCTAAATATTTGAATTTTTTTTGTCACAACTGTCTATTGCTAAACTTTTTAATTAATAATATGAATTTGCGATGGCCTATATTTTTCAAGATTAGCAGTAAATATAGCCCTGGTAATAATAATTCATTTTTAAGATTTAGAAAAATGTAGTTTTTCTCAATTTCAATACTCAACATTCAAATGAAAAGTATAATTTCTAAATTTTTAACTTATTGGAAACAAATTGAACCTACGTTAATTTATTGCACACAATGTGAACCGATTTATAGCTTGAATAAATTCATAAAATCATAGTTTTTAAACAAAGTTTGTTAATGCAAATGAGACTTTGGAAAGTGATACAAAGGCTTAACTGCTGGTGCCTGGGTCACGATAATCCATTATTAAATACCAAGCGATCTTGTCAAATGACATTTAGTAAATATCTATTAATGTTTTATAAGCTTATCATTAACTTTATAATATATATAATACTTATAATTACCATATTCATTCAAATTACAGCACTATCTATTAATTGTTTAAAACCGACCGTGCTAATGCTTATTGCCTAATGGCGCGATACTTTTACCACTGCCTATAGTACATACAGAGAGGGTAAAGTCGCTTCGCTATGAGAGGCGCCTCTTTCGAAAAAACACGTAATAATATTTTTGCCGCAATAGCGTCCATAGGTCCCCATTGACAGAGGGCGCCACTTGCATTGCCAGTGTGCTCGCGCGCGTTTTGAAGACGCAAAAATATTTTGACGACTTTATTAAAGTTTTCAATATGCCAGGGCCAGTTTGTTCAGCGAAGAATTGTTTGTCAGCGAAAACAAAAAACTCTCGTTTATCATTTTTCAAATTTCCGAAAGAAAAAGACCGGTAAATAAGCGTTTTTAAAACATAGGCATATTTTTATTTACATTAATATTCTTACTGAAAAATTTTAGTTCCATTTTGTGGCTTGGAAATCTAAAATGTGACAAGCTAATAAATAAATCAACGGAATACCTACACGCTAATCACAGGCTATGTGCTAAACATTTTACTGACAATTGTTTTATGAACATAAAAACCAAGAATAGACTGACAGATTCCTCTGTTCCAACAATTTTTTATGATAGTGACAAACAAACCCTAGAAAGTGATAATGAAGGTAAAGAAATTACTTGCAGGGGTAGTTAAAATAGCTTCTAATAATAAACCAAAAATATAGTGTACAGAGATGCAACGTGTAAGATTGGACTAGAAGATATAAGGCCAAAAGAAACCACTTTGGAAGAAATATTGGTAGAGCACAATTACAGTTTTACTAATGATGAAATGGTTTCAAGCACCATTTCATTAGAAATTTCAGAAAATGGTAATTCAAATGTGAGATTTCATCATTGCTAAGTGATAACCACTGAACATTTATTGGTTATATATTGCAGTGGCTGTAGTTAATTCAAATCGGAAAAGAACATTGGATTTTACGACAGAACCATTGCCTGCTAAAAGAATTCAGATTGACCATAATTATTGTAATCTGTCAAATCAAAACTGTGGAAATGGTTAGATAATACGATACATTAATATTTTTAATGCAATTCATTTATTAAAAGCTTTTTAATCATTATCTTACTGATGCCAGATATAGGAGCAGAAATTGAGGTCGACATTTCAAATAAGAGCGAAAATAAGTCTGTGCAAGTTTCAGGATTGAAAACAAAGAAAGAAGCAAGACTGCTTAAGAAACTAAATAAGCAAAGTGTTCAAATTCACAGAATGAAGAAACAATTGAAAAGTTTAAAAGAAAAACTGGCAGATAGTCAAAATATTTCCAATATTTCTGATGCAAAGAGGTTTTTAAACGGTTTTGCTGAAGAGCTCTTCAACTCCGAATTAAAACTTAGGCAAAGACACAAAAAAGGGAGGAGATATTCATCAATGTTGAAGAAATGGGCTCTCTCGCTCTTCTATCACAGCCCTCAAGCGTACAGAATGTGGCAAGCAGTTTTGTGTCTACCAACAAAACGAACGCTTGAGAAATGGTTGTCTCGCATGGAAATTGCCCCTGGTTTCGACCACAAAACCCTGCAAGCCCTGAAAATGAAATTTCAAAACAAGAAAAAATGTGAGAGAGTTATAGTACTTTCATTTGATGAAATGAGTTTGAAAGAGAAACTCACATATGATCATTCAAGTGACATCATAGAAGGCTATGTAGACTATGGACCATTTGGAAGAGCAATGCAATACGCAAATCAAGCCCTGGTTTTCATGGTTAAAGGTTTGAAGGTGAAATGGAAGCAACCCATAGGCTACTTCCTTACTAGAGATGCTTGCCACGGGGAGACTTTGAAGCTGCTGCTCAATGAATGCCTGAAGCACCTAAAAGATATCGGACTTATAGTCAAGGCTATTGTTTGCGACCAAGGAACTGGTAATCAAAATTTATACAAAAATCTGGGAATATCCGTGGAGAAACCATTTATTGAAATTGATGAGGAAAAAATTCATTTTTTCTTTGACCCTCCCCATCTGTTGAAAAGTGTCAGAAATAATTTTAAAAGATATCCATTTCTGGTGGAAGGCACAGAGGTTTCATGGAAAGACTTGGAAATTTTTTTCAATTTAGACCAAGAGATTGGAAAGTTCCGAAGTGCGCATAAATTGAAACGAAAGCATATCGCTTTACCAGCATTTTCCAACATGAAAGTTATTTTGGCAGCGCAAGTATTCAGCAAAAGCGTAGCTAATTGTATACAAGCAGCATTTTCTTTGGGGTTAGGGGATCTTACCATGCGTAGTACTTACACTGCGGAGTTCCTACTACACATGAATGATCTTTTTGATTGTTTCAATAGTAGGACCCTAAACAGTGCTACGCTATGCAAAAGAGCCATGTCAGACACATCCATCCATAAGCAAATGCTGAGTGAGAAATTGCAATGGTTTAACACATGGAAACCCCAAAACTGCAAATATAAAAAATTGCCTTGTATCGAAGGGTGGAAACTTTCCATTCAATCACTGCTCTTTTTGTGGAAAGACCTAAAAGAAAATTTTGGATTTAAGTTCTTATTAACTGGGAGGTTAAGCCAAGATTTTGTTGAAAATTATTTTGGTTCTATCCGTCAAAAAGGAGGGAATAGAGACCACCCAAATCCTCAACAATTCCGGGCTGCATATAGAGCTGCATCAGTAAACAACCTTTTAAAGCCACCAGATTCAAATTGCATTGACGATTTAGATGATTTCATCTTGAATATTGATTCCTTTAAAACCCCAGCTCCAGGACCAGATGAAGATTTATCAAATTTGGAAAGTCACGAAGTTCTGCAAAGCCAAGGACATTGCTCTGAAGTAGACTTGGAAATTTGTAAACCAATTGAAAGCATAAACCTACTAAAGCAAACGGTTTTAAGTTACATTTCAGGGTATTTAATCCACCGATGCTTTTCACATCACCAATGTTTATCTTGTCTTGGTCAGCTTAAAATTGAAAATCCAATGATTGATCCTACCAACATTCTCAGTTATTACAAAGCAAATAAAACAGAGAAAAACTATGCTTTTGGTAACCTTATTGTACCAACAGAAGCATTCTTGAAATTTGTAACGCAGACCAATGAAGTTTTTGACACCAGTTTTCAATTACTGTCTCATATGACAAATGTAAGAGGCCGCTTAGAAAGATTTATAACACGACGTATTGAAAAAAAGTGGTTTGTTGCTCCAGACAATTCATCATGCGCAGCTACATTTCAAACCATGATAGGTTTTTTCATTGAGTTTTGTATTCACAGCGCACTGAAAAAGCAAGATATCGACCATGAATACGCGAAATCTCAGAAAAGATTAGACAGAAAATTGATGAAAATTCAACACTAAATACATACCCAGGAATTTCCAGGAAAACCATTTTTCAAATAATTTCATCCTCATTCATATACATAAGCGTAAACAATTATTCTTTCCATGTTATCACTTTAGGCCTTGGTCATTTTGTACAGTTTTCCATGAATTTCTTTAATTTATTAAAAGTTAGTGGTTGTCATAGTAAAAAACATAATAAAATAGTAAAATTTCTTGTCCTCACTAATGATATTTTTCATGAAATGTCTTTTTAATAATAAAATTGACCATCGGAAAATTTAGAGAAAACACTTTCCGGATCCTTACATATTGTAATGAAAGTATGAAACTCGTTCACTAGCGCCATCGCGTTTTGGGGACCTGAACTATCCCCCATGAAGCGCGCGCTTCAAAAATCTCTTACAAATTTTAACATTACAGGAATAGGAAGAGGCGCCTCTCATAGCGAAGCGGCGACTTTACCCTCTCTGGTACATATGCGTAGGTACTGCTTTTACTTTCACTTTAGATAATCTCTACCTGGGCAGAGCCACAGCCGACTTCGATTGGTCGCATGTATAGGGTGTTGTTAGTCCACGTGCGCGTGGCATGAGGGGCTTGCCACCACACTCCTACGCGCATTACATTTGTAACATCTAGAATCCCGTTTCGGGGTACAAAAAGTGTTTAATCACTTTCTATACCAGACAATAAAATTAATTAATATAACACATCACTTGAGCTATGCTTGAGCTAGGGGATGAAATGAATTTTTTTCTATAGATGGATAAATTACGAATAGGCAACTTAATTCGGGTGAAAATATGGTAAATGACAAATTGTAAGACCAAAAATAAGTTTTAGAGGTTTTGCTGTAGTATTTTTAACAACGATATACTAAAGTATTAAGTTAAAATTTGAAACTTTATAGTTGAATTGGACTCTATAAGAACGTTTATATGGTTATTTATCCTTGATGAAAAAGTAGTTTTTAACAAAACCAAAAAGAAACGTTATATTTTCGTCTAAAAATAAACTTGGACGAAATTTATTAAAAACAACGTTATTTTAACGTTAAGAAGTTTATTGGAAAATTTGGTTCGAAACAATTAAATTTATTAACTACAATTCAACGTTAGTAGAACGTTGAAAAAATAACTCATAACGATTTTTCAACCAGATAACCAAAATTTAACCAAATTGCAACGTTGCTTTGCTACCTGGGAGGTACATATTATTATAATTAAGTTGACCCACACAGTTTCAAAACATTTTATACTCTCACCCGATATGGTGCAAAATTTTAATCTAATGGAGCAAAATGGAGCAAAATGAGAGCATTATTTTTGGAATGATGTACATTGATTTTACCCCACTTATCTCCCTCCCTCTTTTACTTTACCTTTGAAAGTGATTTGTTAATAGCGATTTGGAACTATAATGAGTTTTATTTATCCCAAACCAAAGAGCTTTGATATTTATTACATTACTTAAGGAACTTCAAAAATATTTCATCATCTTCTTGCCCTTCGAATAAAAACAGTTTTACTCCTTTCTGACCTTCTTTTTGTTTCTAAAAGCCATACAGAAATTGCAGGATAGGCATCAATATTTTCTATGCTTATGTTTCTTAAACATATTCTTAAGAAGAAAGTCAAATTCCATTACTGCCAGATGCCAGAAAATACGTTCGATTTAGGAGTAGAAATAAGGAGTGGACTGTACTGTCCCACACGTTACAATCGCATAAAAGAAAAACATTTGATGGGACTAATTGTACGAACATGGTAGTGGTGTTGCTTCAGTTTTGAAAATCTGAAATTTCTCGCCACTCTACAACAGCTCTCTAAGGAGGAATGTCAGGCGAAAAAAACTTACCTATACTGCGAATTACCTTCAAGTATTTATAGTGGCTGGAGCATAGATGGAAATAATTATGTATACTTGGTAAAAATAGCTTTTTCGGGGAAGATTTAGGGCCCGTTCCAGAGACATTTTCAAAACTCTCGTAAGTTAAAAAGTTACGAGAGCAAATCTACGAGACCCGAACTCTCGTATCTTAAACGCGTTTCAGAGACAACTTTTGAAGAATTCGTAAACTCCCGCTATCGTATCTTTCGCCTTTTTTTTAATAAGCTCCGCCCCCCGCCATAGCCAATAGAAACGCCGGAAAATATCGGCGGGAAGCAAGTCACTTCAAAAGATATTTTTGCGTTAAATCTTAATTGTAAAAAGCGGCAACTTTCCTCTTTCGACTTCCTAATATCGGCTACTTATCAGTTATTTTATTATTTATAATATATTTTATTTATAAAATTATATACGTTTTTATATATTTACATTTGTTTTTTATATATTTACATTTGTTTTTATATATTTACATTATTTTTTTATAAACGTGAAATTGCAAAAATGGGGAAAGCCAATAGAAAAGACGGCGAAGGTGAGCACAGGGCGAAAAAATTTTGCGAAAGGGAAAAGGAAGCTATTGTTAGTGGAATTGAAGCGAGAATGGGGCTAGCGCAAAGAGAAATGGGCATAGGAAAGAGATATGAAAGTGCGGAAGAAGTGAAAAAAGCTTGGGAGGAAATTGCGAAAGAAGTGTCAGCAGTGGGAATGGGCAGTGTAAGGAGTGGAAGTCAAATACGAGCAAAGTGGTCCGGCTTTAAAAGTACCATTAAGAAAAAGGTCCAAGATATTATGAGGACCAGAAAAGCGACCGGGGGTGGACCAGTCAGTTATGATGAGCTGTCGCCACTTGAGGTTCGGGTAATTAAGCTAATTGGTGAAACTGCTATTCACGGAATAACAGGTGGTGATAATAGAATTGATACGATGGCAATGAAGAAACAGGTATAAAACTGCACTTCATTTACTTAAAATATAAAATTTGAATTGTTATAAATACATTACATTTGCAACGATAGAAACCAAAGCCCGTACCTTCTGTAAGCACCAGTGGGTTTCACACTCCTCCAGCCACCACAAGTGGTGTTTTTATTAATTCACCAAGTGCCGGGCGTTTTTTCGTGTCTCCGTTAAATACACCACCGAGCGTGGGTGGTAGTGTTCCCCGAAATTTAACATCGAAGAGAAGTGGTAAAATATCTTAAGAAATAAAAGTAGAAGGTGTCATTAGTTATTTAAAATTTAATTTAGCTTCCCAAATTGATGACAACAGAATGGCAAAAAAACTAAAATTAAACACGCAAGATATTTTCAATGAAACTGGTATGTTTAGAAATGTGCAGTTTAGATATATTACTAACTAGTGCAATAATTAAATAGTTGAAAGGGCTGAAAACCCACTTCCAAACCCACCTAGGCCAACAGTAGAAGCAAAATCTAATAGTGGTATTGTTAACGTGGCTCTTTTTGTACATTCCCTGAAAAACAGATTGATATAAATTTACAATATAAGTAATAATTTGGTATACATATTGAAGGTGATAAAAGAAGCCATAAGAGGCTGCGTACCATACCTGAGACCTCCGAACCTACTACTAGCAGTGCTAATGCATTAGATCAGGCTGCCCATTCTGTAGTTAACAATCAGGAACGTTTGAATGGGCTTTTGGAAAAGATACTCCAAGAAATGGTCACCCAAAGAGAGCAGAATGGCCAACTTTTTAAATCCTTTTCACTTCATTTGGACAATTAAAATAAAATTTTAGTTTTCATTCATAATGCTCATGTTCCAGCTGAAAATGACCAGATCATATACGAGCAGTATGTCTACTCCTTTAAAATTTAATTAATGAATATTAATAATTACCTTTTCACTAGCTTTCAGATGTAAAAACGTATTTCAACAGCAAAACTGTTATTGTTTATCAAAAATATATGGTATTAACTATCTTTTGCCTAGTCAAACAGCTGACCAAAGTTTTTTTTCCAATTGAGCTGTCTCCATCTACCTATTTTTTCCTATTTTTGGCGGTAGATTTAAATTTTTTCAAAGGAGGTTAACACCTACCTGTATTTTTTTACCCATGAGTGAACAATTTTTTTAATAAACATATCTTAAATATATTTGAAGATGTTTTTTTTAATAGTAACTGTTGGTATATGGCCAAAGGGGCTTTTTTCTTTAAATGTAAATTACTTAAAAACCAGAGTTACAATATTAAATAAATACTTCATTTTAAGAATGAAAATAATTTTTAGTATAGTGGAACAAATGTAAAAAATCAAGGTGTAATACAAGGAATAACCAGATGTAACAATGAGAAAAAATGTATCGTGAGAAAATTACAAGAATTTTTGGCACATAAAGTTTTGGGAATTGCAAGTATTTGACTTGAGATCACTAAACCCTGGACCCCTGACTACATCATTGAGAACTGTTATAAACCTCGTAATAAAGTGTGGAGGAAGCAATTTTAAAAATAAGAAAAATGTGAGTTATATTTAAGTTAAGTTAATGTTAAGTAATAATTAATTAGAACACTTGCAAGTCCTTGAAAATTCCATTTCAAGCCAATTGGTCTACTGATTCCTACGATGTTCTAGGTTTTCGACCAATTGGTTTAAAATGTTATTTGCACGAGCTTGCAAGCGTGGGTTGTGGGGCTCGAGCCTCGGGGAGAACACTTGCATCATCTTGTCCATCTTCTACCATTGGCTCAGGCATTTCCACACCTTCGTCAAGGTAGAAGTTGTACAAAATGGCGCAAGCGAGAACAAATCGACAAACATTTTGAGGTTTATACAACAAATTCCCTCCGTAGTCACTCAACGTGCGCCATTGAGATTTGAAGAGACCATTGCATCTTTCGATGCAACTGCGGGCTCTTCTAAGACGACGGTTGAATCTCTCCTGTGACTGAGTTCCCCGATGGAGAATGGGACGCATCAGCCAAGGTTCCAGAGGGTAGCCACTGTCCCCAATTAGCCATGATCCCTCTGTATCCATCGAGGAGAGATGAGTCCTGAGGTCACAATTTGCCCATATGCTTGAATCGTGAGTACTCCCAGGCCAGTCCACCACAACGTCCAGGATTCTAGTGGTTGAATCGCAAACCTAATTGTAATAAATGTAAACAAATAGTGTAAATATTAGAAATATTGAAAAGTATCGTTAACTACACAATTTTAATATACAAAGTTATGGCGAACCAACTGGACGTTGATGGAGTACCGTCCTTTACGATTAAGATAAACATGTGAATGGGGAGTACTCGGTTTTTGGATGGGGATGTGGGTACAGTCTATGCTCCCAAGACACCCAGGAAGACCTGCCTTCTCCATAAATCCAAGCTTCGTACGTAGAATCTCTTCCTGGGTTGATGGGAATTTGATGTAGTGGTGCATACGACTGTTGATAGCCGCTGTTACACGACGAATGATGCGGCTCACACTCGACTTGACAGTTCTGTGTCGATAATCATTCGCCGTGACCCACTGAATGCTCCCCGTCGCAAAAAATGCAAGCATATGAGGATCTGTAATAAGTTAATTTCATTATACAATTGATCAATCCAATAGTGACTTTTGAAATATATCAAAACGAAAAGACTACTGTTCAATCGATCTTCTTTTCGTTTTACATTATATGTATACTTAAATATAAAACGAAACGATTGGTCTTTCTTTTCTCTTCGTTTGTTATTAAGTAATAATGGCAAAGAAATTCTTACCTGCGTAGCAGAATCAATTGGACGACCTCTTTGTGTTTGGTGATCCAAATCAGGCCTTAGCCATTCACAAAGCTTTATAAATACCGTTTTAGGTAAACGGTAATGTGCCAAAAATTCTTCATTACTCAAATCCATAGGATTGGGTCTCTCTCGATACATTATTTCTCGCGGTACATCTGGTTCAACATTATTTACACCTTGATTTATCGCATTTGGTCCACGAAGGGCCAAAAGAGCAACGTACTCAGCCATATTTATGCCTAATGGAGGCGCTGATTTTTGTCATGGTGGTAACAATAACGGGGTTCTATTAATTTCTTACGGAATACTCATGAGATATATGTAATTAATAAAGATTTAACTAAAATCAATAAAAACAATACATAATTTATTAACAACTTAAATACATTAAAAGTTGTTAATAAATTATGTATTGTTTTGTTGATTTTAGTTAATCTTTATTAATTACATATATCTCATGAGTATTCCGTAAGCAATTAATAGAACCCCGTTATCATATTAATGCCTCTTTTGGCTACCCAACGAAGACGCAAAAAACAGCTGCTATTATTTTCTTTCTTACCCCCCCCCCCCCCCGGCTCCATCTACACTCTACTTTTTACTCATATTAGATTTGGCGGTAGATTTGATTTTTAACAAACCGTTCAATGTTCTCAAGTGTTTTTTTTTGTGATTATTTATCGATCGGGAAAGGATAGAATTATCTGTTAATGACAGCTAAATTTAAAAATACCAAAGCTACTTCAATAAATTTATCCGTGTTGGTTAGCAAATTTAAAATAATTTATTACAAGGAGGCAAATGTAATAAAAATCGAGGGGTAATACAAAAATGATTTGACTGTTGATGTTTACACCTGGAATGATTCGACAAACACTCAACTTTACAGATCGGTGTCGATAATAATTCGCCGTCTTCCCAAAACAAATAATCTAGAATAAAATTATTTTATAATACACCAAAATATCAAAACGAAACGATCGTTTTTTCTTCTTTTCGTTTTAATATTAAATAAAAATAGTGGTAAAGGAATTCTTACCTGCGTAGCAGAATCTATGGAGCGCCCTTCAATTCGGGCCTCGGCCATTCCCATTTGTAGCACAATAAACGTGGTTTCAGGTAAATGTTTCTTTGGTAGTGCCAAAAATCATATTTTTTAAATCAATTCTTAGTATTTTTTTTTTTTTAGAAGCTCGTTATGAGCCATTGTGACGAGTGGGACAATTCAGTCCGCTCGACCATTTGATTAATCAGGTGCGAGATATGTGTTACGGCCACGCCAACGGGGGGATACTTGGGGATAGGGTTGGGACACCCGTGGCGGAAGTATGACAACCACCCATTGGGGGATAATTCTTAGTATTGGGACACTCACGATACATTATTTTCAGCGGGATGTCTGTTTCGATGTTGTTTACACCTTGATTTATCTCGTTAGCTCGAAGAAATTCCACCGGCATTTTTTAAAAAAATTATTATTTTCGCCTCCACGTTCTTGACAAAAAAATTGAGCGGAGCGCGTAATGGCTGGAATTCAAGCCACGAGTTTTTTCTCCTTTACTTTGATTCAAACATTTTAGGTATAAGAAAGCTACATTTTATTATGGATAAAACCACGATAAAAACTACAGAGCCGGTACACGATTTTCAATACATACGGAAAAAACAAGAATGAAGACGAAAAAGAATATTCTTTCAAAATACGAAACGCGTCGCAAGGCTGACAATAGTTTTATGAGCGAAGAAAAAGAGAAAGCTGATGCTTACCTAGTACTATAACTATAGCCTACAGCTCTCGCCCATAATGTGAACGACTCGATTATGGAAAAAAAAGTGGGGAAAAGAAGTTAAGGTCAGAAAAAATTAATTTAGGCTAAAATTATTTAATTTACTTTTTCAAGTTATTAACCAAAATTTGTACAAAACTTAATATTAATTATTTATAATTCGTCTTCGCTATCGGCGTCATTTCGGTCCATTTGTACCGTTTTCACTGGAACGGCCATATTTGAACAGTCCTGTAGTTTGCAGGCGTCTGTACATTTTAAGCCATTTGATACGCATTGACATTTAGAATTTTTACACGATTTTGCGCAGTTACAAGTGATAAATTCTAGTATAGCTTGAGGTGCGGAGGGCCCTAACATCCATTTGATATCCAATAGACCATCTTTTTCTGTTTCCCGTCCATGTCCTTGTGGTAAAGGTATTTCCGGACATGCGATTAGAGGGCGTCTCCATATCCCCACTTGATAATTTGCTCTGAGTGCGTGAAGGTGGAGATCATCTGCGGAAGGAGGTAGCTGACCTGATTCCACGGTTCCTTTTTTGGCGCGCCACAATTAATATCGTAGCTCGTTTACCGAGATTACGTTGGTTCTTGGTGCATACAATCGGCAAGTAAACTCCTGTAAATCACTGAATAATTCTTCATCTAAGTCGAAACTCTTGCTTTTTGTAACTTCGTATGTTGTCGAAGGAGTTTGAGCCCTTTCATTTTGACCTGACCTGATAATGTGCTAACAGTGTCACATCCGGTAAAGGCACGCAGTCTTGGTAAAGGCTGGCACAATTCAAATCCTAGTGACTCTGCTACTTAACTTACGCTTACTAAGCGAGTCCTATTTTTGGTTCCACATCTGATATTCATTTCAGCCGTTATGTTGTATGAAAACGTTAAGCATAAAATTAAGACGTCAGTGTCTTCCGTGACAATGGTAATGGACTCAAAGCCGTGCTCAGCAGCATGCTTAGCCTCTTCCTGGGTGGAGTTTTGTTCCTCAACTTCTTTAGTATTTCTTCTTGATATCGGAAGACATTTTTCACCTTAGGCAACGTACAGCACGGTTGTGCCTATAGTGTCCAATTTTAAACTCCAATCCTTGGCAAGGAACGTAATTAGGTTATTCACACTGGAAGAACTTTGAAGGAGACGCCTCCAGTTTTTAATTTTGCGACCAGTTACGATTCTAGAAAAGTGCACGCCAGAATCTGCTCCTCGTTTTAGCCTTTCCCTATTTTCAATTGAGATTTCCTGTAGACATCGAGTACAATGTCGATTCTTCCACTTTTGGAGCCTAATTAAAGCACCTGCCTTAGAAGATATTGAGATAGCTCTCCCAAGGTGTAGTTGTCGCATTTCAATTTTTGTACTAGCGCCATTCCATCAATTATAGTTGCTTTAGTCCGTGAATCGTTTTCAGAAGGGCAGATTCCACATTCAATGTGTTTCTCGGACTTATTTTAGTTCTTCATAGTTCCGTCATAATTGGCCAAGGACCATGGTGTTGGAACACCCACCCCATGTTAAATTTTCTGCTCGAAGCTACCAGTATCATACGACCGAATAAGTGATGTTCAGCTTTGAGAATAGTTTAAAAAATGTCTTAGGAATCGGAAGCCATTTTTCAAAATGGAGTCGATAGCACAAAGAAAGCTAATATGCCAGTAGAGTTTGGTAAAACTATTTACTTAACTTGGTTTCTAAAAAACATTCTTTGAAAGTATTATTTCTTTTAAAATTTATTACTGTTATGTGGGTCTTAACCAACTTGTTTTAATTAAAAATCACTTGATATTTATTATATCTCCGGTTCTATTGGATTGATTTCTATGAATAATACGTTGAAAGAAATCAAATTCTTTATATTATTAACAATAAAATTCGTAATTTTATTGATCAATTCGGTTTTGAATAGCGACCGGAAATATTCATATTGAAACGTAAATTGGGCGTGTCTTCAAAACTACTTCACATAACGAATTCATACTATCGACCTGAAAAGTAGCTCACTCAAAGAGCTTTTACGTGACGTATAGAACGTCAAATTCGGACAAGGTAAACCTTAGATATTGCGCATTTAAGATGTTGCGTGGACGCCATCTTGAGGAACCGATGACTAAATAAAGGTCTAACCCTAAACGGGGGAACTCTCTTTCATACCCATTGAACTGGTACTTTTCCACTATTTGGTTAATTATTGCTGTACGCAGAGACGATAGAAAGGGGTAAATTCGCCTTCTCTTGGTTCCCCCATGGACACTGTATCTCTAAGAGGACGGGCGAAGTAGCGTTATTAGGTACCCCACCAACTGTCCGTTTGCGGCCTACTTTGTGTTAGTGAAAATAGTCGGCCGTACCGGAATTTCGGGAAGGCGCTATATGCAAAATGGCTCGTGTCTTGAGCGGTTTGGAAAATTTAGAAGTATTAATTTTAAATAAAAATGGAAACGAACATTCATACTCTAAGGGGACGGGCGAAGCCCTAGTTTCCACTGTTCAAAATGACTAACCTCTCTCACAGTCCTTGCGGGGGGGGTCAAGCCCGAGTAGGGGGCAGAAATTCGGGATGTGAAGGCCGAATATCGTCACGTTACAAAAACCAAACAAGCGTGGCTTCCGGTAAAAAAAGGCAGCGTATATTTAGCCATGGACACTGTCCTGATTTAGCTCGGGTTAGTCTTCAATATTATTTTCAAAGGTGGTATTTATTAATTTGTTAGTGATTAAACGAAGTAACGTGAAATTGTGGATATAAATCTCGCTTGAACGTGAAAACGAACATGGTAAAAAAACAGAGCGAATATTCCCTCTGTTGGAATCGGGAAATCTTTAAAAAACCAAGGCCCAATAATTTCAGCTGTGAAATATTTTCCTTTCCGGAGACCCAAGAAAAATACTTATTATATTTGCTCTGATCATTTCGTCGGAGGTCAAGGACCAATCTTAAACCAGATCGCATACCATTTAAAGAAACTCAGGAAACCCTTCAACTAATGGCCATTTTATGTTTTTATACATATACAGGGTGTTTTTCTATCTAGAAAAAGTGATTTTTTTCAAAAACTATGTTTTCTACATCTATCTTATATAACCTAGGTTATATAAGATAAATGTACTATTTCCATAAACCCACATGTCTTCTGATATTCCCATGGGTATCACTTGCGTGTCTGAAGTTTCAGAGTTTAAAGACGTGGTATGTATTTGTTCTTTAACAAATGCTGTTCTTTGGGATTGAGGTTTGAATAAATATCCTCATTTGGGAACTAAAAATTTTAAATGATAATTAAAATTGTTCTAATATACAGGATGTTTTTTTTCGAAAATATGATTGTTTTCAAAAACCATGTTTTCTAGAAAGTTGAAATTTGTACTGTACATTATACATGCCGGGGGACATTTTCTCCCAAAATTGCATCTAAATCGAAAAATTTTAACCGCTAGGTGCTATAAGATAATTGTCAATGAGAAAATTGTAGAGCGTCACCGAAAACGTACAAATAGCGTTGGCGCGAAAAAATAGACGTCTTTTTCACTGACAAAATACGACTTGAAAAAGTAACAAGCTGGGCAAGATAAAATAACTATTTTTGAATTCCATTGGGAGAGTAGTGTAACTTTAATAGGAAAGTCAGAAATTTGTTAATCTGGTGTTTAATGCAATAAACACTGCTGAAAAACCGAGGATACAATGGCGAAGAAATTAAATTAATTAATTAAATTATTTTTGGCGATTTAAATTACCTTAGACCTGGCGACCTTGCTGGCCAATGTGCCAAACCGTTTCACCCTATTCATCTTTTTGAAATACAGAATTTCACATTTCGGGGGTCATGAGGCGTGGCACTCTTTTTGAAACCACAATCTGGCTCATTTAGCTATTGACTTGTCCTATTAGTTTTTTAATCTAATAGGCCTGTGTTTGCATCTAGTCCTATTCGAAACCTATTTTAACCCTGATAGGCGAGAAGATAAATAGACCACAGGTTTAAAGGTCAGTAAAAACCCTAAATTTATTTAGTATTTAAATAACGGTAATACATAATGTGTAACTTTATTGTCGTAATCAATCTTAACAATCATGCCTCAATATTCCAGAGCTGATCGTTCGGAACTAGTGGCCATTTACTACGCGGAAGGTGGAAGAAATCTACGACGAGTGAGTGAGATCTTTGAGCAACGACATCCAGATAGAAGACCATCCATAACTACTGTAAGGCGAGCTGTAAATGACTTTCACCAGTATGGTAAGGTACAACCTCAATTTCGTGGGCCTGGTCAGCGGGATTTCGACTTTGAAAACATCGTTTTAGCCTATTTTGCGGCATACCCACGTAGTAGTTGTACCGCGGCGAGTAAGGATTTGGCTTGCAGTAAAACTCGCATTTGGGAAATTTTTTATAGGCATAAGTACCATCCTTACAGAGCAACGCTTCACCACGGTTTACGAGATGGAGACGCTGAAACACGGCTGGATTTTTGCAACTGGCTGCTAAATTCCGTGCACAACGACCCACAATTCCTCCGCAACATGCTATTCTCCAATGAAACCTCGTTTGCAAGAGACGGCCCTCACAATCACCAAAATAGCCATGTTTGGGAAGACACAAATCCACACTGGGGATATGAACACCGTCACCAATTTCAATTTGGGCGCTTGAATGTTTGGATTGGTCTTGTTGGAAACCGGTTAATTGGTTAAGTATTCTTACCGCAAAATCTAAATGGCCAGAGTTATTTAGATTTCTTGAGAAATGAGCTAGAACAACAACTTGACGAACTGCCGTTGGCGCAACGAGCAAGACTGTGGTTTCAGAAAGACGGTTCCCCGCCTCTCATTTTTCATCCTACGAAATGAAATCGTGTAATACCTTCTTCGCCATTGTCTCCTCGATTTTTCAGCGGTGTTTATTGTATTAAACACCAGATTAACAAATTTCTGACTTTCATAAGTTAACACTACTCTCCCAATGGAATTCAAATAGTTATTTTAGCTTGCCCAACTTATCACTTTTTCAAGTCGTATTTTTTCAGTGAAAAAGACGTCTATTTTTTCGCGCCAACGCTATTTGTACGTTTTCGGTGACGCTCTACAATTTTCTCATTGAAAATTTTCTTATAGCACCTAGCGGTTAAAATTTAAATTTTCAAAAAACGTGAAAATATTTTTCGATTTAGATGCAATTTTGGTAGAAAGTGTCTCCCGGCACGTATAATGCAGTGTACAAATTTCAACTTTCTTGAAAACATAGTTTTTGAAAACCATAATTGTTTCGAGCAAAAAAACACCCAGTATATTACAACAATTTCAATTATCATTTAGTTCCCAAATGAGGATATTTATTCAAACCTCAATCCTTCCCAAAGAACAGCATTTGTTAAAGAACAAATTCATACGACGTCTTTAAACTCTGAAACTTCAGACACGCAAGTGATACCCATGGGAATATCAGAAGAAATGTGGGTTGATGGAAGTAGTACATATATCTTATATAACCTAGGTTATATAAGATAGATGTAAAAAGCTTTTATCAACTAGTTCGTCATCCTCCATAGACTCTACTCCGGGTAACACAACAAACTCGGTAATAGTGTAGTATGTCTCTACTTTTTTACGTGTTTGTAACTTATATCCATCTAGGTTAACACAACAGACTTTACTGCGGATAATGCAACAGAGTCATCTCCATATAACGCAACTGGCTCATTTCCGATACCAGACTCTGTAATCTAGGAGCAACAAACAGAACACCCCACACAAGGAGAACGCAACCCGTCAAAGTCGTGGATTATCTTGTGTACATTTTTCATTGGCTAGACGCTTTAGCGCCTGCTGCCGTCGGAAGGGGAAAATTTGGAAATTGTCTCCCCCCCCCCCGCCCGTAAAACGTTCAGCGTAAAGACTCGTGACGCTCGTCCAATGAAATTCGTACACAACCCTTCGTTACCGTTTTTAAAGGCTAGCTGCGTTCTCCTTGTGTTTGTTCCTCCTAGCGGTTATAGTGTTGTATATCTTCACCTCTTTTCTAACTGAAATTATATCCATATCTAGGTTAACACAACAGTATCCACTCTAAATAAAGCAGCAGATTCATCTCCGAGCAACGCAACTGGCTCATCTTTGGATAACATCACAGGCTCAAGTCTAGAACTAACAAGAGAGCCACATCTAGAAGTATTTCATTTGGCAAAGAATCCGTACCCAGCTCGCTTTTAAATTTTGGAAGTGATATTAAATATGTGGTAAATTGAAGAATGTACACCGAACATTTAAGACAATCTCTGGGGGGTAATTCAATACCAAGTGGATGGGTAGTGCGCATCTACTTCAGGCGATAGTGTTATATTCTTAAAAATGGATAAGGAAAACTGTTTCACTATTAAGAATTTTACTATCAAATACTACGATAAGAAAGGCATACTCATAATTTATGGAAAAGATATATCTGAAATTCCATTTATAAGAGATTCACTACCTTATATCAAAAACGTTGCATCATTGTTTATTTTGTTTTGAAGTGAAAGACCAATTTCACTTGTGTAGTGGAATTTGCACTCGTGAGATTGTTAATCTTTTCACGGCCAACGTTGATCTCTCGCGCTACAGCGGCAAACTCATTCGTTGACGTTACTGTGTTAACCTATGAGCAAAAGATGTGTATGACGTGAGCGCCCCTAGCGGATTATTATTTTTTGAATAGTTTTACATTGAAGCCAATATAAAAACTGAGCGTGGCGCTGAACTCCTACACGTTATAGTACAGTTTATAGGGGGAAAATCTTTGCTCGCGGAATTTCGACGAGTGTGTTGGCCGCTGTAGCGCGAACAGCGCGTGATCAAAGTTGACCGTGATATTTTTGAAAGCAAAATAAAAATGAAAGGTGTGAAAAATAATTTTACAAACACTGTTCACGCAAGCGACTGCCAAATTGTTCATCAAAAAGTAACAAGGTATAATGGAAAGAGCCCTGACACTCGTGATTTATGGGGAAACTGTATGAAGTACAGGAGTTCACTAATAAAGGGTGTTATTCGAAACAAAAAAGGGAGTGGTGAGACTAGAGTTGCTATATGTCAAGAGCTCAACTACTAAAGAAAATTAAACAACAAATTCTTCTTTGCGTAAAAGGATTAGAAAAATGAAACTCCGAATAAGAAGCCAGCTTAAAAAATGTGGACACATATTGGAACCCGAAGACACACCATTTTTTACATATTTAGTGAACCACCAGAAAAGAAATTTCCAAAGAATTATTTTCATCGAGCAACAACTTTCCGCCCTTAAAGCTAAAAACAAGCGATTGCGACGATGACACTCAAAAGTACCGCTATGGTGTATACATTTCTACAGGAAGTCTCCTGCGTCATACAAACTTAAGGTATCCAGTGGTGGTTTACAACTACCATCAAAGAGGACTTTATATAACCAGTTGTTAGGTTTAGCTATTTTGAATTTGGTGTAAAACATATTTTATTTATTAACAAAATTGTACCATGATGGCGCCACCTTTTATCTATGTATAATATGATTTAATAATTTGGTTAATTAAACGTTTGTTCTGTTTACAACTAAATTTTATTGATAAGTAGAAAACCTTAACACCATTCAAGTCACATAGGACTATCATCAAGCTTCAACAATACTTCCTTCCAAACAGCTAAAGACCAGCTCTACCAAGTGTGTCCTCATGAACACCAAAGATACGTGAGTCTGATTTTGGACGAGATGAAAATTAAAGAAGATATCATCTACATTAGTCGGGTTCAGCCACCTTGACGATGTTAGCAATAAAATTCTAAGGTTGAGGCCAGCTGAAAATGACGAAATGCCAGAAGTAGCAACGCACGTACTACAGCTAATGATCAGAAGCATAACCGGAAATTTCAAATTTCCATTAGCGTATTTCCCGTGTAAAAATATGGACAGTGACAATCTTACCACTATTATGTCAGAGGCGGATGGCAGTAGCGGCGCTAAGGGGGGCTGAGGGGGGCTTTAGCCCCCCCTGCATTTCTGAGAGGGGCCACAATTTTATTAAAAGGGCCATATATTTATAATTAAGAGGCCACATATTTAAATTTATGAATCTTCTTAATCTCTAGACATTTGTTTGATTGCTAAGACACGTTTTACTGAAAAAAATCTTTCAAAATAATTCGTTTACTCAAGAAGAGAGTAGACCATAAACAGATATAGAGGAAGGGGGCAGAAATTGAGAGAAAGTTGAATGGACGATAGAAACAAAAGAACGGGGCTTAAGGGAATTTTGGGAAAAACCCCGGGCATGCACGTGTCCCCTCCAGGTCGGATACAAGGTCAGTAGGGGGTCCTTTAAGCGGGACGAGAGCCGCAACAATAAAACGACCTTGCTCTTCTCGCTTCCTGAAAAATTTACAAGGGGTCACTAAAGTAGTAAGGGCCACCAAATTCTTAGGGGCCACAAAATAATTAGCCCACTTGTGAAAAAACCTTAGCACCTTTACTGGCGGATGGTGCTAGTACAAATAGCAAGGCGTTTAGAAATTTTGTGAAGGATGGGTTCATGTGGAAAAATATTTACGCGACTGATGAAGAGCAGTTAATTTTTTTCATTTGTGATCCTCCGCACCTGCAAAAAACTGCGAGGAATGCCTTTTCGAACAGCAACTTCCATACCAAAACTAAACGACTTCTAAATATTTTATGAACCCATGTTTTGAAACTTTATGAACTTGATTCGCAACGACCACTGAGATTAGTGCCTAAATTAACAAGATACCATCTCTTTTTGGACTCCTATTCCAGAATGCGTGTCAGATTGGCTGCTCGAATCTTAAGTGCCACTTTTGCCAATGCTTTCGAATTTGAATTTGGCGAAAGTGTTCATGAAACTGTCAAGTTCATTAGGATCATGAACCAATTCTTTGACCTTATGAACGTTAAGAACTTGGATGCGGGAAAGCTAAAATGCAACTCTAATTTGATTGCATTTAAAGATCCTTCAGATGCAAGACTAGAAGTAAGCGAACTTTTCACAGTTGTTATATTTAAAATTTGATGACTGATAGCAATGTTTTGTTTATTACAGTGACTGGAACAGACCTTCATAAGTTACTTTGACGAATGGCAAAATGAATTGTCCCAAGCGAAATTCACACCAGCAGAATGTCAAAAAAAGAGCCTTAGCAGAGAGACAGTGGAAGGTTTTACCATGACCGCTCGGTCAGTCCCAGCAGTCGTCCGATTCTTATTATCTAAAGGCGCTTCTTTCATTTTCACATTCCACTTAAACGAGGATTGCTTAGAGCAAGAATTGTGGAAGCACCGAGCTTCCTGTGGGGGTAATACGAACCCTGATGTCCTACATTTTGATCAGAATGTTGACAGATTCATTACTTTAGAAAATGAAATTTTTGCTCCTCTTGATGGAAATACTTCAATTATCCCCCAAAATGTTTAGCGAAAATAAAGTCAAAAGGTTTGAAATCATAATTTTCAATTCATTTATTTTTAAACTGAAAAATATCTCCAGCGCATTTACTTCTGATGAATCACAATTGACATTCATAATACTTTTGAATTTAAACTTAAAAATTTCCATGGTCAATGTCAATTTCATGTAAAACCAATAAGAAATAAGCAATTTAAATCTCACAATTGTATTTCAAATAACCATTAAAAAACCAGTTAAAATAGGAACTTTCAATCTCACAATGGCTATTTCAATTAACCCTTAATTGTTTTCTTTAAAAATTGAAACTTTAAATATCACAATAGTATTTCATTGACATTTAATACAAAAAATAAAATTATTTAATTAAGAATTATTTAGGAAAATATCATTTCAACATTAGTTAAAAGATTTTGCGATTTTAGACAAAGTGTACGGGATTTTAGTAAATGTCCGACCCCTCGGAAAGTTTTTGACGTGTTCAATTTGTCGGAGCTAGGAGGGGAGAAAGGCGTGAGATTTTTTAAGGAGGTAACTAAATTTTTTCACGTGACACGTAAAGGCCAATAAAATAAATTTCTATAAATCAATAGAATGGCGTTTTCCAGTAATTAAGTTAATTATATTTCTATCCAATTACCGGTAAAGACCTCTAGCCCAATCACGATGCGTTAAGAAATTGTCTAGTCGAAACGAAAAGTACTAGTCAAATATGTCTCAAATTGATTTTGACACGTACAAATAGGCCTTTCTATAAAGTCATTACGCTTGCTGAACTTGTTTTAATGTATCGCTCTCGTCACGAGATACAAAGGAGTTCAGTTCAGTTTTGAAGATTAGATCTTTATAAAAAGGGTGAAACGTCATTTCTACGTCACGAGTGACGCGCCCGATACATCTAAACAAGAAGGTCAATGTTACTTTATAGAAAGGCCTATTGTGTCGAGTCAATCAGAAACATGACTTCTACCCAGCTACACCCAAATGAAGCAGTCAATTTCTTAAATCGTCCATGTTTAATTGGCGGAAGCGTTGTAACTTCGATGGGATTCGGTGAATTAAAAGCCAATGAATGGTAACGAAATACCACTAGTCAAAAACTTTTCAAATGTCCAAAAGTGTTGCTTGGGACACTTTTGGCGTTCCATAGGCGCTAAAGCGTCTAACTAATGAAAAATGTACACAAGAAAATACAACTTTTGACGGGTTGCGTTCTCCTTGTGTGCTGCTGTGTTTGTTGCTCCTAGGTTGCAAGGTGAAAGTGCTAACCACTAAGCTACCCCAACCGTTCTGATACGTTATAATGTCAATTTTTAGCAGTTATTTTTGAAATTAATTTACAAATACATTCACAGTGGTTCAAGGTGGTTTCTGGCCAAGGTCGCTTGAAAGTTAAGAAGTAAAACGTTTGCTTTTCGTCTAACATTCGATTTTTTTTGTTGATGAGGAAGAGACGCAAAATCCGAGAATTGGTGGTGATTCCACTTCTTTTCGGTTCCCCATCCGACATTTTCTTGGTAGAAGGACGCAAATTCCAGCAGAAAGACCAAAGTCGCCAAAGTTAGCCCGGCCAACAGGAAGTAAATCATCACGACAGTTTCTTCTAGCGTCGTCGGGTAGAGGCCGCCATCTTCGTTGAGGCCATCGTCCGGTTTGCACATTTCTCGAATTCTCATGTCAAAATAACGATAGCGCAGAAATTTGATTACGCCGAACATTTTTAGTCTTCTTATGCTGAAAGAAACAGGTTCCGTTTAAAGCAAATGACGGCTCTTTCAAAATAAAAACATGTAATAAAATTTTACAAAAATTCTTATAAAAGCTCTTCTAGGTCGTAGTGTGTCAGAATTCATAGCCCGGTGTACCTAGTAACAAAGACCATACCACCGGAGGCCTATCATCATAGTGCCCTACGCCAGCGTCCACCTAGCCCGGACAGGTGACAAATCCAGCATGGGAATTAGTACCCTACTACTGATGGTCGCACCTTTGACGCAAGTCACTCAACCCAGCAGAAGGTGCAGCAATGGGTGGACCAATTCCCACTTCGCACACAGCAGTGGGATTAAGAATGGATGCTGTTGCAACTCCATCCGACACCCTACCTACACAGGTAAGGCGTCAAACCCGTTGGAGAGAGCTCCTAAAGGGGAACGACGGGCACACAGCAGTCCAAGTAACCCGGCACAACCGGCACCCGAGATCCCGGTGTTGTTCCAAAAGACCGGGAAACAGGACCGCCGTGCCCGCATATGGAGGCCCTCCGCCCCACAGCAGGATACCCAATCCGCCGAGGCGGCCAGTTTGCACGGACCCTCTCCGTTAGCCTGAGCCGGAGCTCAGTATGGGTTACAAGATCCGGACCCTGACTACCCGGTAAAGCCACCAGTTATTGCACACTCCGACCCATTTAGGGCCTCTTCTAGGTGGTAGCTAGGAGCAACAAACACAGCACCCCACACAAGGATAACGCAACCCGTCAAAAGTCATGCATTTTCTTGCGTACATTTTTCATTGGCTAGACGCTTTAGCGCCTGCTGCCGTCAGAAGGGGGGAAATTCCGAAATTGTCTTCCCCCTTTCCGTAAAACGTTCAGCGTAAAGGCTCGTCCAATGAAATTTGTTCACAACACTGCGTTAGCGTGTTTAAAGGCTAGCTGCGTTCTCCTTGTGTTTGTTGCTCCTAGGTGGCAGCACCTTCCTGGTACTTAAAGCGAAAGACGAGTGGTCTGCCATCTATTGGCTTCCCGAAACCACATGTTTAATAAGTTAATAATCACGTGATTCTGAAAAGCCCATCAACGCAAGAAGCTTCCAATTTGTCACACCTTTTAGGCTAGATTTTGATGCTTACTCAACTGGGTTTGATTAATACGCTGACGACATATAGTGTGAGCGAATGCAACTACACAGGAGCCGCCATTTGCTTTAAAATTTTAAAGGGAAGTAGAAAAAAAAATTATAATGTTTCTATTTATCGTAGGGGTGAGTCCTCAATAGACTGTATCAGGGTTATTTTATTTTATAAGGTTGGATTACGGAAGCATTTGAATGCCGCAAATAAGTCAGACTTGCTTTCCCCAAATTCCTCCTCTTTTATCGTTATTGCGCAGAAGCGAAATATTTGTTTTTAACATTGAGCAAAGGTAGCTTTATTTTAAATAATTATTGAAAATATTTAAAAAAATTAAATAATAAAAGAAAATATTTAATAATTTTTTAAATTATAAAAGAAAATATTTAATAATTTTTTTAAATTGTAAAAGAAAATATTTAATAATTTTTTAAATTATAAAAGAAAATATTTAATAATTTTTTTAAATTGTAAAAGAAAATATTTAATAATTTTTTAAATTATAAAAGAAAATATTTAATAATTTTTTTAAATTGTAAAAGAAAATATTTAATAATTTTTTAAATTATAAAAGAAAATATTTAATAACTTTTTAAATTATAAAAGAAAATATTTAATCATTTTTTAAATTATAAAAGAAAATATTTCACTATTTTCTAAATCATAAATGAAAATATTTCACTATTTTCTAAATCATAAATGAAAATATTTCACTATTTTCTAAATCATAAAACAAAATATTAAACTATTTTCTAAATAAAAAAATATTTCACTTTTTTCTAAATTATAGAAAAATATTTCTTTATTTCTAAATTATAAACGAAAAAATATTTCTTTATTTCTAAATTATAAAAGAAAAAATATTTCTTTATTTCTAAATTATAAAAGAAAAAATATTTCTTTATTTCTAAATTATAAAAGAAAAAATATTTCTTTATTTCTAAATTATAAAAGAAAAAATATTTCTTTATTTCTAAATTATAAAAGAAAAAATATTTCTTTATTTCTAAATTATAAAAGAAAAAATATTTCTTTATTTCTAAATTATAAAAGAAAAAATATTTCTTTATTTCTAAATTATAAAAGAAAAAATATTTCTTTATTTCTAAATTATAAAAGAAAAAATATTTCTTTATTTCTAAATTATAAAAGAAAAAATATTTCTTTATTTCTAAATTATAAAAGAAAAAATATTTCTTTATTTCTAAATTATAAAAGAAAATTTTATTACATTATTTTCCTAAGTAATCGACCCCAATATAGTTTCCGTTTTTCTAGAGCTTATTAAAATATTAGGTAGTTTCTTTTCGCTTGTTCTCGTACTAAAAGTGTACTCGTTTTACACTAAAACATTTTATTCACCTGTCCCGGTGATGAGAATTACTCAGCGACATAAACTATTCGCTTGTTACGGAGTATTAGGACTACTCTTTTTACTCCTTCTGAAAAGGAGGTAAGTTAAAAAATCTAACCTTTAATGGCATAATCCCCGTGAAAGGATATTCTCGATTTTGATGTGTCTACGTCTAAGGCCTCTTATGGGGCATACATTCACGGTCGCTGTCATAGCCCTACCTTGGATTAATAATATGTTACATATTATTAATCCAAGGCACTTCCTAATATGGCTTTAATGCTAATTTCCTGATCGAACCTTTTATGGAAGCTGACAGTCTCGAACTGAGTAGTGAGTAGCATGTTGTCGTTCTTAACCAGAATTCACCTTAGTTATATTTTGACACTTGGGGGCTCTGTGCTGAGAACTAAACTTAAATTGCGCCATAGCTCTAAAAATGAGTTCCCTGATAATTTTTCCTAATTGACTTGCTTATCGTGATTTGGTAGCATTTGTCCGAATTTCATTTGTCCGAATCGAGGCGCATTGGTCCGAATACTCATTTGTCCGAACTGTAAAAATATGGCTCAGATGGCCGAATTACGGTTTCATTTGTCCGAAAATTATTTTGTATAGTTTGTTGGCAATTTAACCGTTCTATCCGTTTGTCAAATGTACGAAATGTCATTTGTCCCAACGTTATACATTGGCTTTAGTCAAATTCGAAAGAATCACATTTAACCGAATCCGTAAAAAATAGAGTCCCAAACGTGCGTTTTTTTATCTCAACATGAATAATTGTGGAACTTCAATCTAACCTAAATTCCAATGAAAACAGACACTTAACCTAACCTAACCTAACCTAACGGAATCAAAGCCGACTCTGAATTAACACCAAATCCAGCCAATTTTAAAACAACATTATTAAAATACGACCTATAATTATTATAAAACGAAAAATTCGGACATAATGCATATACGAAACACTATTTTAGCGATGGAAATTCCAACAAATGCTACTACTCGTTCAGACAAATGACACTCAAGGTCATTAAATGGAACAATTTCGGTTTTCGAGTTCGGACAAATGAGTATTCGGACAAACGCGACACTATTCGGACGAATGAAATTCGGACAAATGCTACTACCCCCTTATTGTTGTTATATTACATAAGTCTATAATATTGTTCCATGCGTTTGTCACTTTGGGGAATATTTTACTGAGAGCTAGTAACGGAGTGACGTCATCACAAGAAGAAAATCTCCGTCTAGCGAGGCGCTGTCAGTGGCTACGTGTGACGCGTTAGCAAACGGACGCAAAACTGCGACGACGACCGTCATGCAGTCTGTCTTGTGAATAGCTCTCAGTAAAACTTTTGCATGTGAAGAATAGGAAGTGTCGCACTTATGTAACGATATTAAACACTTATGGTCTAAATAAATTCATTCTTGATGACCAAATTGTTGCAATGTGTGTATGGGGAGAGTGTATCGCGTATGACCTTTCTCTTTAAATAGTTCCTGAAGTGGTGGATCAGCCAGATTCTTACATTTGGTTGAACTGCAGGACGAAAGGCGACTTTTTCCGCAGGGCGATGGCCCAATGAGTGACATCCAAATACTCTCTCGCCACGGATATCAAACAAATGTCGCGACTGTCACTTTCTCCTTCGAGCGTCACTTTTTTCAGCGTAAACAAGGTGCTGATGAAAACCGCGTTGTGCTCCATTACGTGTTCAGCGACCTTAGTTAGTCCACCACTGTTCAGGTGGAATCCGTCACTCTTTATCAGATGCCTGTATTTTAGAGAATTCTGAAACGAATAAAGACTCGAAATTCAGGCTAGATGACTTGGGCCTAAGATGTTGCCTTGGGTATTAGCCAAGCTGATAATTATTTTATACTCTTTTTTTATTTTTATCTAGTATACGGGTATTTCGTACAATTTCAATAAATACACAAAATACCAAATTAATAAATCTATACTGAATTTAATCGTATTTGTTTTCCACAAGCAAGGCTTATAAATATTTACATAAGCCGTGGCATATACGCGGCCTATTAAGTTAGTTCTTACAGTTTGTCCTACTAATCATGATTAAAAATTGAAACATGATTTAATCATTTTTAATCTTTGTACAGCCAAAGCTACAGATTTCATTTTAATCTAATCTAATCATGATTTAATCATACGAGGGTGTTCTATAATCATTGGAGTGAGCTGGCCCTCGTGGGTTACACACGTCACGCATAAATTTATTTTTTTATTTTTCATTTTATTAATATTGCTTCATTACGATGAGTGACAGTTAAGTGACTGACCTAGCTGTACCCTGTACCTTTACTTTACATTATAGCGCTAACGGCGATAACCACATTATACCCATACTTATCTTTTTAGTGTAACTTTCGAGGCCTTTTCACATTATAACCGTTTATTGTTGGTTGATAATACTATCTTCAGAGCACTATGATTATAAGAAAAATATCGAAGCATCTAGGCTAATACCCAAGTAATTAAGCTACTTTCATTGCCTCTAATTCAGGTGGCCGGGATACAATGCGTAGGGGGGGGTGGCAAGCCCTTCAAGCCACGCTAGCCAACAGCTCTCTACACTTACTATAACCGTTAGCCTCTACGAGTTTTTATGGAAAGAAGAAAAAAAAGAGCTAGAGGGAAAACCCCTTTAACTAGTGGGGAGACAACTTGCAAGCTCGACGCAGAAGAAGTAGTTCCGAGTTTTCACCCAGTGCCACAAGCTGGGATCGAACTCAGTTCCTCTTGCTGCCCCGCCATCCCAACTTATAGTTTATGGTACGTGATTTGCGATTTTTAACAGTTATGTGTCAAAAATGCCCATTATTTCGTTGTACACCCAAAAATGCATTCGTATTCAATTTAAATCCTTTAAGCAACTGTCGGCTCTATCATTGTCAGCTGTGTTATGAAAAGGCCTCTGTTATTAGAGATGGCCATGAATTATCCGATTCTTCGAAAAAAAGCGACTTTAGTGGAGAGCGTGGTGCCATCTATTAATGGCAAAGGAAGTTAAATTCAAAATAGCCAAATGATATTTAGACAATTTATACTTTATTTAGTGGGCTTTAACCTACACTATATATCCCTTGTAAAAAAATTGTTTAAAATTTCTGTAATTTATGTCATTGACCAATTTACAAAAGATCCAATCAACGCGAGGGGTACCTTTAACTTAAGTACCCGCCTTTTGGGTAAAAATGTAGTTTAACTAACTTGATTTGATTACGTCGATAGCGGCATCTGTTGAAAATAGAGCTACTTGACGTCGAGCCGACACTTGCTTTAAATCCCTTTACAGAAATAAAGTAAAGGCAAATCTCTACAAAACCGTAAATGCCAATTTATCATAGGAGCGTGAATTTTGGCACATGTGTGTACTTGGTTTAAATGGAGATCATTTTTAGTCATTGAAGGCGCTCATGAGGTATAACACTCAAACTGAGATTGCGTAAGAACGTTTGCTCGAATGAAAAATATCGTAATACATTACGCAACTCTATATTGAATACGACCTTAGATATTAACGAAACACATTGGTGGGGACTTGTGACATATAATGCATTAAAGACGCAAAGAATCGTTTGTAAGATTCCTGGCTGAATTTCGGGTTGCTCCTCCCTTCCATCACGTAATGCTAAGCAAAACACGTAATTTTTCAAACGATTCTGTGGGATTTTACGACTTAATAAATTTGTATTTCTAGTTTCAAATTTTTCGAAGTTTGGGCAAATTTTGGACTAAAATTACTGGACTAAACATCATTTATGAGCAAAGGTTTATCTATGCTCAGTAGCAACAGTAGAAATGGGTAAAAATATTGTACAATTTGGGGAATAATATAAATTATTTGCCGAATTTCAAATGTCTGGCTACAATTTTGGTTAATGACAGCGTACCCGCTGGTGTTATCTCAATTCAGGTAGATATAGTCAGTTATTGTATTTTATATCTTTCTTAGGTCGTAACTGAGTATGGAAGTTGTTTAATGCAATTGGATTTAAATATGAAAAAGTGAAAAGGAAGTAAAAATTTAGCGCTAACATTTAAAAATGCGAACCCTTCGGAGTCAACCTCGATCCCTATGTGTGGATCTTGACTCAAGAATTCTTCGAGAGTGTCAGGGAGGGTCTCTGTCTGGAACAGTCCTTTGAACGAAGTCAAGTTACTGCTGTAAGAAGTCGTCATGACTAACATGCTTGTGCACATTGAAATTGAGAAGAAACGGTACCACGTGGATTTGACTTGAAAAGGAATATCTAAGAAGAAATTAAGAGAATCGCTACTTTAGAAGCGGAAGTAAGTGACGTGCTGCAGGATATCTGGAAATCTCTCGTCTCTTATTCAAGAGCGTATTCACGATTTTCTTCTGAGTTCAAACTTTGCACCCCCCTTAAAAGTAATGATTTGCAAAATAACAATTTCCCAAAATCACCTATAAATACGACCTTTCTCTTATCGCTCGTTCAATGTACAATCAGGAAATTTAAACCACGCGAAATGGTACCATCAGGCCCATCCAGCGGTTAAACCTGTCTTGATGAGACTGCCAGCTAGGAGCAACAAACACAGCACGCCACACAAGGAAAACGCAACCCGTCAAACGTCGTGCATTTTCTTGCGTACGTTTTTCATTGGTTAGAAGCTTTAGCGCCTGCTGCCGTCGGAAGGGTTGAAATTTTGAAATTGTCTTCCCCCATTCCGTAAAACGTTCAGCGTAAAGGCTCGTCCAATGGAATTTGTACACAGCACTGAGCTAGCGTGTTTAAAGGCTAACTGCGTTCTCCTTGTGTTTGTTGCTCCTAGCTGCCAGTAAGGAGTAATTCAAGGTTTTTAAAAGCATGGGAGTAATTAAATTGCAGGGCGCTTCTCTAACAACGGTCATACAATCGCTTGAAACCAGATTTTATGACTAGATCAAATAAATTTCATTGGTCTCAAATTTGGCATTCAATCCTACCAGAAGAAAATAGGGGGAAGTACGCTTCTAATCAGCATTGGAAAGGCGTCACTTTTCACGAATTTTCGCGCCAAAATGGTTTGGCGGGAAATCGCGGATGAATACATCGTTTAAAAAATCAATTTTTCTCAAGTTGAACAATTGTAACATTATCTGCTAAATGAGCTAAGGCGTCTTTGCTTTCGTCGTTTATCGCCGTGTTGAAACAAAACAAAAGTGGAAGTACTTTTTCATTTTGGTGAATTATGTGTAAAAAGGCGTTTTCGTGGGTCACATGACGACTTCTACAGCTCAAAGCTACAGATACGTACTTCCCCTATTTTCTTCTGATCCTACTTAAATTTATTTTTAATGTCATGTGTGACTGTGCTTCCTTTTCTTACGCCCATAACAATAAATTAATAGTTACAGAAACAATTTAAATGTAATAACCGTTTCAGCGAAATATTTCTATCAGCTAGGAGCAACAAACACAAGGAGAACGCAGCTAGCCTTTAAACAGGCTAACGAAGGGTTGTGTACGAATTTCATTGGACGAGCGTTACGAGTCTTTACGCTGAACGTTTTACGGGCGGGGGGGGGGGAGACAACTTCCGAATTTTCCCCTTCCGACGGCAGCAGGCGCTAAAGCGTCTAGCCAATGAAAAACGTACACAAGAACATCCACGACTTTTGACGGGTTGCGTTCTCCTTGTGTGGGGTGTTGTGTTTGTTGCTCCTAGCTATCAGCTACGACAACTAAATATTTATCACCTTCTCTTGTATAAGTTCGCAGAATTAACTCGTAAGGTCTTGAAACCTTTTCTCTGTCTTGTCTGTCAATTCGTGTTGAGACGATGCCAAACACAGCCAAAATAGATCCCAATGAAAAGAACGCGATAATGAGAAACATCCAAAGCTGAAAATAAAAAAAACGTAAAAAGCAACGAGTAAATTGTTAGCTCAATTTAAATTTGGAAAATTTGTGCTAGTAAAAAGTGCCTTAAAGGGCCACAGAATAATTTCAAAGCTTTGAGCAGAAATTCAGATAGCGCCTCTCCTCTCATCACGTGACTCAACCATACCTTTTTTCCCGCTTCCCAAAACACGTGGTAATAGCTAGCTTCACCGTCAAAATGCAATATATTCTGTTTCCCTTTGATGTGAAATCCACATTTCACACTCACACATGTCAGTCAAACTTGGATTCAGGTATGGTACGATAGCAGTTTTTCCCCAAATTTACCCAGTGAGTTGTTTAGTAGAATCCTTCTTTTATCTTACTAAGTTGGAAGGCACGTAGGAATTTGGCACAAGGCAGTAGAAATACGACAATCCTTAAGTGGTTTCACCCCTAAAATATATCAACAGCGCTACTACCGGCAAAACATGAAATTGAACGTATAGCTTTTATACTCCCTTTAACCTTGGATTAAGAATAGTGTTACCTGGATATATAACTTCGACATTTATCTGACTACGAATTATTTTGACGACCACGCACCGCGTAGCGGATAATTCTTGAAACTCACGTATCAAACCGGAAACCTCGTGCTTTTAATACTAGGCCTAAAAACGCATTTTGTTACAAGCGCGATTTACAACTTCGATCTTGGATTGTTTCTTTCCATACGGGTAACTAATCATATAATATTATACTTCTACAATTTAGTAAATTGACTTGCAGTGATAATGTGCGAAGTCGTTAAGGCTAACCACCGTTATTTTCAAAATCCCGATCGCAAGAGCAGAACACGTAACAAACAGAAACGGATTTCAAACGACTTCCGTCGAAAACACATCGTCACTTTCTTCCATTCCACCTCGCATACGCGCATCGGCGAAATGCAAGCTTTTACTTAGATTGATACAGGGTGTCCACTAAAAAATAAACCAGGGTGAATATCTCAAAATCTGTTTTAGGTACGAATTTGAAATTTTTTGTTCGCATAGAGCGTGTAGGGGGAACACCTACTATGAAAATGTCGATGACCTTGAACCATGTCTTCAAGGTCATCCAAACATTATCTCGAGAACCGTAAGTGTTAAAAAGTTGGTTCCCACTAGAAAGGTATTCCACGTCACGTATTATGTCTAAATAGCTTTGACCCGATCGGATTTGACCAATAGGAAGTCAAGAAATATTTTACTAAAATCACAAATGTCGTAAAACGGAAAATTGCAAGAAAGCGCTAATAACTCGAAAACAACCGATTTTCAGATATTCGCCCTGGTTTATTTTTTAGTGGACACCCTGTATATCCAGGTAACACTACTAAAACCCAAGCTTTAACTGACTGGACTCTTTTGATTTGTATCTTTAGTTCAGACACAAGTGACAAATGAATGATTTGGAATAATCGCGTCGCAATGTACTAACTTATAGAAAAACCCGTGACCACGCACAGTTAATCACCCTGTCCATTGATTATGAACAATATTTCAATCACCCTGTAGACTAATTGAATAAGCGTACTACATACAACCAAAGTGTACATTTCACCAAAATATCAACCACCCTGTACAATAACTCAATCACCCTGAACTAATTCTTGACAACCACAAAAATAATTACAATGCTATATGAATCACCCAGTTTATTAGGAACAATATTTAAATAACCCTGTACATTAGCTTGGTAAGCACACTTTAACAACCTTCAAGGGATTTGTTGGCAAAATATCAACCACCCTGTACAATAACTCAATCACCCTGTCCTTTACATAATCAGGGCACTTTCTCAACAACCTAGTGCATTAACAACGATCCTAATCCTCTTGCCATTCATCCAGTGAAAAATCAGTTATATTATTCATTGGTCGCCTAAATGGCTATTTCGAATAGCCCCGCCACATTTTTCCGCTTTTTAGTTCCACATTTCCAACGTACTTATTAAGGGGAACCTAATGGTGCAAAAATTATTAGCCGCAAATAATTAATTTTAAAGATGTAGGAACCGAACGGTTCGGGGCGTAGAATTCACTCCGCGGCGAAGAGAGCTCTCCATCGCGCCGTTTTTGCCCTTTCGAAGATCAGCCTTTCTTTATTTGTTGGGAGTGGTAACATTTCACAAACCGTATTCACTTCCCGCTAACCATGTCCAATACCGGGTCTTCGCGTAGTTCCGCAAGTTCGCAAGATTCTAAATCTGTTAATTCTGGCGACGAGGAGAGTGATTATAAGCGTTATTTAACGCAAAATACGTATAATAATAAAGTCTTCAATCAGTATGAAATCCACGACTTTACCAAGGATCCGTTGAAATTAATCGAGTGGCATGTCCCAAGTGCGACGACTCTATGGTTCTTACAAAACAGTCGAGAACCACCGACAAGTACGTTTGGCGTTGCGATAAAAGACGAAAAGTGCCGAAACAAAAGGAGTCCGTCAGTCAAACCGAAGTTTCAATTCGGAAAAATTAATTTTTTTTCAAACCACCACCTCGGTTTGCGGGAAATTCTTTTAATGGTGTACTTTTACGTATGCAACTTCGATCAGCAGCGCCATATTGCCGCAACACACGGTGTTTCAGTAAAATATGTGTCTCAGTTTAATAATTATTGCCGAGAAGTAGCTGTGCAGGAGGTTATACTTACTAGTCAGCACATTTCGCTAGCTTTTTCTCTTTTTTTTTAATGCGAAACATTATTTTTCGGGAATTAATACTTACGGAGGTATAGTTAATGGGGTTTATATATGCACCCATGATGATTATAAAAAACGGAGCTGGGGGCGCCGATCTTTAGGCAATTTTTAATTAACTTTTTAAATGATGCTTTGCGAGGAATACTTTTTGCACCATTGGAATCTCCTTAAAAAGTACTTTAAGGCTAACAAAGGGGGTTGCGGGGCTATTGTTCAAATTTACCAAAACCTATATGGAAATACCCAAAATATCGTAATATAGCGTAGCCCACACCTTACCTAACAATAGTCAAGATAGCATTACGTAGCATCTGTGCCATAATAAGACAGCCGAAAGAATCCAACGCCCTTTAGGAGACAAAGACAATGGACAAAGTTCGTAGAGGTTTCCAAAATCAAAGTTCAAATGATTAGAGACAGATGGCGCTTGTATTCTGAATCTTGAATTTGCACGAAATTCAAATATCACAATAGTGCGTACGAGGGTTGTGGGGTCCCGCGAATTGGCCAGAACTTTTACTAAAATTAAAATTCCTTAATGCAATCGTACGTAGTAGAGATTATCTTTGGGGTGATATATCCTTTCGATTGGCCCTTCTAAGCCTAATTCTTCGAGAGCTATGTGGAATACGGGGGCATTGGCTACACTGTAGTACGATAATAAATAATTATAACAATAATAATAATAATAATAAACCCAAGGCACCACCTCAGGCGACTTTTAAAGCCAATATTTCAGGTGGCCGGGTTACAATGCGTGGAGGGTGGTGGCCAGCCCGTCAAGCCGCGCGAGCCAACAGCTCCCTACACTAACTATAACGTTTAAGCTGGGATCGAACTCAGCTCCTCTTGCTGCGAGGTGAAAGTGCTATAATATATTAACCTCAAAAAAGTTTACACGTCGTAACTTACTCGAGTCGAAAAGGGTTGGAAAACAAGCAAGGTTTTCTTGAGAGTTTCTGGTGTTTTGTAAAGGTACGAGATGAATTCCGAATGGATCGGTTCCGTAAATTGCACCACAGCAGACCATTCGTTAGTTACGGAAATAGAACCAACACCAATCTCTGATATCTGCAAAAGAGAATGGACTTTTTGATTCTAGACGTAAAATGGTTACAAGCGGATTCTTCCGTGGCCTAAGTGGTTTTCCGTAATAAGCGCTTCGTTAAAACCGTCTTCTCTTAGCGAAAAGAGTGAAGGTAGTCAAGGTCAGCTCTTTCACTCTTATCGATTTTCAAGACTTTTAAAAGAAGGCGGGAAATTTGAATTTAATGACTTTACAGGAGAGCGTGGTGCCATCTATTAACGGCAAAGAAGGCTAACATATACTTTTTGTAACGAATTAAAATTTTTCTCCTTAAATTTCAAGTTTCCCGCCAAGAATAAGAGTGAAATTGGTGACCTTGCGAAATCTCACTCTTTGGGGAAGAGTGCACTCGGCGAGTGACGAAAAGCGAGAGTGCGAAAGAGTGAAGATTTTTATTTGAGTCTTTCCATACAAAATCGACCAACGTTGTTGCTGGATAGTGGCGGATTTCTACCAAAGTTTATTCCGTGGTTTATCCACCTAAAATATAAAGATTACCGGAGTTTGGCGGCCTAATTTCAAAAATTTGAAATCTGAAATAATCCGGGACCGCAATGCGCATGCGTGTTAGCTGAAAATTCATCGGTGTTCCGTAAGTCACTTGGGAAAATTAAACAGAACTTGAAACGCTGTTGTGAACTTTCAATATCTGTCCCTTCTTAGCCGTAACATTTACAAGATGTGAACTTTCAATATCTGTCCCTTCTTAGCCGTAACATTTACAAGAATAAACACGGTTTTTCAGTTCAGAGAACTGTTTTTGTATAATATATGTCCCTTTTTCATTGTGCTAAAATTTTGATATTAATGTCGACTATTTGTTTAAGTAATTGATTAATTCGAAGTTACGTAATGAAATAACCATAATTCAACTTCGTTTTTATTAATCTCAGATTTGGATTAACATGATATTTAGTATAGTCTAAGCATAAACGTATACCAAGTAATTTATATTTAGTATAGTCTAAGCATAAACGTATACCAAGTAATTTACGCAGTTTGCGGTAGTCGTTTTCAAAATATTTAAAATAATATATATACTATAGTCTAACTACCAATATAAGCTCATTCAAGAGTCCTACTTTACCGTTTCCTTGTCAGTTCTAATAAATAACCGCTATGTAGGGTAGAATTTACGGAAATCACGGTATCACCAAAAAAAATTCCATCTCGACTCCTATTTTATTTATTTTCAATTTTACTGAAGCCTTTTTAAATATGTAATAATTGTACCAAGGCTTAACATACCAAAGTAATTTTTGGAAAATAAATATAATTATAAATACCTTGAACGTTGCACTATCAGATTTAAATAATCACTTATGGCAACTCTGCGACTGGCGTGCTAAAAGCGAAAGGGCCTGAAGCATGTGTAGGCAAACCGAGGCAGGCAGTTTAAAGTATACAAGAATCTGAATTTAATCGAATAGTCAAAACGTTTATATATAATTGATAAAAAACAAGATAACAAAGATAACAGCAAATCGTAAAATATAATATTGTTGCGACCGCTACAGGGCTCCCCCCGAGAGTGAGCACCCCGTGTGACGACACCAGGAGGCGCAACAGACGCAGGAGGGGATTGATTGACTGCTCCGTGGTCGGCGATGAGAAAATCGGGCTTGAGACGATCAATGGAGACGACGGAAGTGCGGCGAGGCAACTGGATGGTAAATGTCTTTGCACTCCGAAGAAGGACTGGGAAGGGCCCCTCATATGGCGGAGTAAGTGCTCGACGAGCAGCGTCAGTGCGCAAGAAGATGTGGGAGCATCGCGAGAGCTCAGGATGCACGAAGGTGGTACGACTCGAAGATCGGCGAGGAATGCAGCGTCTGTGCGACCGTCACAGGACTCGGCAAAGAAATCGCCCGGTAAGCGTAGAGTCGTGCCGTAAACCAGATTGGCGCCGCTGATACCAGAGTCATCCTTCAAGGCGGCACGTAATCCCAGAAAGACGGTAGGCAGCGTCGAAGACCAGGAAGGCCCTGCACAGTGAGCCATGAGCGCAGCCTTCAATGACCGGTGCCACCGTTCGACCATACCATTCGCCTGTGGATGATAAGCAGTTGTGTGAATGCCTTGAATTCCCATCATCTGCAGCAACACTTGGAATAGGGCCCTCTCGAATTGACGGCCTTGATCGGTAGTAATGCGTTCGGGCACGCCGAACCGAGAGATCCACCCGTTGAAAACGACTCGAGCAATAGTTTCAGCCGTGATGTCAGCTACCGGGAAAGCCTCTGGCCAGCGGGTACGCCGATCGACAGCCGTGACAAGATAACGCATCCCCTGTGATTCAGGTAGCGGTCCGACAATGTCCAGGTGGAGATGAGCGAAACGGTCAGAGTCCTCAAAGCAGCCCACAGGCGCGCTAGTGTGGCGGTGCACTTTAGCACGCTGGCAAGGCACGCAAGACCTGGCCCAAAGCCCGACGTCCTTGTTCATGGAAGGCCAAAAAAAACGTTGCTGAATCATACGCCGTGTAGCCCGGATGGCTAAGATCGTGCACCGCATGGAACGTCATCCGACGAAAGGCAACGGGAACGTACGGGCGTGGCCTCTTGGTGGAGGTTTCGCATGTCAACGGAACCGTGCCAGGGGTGATCGTGCAGGTGGCAAATTCCAGATTCTTCTGCAACCGCAGGACTGGCAACTCCTCGTCAGCCGCTTGATGACGCGCCATGTCGGCGTAGTCCAATAGCGACGGAGAATAAATCGCCGCAACCCTTGAGAGCGCATCCGCCACGACATTCTCCGGTCCAGCGACGTACTGTATGTCGGTCGAAAACTGCCCAATGAAGTCCAAATGACGGACACGACGAGGAGTTTCACTCTCAAATGAAGCGGAGAGAAATGCGTAGGTAAGAGGCTTGTGGTCCGTAAATACGGTCATGGTCCGCCCTTCGACCATGTGACGAAAATGCTTAATAGCCAAATAAATGGCAAGCAGCTCCCGATCGTACGTGCTATACCGGCGCTGAGCATCAGTGAGTTTCTTCAAGAAAAACCCCAATGGCTGGCATGACCCGTGCATCTTCTGCTGTAAGACAGCTCCTACGGTGGTATCGGAGGCGTCAGTCATCAGCGACAAGGGAACGGCCGGAAACGGGTGGTGGAGTAAAACAGCCTCAGCAATTGATGCCTTGCACCGCTCAAACGCCGCCATAGAGGTGGCTGTCCAGGGAATAGGTGTTTTATCGTTCTTCTTACTGTTATGCAAGAATTTATGCAACTCTGCCTGACAGGAAGCGGCATGCGGAAGGCTTGTGCGATAGAAGTTGACCATCCCCAAAAAGCGGCGTAGCTCTTGTACCGTAGCCGGCCGAGGAAACTCAGTAATGGCCTGCACACGCTCTTCAGGTGGCTTGACGCCTTTGCTTGTGAAGCGGTACCCCAAGAAAGTCAACTCGGGAGAGCCGAATTCGCACTTCGCCAGGTTGAGAGTTACTCCGAAACTGCTGAGGTGCTGAAACACCTGCCGCAGGTGGTCAAGATGCTGGGCTTTGTCGCTCGAGGCAATGAGGACATCATCGATGTAGACGAAAACGAAAGGCAGACCTCGCAGAACCTCATTCATTCCCCAAAATCCGTCTTGTTAAAAAGTCGGTGCAGCCTCTTAGCCTCTGATTCTTCATAAACAGACAATAATCTCGCCTTTAGAGCCTGGTATCTGTCAGCGGTAGGAGGAGAAAGCACAAGGTCGCTGACCACCTCAATGTCCCTTCTCTCCAGATTTGCCACGACGAGGTTAAACTTGTACTCTTCACCTTGCCGCTGAGGAGCTACGACGGCCTCGAACTGAGCGAACCATAGCCTTGGATTCTCACGCCAGAAGGAAGGGATTCGTGAAGCAAGAGCCAACGATGAAACTTCGATCAGATCGGCAGTATGCGCCGGACGCTGGTAGTTGAAAAGCTCACTCTATCTCTTAGCCGGTTGTTTTTAGAGCTGATAAATTATTAACTGAATTTGTATTCGATGATTTACTAACTAAAATTAACTGGAATTGACTTGAAATATAGCAAAGTCTGAGGATTGAAATGTCAGAAATCGAATGGTGGTTTCCGATTTCACCTACGATAAGTAGTTTGTTCTCTAGACCGTACTGTATACAAAAGTGTCGAAATGCCATGTTTTTGCAAATTTGAAGTGTAAAATCGGGTCTTAGCGATCGAATATAGCGCAATGCTACACGATAGGGTACGGGATAAACAGCTAAACGGGGATGGAGTGGAAGGCAGGAGTCGAGGGTAAGAATAAACAGTAAACCTATCGGTTTACTTTAATACTAGTCTCAAATCCTCGGGTTTAAAAAGAAACTTAGATCATGAAAATATTCTTAACCCCAAACATACTTAGGGTCTCTCCTACAACTCCTAAAAGGTACGTCTCTAAAATATTCATATAAAGACAGGACAAAAGCCGAATTCTCTTAAACCAAAGAAATACAAAAGTTGTTTGTCCTGCTGAACTAGATCTATAGTCTTTATGAAAAGTTTGGCCTGTTTTGGGCCGATTTTATAGAACGCTCTATTAGAATAATAGAGTGATGACTTCGTGTTCCCTGGACGGTTTTGGCCTTTTCGAGCCGACTTGCAATTTTTTCGCCAATCACATCGATGACAGATTGTTTAGCATAATGAAAAGTCATTTCATTTATAATTTTTGTTTACGATTTTTATAAATAGAACGATAAGGTCTACCCCCGTAAGGAGCTACTCTAAAAGAGTTCAATGCAAATGTTGAAAAATCGTAAATTTCAAAAAAAATCGTTTAGATAGAAATAATTGTTTCTCCAAAACCAAATTAAAGGTAAATTGTTCTATCGATAAGGAGGTGTTAAGTTTTAAGTTTCATTAAATTTCAAGGTGGACCTCCTGGTAAATACATTGTTGAGTGCAACCCCCCATCGAGCGTCTACATCGAAAACTTGACCAGATACAGCAAATAGATTTCAAATTCGGAATCAGCAGACGTTTTAGCTAGGATTGCTATTTTTCATATGTTAATAGTTATTTCCGGTTGCGATATTAAAACAAAATTGAAACAAGTCCGCAAAATTAAGCCTAAAAGCGCCTGCTCGGTAAATTTAAAAAAATCATAACTTTTCAAATTTTTGAAATTACGCCGCCAAACTCCGGTAATCTTTGTATTTTAGGTAGATACACCACGAAAAAATGTTTGGTAGAAATCCGCCACTATCCAGCAACAACGTTGGTCGATTTCGTATGGAATGACTCATATAGTTCCACTCTCACTCTTAATATCACCAGCGATTTTGCACATGTCTGCACTGGGATATTTGTTTGACTAGCCAAAGAAGCCAACAACAGACAATATTTAAATTAAAAGTGTGTGGAGTTAGTTATAATTTTTCCAAAGGACAAAAACGCCACGACGGTGAGTATCGACTCCAAAATATTGTATAGCACGCTTAGTTTCCACTAGCACACGTAACGGTGAGTCACTCAATTTTAGCACGTTTTTACGTGCGTAAATGAAATACATTATGACGCGCGCTAGTGGAAACCAAGCTTTCGCTTTAATGCTACGGCGAGTAGTGGTTTTAGGCAATCGAGTCGGTTATCGAGTATTCGAGTCGAGGAATATTGAAGTCGAGTAGAGAAATCGAGTACTTGATTAAGGGGAAATATTCTGTTATTCGATTCAAGTAATACAGAAAAAAACCTCGAGTAATAATTTTAACGAGTCGGGTTATCGATTACTTGATTGGGAGCTGGTTTTATTCAAGAAATTATGAAATTAAATTTAAAAGGACTATAAAGAAACTTTTATTGCAGAAAAAATCCCATTAATTGAAATGAACCACAGTTACCACCACATTGTAGGTACCGTTATATCCCCCCCCCCCCCCAAAGTTATAAAAACCCCTCTTTGAACTTTATTTATTATTGAACGGGGTGGTTGAACCAAGCACTTCGACCTAAGGTCCATTGTACATCCCCAGAGCCCTGACTCTAGAAGAGTCCTATTGCCGAGACAAAATAAAGGATTTGCTTGGCCGAAATGTTGGAGACATCCTGTGTCTCCAACCGATGCATACCCAGATGCTCGAATCTCTGCGCGGCGTAATAGTCGCCGCTACAGAGTACATGAGAGGCGGTTTCCTCCTCTGTAGAGCATGCCCTACAGATTGGGTTATCGTTAACCCCTAAGAGACTTAAGTGTCTGTTCAGTTGGCAATGGCCGGTAAGTAGGCCAGTAACCATCCTAATGTTGGTCTTAGAGAGAGTTAGCAACTCTCTCGACCTCTTCCGAGACGGGCCTAGAGTGAACTCTTTGGCCTGCCTTTGACCACTCATCTCAAGCCAAAGCTTGAGTTGGCGACCTGCCATATGCTTGGAAACCAAGTCACGCGTCAAACCCGGAGAAATGGGGATTGCAGGTTCCGGTCCAATTAGCCCAGACCTTGCACCCTCCCTAGCCAAGGCGTCAGCATTCTCATTGCCTGATACCCCTTATGGCCAGGGACCCAACAAAGAAAAACTCTGTTGTATGTCCCAAGAGCATGTAGGAGATCTAGGCAGCTAAGAACCAGTTTTGAAGAAATGCTGCACTGATTGAGAGCATTAAGGGCGGCTTGACTATCCGTATAAATCTGGATAGCCTTACCGCGAAAGCCCTGTTTAAGACAATAGTCAACACAGAAGCAAATAGCACAAATTTCAGCCTGGAATACACTTGCGTATATCCCAAGGCTTTCATAAAAGCCGAAGTTATTTGTAAGGCAATACATCCCCGCAACGAGGATAGAAAAAACCAAATACTTGACGAGTATAGAGAGCAGCTTATTCGAGTAATCAGGTACCCGAATATGCAATTTTTTGGTACTCGGTAATCAACGAGTATTCTCCAATTACTTATTTGAGGTCGAGTACTCGCACAGCCCTATCCAACGGGATTAGAGTCAACTTTCACTGTCGTGGCGTTTTAGCCCTAGTGAAAAGGCGAGTCATTCAACTTTAGTTCATACAAATTCTTTGAAGCGCCTAAAGAAAAATATATTATGACGCGCGCTAGTGGAAACTTTAGGCTTCACCAATGAGGTAGAATAAATAGAGATCCAAATCCGCCTTCCAAGACCTACCGTTTAGCGGGACAGTATTTGTTGAGTTGGTGAGTTAGGCCTAGTAGATAAACTTAATCAAATCGTGTTGGTGCCATCTATCGTGTTATTGGAAAACTAAACCTTATTATATTTTGCAAAAGTGTCTGCTTATAGAAACAGATGGCGCCAATACGATTGGATAACGTTGTAACTTAAAGTTAATTCCCCTATTCAAATAAAACGTGTCCCAGATTTGTTTGTATATCTAGATCATATTCTACCTCATTGGGCTTCACATAGTTTTGCTTCGACGCTGAAAACCAGCCTTAAAACCAATTTATTTTGCACTGGTGCCACCATTTTAAAATTAACCAGATCTTATTTCTGCCACTGCTTTCAGCCCAACTAAAGTGTACCTTGCACGTCTTTCAAATACTTCCTAGCGAACTTCTGTATCGCACTTTTTATTTTTTCAGATGGCGCTACAGATAGATATTTAGGGCATTGAGATTCTGAGAAGTATTACTATAACATCATGGCAGCTAGGGGCAACAAACACAGCACCCCACACAGGGAGAACGCAACCCGTCAAAAGTCGTGGATTTTTTTGCTACAGTTGTTATTGGTTAGACGCTTTAGCGCCTGCTGCCGTCGGAAGGGGAAATTCAGAAATTGTAAAACGTTCAGTGTAAAGGCTCATCCAAAGAAATTTGTACACAACACTGCCTTAACGTGTTGAAAGGCTAGCTGCGTTCTCCTTGTGTTTGTTGCTCCTAGATGGCAGCATGGGACAATGTTATCGTACATAGTTCTTAGTTACTTCTATGCGTTCTTAGTTATATATACAGGGTGTCTTTATTTGATCGGTCAAGGCATTTTTCTCAAACACTATACCTTCTAGAAATGTGAAATTTTCAATATGAACTCTCTCGGTGGAGATCGTAGTTATTTGTGAATTTCAGAAAAATCGTCAAATGTTTCACGGTTTTAGAATTTGTAGTTTTTGATCGCTAAGTGGTAGATGAAAAGTTTCAATAAGTAAGTTGTAGAGTATACTCTAAAACCTTTAATGGAGTTGGTATGGTCAAAATCGTACATTTTGTCACTGAAATAATAGGTCATGAAAAATAACAAGTTGGTACTACCCAAATGTTTTTACACCTCATGTTATGGTAATGATTGTCTGTAAAAAATGAACATGTTTTGAGCCAAATCATTGTTTTACCTTTACAAATTAAGTGTTAGAACAAGTGAAATTATTATAATAAGGTACTACAGAATGTTTTTAACAAATACGGTTCAATAATGCCACCGTCCTCGACCATATCTGGAGTAACGAGTTGGAACGCTGCAATGATTTTCTGTCGCAAATCGTCTTCGCTAGTAACTGGCGTCTTGTATACTTCCTCCTTGATGGGTAAAAGTTCAGTGGTGTCAAATCTGGGGATCTAGGAGGCCATCGCACTGGACCATTCTTCCCAATACAACGCTCAGGGAACTCGGTGTTGAGGTATTGCACCACATGTGATTCTTGGTGAGGAGGTGCACCGTCATGCAAGAACCAAAGGTGTGGCAGATCGACTAAAGGGACCTCTTCCAATGTTTCTGCTACTTCATTTCCTAGAAAAGCCAAGTGGCTCACCCCATTAAGCCGATTCGGAAGAAAAATGGCCCAATGACTCGATCTCCTTGTAGACCTGCCCAGACGTTTAAGCGGAGTTGTACTTGATTGTGATGTGGAAATCCCCAGTGCTGATTTACATCGCTCCACGTATGGTTATTCTGGCGGTTATATGGGCCGTCCCTTCCCAAGGAACACTCGTCGTACGCCAGGATCAAACGGAGGAAATCTTCGTTGGCATCCGCCATGGTACTGAACCAGTTACCGAAATCCAACCTAAGGCGCTGAATACCATCGTGAAGTGCTTAGTGGAACGTGGCATGAAATGGGTGAAATTTATTGTGGTTAAGGACACTCCAGACATGATATTTTGACAAGTCCAAATCGGAGCATGCCATTCTTACACTTGCTCGAGGGTAAGCGCCAAAGTAGGCGATGACTGTGTCTTCCATATTAGTGTTACGACATCCAGGTCCGCGGAATCTGGGATTCACATTGCCATCTCCTTCGAAGTCAGCAACAGCTCGGAGAATAGTGTGGTGATTTGGTTGACTGTCAGGATATAACATTTGAAACAACCGACTTGTTAAACGTGCGTTTCGATGACTAATACCGTAGTATAACTTAACCATCCTGGACCGCTGTTCACGAGTATAACGATTCATACTTTTTTTACCGGATTACGTAGAGATAATGTTTTTCAAACAAAGTGGTGGCACTTCAAATACTAAAACGGACCCACATTTTAAACGAATCAGAAGTGCAAAAAAAAGCTTTCGGAAATTCCGTTCGCATAAATTAGACATTTTGTAGACCCTAAAACCTACTTTTTCTGGTATAATGAAAAACACCAACTTTTTGTCCCTAGAAAACGTGTGCGGGCTTCTACTGTAATTTTTAATAAAACTTAAAATTTTATTGTACATACAGTGGTTTTTAAATTTTTAAATAATTCTTCAATATTTCTACTGTAATTCCTTATAAAATTGCGCTTGTTCTAACACTTAATTTGTAAAGGTAAAACAATGATTTGGCTCAAAACATGTTCATTTTTCACAGACAATCATTACAATAACATGAGGCGTAAAAACATTTGGGTAGTACCAACTTGTTATTTTTCATGACCTATTATTTCAGTGACAAAATATACGATTTTGACCATACCAACTCCATTAAAGGTTTTTGAGTATGCTCTACAACTTACTCATTGAAACGTTTCGTCTACCACCTAGCGTTCAAAAACTGCAAATTCTAAAACCGTGAAATATTTCACGATTTTTCTGAAATTCACAAATACCAACGATCACCACCGATCTCCAACGAGAGAGTACATACTGAAAATTTCACATTTCTAGAAGGTATAGTTTTTTAGGAAAATGCCTGTGGCGATCAAATGAAGACACCCTGTATATACTTCGTGTTCCATAGCATATATATGGTCATACTTCATGAACAATATCTCCTATAATTCCCGTCCATTTGCCGTCGAAACTCTTCGTACCTTGAGTACGATGCGCTGGTATTTGAACTTTGTATCTGAAAATTGAGAACAATGAAATTGAATATCCGCGGTATGAATAGTTTAGCGATGCCAGCTATCTCAAAAGTCTTCTAGGGAAACGTAGATAACATTGGAATATCTCTTTGGCTCAGTGGCGGGTTACCCAATAGGCGCACTAGGCGCGGGCCTAGGGCATCGTCTTCTCGAGGAGTCGAGGGGCCTCAAAAATTAAATACCGAAAACATACAAAATTAAATATAGAATACAGAATCGTTTGAAAAATTTGGTACAAATTTCAGTTGGATCCTCCCCTTTCGTCACGTTACTCAGGTATACCTTCCCGTTTCCAAAAACACGTTATTATTTATCCCCACCCTCAAAATTCAAACGATTCTGCGATCATTTAAAGGGCGTTATATAAACTTTATCCGAGAGAAAATTGCACCTACAGCCGCAAAGGAGCCTAATGGCTAATTGAGACCCTCACGTTGTCTTACCCCAACCACCTTTACCACGATCCCGAAAGGCTTAGGGGCTTCCGTTGAAATTATCCGATAAAAATAATGGGAAATAACATAAAGCAAGTGAGGGCTCTATAAAAAAACAGGGTGTCAGAATTTATAGCCCAGTGTAAATGAACCTAGTAACAAAGACCACACCACAGCAGGTCTATCATCATAGCGCCCTATGCCAGCGCCCACAAGCCCGGACAGGTGACAAATCCAGCATGGGTAGTAGCACCCTACTACTGATGGTCAGACCTTCGACACAAGCCACTCAACCCAGCAGCAGCAGAAGGTGCAACAATGGGATGACCAGTCCCCACTTCGCACACAGCAGCGGGATTAAGAGTGAATGCTATAGGATCTCCAGCCGACACCCTACCTACGTAGGTAAAGAGTCATAACCTTCAGAAAGAGCTCTTAAAGGGGAACGACGGGCACACAGCGGTCCACATAACCCAGCACAGCTGGCACCGGATATCCCGGTGTGCCCCAAAAGGCCGGGAAACAGGACCACTGCGCCTCATACGGAGACCCGCCGCCCCACAGCAGGCTACCCAATCCTCCGAGGCGGCCAGTTTGCACGGACCCTATCTATCAAAAAACCGTAAAACCGTCAACACACGTAACCGTACACCATTATCATTATTAATTCGTTTCAATTCACGGTTAATTAAAATATTATCTGTTATTCACGGACAAGAGTAAGTACAAAGGAAGTAATTCAGGAAAAGGTACATACTTGAAATTAAGTTTATCGGCGATTGTGTTTATAATATCGAAGGAAAATCCGGACCACCTATGTCCTCGACTGTTTGGAGCGACTGCGATAGAAGGACGCTAATATGTTGAAATTAAAATATTAGAAAGTATCTCAGAGTCTTTCAATTGGGCTATTTATTAGAATATTTTCTAGACAGATAACTCATCACCATATTGAACAATAGAATGCTCAAAAACCTATTGAACAAAAATGACCAGAACTGTATTGTAAAAATGTGAATATGGTCACAGAAATAAATATTAAGATATTGACAAAAATTATCAGAATCATGTTGACGAAAACATTTAAAGCCATAGTGACCACTAGGTTTATAATCTTATTAAATAAAATGTTCAGAATCATATTGGTGTCGCTTGATGACTTAGGACTAAGATGGTGCCTTGGGTATTAGCCTAGCTGATTATTATAATTATTATTATTATTATTGATCAAAATGTTCCGAATCATATTCATCAAAATAATTAGAATCATATTGATCAAAATAATTAGAATCATATTGATCAAAATAATCAGAATCATATTGACCCCAATGATCAGAATCATATTGACCAAAATTACCAGAATCATATTGACCAACATATTTTAATTTTCAAAATTGTAAGTATTGATTTAGGAAAATAGTTTAGGTAACAACATAATTACCAAAAGTGTGACAATCCCTGTACTTTCATATGCTAAAGGTTTAATGAATGCTCGACTCGAGATCGACCACATAAAAGACTGTTTATTGTCGCCTTTCTGGGTCTTTTTTTAGTCTATGGTATTATATCGTAGGTAGATGGCGATAGCATCCCCACAGAACGACGAAAAATCAAAAAATACACCAACTTTGATCAGTGCTACTTAGTTCCTCCGTTCCTCACTACGAGGCGTTATTTGTTGGTTTTAACTTCGTTCCCTCCATAAGGAATACTTTCCCTTCTCCCCTCCCAACTTGTATTTCGCTCGAAAGTCGTAACATGCATTAAGAAATAGCATAAGTTAATGATACCTCTAAGTAGACAAATAAACCTTTTCAAGGTGGAATCTTTGTCCAGAAAATGTAATGTCAAATGTTGTCTCTCCGATTCCCGCGAAAATGAAAGATTTGAAAAATATCTCGGACCCAGCGCCGCTGAGCGGTCGAGAATGAAACTATATTGGGCTGAGATAAATAAACCAATTGCAAAAAAAAACGTTCTTTGGCCTCTGCGGGGGGAACGAATTTTCTAAGGGAATACCGAAATTTATCTCTTTTGGGGAAGTTCAAGCTAGCCTTGCACCAAACGGGATAAAAGAAACGTCAGCTTCGGAAGTTCCAAGTGCATGTTAAGGCTACTTTGATACGCAGTACGGAGAGACATAGGTCGATTTGGACAAGCATATCCGCCATAGGCAGCATAGCCATTTGTCTACTTAGAGGTATCATTAACTTATGGAAATAGGTCCGATTGACACACTTTTGGTAATTATGTCACTTTTGATAAAAGGGTGTATCAAAAATTATTGAACGACAATGTGTATGGTCCAGATACAAATTGAGCATAACGATTTAAGAAGGGTGGCTTGTAATAAATTTCAGCGGTTTTTAATCGTAAAGCAATGTTTTAATAATATATGAATTGTGAATCGAGTTTTGCTCTTAGCTTGAAACGCACCTCGACGGTTGATATTGCGATGGTTCTTCCTTTGAAATCGTTAAAAACAGGATAGTATAGGTCGTGGTCTACGTTTAGTTCGAACGATTCATCGACGTATCCTTTGCTGGCAAACTGGCTACTACCAATTCCCGAAGAAAGATACGACCACACCGAACACACGCTGGACGTCAAATTGTTAACTGAGTTTTCACTCTGAAAGAGATATTTAGATCAGCTTCAAATTATTTGCTTCCTAATTTTTCCCCGTTGACGCTACACAGTAAACTACTTGTAGAAATAGGATCATTTAGGGTAATTGGTGTTAAACGGTTGCCTACGTTGTTATGAATGCCCAGTGGCGTAGCCAGAAATCCTTCAAGAGAGGGGTTCAAACTACGTAAAATACCGGAGAGGGGTACAGCCAAAGCCACACCCAAGGGACACGGAAACCCTCCCCTTGTCTACGCCACTGTGAAGGCCTGTGCACAGAAAATATCTTCAATTAAGTTTTGGCATTTTAATTCGACTATTCTGACAACCAGGCTCTCTCGTATCTGGTGCCCGTTGCACAAGCAATGGCCAGTTTTCAACTTTCAATAATCAAATATGCCATCACAAAATGCAAAATAAATAGTAAAATAATTTACTATTACTATATTTATTCACTTTAAGCACTTAAACAAAGTTACATAGAATGTTTATGGTGAACCAAAATAAAATAAAAGAAATTAGCCCAAGGTTGCCAGGTAATCGGCAAGCGAAGCACAAGGGGGGGAACGAGTTTAGAACTGATGCTGCGTTCCCTCTTTGAACCGCAATGGCAATTCTTTGCGTGAGAAATTCCACCGATCGCGGCTCGCCGGTAACCTCACGAATTCGACGCCCGATGGCATGTATCAACGCCAAACCATCCCGACCGAAGGAGCCGAGGGTTTCGATGGCGACGGCCTTAAACATGTATCGACTCTCGAGGCCCTCGTATTTGACTTTCTTTTTTGTTCAGCCTGGGTAGCAGCCCAGAGGGGGGGCTGAGGAAGAAGAGGCCAAATAAGAGGACGCTAGAGGGTCGGTACAGGTGAAGTCCCAGACGAGGGATTTCCCGCCCGACCAAGGGACCAGGGTTAATCCATCTGGGCGTTTTCCGTCATCACGCGAAAGACCCGGTGGCTCTAGGATGCACGGAACTCCAGCGGAGACCAGGGCGCGTTTTAAAATGTCGTTCACAGCAGACGGGAAAGCCGACCCGCGCTACGCTTACAGCTAAGACCATGGGTGCCGAAAGAGTCAACAGCACTTCCACAATTACACGAATGCGGCACACAGATGCGGGCGCCCAGGCGAAGGCCGACGGCGATTCGAAATGAATCGTCGTTTAAGAGGGTGCCAAGAGACGGCGAGGGCAGCGCGTTCAACCAGCATCCCGACTCCTTAGATTTTACAGAGTGCAGTCTTGCCTTGTCCCTATCAGTGGCAGCGCAGTCCCACAGGAAAGCGGACGACTTTTCGACGAATGGGCTCTCCCACACTTTTTGATGGGGCCAGTGGTCAGACGGCGGTAAATTTGCGTCTGTCCTGAGCTTCCACTGTGTTAAGGCATCATGAAACGCGGGATCTGAAGAGACGGAAATTGACGCGGGTAGAATGTCGCGCACCAGGCCGACTACGCTGGAGGCCGAAGCCAGGAATGTTGTTTTTGATATTCATAAAGTATGTTAGGGTGGTGTCACTCATGGAAGCTACGGCTGTGACGTCACTAACTTTTAAAAACGCATCAACTGCTAGCACTCTATATCTTAAAGACCGAGAACAGAGTTAAATTCCAGCCCTCTAATCTTGTACTCGATTTTTTTACGAATGACAACTTGATGGACAGCTCTGACAGCTTGAGTGACCGCTTGGATAATTCTAGATATTGTACCTTACCTCTTTTATTGATGCTCATTTTGTATGTTCTGTTCAAGAACACTCTGAGCCATCGGTCAAGCTGTCCACGCTGTCACCCTTTAAGATATCGACAAGTTCAGGGTCAAAATTCACGAGCGAGGAAAATGGAATCTCTGTTCTCGGTCTTTAAGGTCTATTCACACTAGCCAACATTTTTGCTTAACTTTGAATTTTCGTTCACACGCTGCACGAAACATTGTCTAGATATCGCGCGAAATAATAACATTCATATTCACATTAAGATTTGTTCATTCAAAATTATGTCTACGAGCTAAGCCTCGGTAACAAAAACCAGCCGTTCTTTAACACTTGGCCATCAAAAGCGTTTGTGTTTTTAACACTTTGTGAAAATGTTTCCTCTATTCACACGGAAAAACTCAGTCGGCGGCTATGTTTGACCAACAATGTTTTGCAAAAATGTTGGCTGTTGTGCTTTTAGTATATTCATAGGCAGTATACTGAAAATCAAAATTGGTTTGGTCAAAAATAAATAATATCAATAGAAAAATGTTGCACTAAAAACATACTAACAAACGTAATATCGAATAGAAAAATTAAACAATTTCAAAAATTGGAATACATTAATTATGATGAGCGTGTCACCCCAGTGCCGCTCCGCACAGTCACGGCACACCCTAATTTACCTGCGTGACAGGAAATGTCAAAACGATTCGGTCTCCCTCGGCAGGAAATGAAGCGAGAATATCCAGCGCGCTGGGAACCATTGAAGATAATCCAATAAACCAAGATCTGTGGGTTCCTTGCAAATATTCATCCTAAAAATGAAACAACTTATGCCTTTGTATTTTGTCGAAAATCACTGTATGAGTGTGATATTTCTTCCCTCTGCTTTTTGGAAATAATTTAAAGAGCCACAAAATGAATTGAATTTTGTGTGTTTTGGGAAGTGGAAAGATATGACTGCGTCAAGCGAATCAAGAGGAGGAGCTACTTGAAAACTGTCTGAATTTTTCAAACGAGACTGTGTCCCTTTCATGTTTTATTTTCGGTATTAAAATGTGACTTGTTTAGTACTTGCAGTAATTCCTTTCCCGCTGAAAAGCATTAGTTTATAATATAGACTCTTAAACGCGCCTCCTCAATCAACCGCCATTACCTTACAGTCTACGGGGAGGGTGATGAAAAAACCGGTTTTGGGGGGGAAGAAATTTCTGCCGTAGAGCGCTCGCTCGTCGGTTGCCTGTACAGTAATGGTGGCGCCCAGTAAACGTCTATAAAAGGAGTGTATTGTTTTAACATTTGAATCTTTGCTTACAAATATGCACAAAATTAACCAGCTGTATTACTTCAAATAAAGATGTAGTGTACAAAATACACCTCTTAAGAATATATACTAAAATAAAAACCATAATTTAATAGTTTTTATGTAGTTAGTGTACGCACACTTTAGAAAAATCAACGAGTCTGGGAAGATACACTTTTCAAACAAGGATAAGTATATTGTAAGTGAAATATTATATAGTTTTGGTAACATTGATGCAAGCCCAGCACGTTTTTTTAGTTTAATCCTTTGAGAGGCTCATTTAGGTGTTCTTTGCAATAAGAAGTATGAACTTCCATATTTATGGTATATCAATAAGATTCGCATGTCTGCCACCAGGTTTAACAGAAGCTAAGGGCTGATTGACGCAAGTTACGTCAATAAACAACTTGTAGCGCCTGCTAGCAGACGAGTTTCGATTTTGTTCATACTCCCTTTAAGTTTCGAACAATGTCCTACTTACTTTAAGAGTCATGAAAGTGTGAATAACCGACATATTTTATGAGTCATGAAATTGTGAATAATGTCCTACTTGCTTGAGTCATGAAAGTGTGAATAATGTCCTACTTGCTTGAGTCATGAAAGTGTTAATAATGTCCTACTTGCTTGAGTCATGAAAGTGTACATAATGTCCGACTTACTTTATGAGTCATGAAAGTGTGAATAATGTCCTACTTGCTTGAGTCATGAAAGTGTACATAATGTCCGACTTACTTTATGAGTCATGAAAGTGTGAATAATGTCCTACTTGCTTGAGTCATGAAAGTGTTAATAATGTCCTACTTGCTTGAGTCATGAAAGTGTACATAATGTCCGACTTACTTTATGAGTCATGAAAGTGTGAATAATGTCCTACTTGCTTGAGTCATGAAAGTGTGAATAATGTCCTACTTGCTTGAGTCATGAAAGTGTTCAAACTGTACATAATGTCCGACTTACTTTATGAGTCATGAAAGTGTGAATAATGTCCTACTTGCTTGAGTCATGAAAGTGTACATAATGTCCGACTTACTTTATGAGTCATGAAAGTGTGAATAATGTCCTACTTGCTTGTGTCATGAAAGTGTACATAATGTCCGACTTACTTTATGAGTCATGAAAGTATTAACTATGTCCGCTTGATTTTTGGCAATGATTAGGTAAAGATCTTTAGTCCTCATCCAGTCATCCAGTGCAATGTCTCTATCAATGACCACCGGAGAGTATCCCCTTTCAAACAAAAGCGGCAAGAAATAACTGGCCACTGACAAAAAATATAAATAAATATTTCTTATCAATAGATTAACTTTCATACTGCTTAAAGAGATAGTGTCACAATTTTCTACGTATATGAAGTTTTTTCATCAATTATTGAAAAATATAGTAAAGAAAAATATAGTTATAAAACATTTGGTATAAATATAAATATTCACGATTAATTTCAAATTTTAAAATAGAAAGATAGCGTAACTTTTTTTTATCACATACTGTCTACGTCATAGATAGGTTGATGTTTATTGGTTTACTACTAGAGCGAGCTGGAGATAGAATTTTTAGGGGATTACAGGAGGAAATTTTACTCCCATCGCTTTCGCCCGCTTTAAGACCCTCATTCGATTTAAAGTAATGGAAAGATAAGCCACTTTTGTTGTTATTATTACTGCAGGAAGGAACTGCACAATACACTGTGGCGCCCACGGTCTTCGGTGCTTTCGGTGGCATCTTTCCGTAGAATTTAAATATTGTTATAATGACTACGTATAAGAAATAATGATATCATTTATAAACAATACTTTGTTATCGATTTTTTCTTCAATTTCTACTTTGAAAATAATATTTTTACACGTAACCGGCTTACAAATCCTCTACGCGATAGTAGAAAGGAGACTACTGGAAATTCCCCGCCGCTCGAGCGCGCCGAAATCGACCAAACTCATGACGTCCACAATCTGTAAAGTTTTGACGCGGCTATTGGAATACCATTATTTTACATAAAATATAAAACTAAATACTAATTGAAAGTGCGAATATGTATATATATTCGGATTCAGAACTTAAAAATCTATCATAACGTGTAAGCCAAAGAACAAAATTTTAAATTATTCTGAGTTGGCATTATTTCTTTAATGAAGACTCACTTTCCCTAGGTTATAACGTAACTAGGACGTCACAAAACCCCAAAGGGTATTTTGACACAGACTTGAGCGGAGCGAGCGAGACGTGAAATAAGAGCATACAAGAAATAGTTATTAAATTGAGCAAACATATTTTATACATCGCCAAAGTTACAAAAGCTCTAATCTCTCTAGTTCTTTTTTTTTTTGGTTGGTAGCCCGGGTTTACTATTAACCTTCAAAAGCCGGTCAAAATTGAAACCTGGATCGAAGATTATGCCATCCGACGTTTAATGAGTAACGCCTGTTAAAACCGTAGGAATAACGCCTGTTAAAACCGTTGGAGCAAAAACAAATCGTGCCTCACCCCAATCGCCACAAACAACCCCTAACAAAAAAGCAGCCGCTCCACCAGCAAAGTACGTATTATAATTAAATTTAAATTTAAATAATGTAAATAAACAATTTAAAATTAGTAGTTAATTACCTAAAAACTAATTAAATACCTAGTTAAAATATATAAAGAACTAATTAAATACCTAATTAAAATATATAAAGAACTAATTAAATACCTAATTAAAATATATGAAGAACTAACTAAAATAAATAATTAAATAACTTATTTACAAATGTAACGATCTACAAATAATTCATTATTTCCAAAGGAGACACCTTTTGGATGACCCAGCGTTCGACAGCGACGATGAATTCAACGAAATGGCCAATTTCATTCCAGTTACTTTAATGCCTGGGGAAATAGTTGTAAAATTAGGCAGTAGAGTCATTGAAATTGAAGTTGTGGAAACCATGAATTTCATTTTGGACAGAATTAAATAAAAAAATGCATAAAAAACCGCCTTTCATTCTTCTCATCTCCCTCTCTCCCGCAATGCATAAAAAAGCCTTTCAATCCCCTCCCCTCTTACACATACTTTACGCGCACTGCCAGGTTCTCGATCGAAAGTCGCCTTACACACATGCTATCTAGCGATACTATTAGACCCAGGCTTCGGACGGTTTCTACTCTCTCGCCTTTTACGCGCGCTGCGCTGCCAGGTTCCCTCTATACGCGCGCTATCTGGCTTCTCTCTCTCCCTTTATACACGCGGTCCCCTTTTGCGCGCGCTTCCAGGTTCACCGGGTGTTCACCGGGCGCCAGGCTTCGGGCGGTTTATACTCTCTCACCTTTTACGCGCGCTTCGCATAGGTTATTTTGACGGCTTCGGACAATCACAGGACCAGTATTTTTTCCCCATAGCAGTCGTTGCTAAGGGAGCTACGCTCGCTTCGCTCAATAACTCAAGCTATAGGGATCAGACGACGTTATTCCGTAGAGGAAGTAAGTCTTCGCTAGGTAGGGGATCTCTTGAGTCCTAACACGTGGACGTATTGAGTGGACGTCTCTTAAATTATTCGTATGGAATTTATAAAATGGGGTCTTTCTTGTAGACATGGGCAAAACTCGGAGTGAATTTGTGCGAGTGCTTTTACCCCACACTTTTCTCACTCCACTCCCTAATAAAAATCTCCACTCTTACGAATGGAGTTTTCACTTTTTCGTCACTCGCCGAGTGAGTTCGTGCGAAAAGAGTGAAGGTAGTCAAGGTCAGCTCTTTCACTCTTATCGATTTTCACGACTTTTAAAAGAAGGCGGGAAATTTTAATTTATATTTAATTTAATGACTTTACTGGAGAGCGTGGTGCCATCTATTAACGGCAAAGAAGGCTAAAATATACTTTTTGGACTGAATTCAAATCTCCCGCCTTAAATTTCAAGTTTACCACTAATAATAAGAGTTAAATTGTTGACCTTGACAAATGTCACTGTTTGGGGAAGAGTGCACTCGGCGAGTGACGAAGAGCGAGAGTGGGAAAGAGTTAAGATTTTTATGGTTCCACTCTCAATCTTGAGTGAGAGTGAAACTTTAAATATCACTAACGATATTGCCCAAGTCTGCTTTCTTGAGATTATTTGTTAGTAATAACCGCGATTACCTGCTTGGTTTTGGTTAAAGATTAAGATATCCTGCCAATGAAAATCATTTAGTAGTTTCAAGAGAACTGAGAACATACATTTCGACAAAATCTCGTCATTCCTCATTTTCGTTACGACACAAAACTAGCCCGTTTTCGAAGGACAGTCAGAAACGTGTAGTGACTGAAAGCTGAAAAAATATAGATTGAGACCCGGACATTATTCCTACGCGTATTACAGCGCCTTAAGAAGGAATACGATTTGGTAGGTCGTTTACAATATTGATCCACGCAAAGTTTCTGTAAAACTACAAGTTGATCCGGAAAAATATAATCAATGGAATGCAAGGCGTAGCGCTTAAACCTATGGACTATCGGTAACGGTACTAAAACTTCCAAAAATGCTATTCAATCTCTTCCTACTAGAAGTAAAAATATATCTCTAAAGAAAATAGAAATCAGAGTATAAGACGGCTGATATAGCTTTTCTTTCTAAGTTTCACTATTTCGGAAAAATATCTTTCACAATCACCGCAGTATTGCGAATAAAATATTTTCCAGACAAAAGTTTTACTACGGTTTAAAAGGGATACGCGGAAGTAAGTCGAACTCCAAAGAACACGAAGAGACCAACCGTTGCACGGTAGCCACCAATTCGCCCAGAGCGGGGCCAATCGTTGTAAAATTGTACAGGGTGTGATGCTAGGAACGCTTACATCTTCCTAGGTCAAGGATGAGGCGGAATATTTAACAAAAGCTGCGGGTGTTTCACACGGATATCCCCTTCTCTAGTGTACACCATTGGTACCGAATGCACGAAACGTTATAGAGATCATACAATTACAGCTAAAAGGGTATAGAGCGCTAAGCATGTTTAAAGTGCCCTCTCCTCAAATCTCTTGGTTTTAGTGTCATTTAGTTCCCTATCGAGAATGATTAATGTTTGGGAATTTTTGTTTTCCGATCTCACTTATTTTTGGGATTTCTCAAGCAGTATGTCGGCAGTATGTGACCGATTAATCTAAATGAGGTGTCATTCGAAAGAGGTTTTTAATTCGCATAATTTATGTAGGTTTTAAAGTTTTTGAGTGAAAATTATATTTTTCTTTACCATTTTTAAATAAAACACTAACAAATAAAAAAATTGTATTTGTCACACTTTCATTGTTCTTCTGAAATACACATGGAATTTCTGATTTTCTAATGCTCGTGCAAAACAAGCAAAAAAATGACATCGTTATTTTATTACGGAATTAAATTATTAAATGTGGAAGCTGAAGATATAGATATCAGTTAAAGAGAAAATATTGTTAAGAGTAAAATTAAATCACGTATAATCACCAACTTGTTATCAACATTATGTAATTTTTTGGCCATTGTGGAAGTGTGGTTTGTTATAAGACTTTCTCGAGAATTAAATCCACAGCTAAATCTATTTGGAAGAACGTCATATCCAAATGATTTCATAACAGATTATTTTATAACTGATACTTGCTGTTCGTATTCTAAGCCAAGTACTGAAGCAACGAGTTTGTTCGAGTTGCTCGTTACTGTTCTGAAATCAGTATTTCTTATTGAAACTAGCATACGGCGTAATTCTGTTATTTGCTCCCAGCAGAGCCCAATAAAAGCAAGAAGACGTTCATCGGAGAAATTGAAATCTCCAAGTTGATTCATTAATATATACTGTCAGAAGTAATAGCCATCTGCTGGAAAAATTGTGTTATTTCTGTAACATCCATTAAACTACACGTGGAATAAACACGGAGATTGTCAATTTAGTTATTATAAAAGCGATTTTTTAGTAAATGGTCTTTGCAACATCTGTTTCCATATGGAATGTACAACCGACGTCTCATGAAAGATTGTAATCTAGCAGACAAAGGGACTTTTAACTAAATAATCTCGATATTTAAACCCACAAAAGAAAAACAACACATGGGTCATTTGTGGCAGAATCGGTATTTTGACTTGAAAGTTTTAATGTCGCAGTGCTTGTAAGCTGAGATAGGTTAAGTAGTTCTTCACTTTCTTTCGGTCCAGAAGGTTCAATATGTTCAGATGTTTCACTTTCTTCAGGGTTTACATTAACATCATACATTTTAAGTCTGCGTGAATTACATACTTCATCGCCTTTAATTATGCAGACGTTATTACTTAAAACACGAGCTTTCATTACTTCAGTGTCATCTTGAATTACTTTTTTCCGTTTATTTGAAATGTGTTTGAAATACATGTCACAAATGGAACATTTCGCGTAATCCAGTGTACGTTTGTCATTTAAAGAATCAGTTTTGTGTTCTTCTGACATCGCGCTTCAACACAACGGATATGAAAGTGAAAACTAGAAATACGAAAGAGCACACTAAGCTGTACGAAGTGAAAAAAGGGTTGAATAATACCATAGCCAACTAAATACATACAGGCCATGATATGTAAAAATAGAATAGGGAAACTTGGCGATTCTATGAACACCCCTAGATGGCGATCATATGGGGTTTAGAAGCGCGGGAAATTTGAATTTGGATTTTAAAAGTAAGGTAGTTTCCATATCTATATTTTTATCTTTCTTTTATCATTATTATTATTAATTTCAATTAGAAATTTCAGTCAATATAACTTAATTTCCTTAAAGAGTCAGGTACTTTCTTGACAATGGTTTCTTGTTATAGTTCTTTCTTTTTTGTTTGAGATCAGTTAAATCATTTGCGTAATTATCGAGAAGAGGTCTTAAATATTTTGTAATCATTATTTTACAAAGGTTTTCATACTCCTCGCACTGACATTTGAAAACTTTCGTTATATAGGGCATAAAAATGAATTCCAAAATATTTAGGGTATTTTGTCGTGGTAGACATGGTAAAACTGCCATTACAAAATCTGTTACAATTACTAACACATTTATTAGGTAGTTACTCGGATATTTCAATCCTCCTCGGTCTAAAAAGTTTACATAAGATAATATTGGAGAATTGTTTTTTGGTTGGTTAAGCAAGTCGAGGCAAAAAGAACATGTGAAGTTCTCTTCAGCAACTCTGCCAATAAATCCAGCAATCATAGCCACTGCGGTGTTTCTCACTGTAATTGGGCATGAATCTAAAAATGGAATATTATTATAATTTAGTTAGAACAAAAGGTAATTAAAAACATATCATAGTGATAAAATTCACCTCTGACATCAACTTTTCCAATTCGATTGAGTATCATCATTACATTGTAAGGAATTTTTTTGATACAGTCTTCTTTTGAACATTTCCATTTTTCAATTTTCGCAAGATCCTGAATTTATTTTAAACTAGTACTTGAACTGGTTATGAGCTGAGAATCTTTATCTGCATTGCCATATTTCGATGCCTTGATCAATCCAATTTTTAGGGTAGTTTCTATGGCATTGACACAACTTCTTACATCGATTGTATTATTGTAGCCCCCCATTTGTCTCACATGGCTAAAGAACATCTCAATGGCATCACTAGATGCTTTACTCGTTAGCACGTAAAAAAAAAACAGAATTTAGAAGGAACTTCACCAGCAACACTGTTGATTGTGTAGTTAGGCAAACAGCTTCGTATGTTTCTTCACTGAATATGAAGGTTTTGTGGGTGCCATTTTCTTGGATCATTTGTATAAAAGGGATAAATTCTTGCCCAAGCCAATCTAACCGCTCATCGTTGATGTCAGAAAAGGGTAACTTATTTTCGTTTCTTGTGAAAATTGCTTGCTTTGGGCTACATATATCATATATTTCGTACCACTTACGAATCATTTCCATAAAGTAAATAGATGTTTCAAGGTCTTCCAGTTCATCAACATCACAAACTCTAAGCCGTATGATTGTTTTTAATGCTTTGGTGACTTCCGGAGAAAACAGTCTTGCAGCTCTGCCAACATTCATTTTTTCTATATTATTTGGATATAAATATTTTCGGCTTAGGAATCTGACTATTTTAACCTCATTTCCCTTTTGAAGCTCATAAAGTCGTTTCAAAAACTTAGCTGAGATAGTCAACCCAATGAAAGAAAAGTCACTGTCCAGAAACTGATTTCTTAAATTTTTCATTATATGCATTGGGTCAAATGACAAAAGCAGCATTCTGTTGTTATCTTCAGGGTGAGGTACTTCTGGTTTGAGTTGTCCTTGCCCAAACATTTTGCGACACGATACATTAGTTTTTGCATTGTCAGTAACTAGGCGTACAACCTTAAATCCAGCCGTTTCAACTTCTTTGATTACTTCTAAAGTAAGCTTATGGAGTAACTCTCCGGTTAAATTTCCCGTAAAGAAGTATGCCACTGGAATTCTATAATCGGACGACAACCCATGGAAAAGAAAACACAATAAATGTGTTGCGAGGCAATCGGTTACCCCAAGTTCCATAACAGTGGTATCATTATCTCCAAAAAATTTGTCAAGTCGTCGATCGTAGGTATATTTTGAATGAATAGACATTTCATCAATGACAATTGATCCAAATTTTTCATGGTCATTTTCTAATCTCTTGTAGTCTGCTTTCAATCTGGCCTTTACCAGGGTGGTAATTCCTGTTTCGCCAGTACTAGCACCTAAGTAACGCTTCAAGGTCTTTGGGTGTGGTAAATGTAAGAAAGCCAAATCTCTTGCATATCGATACGCAAATGGAGATTTTTTATTCCATATGCAGCATATTTTAAGGGTAGACTCTTGAAACTTGACTTTCTTTTTTCTGAATGACATAATTTGTTCAACAATAAACTTGGCTTTAATATTTCCATTTCCACTGGCAGTTGTTATTTCAGCAACTTGCTTATTGAAAGAATTACTTTTAGTGGCCTTGTGTTCTTTAAGTTTTGAAGTTAAGGTTGTTATTTTCTCTTTCATTTTACTAATTTTTTTTCTTGAGTTGCGATATGGTACGTGTTTGTTTACGGTAAGATGTGCAGCGAGCCTTTGAGTTTCTTTGACGTAATACTGAAGGCACAGAGACTTGGATACCAATTTCAGCTGTTTGAGATGGTTGTTGAGATTCTGAGATAGGAAAGCTTTCAATTGGAAAATTTTGATTGACAAAACTAACATCCATTGATATTGATGTGCTTAACGTTGATGAACTTTGCAAAATGTAATTAATATCCTCTAATGATATTTCTTGGGATGAAGTACTTAAAGAACTCTTGTGTACAGATTTGATTTGCGTAGTAAGTCGGGTTGATTGAGAATAACTTGAAAGGAGCCTCTTGGAGGGACTTATGTTACAAGTTACAGCTTCAAGAAATAGTCTCCTCTTCTTTAACTGATTTGCACGATCACAAACAACTTTTTGAGGTTAACCACAGTTTGTTTTGTCAGGTATCTGTGTTTTAGAGGTATTAGATTGCAGGTTTCCATATTGCTCTTCCTGTTTCTTTGCTTCAACTTTACGTACACTTAAATGAGATCCATTTCTTAAATAACTTGAAAGACTAGGACTTAGATTTCTTGAAACGTTTGGACTTAAATGAGATCTATTTCTTGAAAAACTAGGACTGAAAGAAGTTTTTCTATTTGAAATTGAGGGAGACAAGTTTATCGAAATAGTTGGATTAGCGTCTTGTTGGTTAATTTCAACGGTAGTAATAACTCTTGGTTTCTTTACTACGACTTCAAATTGAAACACTGAAGGAACTGCATGTTGTAAAAGCCTTTTTCGACTTTGATTTAAGCTTGGTCTATAATCAGAGTTCAGAAAATGTTTGCTACACAAGCGTGAATCAGAATGCAGCTTCAATGCTGGTTTGTTTTCATCATCTCCTTTTAATTTAGACAAAATAACTTTTTCCCAAGCATCACGCTTTTTATCGTCATCAGGAAATTTATGAAAACTAATACTGGAAGCATTAAGATTTTTTTGGCTGCTCAGTTTCTTATTATTGGATTTACAGTTCTTGATTATGCGATAATGAACCATTTTGTTGTTAGTACAATTTCTTAAATTTGTACTACATATATCACAATCAGCTTTGTACTTCAATTATCACAATCAGCTTTGTACTTCAATTATCACAATCAGCTTTGTTCTTCAATTATCACAATCAGCTTTGTTATTCAATTATCACAATCAGCTTTGTTCTTCAATTATCACAATCAGCTTTGTACTCTTGGCTTATTGTTGTACTTCACATTTTGCTGTTAATCACACTCAGCTATGTATCACAAAAACTTTGGCTCTGATATGACAAAAATAGTAGTAGTTTACAAGATGCATAGTCAAATTATGCAAGATAAATCTTGATAGGAACTCAAACTAGAGGCATAGCAAAGTACTTCATAATACTAACAAGAAAGAAAGGAAACATGAAACATTAAAGTTCCACTCCTCTAATATCAACTTAACAATAAAAACTTACCAAATATTTCAAATATAATGAATATTATGACTAGGAACTGCTCCCACTCCAAGGTCCGTCGAGAAAAGTATACTAAAATCACTAACTCTCCCACCTACCAGTCCCGAACTACGGCCAACTACGCATTATCGAAGTTGGCAGTGCTTTGAAGTTTTTACCCATATGGTTGCCATCTAGCGGTGATACTTAACAAATGGCCCCAGCCAAATAAAAACGAATTCGAAGGCCCGAAAACCAGGCTAAAATAGTGCCAGCCGCGCGGCCAAGACTATTATGGCCTGAAAATTTCGACGCCTGAAAACCAGGCTAAATTAGCTATGAGACGATCATACACTATTTTGGTCCAAGACGGTTGAGGCCCGAAAACCAGGCGAAAATAGCTGACATCCGAGCATAGGCTAATTTGGCCTGTAAACCAAGCTAACGTAGCAAAACTGCGGACGCAGGCTATTTTAGCCCGGAATTCAGGCCAAATTAGCCATGGACTAATTTGGCCCAGAAATCAGGCTAAAATAGACACGGCCAAATAATCGGTATGTATTTAGTTGGCTATGATAATACCAACAGAAAGGTTATATGGCTACAGTTTATGCTTACAATTTCGCCGTCGTGTATCTTGCTTTATAGCGAAATATTTAAACCGGCCATCGCATCGTGACCAATACCTTTTGTTAAACGCCAGCCTAGATTATTATTAATCGTTTTTAAAATAATTGTTTGAACTACGTAGAATAAACTAAAATTAAAATCATTAAGTAATAAATTATCAACCGATTTTTATTAGTATTAACGCCTTACGAAGTTACGAAGGTTTCAGTTCTTAATCGTTCCCGCATCGCTGGTTTAGATGCAATTAAACAGTACTAAATGTCGTAAAAATGCAAACTCGTCAATCAAGGTTGGTAAAATACTGCGTGCTCGTCAATATACTTTACTTTCTCTACCTAAACCAGGATACACGACGACGCCAAAATTAGTCATTTAAAATCTGGGCTTTATTACATTTTTACTTAAGCGTGATTAGTCTATTGAATATTTATTTCCATACAAATTCCAGGTTGTAACGGGGTCATGCCATGACAAATCAACCAGAGGTGTCTTAGATTTCGCTAAAGTTTGGTTTATAAGGTAATTTTGGGCCAAAAGTTAATTTCCAAATTATTTTTATGAACTATAAATGGTTTTGGAGATATTTGATACCAAATTTGGACAAAAATGGAAAAAAGTGACCTTGACCTCTAAAGTCCAAAATTTATATATTTTGATACAATAGTCCGATTTTAACCGGAACAAAGTTATTATAAAGACTTTTTTTTATCTTTGCATACAAAAATCTTGAACATTCTAAATTGAACCCTTAATTATTAAAATTCAGATTAAACCATTTGACCTTGGACCTTTACTTGTTACTCAAATTTTTAAAATATTTTAATAAATCTTTTCGAATCCATCGTCCGTGATTTACTAGAATATGTTGAAACCCCAATAAATTATTTTTAGTTTTCGAGAAAAAAATTATTTTCTACAGCACCAATTTACCAAAGAAATACATCACATTTTTTAAAACAAAAGTCTTTATTTTAATAGCTTACAATACTATTCAATTATTATTTGCATACATTTAAAAAGCTTTTCAATTTAAAATTTGACTTCTTTGCTACGAGTATGCTTAGACCTTAAACTAGTTATATTAACTAAAACTGCACGTTCAATTTTGCATAGAATATTGTCAGGTGGAACCCAGCATTGATCCTTAATTACCGGCCAGGAATAATAATCCGAATGGCCAAGAGGACCCATGCATGATACCTTTAAATCGCCGAATTTGTACGAAAGTTCCTCGACTACTACTTTATAGTAATTGTTTTCATAATACAAAATCACCGGTAGATATTCCACCAAAGACATTCGGTAATTCGAGATTCTCATTGCCACGAGAGACACCGAAGGTTTTCATCTCTTTCATTGACGAAAGAGCTGCGATATATACTTGGTCATCCATTAACGGGAATGAATTTATGGTAACACTGGATCCCTTGTATCGTTAATGCATTTAAAAACTTGGGACTCTAGAAACACAGTTTGTTCTTTTATCTCATTGTTTGAAATAAAGACAAACTGTATGTTTGAAAAGGCATTCTTACAGAAATAAAAATTTTCAATTGGAGTGAGTATTTGCCCTGAAATGGGTCGTTGCGAACTAGTTTTCGCAAAAAAACTCCAATCACAATTCAAATAAAAGTCGTCTTTGTGGAAGCACATTTTAAGAAAATTGTAATTGTTCTTGTATTGTGCGACGCTGAATCGCTGAAATAAACAATTAATTGTTTATTTCAGCGATTCCTGGCTTAAAGAAAATTTTCTTTAAGCCAGGAATTTCATCCCGTTAGTAAGAACCAAGTAAATGCCGCAGCTCTTTCGTCAATTAAAGAGATGAAAACCTTCGGTGTCTCTCGTGGCAATGAGAATCTCGAATTACCGAATGTCTTTGGTGGAATACCTATACCGGTGATTTTGTATTATGAAAACAATTACTATAAATCGTACAAATTCGGCGATTTAAAAGTATCATGCATTTGTCCCCCTGGTCATTCGGATTATTATTCCTGACCGGTAATTAAGGATCAATGCTGGGTTGCACCTGACAATATTCTGTGGAAAATTGAACGTACAGTTTTAGCCTAAGGTCGAAGTATAGTACTAGCAAAGAAGACCAAATTTTAATTGAAAAGGCTTCTTCAATGATTGCAAATAATAATTAAATAGAGGTTCTTGTTGTTGAAAAAATGTGATGTATTTCTTTGGTAAATTGGTGCTGTAGAAAATAATTTTTTTCTCGAAAACTAAAAATAATATATTGAGGTTTCAACATATTCTAGTAAATCACGGACGATGGATTCGAAAAAAAATATAAAAATATTTTTAAAATTTGAGTAACAAGTAAACGTCAAAGGTCATATGATTTAATCTGAATTTTAATAATTAAGGGTTCAATTTAGAAATGTTCTAGATTTTTGTATGCAAAAACCACAAAAATGTCTTTATAATAACTTTATTCCGGTTAAATTCGGACTATTATATCCAAAGATATTAATTATTGACTTTAGTGGTGAAGGTCACTTTTTTCCATTTTTTATAGTTCATTAAAAATAATTTGTAAATTAACTTTTTGACCCAAAATTACCCTAAAAACCAAGTTTTAGTGAAATCTAAGGGGGTAGGGTGGACAAATTATTTACCTACATTTTGGCGAGAAAATATAATTTAAAAAGTCAAAATTTTAATTTTTAAAATTTTGGGAATTTAGCTAAGTATATCGGGTTCAAAAAAATCTAAAATATTTTACCCCCGCTTTGATATTAAACCAAATAAAATTATTCTGAATTTCTCATTTATGATTTAAATTACTTTTAAATTCGGAGAATACGAAATTGTGCACAGTTTTAAAAAGGCACTTAGTTTTTCTTATTTTTTGCTGCGTAATGTGATTGATGAAAACACAAGTAAAAAATAAATGGCAGAAAAAAAGTGCTAAATAATTTAAATTCGTTTTAATGAGAAACTAAAATTTAAAAAGCCCATTACTTAATTCTTAAGGTGGACTTTAAAAAGAAAAGAAAGAGTGATAAAAATGTGATAAAAACATTTTATTTATTTGGTGGAATCTTACTTAAAATTTAACAATAGATGATTTTTTTAAATTACAAATCATGAAAAAAATTAATTTTCTAGCTGTATTCGGTTCCTGCTAAACGCATTGTATTAAAAAAAAAATCCAGAACAAAAAAGGTTTATGCAATTATATTGGTTCACTTTGGGCAGAAAACCTTTATAAATTTCTTTAAAAAATTTTAATTTATTTCATGGTTGACCCCATATTTTATTAAGTTTTTAATAGTGGATTTCAGAAAAACGATGAAAGTGTGACAACAAAATTTTTTTTATTGGTTGGTGTCTTATTTAAAAATAGCAAGAAAAATTATATATTCTAAAAATCGTATGAAAATTATAATTCACCCAAAAATATTAAAACTTACGTATAATTATTCGAACTAAACAAACACTTTCGAATGACACCCCATTTAGATTAACCGGTTACATACATCCTGAGAAATTCCTTAAATAAATAAAAACTTTTTTTGGATTTCGCCTTAGAACTGGTGATGAGATCGGAAAACACAAATTTCAAAAAATTAATCATTCTCGTTAGACTGACACTAAAACCAAGAGATTTGAGGAGAGGGCACTTTAAACATGCTTATCTCTCTATAACCTTTACCACTATTAAAGTCGCTTATCCTTTTTTTTCATAGCGATAGATAACACGGAATGTTCGAATCGTAGAAAATATGTTTAATAGACCCATGTTGAAAGTTGGGGGGCCGAAAATTAACATATTTACCTGGCAACACAGCATTTGGACGGAACATCCGTTTCCTTACTTCCGCCTGTATATTTCAATGGCGGTCACGTGGTTCAAAACGTCACAAACAGGATGTTCCGTCCAAAGGTCTCACTTAAGCCTCGTCTGCGGCCCCTCTTTTGTTATGGGTCAGTATGCGTTTACGCCAAGAGATGGTAACGTAGTACCCTTTTCGCGTAGAATTGGAGGAAAGTGCTTCTATTGAGTTTGGTTAAGGATATTTAACTTACGGGTTCTGCCTTGAAGAAGGCTACGTGTTACGGGAGTTAAGTAAATTCTCCGTTAACTTCGCCGAAGCGGCGCTGCGGTCGCAAAATGCATTTGCTGGTCAGATTTTATTTCAAGTGATATATCCTTGTAGGAACTACTATTATTAATCAAAGACGGCAGAGTGTTAATAAAGAAACAAGTGTGACACTATTATTCCACTATAGCTATGGTGACATCATGAGGTTATAGAGGGAGAGCATAAGATAAAGATGCACCATGCCCGTGCACATTCTTGGTATAAAACATATTTAACGGTTGCAAAGCTTTTAAAAAATCGTGCTTAAAGGAAGTAGAAACTTCCAACATTAGACGTTTCTGCTACCAGCTTTAACAGAAGCCAGGAATCCATACATCTATTTGGAGTTAAAAATAAGTTGTAGTACGTGTTAGCAGACGACGCTTTGATTTAGTTTGTGTTACCATTAGCTTTACATATGGAAGGGCCAAAGACGTACATTGGTGACAATTTGGAGACCTTTTATCAGAGGCATATTAGCTACCACCTCTGACCTTTCTTTAACCTCGTCTCAGTGGCTACCACCTTCTCCGCGATTAAGCCAACTCAGCCTATTGGTTAAAGGGAATATAACCTCCAACGCATTCTTTGCGGAAGACCGCAACCATTTCAGGTAGAAAGACGATACTAGTAAAAGCCCTGGGGAGGAGACAGATATACTAGGGGTTAGATTCCCTTGAACTAAATAGCATTTGGATCAACCCTAACTAGTAAAAAAAATGATGTAAAGGAACTAACTTTAAAAAGTATTTACTTCTTAGATGAAATGAATCATTCTACAGGATTACAATAGTGAATAATGTAATTTCGAAAGAGTTGCGTTCCGATTTCCATTCGGTTCTTCAGCTATAATGAATAAACCGGAAGGAGGAAACCATTTAAAATTTAACATTTTCGTCGTTAATTTTCCCACTTAAAGTGATAATAGACAATGATAGATTGATATGAATTTATGAATATTTTTTAAATAATAATAACAATTTAAATGATTAACTTTATTATTGTAATTTATTTATATTTGCGTAAAACACATTTATAAGGATTATACAGTTCCATATGTATGGTGAATCACGTACATTCGCTGTTCTTCCACCAGGTTTAACAGAAGCTTAGAGTAGTTAGTGCTAGTTAAGTAAAACCTAATTATAGCGTTTGTTACAGGGCGATTTTTCGATTGTGAATAGACTCCCTTAGATTACTTCAAAGGGGCCTCCGATTATTTACTCTCACTTCCCCTTGAAAAACCCGGTGGCGCCGACACTGTTGAGGCCCTTCCACTAATCTCCCTAATGATCGACTGGTGCACTCGCGAAGGGGCTTTGCAAATGGATAATCTGACGAACTGGTCTTCCTGCGCTTATTATATACAGATAGGTGTTCCCGTTTCGGGCGAGAGTCATCAGTCGGGCGCCACGCCAGTCGACACTGACCATTAATTTCCTTTCACGAAAAGAATCCCCTTTCGAAATCGGAGACCCCGTTGCGTCATTCCGAAACCACGTTTTCATCACGTGCTCAACTTCGATTTCCGATGCGTAACGGGAAAGATCGACAGCTGGGCCTTTGGGGGACTGTTCACATTCATCGCTGGTAGAGTTGGCTGCCCAAGGTCAGGAATGTTGTCAATCTTCGCTTTTACTCACCACTAGCGGAGCATCATGAAGCACCTCTTTTTATGGCGAGGTTGCGTTTATTTCGTCCTAAATTAGTTGGATTTTTCGGGGTACCGGTTTTGGAATAGTAGTTTCGCTTTATTACAAAAAATTCCGCAATATAGAAATTTTCAACCGTTTAACCTCCGGGTAGGTTCTAAAACGCGTAGATAAAACGTCTTCAACTAAACCAATGATTTAATTATGATGAAATACTGTTTAGTACAATTAGCTTAATCGCCCTAGTGAGGTCCTAAAATCAAAAGTAACACAATATGAAAATGTATTCTCCCGACGCATACATTTTAATGATATATCATTCCTTAAAAAACTGCCTTATGACCATGACTATCTACTCGACCACTTATGCTTGGAATCGATAGAACTAATCGCTAGAAAACAGGAGTTATTATTTAAAAAAAACTATTTGTAGCTCCAACAAATCCGATAAAATGCTGTGACGAAATCCCTCTTCATACCGATTTCACTACGCCACAGACTATCATTGACCGAAATCTTTCAGTGTCATACTTATGAGAACTATGTTACTTATTTGAAAATGTATTATTTCCAATCACGTCACTTTTAGGAAACCAATGAGATTCCACGATGATTTGATTTGCTCTGGGAGAAATGAGCTTATTGTTAGAGCATGAACGGGATTGGGAACTAGGGAATAACGCTAAAATTCGTCTCAACTTACAAATTATCCTTTTAAACAGACAAATATCCAGCAGATAAGTGAGCTTCTCGCGTGGAAATTTTGATTAATAGACCCATAACAAAAGAGGGGCCGCAGACGAGGCTTAAGTGAGACCTTTGGACGGAACATCCTGTTTGTGACGTTTTGAACCACGTGACCGCCATTGAAATATACAGGCGGAAGTAAGGAAACGGATGTTCCGTCCAAATGCTGAGTTGCCAGGTAAAAATGTTAATTTTCGGCCCCCCAACTTTCAACATGGGTCTATTGCTTTTAAATATAATAAACGTAAACGGTATTTCAATTTAGCTGAGATGCAATCATGCAATTTTTCGAAAGCGATAAGCACTCAGCCTCCTAAGCGAGAAGTAAACCATTCAAAATAAAACCAGCTTTATGAAATGACAAGACCAACTAACTTAAAAAAAAATACTTCATAGTTACATTGCCTAGTTAGTATTAGTATTGACAAGTAATTAATCAAGAAAACTGAAAATTAGTAGTTTGCTCGTGGGTGTTGCTTGTGCTCGTTGCCATGGTAACGCCATGACATTAAGATGCCCATGGCGGTCACATGATTATTTCGCAGGATCGTGTGGCGTTTCGCCTCGTGATCTGTGACGTGAAATGAATGTCATGGCGGCCGTTTCAAGGCGGGGCTTAATTATGCCCACGTCGCTACGAGCGAGCACCCTTTATTATCCGCGTCAGCGTTGCCAGATGTCAAAATGGATATTATGGTATACGAACTTTTAAATTATTGAATTAAATTATTTCACTAGCATTATGTAGGCTTCTTTCGAGAATTTGGAGAGTTTAAAAATTATGAGCTAATTTTAAAGATCAAACCACACAAAATTACATTTGTCGACGTCTAGATTTAATTTAAACAAAAGCGACTAATAATCTTTTAGGACTGAACATGAGAGCAAAACGATAGTGGGTTCGAAAATTATTGACAATAGAGTAATATCGGCGTGACGTATGTCGACGTCACCCATAAGGTTTCCTATAGGTAAAAAACTGCCCTCAAAATGGCGGCCATAGCCCAAAGCTACAGAGCGATACTACTCTCTATCATGAATATATCTAGCTATGAATATACAATAGCAATAGTCTCTCTAACCTCCCGCTAAAATTTGGGTTGGGCTTATCTAGTCACGCGATCAATCACATCTGCTCCGACCGAGTGTGGAGCATGCCGTCATTTCCTTCAGTCTCCTGATTGGCTGAAAACGCGTCACTGGTCTCGAAAGTTTCCACCCAAATCAAATCGACATGATAGAAGGGCTATATCGTAGGGTTAGATATTCATAGCTAGATATATTCATGTCTCTATGGTATGTCCTATCAGAATTATGGAAATATGGTACGGTCTGTTAAACATTTGGCAAAATGGCGTACCATAAGGCACATTCATGAAATTATGTAACATTCAAACTTCCTAGCTAGAATTATTGAATCGTGGCATAATTATGGTAAGTCTGACAACGCAGATTCGCTGATCTGCCTACGTCGAGAAAGACAGGCGGCATGCTAACCGGAGTGTCTTACCCCTCACGGAACGATTACTCTCGGAAAAGTGAAGGGGCGTAGTTTAACTTCTAGGGATCACGGGGCGTCGGGGCGAACAAGTCGGTGCTCACATATTCTCTGTACGCACGAATGCATTCTTGAAATTAATGACTGAAAAATAACAGGCAAAATTACAACGTAGACTATCTTGCAGGAAGTTTCCGCTTTCGAGATGACGTTAAAGTTTCGGCCCTTTTTCGTTTTGTCCCAGTATTTTTGAAAAATAAAACCAACTCCAAGGCTGAACTAGATTAACGTTTGGAACCGGTAAAAACTGGATCTGACCAAACTGATTTTATCTCGACGTTACATCCCCATTGAAAGCCCTACGAGAGTTAATGGACAAGAAAAATCGAAAGCCCATAATTATGTCAACGGGTTCTGAAATGTCTTAAAGAAATTGAGAAAGAGAAAAATGATAAAGGCGACAGCAATTTCTATTAAAATAAAAAATATTTTGGTTAATAGTTAAATGCGCATTCTATATATATAAAAACTGATGTTTGTATATATATTTGTTACCTTCTATGCAAGCCCAAGATAATTGTTCGATTCGCACAAAATTTGGCCTGTGGCATTGTGGCCCCTGCCGTCAGGTTTAAGAGGCGTCTTGAGATAGCTAACTTTCGTAGTTTTGGACCACGGGACCAATAACCGGTGACCGCAAGAACAAAACCCCTGACCTCACGCTGGCATTCAGGCCCTGTCAAGAAAGATACACGGGAGATTATCTCTCTCGGTTGGCACGACCTTCGACCCTTTTCATTTACGTTCGTTCTCTATTCAAAGAAAACAAATATATATTATTATTACAAGATATGATATTTTGCACTATTAAACGTTTCCAATTTAAAAAAATTCCTATTTCCATTTTTTTTAAATAATTTAATTGGCATATTTAAAGTATTGTGCATATTGTTTCCGTTTTCTAAACCCCAATGTACTCAAGTAGCTGAAAGCCCCGGCCGAGCTTCTCAGCTAGTTATTAATAAGAATTTTAGCAATTAACGATTTATTTTATATTTTCTAATTACACGTAATATAAGGCAAGTTTTTAACTCTAACTTAAGTCTTGCTTAACTGAAAGATATTCTGTGTTAATTTCGTACCCGTAACAGAAAGAAATATAATGAAGGTCACTCTCTTCTGTGAATTTAAAGTTTTTGGGCCCAACATTGCGATGGTAGTTTAGTGGTTAGCATAGCTGCCTTCCAAGCAGTTGACCCGGGTTCGATTCCCGGCCATCGCACGCGCCTTCTTTTTTTCTTTAAATTTAATTCCAGGGAATAGCTATAAATGGTATTATTACCAAAAGGGCCCCATACGGCGATGGTGGTATAGTGGTGAGCATAGCTGCCTTGGAGTTGCGTTCGAGCTTTTGGAGAGTGCAGGTCGATTCGTGTTTTTGTAATCCCTCCTGGGTGTTTCTACCCAGGATGGACGCATTCAAGAGATCGGTTTTTACTGATTTTAAACGAAATCTACCAAGTTTTGAAGTTGTGTCTACGGCGGTGATTGCGAACTTTGGTCTCGATTGTGCTTCTGCTTCAGTTGTCTCTGATGAGGGAGGTTACATTCTCACCTTGAAGACTTTGGCCGATGTCGAGGGCGTTATAGATTCGGGCTTGGATATTGATGGTGAGATATATGAAATTTCAAGCGTTTCTGCGAAGACTGTGACTGTCGCCTTTTCGGACTTACCTGAGTTTGTGACTGATGAAGCCGTTTTATCCAAATTAACGTCGCTTGGGTGTGAAATCAAGGGTCCGCTTGTGTGGCATAAAAAGGCATCATTCTATTGCGGACTTCGTACCGTTCGTGTTACCTTACCTGAGAGTCTGTCATCATTACCATATCGCTTACGAGTTGCCGATGCTGTTGGTCGGGAGAAGTTTTACGCTGTCCGACATGATTCTCAGTTGAAAATATGTAATAAATGTTATTCTCCTGACCATATTTATCGCCATTGTCCTGATTTCAAGTGCTTTAAGTGCCAGAAGCAGGGACATGTTGTTCGGGAGTGTCCTTTATGGCCCCGGATGGCATCCCGCGATTTAGAAGCGGCGTCGGGCGGTGGTGGTGACGGTGAAGCGATGGTCGTCGATCCTGCCTCAGTCGCTATTCCTCAAGGTTCTCCGGTCCGGGCCGGTAGCGGTGAATCTTCCATCGTCGATGCCGGTGTCAAGTCTGATCCACGTCGGAGTGCTAAGCATTCGATGTCGTCCAGCGATGGCGATGTCGGTAAGAAGCTGTCTTCTTCTTCTGGCTCTGCTACGAAAGTTCAAAGGGTTCCCGTTGCTATGCGTCTGTACCCTTTCGAGGGTCATCGCCGGCCTGAGTGGTGGCCTAAGGAGGTTACTTGGCCGCCATCTTCGGAGAACGAATATTTTGCTCGGGTGTGTCGGTATCAGGGTCAGCCTGTTACCAGTCCTCTGTATAAGGACTTTGTGATCCCGGATGATTACGGTTTCAAAGTATAAGTTACAAATTAATGGTGATGGATTTTTTTAATGTTTTGCAACCTTTTCTGTGTTCTGTCGGCTCTAAGCCTTTGCTGCTCATTTTCAATAAGGAGTTTTTTTTTTCGTTAACTTATTTCTTCTTAATCGTCTTTAATGCTGTTTAATATCTAATTTTGCCTATTTTTGTTCATGAATTCTTTCTACAACATGTACTGCCTAATAGTGTTTAAACGTTGCTTTATTTTTTTATTTCTCACTATTGTTTAATCAATATTATCTAATCGTTTTTCTTTCTTTATCGATGTTCATTTTCGCGACCGATTTTTCAAATGCTACTTCGTATTTTTTTCTTGTTCTATTATCTTGTTGCATTTCGCTTTTTGTACCATACACGCGTCGTGTATTTTTTAATGATATAATTAAAAAAAAAAGCATAGCTGCCTTTCAAGCAGTTGACCCGGGTTCTATTCCCGGCTATCGCACGCGCCTTCTTTTTTTCCTTAAATTTAATTCCAGGGAATAGCTATAAATGGTATTATTACTCAAAGAGCTCCACATCGCGATGGTGGTATAGTGGTGAGCATAGCTGCCTTCCAAGCAGTTGACCCGGGTTCGATTCCCGGCCATCGCACGCGCCTTCTTTTTTTCCTTAAATTTAATTCCAGGGAATAGCTATAAATGGTTTTATTTCTCAAAAAGCAGGACATCGCGATGGTGGTATAGTGGTGAGCATAGCTGCCTTCCAAGCAGTTAACCCGGGTTCGATTCCCGGCCATCGCACGCGCCTTCTTTTTTTCCTTAAATTTAATTCCAGGGAATAGCTATAAATGGTATTATTACTCTAAGAGCTCCACATCGCGATGGTGGTATAGTGGTGAGCATAGCTGCCTTCCAAGCAGTTGGCCCGGGTTCGATTCCCGGCTATCGCACGCGCCTTCTTTTTTTCCTTAAATTTAATTCCAGGGAATAGCTATAAATGGTTTTATTTCTCAAAAAGCAGCACATCGCGATGGTGGTATAGTGGTGAGCATAGCTGCCTTCCAAGCAGTTGACCCGGGTTCGATTCCCGGCCATCGCACGCGCCTTCTTTTTTCCTTAAATTTAATTCCAGCGAATAGCTATAAATGGTATTATTACTCAAAGAGCTCCACATCGCGATGGTGGTATAGTGGTGAGCATAGCTGCCTTCCAAGCAGTTGGCCCATGTTCGATTCCCGGCTATCGCACGCGCCTTCTTTTTTTCCTTAAATTTAATTCCAGGGAATAGCTATAAAGGGTTTTATTTCTCAAGAAGCAGCACATCGCGATGGTGGTATAGTGGTGAGCATAGCTGCCTTCCAAGCAGTTGACCCGGGTTCGATTCCCGGCCATCGCACGCACCTTCTTTTTTTCCTTAAATTTAATTCCAGGGAATAGCTATAAATGGTTTTATCTCTCAAAAGCAGCACATCGCGATGGTGGTATAGTGGTGAGCATAGCTGCCTTCCAAGCAGTTGACCCGGGTTCGAATCACGGCCATCGCACGCGCCTTCTTTTTTTCCTGAAATTTAATTCCAGGGAATAGCTATAAATGGTTTTATTTCTCAAAAAGCAGCACATCGCGATGGTGGTATAGTGGTGAGCATAGCTGCCTTCCAAGCAGTTGGCCCGGGTTCGATTCCCGGCTATCGCACGCGCCTTCTTTTTTTCCTTAAATTTAATTCCAGGGAATAGCTATAAATGGTTTTATTTCTCAAAAAGCAGCACATCGCGATGGTGGTATAGTGGTGAGCATAGCTGCCTTCCAAGCAGTTGGCCCGGGTTCGATTCCCGGCCATCGCACGCGCCTTCTTTTTTTCCTTAAATTTAATTCCAGGGAATAGCTATAAATGGTTTTATTTCTCAAAAGCAGCACATCGCTATGGTGGTATAGAGGTGAGCATAGCTGCCTTCCAAGCAGTTGACCCGGGTTCGATTCCCGGCCATCGCACGCGCCTTCTTTTTTTCCTTAAATTTAATTCCAGGGAATAGCTATAAATGGTTTTATTTCTCAAAAAGCAGCACATCGCGATGGTGGTATAGTGGTGAGCATAGCTGCCTTCCAAGCAGTTGACCCGGGTTCGATTCCCGGCCATCGCACGCGCCTTCCTTTTTTCCTTAAATTTAATTCCAGGGAATAGCTATAAATGGTTTTATTTCTCAAAAAGCAGCACATCGCGATGGTGGTATAGTGGTGAGCATAGCTGCCTTCCAAGCAGTTGACCCGGGTTCGATTCCCGGCTATCGCACGCGCCTTCTTTTTTTCCTTAAATTTAATTCCAGGGAATAGCTATAAATGGTTTTATTTCTCAAAAAGCAGCACATCGCGATGGTGGTATAGTGGTGAGCATAGCTGCCTTCCAAGCAGTTGGCCCGGGTTCGATTCCCGGCCATCGCACGCGCCTTCCTTTTTTCCTTAAATTTAATTCCAGGGAATAGCTATAAATGGTTTTATTTCTCAAAAAGCAGCACATCGCGATGGTGGTATAGTGGTGAGCATAGCTGCCTTCCAAGCAGTTGGCCCGGGTTCGATTCCCGGCCATCGCACGCGCCTTCTTTTTTTCCTTAAATTTAATTCCAGGGAATAGCTATAAATGGTTTTATTTCTCAAAAGCAGCACATCGCTATGGTGGTATAGAGGTGAGCATAGCTGCCTTCCAAGCAGTTGACCCGGGTTCGATTCCCGGCCATCGCACGCGCCTTCTTTTTTTCCTTAAATTTAATTCCAGGGAATAGCTATAAATGGTTTTATTTCTCAAAAAGCAGCACATCGCGATGGTGGTATAGTGGTGAGCATAGCTGCCTTCCAAGCAGTTGACCCGGGTTCGATTCCCGGCCATCGCACGCGCCTTCCTTTTTTCCTTAAATTTAATTCCAGGGAATAGCTATAAATGGTTTTATTTCTCAAAAGCAGCACATCGCTTTGGTGGTATAGAGGTGAGCATAGCTGCCTTCCAAGCAGTTGACCCGGGTTCGATTCCCGGCCATCGCACGCGCCTTCTTTTTTTCCTTAAATTTAATTCCAGGGAATAGCTATAAATGGTTTTATTTCTCAAAAAGCAGCACATCGCGATGGTGGTATAGTGGTGAGCATAGCTGCCTTCCAAGCAGTTGACCCGGGTTCGATTCCCGGCCATCGCACGCGCCTTCCTTTTTTCCTTAAATTTAATTCCAGGGAATAGCTATAAATGGTTTTATTTCTCAAAAGCAGCACATCGCTATGGTGGTATAGAGGTGAGCATAGCTGCCTTCCAAGCAGTTGACCCGGGTTCGATTCCCGGCCATCGCACGCGCCTTCTTTTTTTCCTTAAATTTAATTCCAGGGAATAGCTATAAATGGTTTTATTTCTCAAAAAGCAGCACATCGCGATGGTGGTATAGTGGTGAGCATAGCTGCCTTCCAAGCAGTTGACCCGGGTTCGATTCCCGGCCATCGCACGCGCCTTCCTTTTTTCCTTAAATTTAATTCCAGGGAATAGCTATAAATGGTTTTATTTCTCAAAAGCAGCACATCGCTATGGTGGTATAGAGGTGAGCATAGCTGCCTTCCAAGCAGTTGACCCGGGTTCGATTCCCGGCCATCGCACGCGCCTTCTTTTTTTCCTTAAATTTAATTCCAGGGAATAGCTATAAATGGTTTTATTTCTCAAAAAGCAGCACATCGCGATGGTGGTATAGTGGTGAGCATAGCTGCCTTCCAAGCAGTTGACCCGGGTTCGATTCCCGGCCATCGCACGCGCCTTCCTTTTTTCCTTAAATTTTATTCCAGGGAATAGCTATAAATGGTTTTATTTCTCAAAAGCAGCACATCGCTATGGTGGTATAGAGGTGAGCATAGCTGCCTTCCAAGCAGTTGACCCGGGTTCGATTCCCGGCCATCGCACGCGCCTTCTTTTTTTCCTTAAATTTAATTCCAGGGAATAGCTATAAATGGTTTTATTTCTCAAAAAGCAGCACATCGCGATGGTGGTATAGTGGTGAGCATAGCTGCCTTCCAAGCAGTTGACCCGGGTTCGATTCCCGGCCATCGCACGCGCCTTCCTTTTTTCCTTAAATTTAATTCCAGGGAATAGCTATAAATGGTTTTATTTCTCAAAAAGGCAGCACATCGCGATGGTGGTATAGTGGTGAGCATAGCTGCCTTCCAAGCAGTTGACCCGGGTTCGATTCCCGGCCATCGCACGCGCCTTCTTTTTTTCCTGAAATTTAATTCCAGGGAATAGCTATAAACGGTTTTATTTCTCAAAGGGCCCCACATCGCGATGGTGGTATAGTGGTGAGCATAGCTGCCTTCCAAGCAGCTGACCTGGGTACGATTCCCGGACATCGCACGCGCCTTCTTTTTTTCCTTAAATTTAATTCCAGGGAATAGCTATAAATGGTATTATTACTCAAAAAGCTCCACATCGCGATGGTGGTATAGTGGTGAGCATAGCTGTCTTCCAAGCAGTTTATCCGGGTTTGATTCCCGGCCATCGCACGCGCCTTCTTTTTTTCCTTAAATTTAATTCCAGGGAATAGCTATAAATGGTTTTATTTCTCAAAAAGCAGCACATCGCTATGGTGGTATAGTGGTGAGCATAGCTGCCTTCCAAGCAGTTGACCCGGGTTCTATTCCAGGCAATCGCATGAGCCTTTTTCCTAATGGAATCGCTATTAATTTAAACTTTTTGTATTTTAATTTATTATATTTTATTGTTTAATTTTAGCTCGAAAGCCTGTTTTATCAATTTTAATTTAAGTTTAAAATGTAACGTTTTTTATAATCGGATGGATTTTACGACACTACATTATGTTCTTTAGATGTACGAAAACTTGATCTTACGAACGAGAATAAAATGGGTTATTTGATTGGGTGTGGCTCTCGCGAAACTAATCTTTATTATTTGGTCCTTGAAGGCTACGTTAATAAAGTAAGTAAATTTCTACTAAGCTTATTCGCGGTTCTCGACAACGTCAAGAAATCTTCGTTGAAACGTTTACGATTTCGTTGAACGCTTATCCCTTAATCTTTTAAATTTTAATTTTTATAGAAAGAACCTTGGGAGAAACGAGTTTGAAAGAAATTGTAGCGGATAATGATTATTAAAGCAATCTGTGGCCCTTATGCGTTTCGATGAAAGATCAAGGTCGAAGAGACCGTCACGAACGCTGATAGTCAGTGAAATTCCTAGCACTTTTCATATTGATTTCACGCTCTCGTAGAATGTCGTTTTAAATGACTAGATTAGGCAGCTGGATTAATGCGGATATTTATATTAGCCTTAGATAAAATCAGCTGACGCTAATCTTCGGGGAGCGAAGAATAACAAAATATAAAGATATATCAATTTTTTTGTGGAAAGGGAAAGTGGCCAATTTGTCATCTTTGAAGAACTGGGTGAAAGGAGCCACCTCCCTAATCAGGAAGTTAGCGCCGTTTAAACCTAATAAACAGAAGGTCGGCAAACTCAAAGGACGCTTTATTTTGTATTTGCTATTTTTGCAAAAAGGGTGGTGTTCACTAGAGCTAAAATTTCACCGCTATGAGCGTGGACCAAAGAATAAAAGTACCAGGAATGGAAGATGTAGCTCCGTCTAGTGGAACTTTTGCGCCTCTCGTTTTTAAAGAGAAACCGGGTTACGTTAACCGTTTCCGGTTACTCTGATTTGCTTTGCCGGAAGTTTCTAACACAGCCAAAACACGCGGCCATTAATATCAATCCTTCCATTCCTTGGGCTTTATATTCTTTGCGTGGACGCAAAACATTTTTAGGCTTAACAGGAGGTTTTCGAGTCGACGCTTACTGCCGTGGCATTTTTTATTTGGTGAAAATCAGCTTTAATACAGAAATAATTGTATTCCACAGAATCCCAAACGATTTACGTGTGGAGGAAAGCTAATCAATTCCGAAAAATCTGTATACTGATTACATAAATATGAAACTGAAAACAGCCTTTGGTAATGCTAAATAAGTAAATATATATGGGTAACCAATTACGTAACCATTTTAGGTTCGTACACTGATTACGACGAGTGTTTACCCCGTCGCGTGTGGATTACAAGTCACTTTGTTGACCTATCCCAGCAACCCTTTGTAACAAATATTTAAAAAAATTCACAATCAAAAAATAATTTCATTTGATTTTAATAATGTTGTTTGCATTTTTACGGGGTTTATTTTACAGTTAACTTTTCTTTATAACATTAAGTAATTCTAACTTCCCATAATCTACTTTTACCTTCAATCACTTAACCTCAGCTTAAATTTAAAAAATACTGCCTTAAGTAAATAAAATCTTAACATTATTTTAGAATTTTTAATCTTGCAAAGGTGAATACGCTATCCTTAGTATATAAAGGTCGCAATTTTTAAGTTTGGTTTCTTTTCGTTTAAAGGGAATACAACCTCAAGTCGTTTTTTATGCTTTTTTATGTAAGCAATTTTGGCAGGAAGTCACGAAACAGCGCCAAAAAATCTAAAGTCATAGGAGGGAGCGGGAAATGGTCGAGGTTTGGTGTTCCACACCTAAAACTTGAGGTTATATTCCCTTTAAACGTAAATAAACTGAAACATTTCAAGATATTTAGTAAATTTATCCGCTGAAGTTTTTACCAACGTTTTAACCCTCGTGTATTAATAAAACTATATTTAAGGCGCATTGAAAGTCTAAATTAAAGGTTCTAACATCATAAAAATTATTTTCTTTTTAAGCGATCATTTATTGCCACTTTGAAAGTTAATTAAAAATAATGACCCTGTTCTTGCGTCAACTGTTTTCCTCTTTGTTAATGATTTCGGAGAAGAAACATCAAAGATCATTTTATGGGCCCCTTTTTGCGTCGACTGTCAATACTGTCAAGAATGTTGAGACGATATTTAGAGCTGCTCTAACAGTAAGCTCCCCTCCATTCTTGATCCTGTACAAACCTGAAAACGAGAAAATAAACCAATAATTCTAGGTTTAGAAATATAATGGTTAATTCTTAATGATTTTTGGGTAATTTATACGATTTCTATTCTTGATCCATGCGTGGCTGTAGTTGAGGCGGGTCTCGGGGGCCCCTACTTTCTCAAATGATCCCTTTTATTGCTTACATCAAGTCTATTAGAGAAGAAAAATTTACTCCTTAAAGGAAGCATGAATTTTTTAAATGGCCGACATTTCTGAAATTTTACCTTAAGCTGGTACTAAGCTGGTCGATGGCAGTTTCGACCGTTATATCAACTTGTATTTAGTAAAATAGCACTCGAATACGATAAAAACTGTAAAAATAATTATGGTATTACCATAAGCTTATATCTTATAAATTTGTCAGTTGACAGAAATCATTTACTATAATTACGTCTCCAGTGTCGTACAAATGATATAGTTCTTTTATAAACTAAAATGATTATGTAATATTATAACAATTTGCTCTCAACGTCACTACGGAGAGCTTTATTAGGTATTTTCTTTTCGCTTGTTCCGGGATTTCGGAGTAGGGTAAGAAGAGTAAGGCTAAGACGTCATTTTACTCCGATTCTGCGGTGGCGAACAGTTCGAGTCGGAGTAAAAACGTTTTTCCAAAATGGCTGCCGGTGGCTTTTTTAGTCAGAGTAACTAAAATAGTGTATGGGGCGGAGTAATTATTATCCCCTCAGGGAAACAAAATTTTAAGTTTAAGTATGGTTTTACTTTATGGACTATTATGTTTTTGACAACAGAAATCTATTACGCGCTAATAAAGTATAAAATGATTTTCAATGAACTTCCCTAAAATTGCTTTTTGTATTATTCGTTTTTGAAATCTTGAAATTTACAATTTTTTAAAATGATAGTTGAATGTTTCTGTAACTGTATTTCTTCAAACTTGGTTGCCTTGATCCTAGACAAAAAAGTTTTAATCAATGAAATATTTCTATAGATCATGTACAATTATATTAAAAATCAATTTTACATTCTTTGTAACAGACGGTGAGATATCGGAACACACCAGGCAGGAATTGAACCTGGCATTGAAGCTGTAGTTTCCTCGAGTAAAATCGATATTTAATATTTGGCAACTCGTGGACGCCACCATAGCCATAATTATTTATCTATATTTTGAGTGCATTATAGGGGATTGTAGCAGTGATGGAAGCTAGTGATTTTACAAAAATTATCCTGCAATCCTACTCAGAGTTGACACTTGTTTTATAATTAAATCAATAAAAAAATTGATTTTATTGAAATTATTGATTTTTATACAATTAAACGTTCTTTTCCTATATAATTAACGGATATTTTACTTTTATCACTTAGCTAATCTTTAAATAAATGAAATCTTAATTAAATTTAATTACTATTTAATATTTTAGTTTTCTCCGATTTTCTATGTATTTTAATAATTATAAGAATTTGTTTGCAAATGTTTCATTCCTCCATTGAAATACAATGTGTGATTAAAATCTATGATATTTATTTAAAAAATCACTTGATTTAAATTTTGATTTGCAATATGATCGAAATCAGCCCACCCTGACCCTACCATCAACCTACATTCGTTGAGTGCTTTCCAGATGTTGAACACCTAGGTTGAGGATATTCTAAAATCAGTCGATATTAAGTGGAATATTTTCTCTATTCCTCAAATTTCGATATTTAATTGTTACGTTGTGGTTTATTTAAAACAAATAAGTACTAAATTAAGTAATTACCGAGATGAGTTTATTATGATGATCTTCTGTTGCCATTACTAGATGCCCACATACACACTACCATGATATAGTGTTGCCCGAAATGGTAATTACTTAAGTAATCAGGTGTACAAATTCTACGTAATCACAAAAAAATCACTGTAAATCGCCGAAATATTGTGGGAAATCACTGTAAATCACCGAAATATTCTGAAAAATCACGGGAAATCTCCGAAATATTGTGAAAAATCACGGGAAATCTCCGAAATATTGTGGGAAATCACTGTAAATCACCGAAATATTCTGAAAAATCACGGGAAATCTCCGAAATATTGTGAAAAATCACGGGAAATCTCCGAAATATTGTGGGAAATCACTGTAAATCACCGAAATATTCTGAAAAATCACGGGAAATCTCCGAAAGATTGTGAAAAATCACGGGAAATCTCCGAAAGATTGTGAAAAATCACGGGAAATCTCCGAAAGATTGTGAAAAATCACGGGAAATCTCCGAAAGATTGTGAAAAATCACGGGAAATCTCCGAAAGATTGTGAAAAATCACGGGAAATCTCCGAAAGATTGTGAAAAATCACGGGAAATCTTCGAAATATTGTGAAAAATCACGGGAAATCTCCGAAATATTGTGAAAAATCACGGGAAATCTCCGAAATATTGTGAAAAATCACGGGAAATCTCCGAAATATTATGAGAAATCACTGACAATCATTGAGCGTCTTTTGAAAATCAGTAATCAGATGTAGAAACGTGTTTCCCTTCATGTTTTGTTCAAAATGGCGGCTTCCAATTTTTCCCGGGAAAGAAGACGGAGAATTTAAAATCCAACCAAATGAATTGCATGAAGGAAAAAAATTGGAAAATTATTTCGTTATTACAAGTAGTTTATAATATATCTTTTACGAGATTTACCTATTGATAAATAATTTTTTCACCATGAAATAGTATTAGAAAACTAATATATTTTTCTTCCCAAACGTTCTTTGAAAACTCAATGGGAGCCTGCGTACGTGCATGTTCCAAGCGATTAACATTTGCAAGATAGGTAGACAAATATTTACTTCTGTTACTATTGAAATAAAAAAATATTTTATGGTCAATATTTTCTTGGTTCAGCTCTTTTTAAATTATTTCCTAAGTGAAAGTAAAACTTGTAATATAAATACCCACTCGTACCTTTTTTTATTAACTTTTTCTACATACAAATATGTGAAATTAACATAGAAATAGTTAACACGACCTATTTTTCACGCTATCAATCGTGAGAAGAATACGATGGTCTTGAACCATTTTATTACAAAACTGACGAATCAAACGAAAAAATTCATACTTTTGGCCCAAAAGACAATAATTATAATCAAACTTCCAACCGTATTTCGTCAGAAATTTGACTTTTCAAAGTTCGATTATAACAGACGTGTTTATCATAATAAAAAAAACGTAATAATTAAGAATTATTAGAAAAAAAAGTTGCTACATTTAGGCTGGGCAAACCCGATATAATTACATTCCCGTAAAACATTTATTGCCAAACCTGGCTCTAAAACGCGCTGGAGGAGAAAGAAACGGGAAAAAAATGGAAATGACAATAGCGGCGCTTGAATAAAGTTGGCGCGCTAATGACGGGTCTGAAGGGAGTGCGCGCGCCGCGTCGCCATTGGCGGGAAATCAAGAGCACGCGCGTCGAACGTGAAGCTGACGCAAGAGTTGCTCAGCACATGGACACGCGCGCGCAACTCGGGTACGACGGAGACGCGAAATCACAACATCGTAAATCCAGAGTTGAGAGAGGAGAGAGAGCACGTGCCATTGTTGTTATGAGAAGAAAAACCCGCGAAACATTTCGCGATATTACTTCGTTCCAAGCGACGCTGCATTTCACGTAACCAGAAATCGCCCCGAAAGGTAATTGAGGATTTTTGTACCCCTTTTTTATAGAATTAAGTACATTTTCTGGTTTTATTACGCGATTTAGTTAAATATAAAACTACGGATTTATAAATATATATTTACGGATTTTTAAATATATAACTACGGATTTTTAAATATATAATTACGGATTTTTAAATATATAATTACGTATTTAAAAATAAAACTATGTGTTTTAAAATTTATTTTTGAAGATTTCGCGGAAAATGGAAACTCAATTTAGAATTTTATGGAATTCAGTAAATTTTTTATTACGTTTTGTTTAATTAAAAACTACGTATTGAAATAGAGATTTCGCGGCAAATAAAAACCAAATTTATGATTTTACGGATTTATTTTAAAGATTTAGTTTTATTACGTTATTTTTTGAATAATAATTTATTTATTGAAATGGAGATTATGAAGATTTCGAGGCCATTAAAGACGAATTTTGGGCAAAATTATTTTGGATCGTTTAAATATACGACGTTTCATAATTAAAATTGTTATTTAATCTTTATATTATAGATATACTTTATTATTTATTTATTTATTTATTTATGCGTGTCAATCGCATTTAACGTAGTTTAAGAATACGGCTACTAAAATGTAATCTACGATAATTTCCCATTAAATATTTAAGGTCTAATTAAAAATGATTACGAGAATATCATATGTTTAGTTTAAAAGTAATATTACAAATGTTTTTATAATTTAAAATTTTTCACTTAATCAAATGTTTGAAACTTGGAATAGTAGAGATCAATGTGACCAGATTATAATTAACATTAACACTACTTAAATACGTTCAAATTAAAGATGAATACTATTAAAATTATTTTTAAAGGCAATATTGGATGAATGATTAATATTTAAGACTTAAAATCTCAAATCGGCCTCTTTAAATAGGGTCAGTCATAGTTATTACCATATGTTTTAAAAGGCTGTTAAGAATTTAGATCAAATTATAATTATACCCGCTTAAATATGTCATAATAATGAAGTTGTTATGAAATTCGCTACTACAGGCCAGCGTTCCGAAAAAAGGGAAAAAATAAATATGTTAAATGAATTATCGACGATTTACAAACAACGCGGCTCCAAAACGATGTTAACTGTTATCAGCAACCTTCACTTTTTAAAAATTGTATCTCTCGCTTCCCGATCAAGTCGACCTTCCGGAGATTAATGGGCATTCAATCGAGTTAACCTTGTCGAGATATCGGCGTCACAGGCACACCCACGATATCACCACTTGGCTAAGTTAGATTCAGTTTGAACAGGATTCGTAGTTTTCTCCGTAGTGCCAGTTGGTGAATAAACGCTAGCGTATTTTGTTTATGTCTTATTCATCTTGTTAAAAAGTTCCACGCGCGTCGTGATATTTTAGCGTAAATGAAAATGGGCTCGAGCATTTTCGCGCGAGCTCCCTAAATTAAAATCGCGAGCCATTTACGCTAAAATATTAAGGAGCACGTTGAACTTTTTAACAAGTCGAACAAGCCGTAAAGGGAGTTTATGCCTATTATCATAAGTCTATAATTTAGTTCCATAAGTTTGTCACTTTGGGGAATATTTTACTGAGAGCTAGTAACGGAGTAAAGTCTTCACAAGAAGAAAATCTCCCCCTAACGAGGAGCTGTCAACGGCTACGTGCGACGCTTTAGCGAGCGAACGCAAAACGGTAACGAAGCCCGTAATGCAGTCGATCTTGTGAATGGCTCTGAGTAAAACATTTGCATGTGAAGAATAGGAAGCGTCGCACTTATGTCAGAATATTATACACTTATGCTATTATCAACTCTCTACGTTCGGCAGTGGGAAACTACGTTCGCACTTTGGACCTTTAGCTGGTTTCACACTCGACGGAAAATATGCCGGAAAGACGATAATAAACGCCGAGCTGAAAATTGATTCCCATTCGATATACCGCTAACGTTCAACTTTACGCTGCTAATTTTCCGTCGAGTGTGAAACCAGCTTTAGTGCACACTTGTCGTTTCCAATAAAACCACTTTTACGAACCCAATTAGCCTTCGAGTTAATGAAATGGTGAGATTGTGTTCCAAGGAGACTGCCAATTTCCGGGTTCAAGGGGAACAGCATTTCTTCTACGAATCCTTGATCCAAGATCAAAACCAAATAATATGACACGCTATGTAATTATTTTAAAACAAGAGTTTTTGACGCCCGATATGTTTTAATTAGCATTTTCCGTTTCAATCGAACAACGTAGCGGCCAACGATAAAACTTTAAAAAGCTGTTATAGTAACGCAGTGTCTGCTTAGCAGATGAAAATCGAGCAGTTAATGAACTTTTCTCGTCGGCCGCTACGAAAAGATTAACTGGTCTAATTACTCGAATTTCTGGTACAAAAATAATTATGTTCGGCGGGTTTCTTCAAATGAGAAAATAAACCCCTTTTGAAGCAAAGCTTTGTCGAATTCGAAAACTGGAAAGGTCAATTACTTCATCTATAAGTATAACGATTCTAATTTCATTATCGTTAGAAAGTAATTATCACAACCAAATTTTTATTAAGGAAAAACATAACCGCTACGAGGAATTTTGATTAGAGAGCTTTGGCAACAATTCCAAGTTAGAAAAGCCAAATCGTTCAAAAAAAAGTACTAGGAAATCGTGCCTAGCACACTAACTATAATACCATAAGTCTTTAATATTTTACTGAGAACTAGAAACGGAGTGACGTCATCACAAGAAGAAAATATACCCCTAGCGAGGCGATGTCAAAGGCTACGTGTGACGCGTTAGCAAGCAGATGCAAAACGGCGACGATGCAGTCTGTCTTGTGAATAGCTCTCAGTAAAACTTTTGTATATGAAGAATAGGAAGTGTCACACTTATGTATATTACACATTTATGCTAATACATATACAAATATGTATAGATTATAGGGACAGAAAATTATTAAACGTTCTTGTCAAACAACTCGTGTAATTGAGTGACATAAGTTATTACTTAATGTTTATTTACCTTAACGTTAAAAACCACGAAACCAAATAACAATATTTTGATAATTACTATTACAATATTAATTACATTGTAAATTTAATTATGGTCAAAATAATAAATTTGAACACTTGTAAATGGGTTAGTAGTACAAGTGCTTACGGTCCATATTTGACAACATCTCTTAAAATTAGAGAAATTTAAATTTAATTCGCTAGTTTACAAAACTATTTTAAGATTTCTTAATATTTATAATGAAACAAGAAAAAAATTAAAAAAAAATCGTGAGAAAAAGTTACATTGAAAGAGCTCTCGATTCTTCCGTAAACGAACGAGTTGGTTGCATCATACTATTACCAGCAAAACTATCGTCTCGTTGTCATGGAAACCGGCCATTACTAGAGCGAGCGCTGCGGACGGTGCCAGACAAATATGGGATAAATCGTAAAAAAAGACAAAACTTTATGGGCCGAGGAACTAGTTTGACTGAATGAAACGCGTTGTATAGTACCAAGAATGTATGCAGGTCAGGAGAGAATACGAAGCTACAACTATAGCCTATGTTTTCATGTTCGCCAGAAAATATTATCCGCCTACACGGAGAGTAAGCCTGCGAATTATATCGAGATAATGAGGGGGGGGGGGGGGTATTAGACGAGGAATGGCGAGAGGGGCGTGGTTTTTCTACGGGGAAGCACGACGCAACATGATGCTGACTACATATTCTCTGTTCACACGAATTTATTCTTGAAAATAATGATTTTGTTCAGAGTTTATTTTCTTTTCTTGAGAGGTCAAGTACCGATGAAATGGATTTCTATGCACATGAAGACAACAATTTGAAGAGACGTATATAATAATGTTCCATTAGCTTGACACTTATATGCAACATATACAGCGAGTTTCGTCATGATTTTCAGTATCACTTAGCTTTTGGAAGCATCCCGTTAGAGGGCGGGTTTCTTTATCTAATGACGTCACTTCTCGATTATCTCTCAGTAAAATTTCATATGCTTATGGTTTCATTTTAATATTTAAAGTATGAACTAATTTGACAAGTGCTTCGACATATTTTTAACGTGACTAGCGCCAATCATCCCAATTTTCTGTTAAACCTGGTAGTAGAAACCCGAAATTCGTTGATCCACCATAAACATGGAAGTTCATACTCCCTTTAAGGCTGGAAGTGACTGAAGATTAGAATAATCTTTGAAACTAAGCTCATTTTCTCAGTAGAGATTTAATTGAAGAGGTCAAATGAACAGGGCATCTGATTTCCTGAAACAACGCGGCGGGAATCTCTTGATATAAAAAGTCAAGGAAAATAGATAACAAGCTCGTGAAACGAATCGTCTAGATGAACGCGTACTACGCTTATTGTGGACAGTCTACACGTAGTACACCTTCTCCCTACACAGTTTTAGCAGAGATCCTGGCTGTTACAGAGATGCGAAACTCCGTCGAAAACCTGACAAAAAAATACAAGCATCAGCGCCGCCCTTCGGCCGGAAGGAAGCGCCCGTTTCAAGCCGAGAGACGCAAAAATTGTAAACAACGGTAACAATCCTAGGATCTCTGCGATTACTCCCCACGTACAGGCGTCGCTGCGATCGGCAAAAATTTAAAAAAAACTGGTTTGCTTAAGGTATAGGGAGTTTCGCATCTCTATAACTGCCAGGATCTCTGGTTTTAGTACGTGCTTAACCTCTCTAAAATCTACGCGAAATAAACGCTTCAATAAACCCATTTCGCGATTAGCTAAGAAGTAGTAATACGTAGAGCGTGGACATGCAAGCTACTCTTTACGTGGCGCTTATTTCATAAGGGCAAAACGCCGCTATGGTGAGAGTCAATGAGGAAAACTTGTGTTTGGCCCAACGAAGATTTTAAAAATTATTAAGACAACCGAAGTTTTTTGCGTCAACGCGAAAACATTGTGTTAAGCCTAACCGAGATTTGGTTTTGCGTCAACGCTAACCATCGCGAGTTTATAAAATGAAATTAATGTCGAACCTAGTTGACTTCGTTTGACTCGAGTGTTGATTGTACGTAGTTGACTACTTTGGTTAACCAGGCAAATCTGGTAACCGAACATCCGAAAATATTTAAATCAGCGATCCCCTTTTCGCCACGGTTGGGAGGAAGTATACACAGATTTTCCTTCATTTGAATGCCTATTGAACGATAAAATAAATGACCGAACCCCGTGAATTTTCAATATCAGCGCCACCTGCTTTAATCCTTGTCAAATAAATGTATGATGAAAGAGTAGACGACTTTTTTAATTTAAATGTTTTGAGGCTTAAAGGGAGTATAAAATAAATGAAAAAAACTTATGTTAATAAGTCTTGTTTTTAACGTAACTAGCGCTAAACACCTCTAACGTCTGTTAAACCTGATGATAATCGTTGATCCCCCAAAAGTATGCAAGTTTAAATTATCTTTAAACTATGCAAAATAATATTCCCTTTAAACTATGCAAAATAATATTCCCTTTAAACTATGCAAAATAATATTCCCTTTAAACTATGCAAAATAATATTCCCTTTAAACTATGCAAAATAATATTCCCTTTAAACTATGCAAAATAATATTCCCTTTAAACTATGCAAAATAATATTCCCTTTAAACTATGCAAAATAATATTCCCTTTAAACTATTAAATAATAATTGAATGAGCAGACAGCTTTCACACATTCGTTTTCCAAATCGGTCACGAAAATTAAAATTAATTACGCATGATGACTTAATTTACGTCAAGAAAATTAGAAATTTGTTTAATCCTTTAGCTCGCAAAACCCATTTAAATAATTTGACAAGCGGAGAAACATTCATAAATATTAATATTATTATTAGTTGATCTGTCTCGTTTCTACGAAGACAGACTTAGCTACGGGGTACACATTAACCCATATAGCCCGAAAATGTGGCACTTCTGGATTTGTTGGCAGATTTCCGTTCCCTTAAAGAGAATATAAGCTGTAAAGCAATCTTTATGGAAGACCACTTCAATTTTCCCTGTACAGTGGCGCCAAACATTATTAAAGCCAAAGGAAAGAGCGGCCAGAGCTGCAAACTTTGGTGCTCCACACCAAATACCTGAGGTTATATTCGCTTTATTGATACTCTTGATTCAAAATATGATGTTTATATAGGTTATGTAATATCAGAAGTGTTTCTTACGAGAAAGTATTCATTACGGACATGATAAAAATAAAACACGCAATTTGAAAGCGCGCCGAAACCGCCGAAGAATCACGACTGGTAATTTATCGAGCGTATTATTTTAGCTGACGCTGTGTAAATAACACTGACGAGAGAAGAGAGAAGCAAGTATAAATATAATCGACTAAACGTAGCAAGATATCCCAATTTCAGAAGCATTGCTTTAAAAAATGTGTGATTAAACGTAGCAATCTGTGGGGTGGCTGAGTGGTTAGCACTTTAGCCTCGCAGCAAGAGGAACCGGGTTCGATCAAAGCTAGTGGCACTGGGTGAAAATCCGGAACCACTCCTTCTGCGTAGAGTTTGTAAGTTCTCTCCCCACTGGTTAAAGGGGTTTTCCACCGAGATCTTCGGTTTCCCCTTCCCATAAAAACTTGCTGAGGTTAACGGTAATAGTTAGTGTAGGGAGCTGTTGGCTCGCGTGGCATGAAGGGCTTGCCACCACCCTCCTACGCATTGTAACCCGGCCACCTGTTACTTGATCACGCACAAGCAGCATTGCTTATGTGGTCGAAGGTGGTGCCTTGGGTATTAGCTCTATTTAAAAAAAAAAAATTATTCCCAATGTGTTCCGACTAGAAATCTTCTCGTAACCCAAAATAACTTACAAATCAATCTATATAGTAACCTTACCTTCAACTAATTTAAAAGCACAAAAGTGGCGCGGCATAAGTAACATAATGCACACTAATTTATAAACTCTTTTTCCCGGTATTTCGCTGGGCGCGTTCATCTTTAACCCCTATTATCCATACCCTCTGCCCAACACCCAAGCCAGGACTCCCCACCGAGGGTGGAGGTAATGGCGCACGTGCACGGGGCATACAGAAGACGGGGGAAATGCGCGAAAAAGTGTGAATAATTCAAGTAAACTTTTATTTTCAGTTAATTAAATAAATAAAAATATTATAAAACATGAGTACAATTTCTGATGCAATTGAATTTAGTTCATACTATTGTGTTTTAAAAATTGGGGCGGGGGGGGGGAGACATGATTTTTCCAGCCCTATTTCCGGAGCTCGCGCGGGAAACCAGTAAAATTGAAACGTCGGTTTGACATTTTAATTTCCTATCTGCTTTTTACACAGCCAAATCGGCACCCGGGTATTTGAGCTGAATTTCAGGTAGCTCCACCTCTCCGTCAGTCACATTAATCAGGAAATCTCTCCTCTTCCCAAAACTAGTGATGCTATAGGGTCACCCCCAAAACTCAAACGATTTTCTGACCCTTTAAGAGAGGCCCAAAATAATCCTGATAAAACTATTAGCTACGGTTATTGAAATCAATTTAATGTGATTATGTGAATTAAATGCCTTTGTATTTATCTTTACAGAGCTGGAAAAATGAAAACGTGGAGCTTTGAAACCCAAGTGAAACTAATAGGAATACTATTGGGAATAGGAGTCGTAATTCACTTTTCTCTGGGAGTGTTCGAGGCGATAATAGAACGGGGAAATGAGCCTAGACGAATGCGATTTCAGCCGCGACACGCTATAGAGACTGTGATAAGAGGGAAAACTTTCCACACTCATCCTAAAAGGCCGGTTGATTTGCTGGTAAAAGAAAACTACGAAAAGAGAAGGCGTCAAGTGGAGAGCCTGAAACCTCATTTCGTTGCTAGACGAGAAATACTCGGTAATTTATTTTAAATATATCTCCACGCGGAGAGTTCTGTGTTGCTCTCGATTTCCCTCAATATTTTGGTCGTATGTGTCACCGCCTACTGGCCCAGTTTTAAATCGGATATCGGAAAACCGTTGCTCTATCAAAATTATCTCTTAATAACGGCTCAGAGGTTTACTCTGAAACATGGAAATACAAATTATCCTACAAGTTAACATGTTCAAGTATGAACATATTATTTTCAACCTTGAGTATTGAACTGCATTAGGTTGTCTATCCCAATGAGTTGGGAATATAGTACTTAGAGTCAAGCGGCATCAACCTCAAACCAAAGGTGAGAATAATTTAAGCTAGTGTCGATATCTACCACTAGCGTTAACGTATAAGCAGACATGGGCAAAAACGTTAGTGATATTTAGAGTTCCACTCTCACTCTTTAATGAGAGTGGAACTAAATAAAAATCTTCCCTCTTTCCCACTCTCGCTTTTCGTTACTCGCCGAGTACATTCTTCCCCAAAGAGTGAGTTTAGTCAAGGTCACCAATTTCAGCGCTATTCTTTTATGATTATTAAATAATAATAAATAATAATCAGCTAGGCTAATACCCAAGGCACCACCTTAGGCCTAAGTAGATAAATGAACATAAACGAAATTTTCAATATCGCCCTCGTTTTCGCATCCGAATTGAGAACAACGCGTTGTTCTCAATTAGGATGCAACAGTACAGCCACGATAGGGAAGAAACACGAGGCTTGTGGAACCCTCTTTCCTGTCCGAAGATGGAGAACTGCCAGAGAAAACTGAGAGACTTCTCGATACTTCGTAAATTCATCTCGTCTGCAGCGCCTTTCTCCGTTGGTGGGAAATTCCGAAACTAACGTCCAGATTATCTGCATGTTTAAACCTGGTCGGACCCCGTAAATTCTCTAAGAACGTCGGTGAGAAAATGAATCGGGTTTTCTTAAAAGGGTTAAACTAGAAACGATAGGGGAGAAACACGTTCATGCTCAGTAATGTGGTAGTTAGTTTCAGTATTTCCCGCCAACTGAGAATGGCGCTGCAGACCAGACAAATTACTCCTTCCTCTCTTGGTTCTTGGACACTCCAACGATTTCATGGATTACTTTCCGTATATAATTTTAAGTAAATAGACCCATAACTAAAGAGGGGCCGCAGACGAGGCTTAAGTGAGACCTTTGGACGGAACATCCTGTTTGTGACGTTTTGAACCACGTGACCGCCATTGAAATATACAGGCGGAAGTAAGGAAACGGATGTTCCGTCCAAATGCAGAGTTGCCAGGTAAAAATGTTAATTTTCGGCCCCCCAACTTTCAACATGGGTCTATTATGGTAACAATTTATTTGGGAATAAGCTATACACTCTTTTTAGCACTTTATAAATTACAAAGAGAGTGCATCAAATTTTATTAAGTCAATAATTATTTTAGAACATGACTATGATGAATCTGGAGACAAAGAACTACCAACAACTCCTTTTATGTATAAACTGGCCGGTGGTGAAGTTAGAAGTCTTGGAATGAAATGTGCAAGCTGTGCTGTTGTGGGGTCTGCAGGTAAACATTGTCACTGTTATTCCAACAGTACTCCAAAGGAGCGCATTATAGAAGTTAGTGTTACACATAGGTACTCTAACATCATCCAGAAGCGGTTCACAAATTGACAGTGCTGATTGCGTCTTCCGATTGGGTTTGGCGCCATTGGATGGGTATTACAATGACACTGGTATGAAAACCACATTTCGCATAACAGATGGCAAAAGGTAATATATTAGCAACTGGTTTTTTTGGTCAAAGGTCAGGTTATTAAATGTTTTTTAATTTTAGTTTTGGAGAAGTTTTACGCTGGCCAGATAAACTATCTAAAGGAAGTGTTTCTTCAAACATATGGATAGTATTTGATCATTTTGATGTGGAATCGATGTCCAAGCTAATTTTTAAACTGCCTCAAATAAAACGAATAAATTCAAGTATTAAGATATTAACTGTAACACGAAAAGCTGAAATAGATGCATACTACAGTATGAAGCAACAAGGAGCTAAACTTGGGTATGTTCAAACAACATTTTTAGCGGTAATGGTCCAATTGCGCAGTTCCCATTAGCGCATACGCAATTGCGCGGTTTTCCATTTTCGTGAGTTTCACTTGCGCAGTTACCCATTTCCAGTTTTCCATTTGCGCGTTTTTCCACTTGCTCAGATATTTTCCATTTGTGCGGTTTTACGTTTGCGCAGTTTTTTCGTTCCTCAAGACTTAAATAATATATATTAAGCCTTTTTTCCTTGCCAAAAGGTGTTCAGTGTCGGTTTTTTTGTCATAACTTTATATAGCATCCAGCTGAACTGCTAGTGTATGTTTTATGTTCGGTCGTGCTGTAAATTCCAATATTTTTTATGTTTTTCTACGGTTTAATATTGTTCGTTGAACTATTCTCTAGGGTATATGTTTCGTCGAACATCAAATCGCTAAGAAGAAGATGTAGTATTTGTTACGCTGTGAATAAGTTTCTCGGTTCGAAGGAATAAAAGTAGCTTGTAGCAATTGCATTAGACCTAATTCAGCTGTAGAGGTTAAGCTTACATTCAGGTGGAAAATGCAGAAATCTAAGCGGGATCAGAGATTTTAAGCCTAAGTCATCAAGCGACTTTTAAAGCCATTAATACAGGTGGCCGGGTTACAACGCGTAGGAGGGTGGTAGCAAGCTCTTCATGCCACGCGAGCCAACAGCTCCCTACACTAACTATTACCATTAACCTCGACAAGTTTTTATGGAAGGGGAAACCGAAGAACTCGGGGGAAAACCCCTTAAACCAGAGGGGAGAGAACTTGCAAACTCAACGCAGAAGGAGTTGTTCCGAGTTTTCACCTAGTGCCACAAGTTGGGATCGAACCCGGCTCCTCTTGCTGCGAGGCGAAAAGTGCTAACCACTCTGCCACCCCAGATAAAAATGAGCGCCTACCCGAAAATAAGCTATACCGAACCGAAAATTAGTAAATTCGTCGTAATCGTGTTTTATTTCAAATTCAAAAATTCCTTATTTCTTGTTATTTATATATATATATATATATATATAAAATAAAAAACAGGTGAAACTTTTGTTGTATTTATATTTCAAATGAATTTCTCATTGTATATGAAGTATATATATATATATATATATATATATATATATATATTATATATATATAAATTTAAATTTACAACGCGATTAAAATTTAGGTGGCGTTGCTATTTTGCTTTAAAAATAAACCGCGAATTTTGAAAATACACTTTATTAGGTTGCAGTTGAAAGTCCAAAATATGTTAAATAACCCCAATTTAAGTTATTTCATATACGCCTACTACCATATTAATAAGAAACTAAGTTTAAAATATCGATAAAATATGTCTTAGCGAAGAAAATCAAACATTCAATGTTACTAAAATGTTTATTTGAGGATACGCAAACTTAAAATCTTAGGATGATGATGATTTTTAGGAAAATACATTTCAACAACATGCTATAGCATTTAAAATATCCTACTTTAAAATACCCGAAAATGACTACTTTTTAAAACCATATTAAAATTTAAAATTGAAGAGTACTTTTATATTGCTTATGAAGTTATAGAAACTTCCAAAAACAAAATCACTTTAAATTTTAGCCTTTTTACGGTTTGCCTGCGATTTAGTTTTAGTAGAATTCTTTTTGTTAGTATCTCGTGCCAGAAAATGCATCCTAGTAACATAGTGCACCAGTAATGGAATAAATATTGAATAATGCTCATCACAGCCGACTTTTGAGTTACACAGGTCCATAATTGACCATAACACCTTCCCATGAGCAATGAGTTGAAGTCCCGAAATATTCAGTAAAATTAAATAATTAGTTTTCACCAGATGATGCTTTAGGCGCCGTAGCCTAATTTCAAACTTCTAAACGCAGGAGTAGCGAGTAAGCAGACACTCCCATATCCCAAGCGCCCCAACCAGTGTATAAACCGTGTTAAGGTTATGTTAGGTGGCCGCCGCAAGCTTAGGCTAGGTAGGGTAAGATGACTGCCGCAGGCCTAAGCTAGGTAGATACCATTATTTCGTCTTAGTCGAACGGCCGAGAAGCTACGATTCGCTGTTCGACTTGAAATATATTCCCAACTGCGGAAATGGGAAAATTTGCGCAAATGGTAAGCTACGCTATTGAGGATCTGCGCAAATGCACAGCCGCACAAATCACCACTGCGCAAATGAGAAAGTGCGCAAACGGACCCAAACCATTTTTAGCAACAAGGAAAATGATGATAAAATTACTTTTTTTAATTATCTAATGATAATACGATTATATTAGGCTAAAATGATATAATGCCTCATTTCATTTAGATATGCGATGCCAAATAAAAAGCCATCAACACTTGGGTTTACAATGCAAGCTGTAAAAGAAGCTGGATGTCAGAAAATAGATGTATTTGGCATTCCAGACCCAAAATTTTGCAAGTACGTTATCATGCATTAAATGGCAACCCAATTGGCGTGAGGAAAACCGAGTGGAAAGAAACTGCTCAAATGGCAACTGTGAAAGTATCTAGTTTTCAGAGAGTCCACCTTTGGCACTGGTTTGCTAGGCTAGAAGTTTAGTCTTCAGTGTCATTGTGCAGTTTGAGCAATTTTGTTAAGTTTTTCCAACGCCACTGTTCTTGCCCTTTAAAACACAGACGAGGAAATGTCCAGTGCTGATGTAAAAAGTATTTCAATAAACATTTTTTTCACAGAACATGTTGGAATGGCCAAACATTTAAATCAAGATATTGGGGTAAAGGAATGCCTCCATTTTGCAACCAAGGAAAAGACTGTGGTTCAGAAAGCAACACTGCCCAACAACAATTAGTTTCACTGAGTGATAGGAGGGCATTATTAGCTTTGGCTACTATTAATAATCCCATCACATTTTCATTCAACGCACCTCACTGGCCACAAGTTAAACATATATTATAAGTTATTTTTAAAACATTTTGTACATAATCGACAGATTATGAACTGTCAACATCATTGTTTTACGAACTAGTTTTAAAACTCTTGTATATACATAATGGCAAGTCTGGAACTTGCCTGGGTTGTATTATTACTTTTTGTTGTTCAACCCAACTAAGAAATAAAGACTAAACACTGTTATTTTCCAAATGGGGATTTTTACACGTACAATTGAAAATTTGACCTGTTGTAAGAATGTTCCTGAAATGCCAATATCTTTCAAACAGTGATTGATAGATCTGCAATTGATACCGCGTTTCCAATTTAATTGTGTGTCTAATATGTATTACTTTTTGCCCCCTCCAAATGGAATTGTGTATACGAGTGACTGAAACTCCTAACTAGTTGATGAACAAATCAATTTAAAATTTATCCATTGAATAAGGCCCTCTGAGTTCAGCACATGGTGCTGATTGACTCGTTGAACCGCATTTATTTGTAATTTTGATTTTTAAAATTTAGTAAAAACCATTTTTAATAGTAAATGTTAAACATTAGCCATTAGTCAAAAAAACCATTGTATTTATCTGTACAGCTGTAAATATATACATTAAAACAAAGAAATAAAATGTACTTGAATAAAAAATTGCTTGAATTTATTTTTGTACCTTTGTTATTAGCTCCAGGTTTAAAATACCGGAACAATATTTAAAAAAAAGCTTAAAGAATTGAGCAAAAGGCATAATTGGAAATTAAGAGAAACAAAAGTACACAAATGTTTATGGACTAGTTTCAAACATTAAAAGAAACATACATGCCAGTATATCTATAGTATTTGAGCATATATTAAAAAAAATTCATCCTTTCTCAAGTTGAGAACAAATTTCAGTGACATGCATTAAGGATACAAGGATACAATCTTAATTTATAACTAGAAAATATTTAAGGGATAAAATATTTTTTTATGAAAACACTATACAAAAGTAGTCATCATCACAATACTCAATAGGAACAATATATTTACAAAATAGAATAAAAACTTCCGAAATTCAACTTTCCTTATGAATGTACTTTACACACAAGGCAGCTAACTTGTGGTTTATGAAAAAATAAATTATTTCATATATAGGCTGTAAAATCGTCGTACTTCTTAGGCGAATCATTCAATTCTTCATTTTTCTTATTAATCTCTTGACGCACTTTCTCTTTGAGTTTTTTCAACCTTCTAAGTCTTTCCAACCAATTTGTTATGTAAGGTTCTGTATTTTTATTTTTTGAACTGCATGTCACAACTGATGCCAACTAAAAAAATTGAGCCATAAGCAAACCAATAATTAAAACAACTCGAAGCTGTAACCAGTAGATCTGGTATTCCGGGGAAGATATAATTTTTGTGCTCTTCATTTTAAATATTAATTATTTTACCTTTAAAGGAACATGTTTTGATAAATTAAGGCTTCTGATTTTTGTAAACTTTTGCCATAAAAGCAATGGAATTTTATAAATTATATTTGTTTGCTCTTGATAGGTCTAGATCGCCCTGATCAACATTTTATGTTCCATTTGCGGGGCTCAGATCTGCTCCGATCAAGATTTGAGTGTTCCATTTTCTGCTTTTGGTTGCTCCGAGATCCGCCAATTTCGACAGATCAACGGATCGAGATTGGAGGAAATTTTTTATATTAGATTTTTTCGCAGACCAAGACGCAAAATTTCATTTTACTAGAAGACTAAAAACAAAAAAGCGCGGGAATATGTACATGGCAGATTTACTCTAGTCAATGGGGGCGAGATCTATGACATCACAGACAGATTCGGAGCGAATCTTGAGCAATCAAAGGAAAAATGCTACGAGTCTTTCTATAGACAGTTATATAACTTTAAAATATCATACAACGTTTAACAATTCCGGAAAAAAAAATTTATTTAAATTTTATTAATAAACTTACATTTGCATGAAGAGCCAGTTGCCTCACATACAGTGCTAAACTCTCATCTGATATTAAACTTGAACCAGAATGTCCCAAAAGTTCATTCAACTCCTGCTTTGCTTTAACAGTAACTATGTTACTCGAAAAATCACTTGGTTCAATTATTATAGCCACGTAAAGAAATTGACCCTAAAAATAAAAAAACATTTAAAATGTGTTGTTGTATATTTTCGCACTTCTTTACCTTTAGCGTGGACATGTTGAAATCTTCTCCACTATTATTATACACAATAACAACAAAATCATTTCCTATGTGACATTTTTTGTGATTTGCCGCAGGATCTGAATCTCTATTTGGCATCAAGGTTGCAACATGGAAAACCACTTAAGATAAGACAAATATCATTAATGACAAGGACAATATTCCAAGGGATAAAATGGAGCAAATTAAGAATTGTAATTTGTGTCTTTCTTAATAATATCAGAAGTTCCACCTCTTAAAATCAAGAAACTTTTTTACAGCAATAGCTTAAGAATTCACGAGAATGTAATGAAAAATACGGGTGTAATAGGCTATGTTGGTCTTACAAAAAAGATTGTCCAAAGGTTTTCTAGTTTAAATTATGGTATTATAGGATTTGTTTCCTTGAATTGTTTATGGTGCATGTTCTGAGTAAATGGAGAAAGTTAATTTATTACTACACTATTGTTTTTCATCGGCTAGACAAAAGGATGTTACAAGAAAATGTGTATAACATGTGAAATGGTTTTCACTGTTTAAGCTGGTCATTTTAACAAGTCTATATTTTTACATTTTAGTTAATCATTAGCGAGCTCTATTTTCTTTGCTGAAAATATTTTGAAAAGACAGTTTTAAAGATAATAATTAGCTTAATACCTTGCATTATGTCATCCTGCCAGCTGCAGGCATAAAAACCATCTTGACCTTTCAAATCAAGACCAGCTACGTAAGTGAACTTAGAATCAACCTGAGTTAATTTAATAAACGTTCCTAGACCTCTGAGGAAATTTTTATAGCGAACCGACCCAAACTGATTTGATAGTATAGCAGCTTCATTGTTTACCTGCTCAAAGGGAAACTTCGTAAAATTTATGTTTGCCATTGATCAAAATGAGTAAATTGTTTTTAAAATGAACACAGTTTTTGTGCATTTCATATAAACAATTATATAAACCAAAACACTTTAAAAACTATAGTAAAACTATAGTAAGCGCATTTAATAACCAATTGATTAAAAGTGGTTTTAAAATGGTTTAGGGGGTTGCACAGTAATATTTCTGAAAATATAATTCCTTATTATGCTTAAAGAGCCATTCATATGTAATTGTAATTAATGGTGTCCAATAAGTTACGACAGATGAAATTATAGCTTCTAGATATTTGTAGAAAAACTTCTTGGCACTTTCTTTGTCATAATTAATAAAAAAAATATTCAGAGATCTCACATACATGTAACACACTATACACTTAAACTAATTATGTTTAGCTTTGTTTCTAACCTTATGGAAACTGAAATCATTGGCAGAATTGCACATAGGCCTAGACAGATATTAGAGCTAACCAAAATACAAGGTCAAAACAACGGTCACTAGAGTCTAATTTTTCATATGAATGTCACATAGTGATACTTATAAAAGACATGCAATTTTTTAAAGCGTTTTCCATTTGACTATCCCATACCAAAAAATAAGTTGGCTTTTAGTTTGTATTTAGTTGGTATACACATTTTAGTTGGTATTAAGTTGGTTTTAAGTTGTCAGCATTTTTCAATAAACTAGTTAAAGGGGTAATAAGTGGATATTAAGTTGGCAGTATGGTTTTAGTTGGTAATAAGTTGTTTTTATGTATGGTTTTAGTTGGTATTTGTCCCAAATACAAACTTAAAACCAAGTTCCTAGAACACTTAATTTTTGGTAAGGGTAGGATTAAATTGTTGATGTAATTGATCACACTCTGAACCACAGAGAAATGGAATAAGTTCTGAAAATTCGAGCACTTAATGTTCGAGTTGAAAAGGCACATATGAAAATAAGTGCTCCCGGAGTGGTCTCGATTCAAGCCATTTCAAGGGTGCTTGAAAGCGGTAAGTGGAAAAAAACAAAAATTGAACAGAGATAATACAAGATCAAAAGAGAAGTCAAATGTAAAATGCTAAAAGAATAAGTTTCACAAAATTATTAGAGGTTCCAAAATAATTTTTTTAAACCACCAGGTAATAGTTGCATAGTATGCATTTCAAATGCATTTACTCAATAAAAAATAGAAATACATACCTGACCTGAACCAACATATACAACACCAATTTTATGTGTTTCATATGGTGGTATATGATCCAAGACATTAACAGCTCTGTCAATAACCTATAGCAATATAACCAATCACTTGTTAAAAAAGAAAAAATGTTTCACAAAGGCTGCCATTTCAATCGCTAAATGCCTATTTTCAAAAATGTATATGCCTGTCATGAATTTTATATCTGCTACTTGGAATTTAATATCTACATATCACCTACAAGCCACTTACTGGTAACTTACCACCTTAAATAAACATGGCAGTTGAAAGTTACAAACCCTCCCCTAAATTACAAAAGCTAATATTAATTCTACATGAGCACAACTCTCTAAAGGAAAAGCTTAACTTACGACGTTAGTTCTCTGACTAACTGAGGCTAAAATAGACTATACTAGACAGTGAACAATTAATAAATTTTACATTTAAATACAATGAGGTGTGGTAAAAACATGATTTTTTCATATTTATACTCACAACATTCCAAATAATAAATATGAATTTCTAGTTAGCCATTAGTGTATAAAAGATTTTGCAATCATACCCATTATTAATTTGAAATTAGAAGTATTGTACAAACCTCAGTTCTCGGTAGTAGCAAAGGCTCAACACCGGGTGGAAAAACATTTTGATAAATTTGAAGGAACACAAAACTAGGATTCATTCCTATTCTATACATATCACGCTGTGGAGTAGTGACTGAACGAGCAGCAAAAGACTGGCTCCTCATGGGACTCTTTGAACTTGACACTGGACTCACACTAGAAACTGTGTAGCCCCTATCACGAAACTGGGATGTTGATGGCATAGGTGGTGGAGATATGCTGCCTACAAATAAAATTTTTTAAATTTTATTAAAAATGTTCAATACACACAGACATGTAAAATTGAGCATATTACTAAAACTTAATGATTTAGTACTATTTTAAAAATAATTATATAAAGTATATATTTTTTAACACATACCTTTCTTAATAAAAGGGCTTTTATGACCAGTTTTAGACTTTAATGCATTTAATGCTGGAGGACTCGTAGCTTTGCCACTATCCACTGTCGTGGAGGGCAAATTTATACCCGTGAGATCCAATTTCAAATTAGATTTAACTTGACTCTTCATGCTTTCTTCTGGGATTGTTTTACATTTATCTTCTTTTAATGGTGAACCAAGAAATGAATTTCTAGAAAACGAATCTTTTTTTTCAAGTAAAATATCAGATGCGAAAAAGTCTTCTTCTACTTGATGCTGTTTCACAGCTAAAAACAAAATTTCATAAAAATCAATTCCAAAATAGGGCTACAGTATCTATTCATTTCATGCTTAAATGATTTTGATAAAAAATATTTCAGTATATAGACACTGTCAATTGAATATGTAAGAGACAAATTGGATCTGATCTCATTAGTCAGTCCTGCCAACCAATAATTTTTTTCACTTAACTAGAGCTATCATATTAATTTTCTTCATTTGTATTTTTAGTTTATGGTACTGCTAGCTGCTTGGTTCTTATCACTAAGAAGTGTACAAAATCTCATCTTAATTGTTTAATTTACTTTGGATTCATTTAGTATATCAGCGCGCCTTTTACATTTATTTATAAATTTTTGATAGTCAATAATTTTGTTTTTGATTTGTAGTTCATTCTTAAATTCATCAAAGCTGTAAAATTGCTAATGTAACATAAATTCAAAACATACTATTAGGCTTTTCATTTAAATAAACAAACACAATTTCTGTTTGATGGGAATTAACACAAATTAAATAGCTATGAAAATGTTACCCTTTTGAAGATCTGGAGACATAGGAGGCGATGCATTTGAATTAGCTTTGTCTTCAAAGGTTTCACATTTATCAATGTTTGAGACCATTGGAGAAACTGAATTGGAGCTTGTGTTGGTATTTACTTTTCTCAGTGATTCAAAATTAGTTTGAGGCATCCATTGGCCATGCATATCCGGACTGGAGCTTGTGCGTCTTAGTGGAGATTTTGATCTATTTGAAGAAGACACTTCATAGTCGTATCCTGCCAAAACACAAGTAAATAATAAATAAAATAGCAGCTCAAATTAAGACTTTACGGTACATTAAAATAAAAATATATTGAACACTTTTCAACTTTCGAACTAGATTCTAAAAGGGATATTTTCCTTGGGTCTTGGCTGATTCCCAATAGGTTGATTAAAACATATAAGGCAACTGTAACAGAATTTTCAATGAAACAAACCTCAGTGAAAAAGCTATTTCAAGGGTTCTGCCTCAAATGCTTAATTAAAAGATTTAAGGATCTTTTGACTAATTCCAATAAGAATCCTTTCGTTCCTCACAGCAAAATCAAATTTTAATTTTAAATCTAATATTGCAATGTTTTCCAATTTCTAAAGAATATTTTACAATAGCATTAATTTAAGCACCAACAGCAATTTTTTCCTAAATTTTAAAAACAATCCAAAAAACAATTTACTTATTACTGTATTTTTTACATAAGTCTTATTTATATGGGACTAAGAATGGTAAGGGGGTTTAAGTTCTGAAGTGGAAAATTTAACTTTATTATTTTCGGTTACTACCATAGAGAAACTATTACTTGCCCTATCTGGTTGAAAGATCCCAATTGACAGAGAGAACTACTTGCTATTGCAATGCTATAATGGAAACTGACTTTATTTAAAAATAGGCATAGCCATGTTTAAAAAGATATGCAACATTAACATTTTCTTTAATTTATCATATGTTCTATATAATTAACAAAAATCTTAAAATTTAGAAATTTTGTTTTACAAATGCTACGGGAAAAGGAAATTTTAAAGTTGCAAACAGCTTAGTGAGGGTGACAAAAATGATTTTGCCTGTTCAGACAAAATGTCTAGAAACAATCTAGCTTCCATTTTGAGAACACTATAAAAGGAGTAGTCATTGAGGGTTTCAAGTCATACAACGTAAAAAATGTGCACTATACCCGAACCAAAACCAACCAAGCAAATTTGGGAGCACACATACAGAAAATATTATTATACATCAATGAAAAAATAAAACCTATTAATGGCACCAGTTTCAATTCTATTGTTTTAGTAATTACATTCACAAAAAAATCTTACTTTCATCTTCTACATTCACATCAAGGTCATTTAAAGGAGAAATAAGGTTATTGTCCTCTGGACTAGGAGAAACACCATCATTTTCAGTGCTTATGCTAACCGAATAATCGTCCATATTTTTAAACCAATTCCCAAAATCTGGTATTGGAAAATCCTGTAAGAAAATGTTCAAAATATACTTTTTGTCTAGATTAATTGTACATCACTTTTTGTGGTTTGTTATCCTTTTGGACTGTAGGTTGTTTAAGTTTGAAAGAGGACAAAGTTATGGTTTAAGAAATTAGGTGCTTCAAATACTTGAAGAGCACCACTTTACTTCTTCAAGAAGGTGCAGAATTATTTTAGGGTGTAGCAATATAGAGTAGTAGCACATTGTAGGTTTGGCCATGGCCGCCATTGTGGGCGCGAATTTTTTTTAGGAATAGGAAAAAGTATGGGTGACGTTGTGTGACGTAGCACTGCCATTACTCTATTAGGTACTTGGAATAAATTAAGGCCTGCTTTTCCAGAAAACAGTTGTGGATAAAGAATGTTTGCTACAGAGCAATTAAATAAAACTGGCAAATTTTAGAAATTCACTTACTGGAGTTGAATTAGAAAAAAATAAACAATTTTGAATTTTCATGAGCCATGAAACATTTCCTGTTGGTTTTCTTATTAAAACTTCAGCCCAGCCTGGGCACCAGCAGCTACAAATACTCAATTCCTCTAAAGAAATTGAAAGAAATAAGGGGAAAAGTAAAATGGTTTTTCAATTAATACATTACACAGTGACCTATTTATCAAACAGTTCAGGCAAGTCCCCTGCCCTCTTACTCAGTTAAATAGATCATTCCAATCCTCAGAAAATACTATGCTTTGACAACATAATGCACTAGAATATTTATCTCACAGCTGCGAATTATTTAATTTACTAAGTACTTTCTAGCCTTAGCTAAGCCTTACGTCACCAAAAATATATTATCCTAAATATTTTGTTTCATGCAGGTTTGACTTTTAAAGTAGAGCTTTAATGTTTCAGGACAACTAATGTTTCCTCAGTAAATTCCTTCCCCAAAAAAAAAACACAAATCAGCCCTGTATTTCCTTAGATCTTTAAGACATTCATTGCGACTAAGGCACCAGTCAGTGACAATTGTCTTTGTCCCCCCCCTCTCTTTAAACATGATGACTGCAGATCGTCTCAACATAATCATTCTCCCTAAGTATAAATAAACACATTCTAGGTTTCATATAACACCATTTGTTCCGAGATCATGTGTAATAGCTAGATTGGTCTTAGGTTTTAAAGGTATACGTACGAGTTGAATCATTAACTCCATTTGCTGATACTGAAGCCTTCCCCCCCAGAGTTTCAAAGGATGAATCTATTACTTTCACAGATTTCACCTCCCTGCTAAAGAAAAAAAAACCACTTATTAACATACCAGTAACAAAAATTCCTCAAAGGAAATTCCACATACAATATAATATGGACCTAGTTCTAAGAAAACCTACAAAAATGCTCTAGCGAGTCTTAACACTTGTTCAAATTTCAAAAGCCATTAACTTAGCCTTTTTTTATACTATATCCTTTTGGTTTCGTTTTGGGGAAGTGCACGTACTAATAGGGTTTGTGTCCGAAATGCCCTACTATAGGTCCTACTTTTAAATAATCTTCCTTATATCAATTAAAAATTACAAAGCATTATATTTTGTCTCTATTACAAATAATTTTATTAAAATTAACTCAGTATTTCACTCACTCAACTGAAGCACAACACAATTTTATAATTATTTTCACTCAACTATACATATATTTACATTTCCCTAAATATTAAAATCAAACTCAATATCTGTTGAGGCCAAGTATAATGCCACAATATTTTAAAACTAATATAGAAATAACTAATAGGTAGAATCAATATATATTTTGTGATTAAATATTTGATATTTCAATTAGACTTGCTAAAGTTTGGATACAAACAGGACAAAATTTGATCAAATTGACAATTTTGGTTAAAAATTTAGGGTTAATTCTGGCACATTTCTCAATGTATATTTAACAGTAAAAATGGACTTGATATTTTCTTGTTAAGCCTGTACTCATTACAATAGACTTTGTAATGATTACCGGTGTAAAAGAAAATCCAAGCTTATTTCCTTGCAGGTAGAGAATGTTTTGAAAAAAAAAAAAAAATTGTATATGTTCTAGAGAGTTGGCAAGGAATTATCAAAACATCTGGTTAGTAGATGGATTGGTCTAAGAAAATGTAGAGGAAATTCAAAACAGTAAAAATCTTACATGTCACTTCTTTTGTTTTGATGAATCAGCAAGTCATCTTTTACTAAAGACACTACATTATGGGTAAAATCTCTTGTACTAGGCTGAATGGCTGATCTATGTCGCTGCCTCTTCTTTTCCACCGGTTCAGGTTCCTCTCTATAAATATCTGCGTACAAAATAAATACACATTTAGCAACCTTGAGTGCAATAGCAGAGCGCACTGAAAAGAATTGTGTGATAAATGTTGTAGGAAATCCATATTTAAACCCCAATAAAATATAAAAGCACACTAGGATTCATATTTTTGGTGAAGGAAATATTTCTAACACGAGAAAATTTACAGAATTTTGAAATTAAATACCAATGAATACCATAAGAATATTGAATTTTAAAAAATTGGGGAGGAAAGTGCTAAACTTGGTTAATTATCAGAACCAAGATTGCTCCGGAAGGTATATACCAAAATATTTTGGCTTCTCTACCCTTACCAAAAAATAAGTTGGCTAAAAAATATTTAAACTTGGTTTTAAGTAGGTTTTAAGTTGGCTTTAAGTGGTCTTTATTAAGTAACATTTTAAGTAAGTTTTTAGTTGGCTTTAAGTGGTCTTTATTAAGTAACATTTTAAGTAAGTTTTTAGTTGGTTTTAAGTTGTTTTTAAGTAGGTTTTTAGTTGGTATTTGTCTCAAATACAAACTTAAAACCAACTTAAATAGTTCTTAGACCACTTATTTTTTGGTAAGGGCAGCTACAGATGCCAGAAATGAATTAGGATGGATGAATTTAAAAAATAAATATTTAAACAATCTATGCATATTAATGTTTAAGATAAAAGAAAACCAAATGCCAGAATATGTCCTCAAAGTGTTGGTTGCACGAAATTTTAGCTTTGCCCTTACCAAAAAATAAGTTGGCTAAAAAATATTTAAACTTGGTTTTAAGTAGGTTTTAAGTTGGTATTTGAGACAAATACCAACTTAAAACCTACTTAAAACCAACTAGAAGTAGACTTAAAACCAACTCTGATTTTGTTAATGGAGGCAACTTAAAACCAACTTAAAACCAACTTGAAACTTGCTTAATAAAGACTACTTAAAACCAACTTAAAACTTACTTAATAAAGACAACTTAAAGCCAACTTGAAACTTACTTAGTAAAGACAACAACATGTTTAGTGGGTGGCCTACCACCAGGGTATTTGCACTGCAGGCAAGTCAATATAAAGGCGGACTGACAGAAGCAAACCTAGGCCTTTAAACCACTTAACAACTACTAAAATATACATATACATACTCCCTTTAAAACTATATATTAAGGGGGGCGCAAAAGCGGCTAAATACCCCGGGCGCCATTTTCTCTCGCTACGCCTCTGCTGGAACAACACTAGTCACAAGCATGAAATGTGCCCGAAATATTCTGTTAAAGAGCGACCCTTGGACGGATCGTTACAAAGTACCCTCGTAGGTTCTTAGAAATATAAATACGTTCTTTGCATATTTGGACGAGCGTAGTTATTTAGTAGAAAAATATTCGTCAAAACATTTTAAACCTTCTCGCGATACAAGCACAAACTTAAAGCCAACTTAAAACCAACTTAAAAATAATATGAAATTTTCCGACCACTTAAAACCAACTAATTACCAACTTAGAAAAAATAAGAATTTTCCAGCCTACTTAAAACCTACTTAAAACCAACTTATTACCCCTTTAACTAGTTTCTTGAAATATGCTGGCAACTTGAGCCTACTTAAAACCAACTTAATATCAACTAAAATGTGTAAACCAACTAAAAGCCAACTAAAAGCCAACTTATTTTTTGGTAAGGGTGGCTAATTAATGATTCATTAGAAAGAGCAAACAGTTTATAGCAAGTACAGAAAATTTCATAAAAATCGGTTAAGTGGTCTTTGAATTATTATAAAAAGAAGTCGAAATGGTGGAAATCGAGTTTTTCAGCGAATTTCCAGACTTCTCGGCACCCATGACGTCAGAAAATGCGAAGCGTATCATTGGCTAATTGTCTGTAATACATTTCTTAACATCTGGGATTAAAAGCAGGTTGATTTAACACCCAGGAAAAAGTCCTAAGCAGTAGTAATTGAAAACTCCCTTACCAAAAAATAAGTGGTCTAAGAACTATTTAAGTTGGTTTTAAGTTTGTATTTGAGACAAATACCAACTAAAAACCTACTTAAAAACAACTTAACACCAACTTAAAACAAACTAAAATGTTACTTAATAAAGACCACTTAAAGCCAACTTAAAACTTACTTAAAATGTTACTTAATAAGACCACTTAAAGCCAACTTAAAAAATAATGTAATTTTCTGACCACTAAAAACCAACTAAATACCAACTTAAAGAAAAAGGCATTTTCCCACCAACTTATTACCAACTTAACTAGTTTACTGAAATATGCTGACCACTTAAAACCAACTTAATATCAACTTAAATGTGAATACCAACTAAATACCAACTAAAAACCAACTTATTTTTTGGTAAGGGCTTCTGCAAGAAAACAGAATCCCTCCACTTCAGTTCCTCCTATTTTAGGAATAAAACTACAGCTTTGATTTGCCCCAAATTGCTCGTGCTACGGAGGAAAAAAATTCGCCAAAAATTTCAGGATTTTGGGGAGCGAAAAAGGTCAGTTTCGGACTCAAAGTTAATACACTTAGGCTTGGAAATTTGTTTCGACAATGACATTTTTGGAAAGAGAACGTCCTGGGCTTCAAAACAAGCCCGCATTTATTCGTTTTTATTACTATCGATTTTTCGTGCAACCAACACTTTAATATGTTTAAAAATATTACTCATAATCACAATACACGTAACTGTCAATCTAATTTTTCACGAACTTATAAAGAATCTAATATTACCAACCAAAGTGTTAAAATACGTGGCATTCGTCTATGGAATTCTCTGCCAAACACTGTTAAACAATGCCAATGGTTAAAATGGAAATTAAACGTTATTTGGAATCTTTTAACTTTTAGTTTTTTTTTGTAATTTATTTTAATTTAATTTAATTGTGACGGACTCTATTGTAAACCAGAGCTTTATTGATCTGAATTGGAATATCCATTAAAAGATTTTTATTATTGTTATTATTAAAGAAAATCAAATATTTTCTAATACAAAACTTACCAATCTTTTCATTCGGATGACATAATCGATAGCATTTCTCGCAAAGAGCATCCTTATATGCATTGTTTCCTGGCCCACTGGTTGTGATTGTCACTAAACTATTTCCTACCAGCCAACTTAAACTTTGTCCTTTCTCCATTAGAAATTCTGTTAAGTGGTTTCTACATACATGAATTAAAAAATACAAAACAATAAGTTACATTTAGGCAAATGTTAGCAAAAGTTAAAAATATCATTCTCTACATTTAGACCAAAAAACTAGTCTATGTGAAGAAAACAATAGCTTGGTAAAACAAAGTCCCGACTATTCAAAAAATGGCTGGGGGATTTGATATTATAGTTTGTTTATTCGAAAATACTTTTCCCTATTAAAAGACCTAATACTGGCAGCTTCTTAAAATCATAGACTAGGAATTAAAAAATAATATAGGGTCAGTGAAGGTAAGTGTTATCAAAATATTTTTATTTTTGTAGTTTACTTGAAATTACCTCTAAGCAAAAAATAGCACCCTCTTAAGAATTGGTACCATTAATATGGCCACTTTACCCTACACAACTACGCAATCAAATATTAATATAAAAGTAAAAGTATAACGTTTTTTCAAATAAAAGTTTTAAAAGCTAAATTTAATTTAAATTATTATTGAAAATATACAAAATATGTTTAGTTAAGTATATTTCAATATCCATTCATCAAATAATATTTGAGGAAATAATAGGGGGTGATCACACTTAACTCCATTGACCATATTAAAAGTATGATTTTTATAGTTGACGGGTCAAATATGTTTTTAAGCCATAAATATAATTGAAAATCAGATGATGGGCAAATAACAAAATTGTCAGATACCTTCCCTTTCTATTTACAAAATTCATTTACTATACACATTGGGGGTGAAAGAGGGGAAAAGGTCTAGCTAATTCCCCAAAGTATAAAAATAACAAAACAGCAGTTAAAGAAAATTTCAATCTTTGAAATCTGTGCTACATTTCCCCCCATATCCCACTTTAGGTAAATAATACCTTAAATCTCTTAGATTTAAACAACGAATTGTCTGAGGATACGAAATCCTACTTTCAACCACTTTAGAAAAGTGCCATACACCGATTTGCCAACCTTTAAAATTTTCATTAAAATTAGAATGATAGTGTCACTAAAAATATTCTTCTCCCAGCTATAAAGGGATAAGACACCCTACTCAATCTCTTGCTGCAAAATATCATCATTAAATACTTGTGCCTGCATATACTCAGTTAACATGAATTAATTTTTGATACAACCAAACAAAACATAGTTGCAACTACGAAATATGTACGTTAACATTGTCTCCTGATGCTCTGATCTTTACTTCTCAGAATGGAAACGCCCTAAAAATATGTCTGTAGCGCCATCTAGAAAATGCAAAAGTGGTATCCCTTACCAAAAAATAAGTTGGATTTCAGTTTGTATTTAGTTTGATATTGAGTTGGTATAAAGTAGGCTCAAGTTGTCAGCATATTTCAAGTTACTATTAAAGGGGTAATAAGTTGTTATTCAGTTGGTAGGAAAATACTGCTTTTGCTAAGTTTATAATTAGTTGGTTTTTAGTAGTCAGGAAATTACATAATATTTTTAAGTTGCTTTTAAGTAGTTAAATGTAAATGTTGATTCTGGTTTAGTTGGAAATAAGTTGATTAATAAAGAGGATTTAAGTTAATTTTAAGTAGGCATTTGTCCCAAATACAAACTGAAAACCAAGTTGAAATACAAGTTGTCCTAAGTGGTTTTTAGCCAACTTATTTTTTGGTAAGGGATATTTCCCCATACTCTAATGGAAGGTTAAAAAATGAAAATATAATTTCATCTCAAGTTGCATTGGCTGACTGAAGTATTTTAATTTAAATTATAAAAATTAAATCAAATTATATTTAGACTATTTTTTCAAGGCCATATGAAAAAGTAGGCACTAGAAGGAGCCAGCCAATTTCGAGTTTGAGAAGTATAAAATACTTGGTGCCAGCATTTAATAATTCCATAGTTCTTAGTTACTTTTATGCGTTCTTGATAAAACACATATTATAGCAAAACATTATCTATAAAATAGAATTATATATTTTATCATCAAATGGCTATTACTATTTACTAACATTAAATTGTCAACTCAATCTGGGACAAATAAAAAAGAAGATACCTTTTGGGTAAAGTTGATATGGTGACATGGCAGTATCTACCAAATAGATCTAAACAAGTTTCAAGTAACTCTTCTTGAAGAATCTTCAGTGTTGCTTGTTTGTTTGTGTTCAGTTGTCGATTGTCATTGCTATAAGATATATTTGAAATTAAACTTCCTGTCCGAAGGTTCCATTCGGCTCTTTTTTGACAACCAATAGAAAAGGACAAAATAAAAACAGAAAAAAAAAATCATAAAACATGCACATTACAATTGCTAAACAAGAAAAAAATAACACAACTTTGATAATAGGTTTATATCACCACACAAAAATGGATTGCAGAAGTAACTGGAGACAGTAGTGAAAACCAATACTACCTGAAACCTAAGCTAGAGATTTATTGACATGCATTGATATTTCCACCTTAGGTGCCTGCAGAATAGGCCTAAGCCTAGCTGCAACTTAATAGACCATAGTTTCAGTTACTTTACGTTACTTACTTTATTAGCATTTATTATTTCCGCTCATTTATCTATTGTTTAATCTAATATAAATGATTCAAAAAGATAACTTCGATAAAATTTCTATACCGCGGTTTTTACTGATTTGCTATTGATCATTAGATTATAATTGATTTATCAATGAAATATGTAAATCATTTAAATTTAATAGCAATTTACCTAAATTATAACTTATGGTTCTTGGTTTTAATCAAGATACCGTTACCTATATCATAGGCGATCTTTATAAATAAGGGGAAGTTCTGATAAGCTAAACATTAATTACTGTAAATGACTCAAGATGCAATACATTTATAAAAAGTTTAAATTTCTGTAATTTTAGGAGTCTCTTTTTACTTATTGTCATCAGCCATATTTGAAGGTGATATAGGCCCATTACTGCAAACTAATTTATAAAATTAAAAACTATGAACTATAAAGCAAAAACACAAGGTACTGCAGAACCCAAGAAAAAGCTGATGATTTTAGAGGTATCATATTAATATTAATTAATGCAAAAAAGAATAATTACAACAAGAACTCTAACCTTGCTCCTACTTAGTTAAATTATCTAGTAAACATGCTTTCCCAATTGATGGGTGTAACAATATGTAACATAATTACTTATAAGTATGCCATAAAGGTATTTTCATAATGAAACGTACGATCATGTTTCTGATTTTGACAATCTATAGTTTAGCTCGTGCCTTGCAATCACAAGATTTTGTTTCCATGGTAACCTTTTAATAGCGAAAGGTACATGACGATTTAATATTTAGTCCTTTAGTTGAATGTTCCATCTGAAACAATGTCCAATATAAACTTTTCCTATGAAAATGTTATACAGAGGCATACTTATGTGTTATTATGTTATACATGGATTAAGTGAGTATATTGCACTTTTATTGTCTTCAACAAAATGGTTATTAGCCAGTGAAAAACGATAGTGAAACCTCTCAACTATTAATGTTGTTGAAGCTTTCTTCAACCAGTGGTGTATTATTAGAAACTTGACAGCTTAAATAAAGCTATTCAATTGGTCACAAAGCAGTCTTGCAACCCATTTGGGAGAAACAAATACCAGCTCACTAAGCCGGTGTGAGCAAACTATAATACACCACTAATTCCAACTCATCAGATAATCATTATTAGTAATAGTTTTATATTTACAGTGCACAACTTCAAATAATCAACCAATAATTATTCTCCACAAAGAGAATGAGAGTTTACACACTAAATTGTTTTATTCATTATGACATTGAGTATAATTAACTTGATCTGTGAATAGCTCAATATGATAAAACTAACTGGGGATCCATAACCTTCAAAATGGGCCAAAGAAGACATCCAATCAATTCAAACCAAATATTTATCCGGTTCTAGATTTTGGTTACCAAATAACTTCCTCAATATTTTAATTATAATGTGTAATATTTGCACAGAAGTCTTAAAAGCAGATAAAAGTACGTTGACAAAATAAAATTGGGAAATTGAGAAAGAGGTGCAATGGGACAGAAATCAATAAAAGGCACTTGCCAAGCCTGTTACCGATATAAATTTTTTCACACAAGCATGGGGCAAAATGTTTCGGCATTTTGGCACCAAAATTTTAAAAATGTTCAGAAATTTCTCAATGAAAATTAATAAAATGTATATTTAATCACTGTACCAAAAGCCATCCATTATAGACAAACAGCTATATCAGACAGTAACAAATATATAGTATTTTCATACAAAATTTATTAACAATATACCTTAAAGCTTAACACTTTCACTACATTCTGCACATAAAAAATGTACCTCATACCATAGAGTTTCTAGGTTTATGAAGTGAATTTAGTCAAGAAACCATGACAACTTCGGGTTCTAAATATTTATGTTATTCTTGAAAAATATACCTGCGAGAAGTCGGATCATTCAAACTCCCACTTCTTTGACGCTTTGCAGCATCAATAAGAGTCTGAGTAGTACTAGTAGCTGATTGTGGATAAGTTTTCTCTTCAATTGGAGCAACTGCATTAGCCCGAAGCCCCTAAAAATTTTATCATTTATACAGTACATATATACACACTTATGAAACAGGAAATAAAAGTAACAAAATAATGAATGCATATGAAACATGGGCATTTTTTTAAATGAATCAACAGTACTGAACACCCTGATTGTGAACAATAAAAGCAGGAAAATATGTCATAATACTAAAATGTATAGGGTTACATACAAACCCAGGAATACATACACTTATGAAACTGGAAATAAAAGTTCGAAAATAAAGAATGCATATGAAACATAATGGGCATTTTCTTAAATGAATCAACACTGAACACCCTAATTATGAACAATAAAAGCAGGAAAATAGGTCATAACAACAATGTCTAGGGTTACATACAAACCCAGGAATAACTAGTGTACACAAAATCTGTTACCATAGCTTTAGCTATGCAGCCAGTTCAATAACTCAGGCGGCTCTGTGTGGCATTGGGTTGAGTAAAGTTAATAGCTTGGCCCTAGTCTAACTAAAAACTTCATCCACGTTTTATGCATTCTTGAATAAACTGGTTTAAAGTGTCAGAACTTGGTTTAAAGTGTCAGAACTTGGTTTAAAGTGTCAGAACTTGGTTTAAAGTGTCAGAACTTGGTTTAAAGTGTCAGAACTTGGTTTAAAGTGTCAGAACTTGGTTTAAAGTGTCAGAACTTGGTTTAAAGTGTCAGAACTTGGTTTAAAGTGTCAGAACTTGGTTTAAAGTGTCAGAACTTGGTTTAAAGTGTCAGAACTTGGTTTAAAGTGTCAGAACTTGGTTTAAAGTGTCAGAACTTGGTTTAAAGTGTCAGAACTTGGTTTAAAGTGTCAGAACTAGGTTTAAAGTGTCAGAACTAGGTTTAAAGTGTCAGAACTAGGTTTAAAGTGTCAGAACTAGGTTTAAAGTGTCAGAACTAGGTTTAAAGTGTCAGAACTTGGTTTAAAGTGTCAGAACTTGGTTTAAAGAGTCAGAAGCTGGTTTAAAGTGTCAGAAGCTGGTTTAGAGTGTCAGAACTTGGTTTAAAGTGTCAGAACTTGGCAGGGCTTAATTTTAATGGAATGCGAGACATTAGCTAACTCTATAAAGTTGTCACAGCTGCTGGATTAAATTTTTTCAAGGGAGCAGTCAGAAGATTATAAATTACAAAGTGGATCTAAATAGGGTGAATATTTTGTTCAGTCAAAGTGACATCCACAGAGAAATGATTAGCAATTTCAAGTTTTGACATATAGCTAAAGTTCCTAGATTACGAAAAAGGAAATATTTTTTACATTATGCCACATAAATTACCTTCATAATATATCGTACAAAATCCTTTCTGAATGGCAGCCGACATTTCAAAAACCACATAGCAATCACATGATGAGCAAGAGCCACTGTATATTGATGGAATCTGAAAAAAATTATGAAGATTAAAAAATAATTGAATCAATAGATTTCATCGAGAACCCATAAATAGAGATAAAGCAAAAAAGGCCAAAATGCATAGGGAAAACACAAATGTGATTCAATTATCACACGTTTTATAAAAACAATCAGAAATCATCAATTTAGATTTTATATCAAAACGCTCAGTAAAACGTTCTTTTGTCCATGCTTAATCTCTACTGAATTCATAAAATAGAACTAGCGATAATTGAGATAACCTATAGGTATTCAATGAAATAAGAAAGACCTAAACTAACTTGAAAGGGTTTGTATAAGGAAGTGCAATGGCGAAAATACTCATGTATTGATCCTCAACAAAACTCTTATACAAAGACGGTAATCGTATTAAATCTATGAACGAAATAGAAATCTATCAATATAAAATTAGTACAACGCTAGAAATGGAATTAAAATAACTCACTTGATAAAAACTCTAAAATTGGTATGGAAATGGTAACTGTGGCTGAAATCTTTGACAAACTAAGGAGAACCTCTGGAAGAAGTTTGTACATGATATCGTTCATTTGTAAGGTACATAGTGATAATGCTACTATGCATGGCTTAACACATTTGGAGACCAGCCCCTGTTGCAAGCATTTAACAAGCATTCTCTGTAATAAGACGAGGAAAGGGCAGTTAGTTCATTGCATGAACCAACAATATAATTTCTTGAAAGTATTATATCTATGCACTATCGAGCTTAATCATAAGTGCTGTCGTACGACAGCTCCCATGCTTTCTTCCCATGATATTAAAATTTTTCACCACAAAAACCTTTTGGGATTCCAGAACTAGACTACATAAGCCCTTTTTTCCAGGATGTACAGATTTTATTTAAATATAATTATATGAATTCATCTTTACAATTTCAATGAATATTGGCGAAATGTGCAATTTAGGGTGAACAAATGATTTCTAATTGGTTAATGATATTAGTACCAGAATAATATGTCAAAGTAAAATACTTTCTATTTTCAACATCATTGATATAGTAATTAGGTCCATACTGACTGAAATAAAACCAAATGAGCCCAAAGTTTAGATTCCCTTTTTACTATAATTTTTTTGACCAACATGTATAAAAAATCCAATTATTGTAAAGACACTGCTACACTATACATAGTTGATTTACACTAACTTCTTCATTCAATTGAATTAACGTATGAAAATTCCTTCATGTTAAAATATATCTTCTAAAATTGTATAACATTCTAATTATGAAAAGTACTATTCTATTTCATGGGAGTCAAAGTATTGGTATGTAATGCTCGGTTTAACTATACAAAAATCTATACACAATTAAAATGACAAAATATAAGAAATTATAATAAACCTGAATATGCGAATTCATATCTTCATGATAGGCAGATAGCATTGAGAGTACAGGAAAAATGTAGGCATGGAAATCTGTTTTAGTGAAACGTGGCGGTAACAGCTGTAATGATTCATAGTTTTTGTTCATAACCTAAAAAATAAAATATAAAAATAATTATAAAAAAAGCAATTAGTTAAATTAAAAATATTTAAAACCCACTAAAGCAATCCAACTACGTAGGTATAGTTAATTAGACCAATATTAAAACTTCCACTTTACTTCCAGCTAAATTCTAGTAGATTCCTTAACTGAATAAGAAATTGGTACAACTAAGAACTTTACAAATACTAGACCTTCACAGTCACGTTTTTCATTTGGTTTTCCCCCAATTCATTTTGTTTTACGCATTTGTGCACCTCCAATAATTTAAGTTAAGATATTGCTACAAATTATTTGGACTATAAAACTAGAATGAAAACTAATTTTAGAAAATAGAAAAGAAAATGCCAAAACACGTTTGTAGCATGTTCAATTGATCTGCAGCTTGACACTGAAGAAATGAACGGTACATTATTTTGGCCCACCTATCATTAAAATTTAAAACTTACATATGCGATCGAATGCGCTGGCAATGCAACCAAATTTGGAAGCCAATATCGAATGCGACATCTAAGTTAACAAAATAATTAATTCAACAAGTGGGCGACAAAGTTAACAACAGCCGCAGGTCAACAGTTATTCGACCCTCTTCTGCATAATCCTCTAAGGGATGCCCAGGAAAAAGACAATTCCTGGAGACCAATTCTGGATTTGCTGCGAAGTGGGAAGGAGCATGAGTCGTTTGAGTTGAATAACGATCGTTTATACTGTATGGCAACCATGTTCAGGCCTCCCAAAGCCGTAGCCCCTGGAGCCTTGCATAAGAGGATTTTAGATATTTATGATAACCATCCAACATCCGAGCATCATGGGACACTTGCTGCGGAAAAGAAGATCACTCAGAAATACTTTTTCCCTCCCTGGCTTCTGGAAAATCATTTATAATTGAATGAAGAATTGACAGACTTGTCAACGGTATAAAGCTCAGAAAGTCAAGCAGAGTAGTAAGATGATTTCAAATAATTCTACTAATTAATTGTCTGCGCCAATTGGTGGGAATCAACATGATGGGACAAGTAAAAAAAGGTGGCTTTCTTATTGTAAATGGCAAACAGAAAGAGTCTCAAAGAGGCAAATTTCTAATTGGAAGTTACTTAAAGTTAAGGAGAAGGATTAGTTATTTTAGGGTGCAAAATATTGTGGGAAAAACAAAGGAAACGAATAAAACAAACCAGTCTACGCAAAGGCCTCAAAGAATTAAAAGGAAAGAAGCTTTCTGATAAAATAAATGGCAATGGTAACTTAGCTATTACCTAAATTTTTTCTTTTTCTCCTAAAATAAAAGAAAGAGTGCATGATGGTCATGATCTATACCTAGTTTATGAAGGGAAATGTGTGGTTTTGATTCTTATGTCTGTGACATTATCTTTAGTCCAGGATAAATTCTTAAGTGATAATGGAAAATAATTTTCATAAAAATATTATAATAGTGTTCCTGAAACTATTGCAAAAATGTTCCTATAAATATTTTGCGATAATGTTCCTATAAATATTTTGCGATAATGTTCCTATAAATATTTTGCGATAATGTTCCTATAAATATTTTGCAATAATGTTCCTATAAATATTTTGCAATAATGTTCCTATAAATATTTTGCAATAATGTTCCTAAAAATATTGCAATAATGTTCTTAAAAATCTTGCAATAATGTTCCTAAAAGTCTTGCAATAATGTTCCTAATAATATTGCAATAATGTTCCTAATAATATTGCAATAATGTTCCTAAAAATCTTGCAATAATGTTCTTAAAAATCTTGCAATAATGTTCTTAAAAATCTTGCAATAATGTTCTTAAAAATCTTGCAATAATGTTCCTAAAAGTCTTGCAATAATGTTCCTAATAATATTGCAATACTGGTGTTGAAACAATGCAAACTCTTGATCTAAGCAATCTTGATTTAAACGAATTAACACAAATTTGGCCTTCTTTTTCAGTATAAATCTAATGGCAGGAATTGACTTTGGGTGTCCTCAGCAAACCTTCAACCGTATCATAACTCTTAAGTCATTTTGTTCTCAGCTACAGAGAGCAAAGTTGATAAACCAACTTATTTTTACCAATCATGAAAATACTGACAAGGAGACATCCCGAAGTGTAACCCACCGATTTTGTTCAAACTCGGGGGTTGGTAGACCTTCATGCATCATGAAAAATCCTAAAGGGAATTTATTCAATGGGCAACCGTTTCGCCATGGCAACGAAAAATGTTTTTGACAACACAAAATATTAAATTTTTCCATTGAAAATAACATGGGATTTTGACCTCAAATTGATCAAAAGTTGACCTATTGTGATGTTTTTTTTTGTCAATTTTTATCTATTTTTTCTATTTTTGGCATTTTCGAAATTTTGAAATTTTTCAAATTTTTCACAGGGGGGGGGGGGGGGGCTAGGAATCGGTCAGAGTCCCATGTTATTTTCAATGGGAAAATTTCCATTTGTTGTTGTCAAAAAAAATTTCATTGCCATGCCAAAACGGTTGCCCATTGAATTTTTAGGATTTTTCAAGTTACATGAAGGTCTACCAATCCCCCAAGTTTGAACAAAATCGGTGAGTAACACTTCGGGATGTCTCCTTGTGAGTTAATGGCCTTTCAAGCCACGTCAACTTTTCTTCATCTTTGCTCTTTAAAAGTGAGTAAGTCAGGGTTTCTCTTGAAAACTACTTCTTTGAAATGTCTAACATTCATAGAATCAAAAAATCAATGCATAATAAGAATTAATTTAATAGTCTCGTGGCATTGCATATTGGTCACCCAACTCCAATTCGAAGGCATTCGCCACTGTTTCACTAAAAAAGTGGGCTGCAAGCCACTCTCATTCAAGAGTGAGTTTCAAAAAGACGATCTCTAGTGAGTTTTGGAACCAATTTAACAGTCCATGGACAGTCCAATTCATATAATTTTAGAAAACAGGTCCAGTGAAATGATTGATTATGGTTTTTGCTTTTTGTGTGATAGTTATTGTTACTGTGACCATTTCTAGCTGTCTTAATTAGATGTGGTGGGTCACATATGAAATAAATGTATCTTTCTTCATCACAAGAAAAAATATTTTTCCAACAGAAACTACTTAACAGTTTGCGATCGGTACTAACTCCATCCGCTATAAAGCTGAGTACTTTAATTCCATTTAATTCTAATTTAGATATGGTTTGCAAAACATACCTATGTAGACTCTCAGTCACCATATCCTAGCTAGCATGGTAAATAGGCCAGAGGGAACTTAAAATATCCAGTGATACTCTGAATCATTATTTGGAGGATATGTGTTGCAGCTTCTGGTAATTCACTCGACTCGGTTTCTTATTGGTAAAACTTCATTACCAGTTTTGTCTAAATTAATTAAGCCAACCCAATCCCCAGTGTTTAGAAGGTAAACAATGTCCTCCTTAATCTTAATTTCATCTATGATAATAATATTAATAATAATCAGCTAGGTTAGGCCTAAGTCATCAAGCGACTTTTAAAGCCTTTAATTCAGGTGGCTGGGTTACAATGCGGAGGAGGGTGGTGGCAAGCAATGCATGCCAACAGTTCCCTACACTAACTATTACCGTTAACCTCTACAAGTTTTTAAGGAAGGGGAAACCGAACTTGCAAACTCAACGCAAAAGGAGTGGTTCACCCAGTGCCACAATCTGGGATCGAACCTGGTTCCTCTTGCTGCAAGGTGAAAGTGCTAACCACTCCACCACCCCACTTATGGACACATACCTTTGGTGATCTACGGGATAACTTAAGTATAGCATTTCTATAGCCTGAATAAAATTCTGCGTTGAAACCACCTTTTAGTCCAACATGAGAACTATGGTGGTAAAAGGTTCTTTTTGAAGGAAGTTCAAAAATTCCGCTAGAAACCACGGTATTGTACGCTGATGAATTTTTTTTATACAAATTAAGGGCCTAGCTGCTTGATTTATGTTTCGCTTTTAATTTTCAGGATGGTTAACTGCTGTTCCACGTACAGTCTTTTAAATTAGTTTGTAGATAACATTCTATTTTGCTTTTCTAGCTGCACACACCTAAATTGGCTTTCTTTGTCACAAAAATACTGCCCAGAATTCTTACATTTAATGTTATATCTCAGACTCTCCATAGTTTCTTTTGTTGATCTAATGACTTGTGAGTGTTTTAGTTTAATTTCTTCACTAACTCATCTCGCGCTGTAAGTACTCAGATCGTTTTTCCATATATCTTGATACTTTTGATAGAATGATCATTTTCTGGCGACCAAAGCTATTATTTTAAACTCTACAATGCCTGGTGCAAAGTTCACATAATTCTTTAGTTTCTAAATTAATTTTTTTTTGCAAAGGCTTTGAATTATTTCAAAAAGTAAAGAATTCAATGGAGCGCATTATCACATAAATTTCAGTTTATTCCTTCTTTTGAAAATGATCTAGGAGTTCATCTTGCTTCTTTACATACAAAGTGTTATGTTTTGGCTGGCCAGTTTTTCAATATTTAAACAACAAATCTACCACAGGCCGAAATCCATTGCATTAACTTGTCAGGCACTTTTCGAGGCCGTGCAAAAGGTATGAATTTGGTAGACACAGTTGAAGGCTTGGAAGAATATGTAACATTTTCACTCAAAGAATACATACACGTACTGCTTATTTTTAGGCATATAAACTATGGATTACACACTAATTGTATACAAATATTGATAAAACTTTAACAAGGTATTTGAGATAAATGATTAAATAATAATAATAATAAATAAGCCACGAATGAATAAGTCAGCTTACAGAGTCTCCATTTTAAATTTTTTGGTCACATGGAACAAATGACCTTGGTATATACTCCTACCAGGTCCCTCGAACTGATTGAAAGCATCCTGCTTTTAAAAAGTAGTACTGTCCCATATTTGAATACAAGTAAACTGAATAAACACGAACTAATATTTATTAATATGACGACCATAATTAAAAAATATATATTACATAATTTACAAAGTTACAATTAATACAATCTATCGAACATATCTACAACACGGCATCGACGGCAACAACGTTTTGTTTTAGGTGTGCGCCATATAATATACGTGAATTATGACGTCACTAAATTACGGATGTTCTTATCTCTAGGTCATATGACGTCATTATGCCTCCTTCACAAAAGGTACGTAGCTGTATTACTCTATAGCTTACAGAATGCCTGAAGCACAAAAAAAGTACAGCAACGAGCAAATTTAAACGTGGGTGTGGGCTTTTAAGTAATAAGTCATGTATTTCAGAAACTACGGTGTGGCATTAAAAACTGAGACCATCGCATTCAAATAGCAGTGATTAGCGGTCTTAACTACAATCCAGAATGTTTCGATAACCTAGCCCCCCTTAACTAATCCTCCAACTTGTTCTATCGACTATCTTGAAATGTAGCATTCGATATTAAGAGTGGCATTGCGTCGCATCTGAATAAGAGTAATTAACAGTCATGAGGGTTATTGTTAACTTGGTCCCCCATGTTATGTTCTTTCTTAGTTCCACAGCATTCGAATCCTTCAAAAAATGTCGTAATATTTCTGTCTACAACATTTGGGCCAGCTATTTGGTTGCTCTATAATTGTATTTTATATCGTCTTTATTGGTCCGGTCATTATATTTTTAGGTGAGAAGTCGAATTGGCCTATGTCAATATCCAAATTGTTGTTACTACAGTAATCAGCTGCTTCGGCTTCTGATTTTATGTCCATCGTGGAAATAGTATACATCCGAACGATTTCCAATGGATAGCGATAATATCACGTTGCCAGATTGGAGTACGCTCATTTTTCCTATCTAATGTGATAGTAATATCTTCTCCTGTTCCTGTGGTACTTGGCTGAAGATCGTCCACTTGATTCCTAGTGGTAATAGGTTCCATCATTTTCTCATGGTGAGTTTAATTCCTTGGAACAAATATTTTCCTATCTTCATCCATAGCATCTTGGAAGTGAAAGCCTATCATTCTCTTCTGTAACTCGTTGTGGAAGCGTGCTGGGTCCATAACCTTTTTTATGTTCTTTCTTAGTTGATTAATAGTTGTGTTGTAGGAGCCACATTAAACACACTGCCTTTCAGTTCAACAATTTGAACAAGTGTAGACAACTTTACTAAAAAAAAAGGGCCACTAGGGCGAGTTAGTATTAACAAAATTTTAGGGTGAGACACCTGGCGACGAACTCTAGAGCTTCAAGAGTAAACAAAGATATGATCATCATTGATATGCAAATAGATATACATATAAAGAGATTATGATTTTGACATATATTATCAACCCACTTGTTAAATTAATTATTTCGAAAACTTAGCTGGATGTCACATTAGATATTAAGAGCTTCGCATTGACATTGCATTCAAATAGGAGTGATTAACCCTATTAATCAAAACATGGAGGCTTTCGTTAACTTGGTTCCCCACTCGTTAAATTAATAATTTCGTTAACTTATATGTTATTGTTATTTGTGAATATTGTTTTTTCTGCTTGAGTACTTTGTCATGATGTCATTAGCGGACTTTATCTAATCAGAAAATATTTTTCAGGCAAACGGTTTATTACTTGCTTATGGTCTGTTTAATTTTTTCTTTCAAGCTGATCAGTATGGTTAGTCTTAAGTTCCTCTGTATACTAAGTGAAGTTTACTTAAATTATTGTTAATATATACTTTATTACCAACTTGTTTTAATTACAAACTTGATAATACGTTTAAAGATTTCTAAAATGTCACAAAAAGTTATCATGCCACAGGTGCTGCATTAGAAATTAAGACTTTGCTTCGCTTTGCTTTTTGTAACTGTAAAAGTACAAAGTGCAACCCTTTCAATCACAAAAAAGGGGGGGCTATCGTTAAATTTGTCCCCCACTTTAAATTAATTACTTTGTTAACTTAGATATCTTCGCATTAACGTCACATGTTATTGGCTGAGTTTGTTTGCTAAAAAAGTGGGGGGCTGTTGCTAAGTCAGCCCCCCTTTGGTTTTACTTTTCCTACTTAGTACTTATGTCGCATCTCTTTTATCTGCTTTCACAATTGGTCGCATTGCGAGCTCATTCAATCGATTATATGAAAGTTTTAGATATTTATAATAGGGGGCCCAACTTAATGTACTTAGAAAGGAATGAACCAATATAGACAATGGTTTTGCTAACACATGTCATACAGCATATAATATTCAATTATTTAAGTTTAAGCTAGAACTCTTAATCCCACCCAAAACACAGATTTGACATAAAAAGTACACATACCAAGGTGCATAATGTAGAACATAAAGTTGTCACAGAGTTTCCACCACAGATGACAAGAGCTTTGTTACAAAGTAGCTTTGTCAACTCATGTAACACTAGCTTTAAGCATGGCCACTCCTTTTCCTGATGACGTATAGAAAAATGTTAATCACTAAATGATAATACAACTTAGAATTAGAGAGGCAGTGGTTAAAAAATCAAGATATTTTATAATTTAATTGTAATAAATTACGCCGAGGTAGACCTTATTCCCATTTACGAATTGGTCCCGAGTAGCAGCTCTGGTCGCGTCTAGCCCAGCACTTCTACAGTTTTGCGCCCAGTATCAAGGGATGCCACATTTAGCATTCCAGCTGTGAGTTCGTTCCTTATTATTACCCGGGTTTTTAACATTGTGTAGTCACATCAGTGGCGCCGATCCCATGTGGGCGGCGGGGCCGAAGCCCCCATTGGGAAAAATCAATGGTAAAACTGCCGATGTTAAAGACCATTTACTTTTAAGCATCCGTAGCAAGAAAGTGTTGCCAGCAGCCTCATTCCAAGTTTATTAGTGAGCTTCGGGGAAAAAAGCGATCGGCACCACTGAGTCAAATCTTCAGCCTCCTGGGCCACGTTACCCTGACCCTACATTGAGTGCGGCTACAACCTGACTCTTTGGTTGAAAAACCAAGACCCCATTGAATTTTACCAGAGATCCTACATACCCTCCTTGGGTTTGAAACTCAACACAAACTTGCTCTCTACATCCACCATCAGAGTTGTACAGCCTTGACGGGTTAGGTTAAGTGTACGGTAATTTGTACGTGGTTCCAACAACTTTATAAAAGTCATCAAAAATAGATCTTAATGATCCATTTCTTCCTCGTGATCATTACTTCATGCAACCAATCGGAGACAACTTTACCTTCAATTTTCGCCACTTGGCAAATTATTCATTTAAGTATCGTTTTTGTTAAATTTGATGTAGTGAAATTTCCCTAAGCACCATCCAGTATTAGTTTCCTTATGTACTGTGAATATTTTCCGTGTCATCTGCTAACGAATCTAACCTTTTTGTTGTAAAAATGATCTAATCACTTGGAAGTGCGATTCCACTCTTGTAACCAGATGATCTCTAATATTTAATATAGTTTAATATATGTTTAAATATAATTTTATTAACGTAATTAAACATCCATGAGTTTTAAGTTCTTGTATTCGATTCTAGTCAAAGTTAAGCCTTAACAAAATTAATCTTCTTTAATTAAAAACCACTTTGGTGGAATAATGGCTGTTTACAGCACCTTTACTCATGTCCTTTGGACCAAAATGTTATTGTTATTATTACCATTAAGGTAATTTAATTTAAACTTGTTTAATTAAATCATTTGGCAATTCTCAATCGTACTCTTCGTATTTGGTATACAATTAAAGCTTAGACTGCCACTAGACTCCTTTAAAACTATTCATGCCCTCACTACCATCAATAGTGAAGTTAAGCGAGTCAAATACTAGTTCAAATACTGACGTTATTTCCTATTAGCCTACTTATGTATCCCTTAAGGCTTACTAATTTTAAAACAAAAGATGTCACAGTACTCACAGAAATAATGGGTTTGATAACTTATATTTTTGAGTAAAACGGGAAACACAAACGATCTAGCATTATGGAAAAATATACAGAGGAGCAAAATTCAGTCAAATAGGAAGTTAACATCACGTTGTCCATAATTGACTCCGTACAAAATATAAAATTTTTTACTTTTTTCATCAAGCCACTTATGAAGCCTTCAATTCAGGTAGCCAGGTTACAATGCGTAGGAGGGTGATCGCAAGCCCTGCATGCCACGCGATCGAGCCAACAGCTCCCTACACTAACTATTACCGTTAACCTTAACAAGTTTTTATGGAAGGGGAAACCGAAGAGCTCAGGGGAAAACCCCTTAAACCAGTCGGGAGAGAACTTGCAAACTCAACGCAGAAGGAGTTGTTCCGAGTTTTCACCCAGTGCCACAAGTTGGGATCGTACCAGGCTCCTCTTGCTGCGAGGCGAAAGTGCTAACCACTCCGCCACCCCAACTTATATCCCCTATATCCCATGAAATGAGTTACGGTTGTACACTTTGCAACATTTCTATACATCCCAGATTTTTTCTCCAGCCAACAACATTTCACTTAACCCTGCATCTGACCATATCTATTGAACTTAAAAGTATATCAATGATCACATTTCAAGGAAGTAAGTTTTAAACAATGCCATGCAAAGATGTGTATAGTATCAGATAAAGTAGGTAGTAGAACAACAACTAAACTGATATTAAACGAAGTTAATTTATTAAGAGCTAATTTATTTACAAGTTATCATCACTGATTCAACTAGGGAAGTCGCAAGCCACACGTGTTACAGCAGCCGATCTTAGTTAAGGGGAAACAGGGTTGCCAGTCAGTTCCCATTTTATACATCGAGGTATAACACACTCGATTTATGCCAAAGACTAATTATTATAGTACAATACTCCCCCTCTTTGACATAAATACAATCACAATATTAATATTATTAAGTACATATTATTGACAAAATATTAGAGGTTAACCCTTTACATTTAGTAATTCGACGTTATGTATGAAATTATGTTTCACTAAAACCTTGGTTAGTATATACGCCGCATTTCATTTTGATTCAACGTATTTCAATGTAAAGAGACCCTTATCTAAAGCATCTTTCACAAAATGATACCGCATGTCTATATGCTTTGATCTTTGATTTTCAATACAGTTTTTAGTATAAAATATAGCTGATTGACTATCACTAAATACTTTAGATTGGGTTATAGATACATTAAATGGTTTTAATTCCTCGAGAATGGGTAGAAACCATAATAGTTCTTTCGTGGCTTCTGAAATTGCATAGTACTTGGCTTCCATGGATGATAGCGATATAGATTTTTGTTTAACTGACCGCCAGGATACTAATGAGGAGCCATAAAATACTGTATATCCGCTTTGAGATATTCTTGTGTCCTGATCAGACCCCCAGTCACTGTCACTATATCAAAATCCGATATCTGTTCTTGATGATAAACCAATCCGTAGGTAGCGGTGGTTGATACATAACATGCTAGTCGGCACAATAACTCCCAATGCTTGTAGCCTGGATTGCTACTAAACTGTGATAAAGCAGTTACGCCAAACAGAATGTCCGGTCTAGTTCTTTGTGCCATAAATAGAAGACAGCCAATCAGGGACTTATACGGTACGTTCTCCATTTCCTGTTTCTCTTCTGTAGTGATAGGGCTGTCCTTCCTACTGAGCCTCTCTGACGGATTTATAGGTAAATAGACTTTTAGATCAGCTCGTAGATCAAACCTCTCAATGATACGTTTGATATATGATTCCTGGTTCAATTTAAGACTACTATCAGATTGTACAGCAAATTCCACTCCTAATAGCTTCTTAATGGGTCCTAGTGTCTTCATTGTATATCGGGAGGACAATATGTGGTAAATATTGCCTAATATGGTGCTATCTTTCGCCAACACCACCAAATCATCAACATAAACTAGGACGATTGCTTTATATGGTAAAAAATAAACGCAGTTAGTACCTGCAAGTTTGTGAAATCCAAGTATCCCGAAGCTTTGGTCTAACTCTAAATACCAATGACGCCCACTCTGTGGCAGTCCATATAGAGATTTCTTAAGTCTCAAGCACTTGGATGAATCAGCTGCGTCAAATCCTGGAATTTGTTTCATATATATGTCATGATCGAGCTTCCCATATAAATATGAATTTTTTACGTCGAGGTGTTCATGCACCCACCCAAGGGTTATTACGAATATGGCAATAAATAAACGAATTAAACTGAAACTTACAACGGGAGAAAATGTCTCATCGTAGTCAATGCCTTCAACTTGGGTACATCCTTGAGCTACAAGCCGTGCACGGTAGCGTACAACATTCCCTTCACTATCATATTTAATAGCATACACCCAGCGACAACCTATGATCTTTTTATCATGAGGTTTTGTTACTATCTCTGCTACATCTCGGCTGTTAAGTGTATCTACTTCATCCTTCATTGCTTCTAGCCATCTTTCTCTTTGATCCGAGATTATCGTTTCCTGGTAGGTTTTCGGAATACTGATATCTGTGCAATATGCCTCAAGAGGTTCCTGTTCTATATTCTGGTTGGTAGTTAATGTGGTCATTAAGGAGGCTGCTAATGATTTCTTTGAAAAATCAAATGCATTTATATCACACTCGATATTATTCTCTTGCAAGTACCGCTGGACCTCTGGTTTGGACCTCAAACGATGGCCATTAGGATCAAAGTAATAGATGTCTGCTTGCCCTTGAGTGGCTCCACTCTGACGAATGACTACTTCTCTTTTAAATCCCTCCGTTAGGTTCAAAACCGTAGATTGTCTTGGCAATGGTTCAGGAGAAGTCACCTCTGGTTCAGGTTCATCTCCTGATGTATTTGGCATTTCTTCATTTAGTATTGTCCACACTAAAGTGGATGCATTTTCGTTGATCCTATGATGTGGAATATTTTCAACTCCCAGTTTGGTTTCATCGAAAGTAACGTGCATTGTTTTGACCACGTCAATGTCTAGTGGATACCAAATCCTATGCCCCTTCGTATTGTTAGCATAACCAACAACCACACCCAGTTTTGCACGTTGCTGAAATTTATTATATCTCTTCTGCCGAGGAATATGGACGAATGCCAAACTTCCTATTCTTCTAAGGTGGGATGCACTTGGTTTACGTTTCATCCATATTTCGAGTGGTACAGTGTTTAGTAATTTGGAATGTTTAGAATGATTTTTAACAAAAGCAGCGGTACGAACCAGTTCAGCCCATAGATTTGCGGGTAATCTTCCATCATTGAGAACGCTCTGACCATATTCAAAAGGGTTCTATTTATCCTTTCTGCCACTCCATTCATGGCTGGGGAATAGGTGTTGGTTCGCTCATGTTTTATGCCATCAGCATTGCAATATTCGTTGAATTCTCTTGAACAATATTCAAGACCATTATCTGTCCTTATTGCCTTAATCTGTTTTCCGGTCTCTCGCTCAACCTGCGTCTTGTACCTCTTAAACAAATGTAATGCTTCACTTTTCCTTCCCATTGGATATACATGTAAATATCAACTTTTATCGTTGATAAATGTGATGTAGTATCGGGCTCCCCCTAGCGAGACGACTGGTGAAGGACCCCACACATCGGAATAGACTAGATCCAGTATGTCTTTGCTCCGTATTTCTTGGATTGGTTTGTGTGACTGTTTGGTGCTCTTTGCCAATTCACATGAAATGCAATGGTCTAAATCACCCTTTAAGGGTATCAACCCTCTCAACATTGAGTGTGAGGCCATATATTTAAGGTCAGACTCATACAGATGCCCCATCCGTTGATGCCAAATTGTCAGGTTCCATTTGTTTGGTCTACCTGCCTCGGGTAGTATTGCTCTGGAACCGCCATCACAGTCCAATATTGCATCCTTCAGTCCACATCGTAGAATCCTTGCGTGAACAGTGTAAAAGTTATCAGTCGATAACGGAGCCTCAAACGCAAAAGCTCCATTTGGAAAATATGCCGTAAATTTCGAATCCTTAGTGACACCAGTATAACCTGCCTGGTCCATTAGGCGTTGCGACATTAAATTTTGTCCCATCCCTGGTGTATAGATAACGTCCTTTAGACAGATAATATTACGTCCTGCATTGGTCATTTGTATAAAAATGTCTCCTCTGCCTTCCGCCTGTGACTTTCCTTCCCCTACCGTAATCTGCGCACTGAGTGGTGTGTAAGTGAAAAACCACTCTCTCTGGTTACAGAAATGCTTTGTGGCCGCAGAGTCCATAATCCAGTCATTAGTATCCGTGAAAGTACAATGTGCTGAAGCATAATAGGCGCCAGTCTGCGGTTTCGACGATCCTCCACGTGAACTTCCTCTTGTTCCACCTCTCGACCCTCCTCGGATGCTTCCTCTACTTTGTGGTCTCCGACTTCTGCAGTCTGAAGATCTATGTCCAGCACGATTACAATTGTAACATGTTCCTGCAAACCCTCTTGGTTGAAGTTGTTGATCCTCTTTTGTTTGATCTGTCTTATCGTCCATCTTGCCTTTATTAGATGATCGTGCCATATAGGCGTCAGAGGTATTATCATAATTCATCGCTTTCTGAGTTTGCCTTCCAAATTCTGCTAGCAGCATTTGTTTAATCGGCTCCGGTTTGAACCTCGAGTCGTCCAGTTGGTAAATATTAGCAACCAATGACTCGTATAATGAGGGTAGTGTCCCGATCAATTTATACGCAATATCTTGATCTGCTATAGTCTTCCCCGCGTTTTCCAACTGTTTTTTCAAATGGTATACACGACCAATAAATACAGGCATACTCACTCCCTCTATATATTTGATGCCATAGAATTCAGTAAAAGATTATTGCAATGTTGAAAAAATTAGCCAAACTTTCAAGGAAATAAATGATAATCGTGGAATTTGTCATACATCTAGAGTTAAATTACCTTCAAAAAGTGCCCAGATAAAATTGAATTCCCTGACTTTTCCCTGGATTTTTACCAATTCTTAAAATTCCCTGACATTTCCCTGACTTTTTAGGCCAATTTTTAAATTCCCTGACTTTTCCCTGTTTTCCCTGACGCGTGGCAACCCTGTTTCTATAGTAGCTACCGGGCATGTTTCTATTCCTGTGGCAATCTCCCAAAGGCCTTGCCCTCTGAGTATCAGTTGCATATCATACTTCCATGTGTGATAATTTAGTGAATTCAATTTAGCCACTTGCCCCACCATTAATACAGCATTTCCATCCGCCATCTTGTTCTCGAACTGACGTCGTACAAAGAAGAGCACGTTTTATCTATTGCATCTTAAGCCTTGGCCAAACGACATGGTTCTGTAAATCTGGCCCATGAATATGTCAACCACGCTGACTGCCACAGTTCCTAGTTTTCACCCAGTGCCACAAGTTGGGATCGTACCAGGCTCCTCTTGCTGCGAGGCGAAAGTGCTAACCACTCCGCCACCCCACCTTATATCCCCTATATCCCATGAAATGAGTTCCGGTTGTACACTTTGCAACATTTCTATACATCCCAGATTTTTTCTCCAGCCAACAACATTTCACTTAACCCTGCATCTGACCACATCTATTGAACTTAAAAGTATATCAATGATCACATTTCAAGGAAGTAAGTTTTAAACAATGCCATGCAAAGATGTGTATAGTATCAGATAAAGTAGGTAGCACCAGTAAAAACTAGTACATAAAAGTCCTTGGCTTTCTGCACTTTCGACAGACAATTAGCATGAAAATTTATACTTAAGTCAAACAACCTCAAGTGTGCCCCCCCCCCCCCCCTGTAAATTATCTATCAAAACCATCAGTGTATATAAATATGAGTATAAATGAAAAAAAAATTACTATTTCATACTTAGGGTTAATGGGTTCTACCAGCCATGATGTGGAACAAAAATGGATCCCCCGCTCGGACAATATGGACCAGTTTCATTATAGGATGGGGCTACAGATCAGAGGAACTTACTGTACATTCCTCCATCCTCAATCCTCAGACAGGCTCAGGAGGAGACATGTTTCTCCCCTTACGATCGAGGCTGGTGGAACCATTTAATATGAAAACAAAATCGAACTTACATCCTTTAAACAAGTAACAAAAACATCAAACACTTGTTTCACACAGAGTTCACATGTAGTTGGAATGGAAGTACTTGTAGTGCTTGACGGAGAAAGCAGGGGCGGGCTATTTGAACCATGATATGACCTTCTTGAAGAATCCCTGGAAAAGACAAATTGCTTCACATAAAACTATTAAAATTGAATTACATAAGTAATTCAAACAAAGGTTATAAATTATAGGAAAGTATTAACCAATAAGAAAAATAAATTAGTAGTAGCGAAGGATTCTAGTCAGTATACTTATGATAATTATCATGGTTAAATTAAAGACATTGAATTTAAAAGACTAAATAAAATCTAAAATTTTATGAAAATGAATTTCAAAACCAATTTCAGATGAAAAATTTGGTTAATTGTTACAAAAGTGCCAAAATTACGCTTAAATGTTATTTATCTCACTTTGTAGAGCAAATAATATTAGAGCTGAATTTCACAGAGCCATCATTGTTTAAAACACCAAGATTTCCTTTGGAGTTTGCCCGTAAACTGAGAAAGAAATTTAACACCTAAGACAAAAATGACAAAAAGAAAAATTGGTTAATTTAATAAATTAAGCTAAAAAAATTCCAAATCAAGTATCAGAAAAATTTGAAAAAGCTTTATTTCAAGTTACATAATCGCCTTTGACAGCCCTATTTTCCCACAGAGGGTTTTTCCACCAGCGTTTGGGTGTATATTTTCATTTCTTAATAAAGGTTAGATAGTAACTTAATGAAATAAAAGTTATTTCTTCAAGAGAAATTTCAGCAAACTGCTCCTTGGGTTAAACGTCACCATGTAAAAAAGGCAAAAACACGCTTTTCGAATGTTCTTGTAACAAAATATCGCCATAATGAAAACGAAATGCTATCACAATTTTCCAACTTGTAGTGATTCGTAAGTACAAAAAATTCGCCCGCGATATCGCGTTACTTTTTCCCCCGCTCTCGCATAGGAAAATCGCCTGAAAAATCACCATCATGAAAACAGGCCTTCAGGGGGGAATTCATTTTCCATGGAATTATTAAGCTTTAATCCTCTATTCATGGAAAATTAAAGATTCAACGTACATGTAACTATCACTTGAGAATATGCCATGAAGGTAATTTTCTTGATGTAAATTGTATCACTTTCAATGCATGACAAAATACAGTCTTTTTAGATAAAAGAAAATTGGGGAAGCAGAATTTCATGGGCTGGTAGCTTTGACAAGTGAAGTATAGCTTTTGCTTACATATAACCAATTTGTTTGGATTGGCTGTAGAAATGGTTATAGATTTTTAAGTACAACAAATAGAAATTAAGCATTTAAACCTTCCAGTCAATTTATTACACATTAAATGTAAAACTAAATCTCAAAGAAACTTCTTTACATACAAAGGCACACTTGGGATAAATTACATTACTTATGGCACTAGTAAAGCATTTGTCTTGCGTGGTGGCAAAATAATTTTTTCAAAAGAAAGATGGTCCAATATGAATTTAAAAAAAATTCTAGCTTACCATTTTCCTTGTGACACTGGTTTGGGCTAAGTCTAGGCCAGAATTATAACAGGTATGGACAAATTTCATAAGAAAATCAAATGCCTGGACACCATGAGATGGTGGACCAATGAATAACCTTCTCTGTGAAATATAACAAAACACAAAATTAATGTCTGATCCATACCCTTACCAAAAAATAAGTTGGTTTTTAGTTGGTATTTAGTTGGTATTCACATTTAAGTTGATATTAAGTTGGTTTTAAGTGGTCAGCATATTTCAGTAAACTAGTTAAGTTGGTAATAAGTTGGTTTTAAGTTGGTGGGAAAATGCCTTTTTCTTTAAGTTGGTATTTAGTTGGTTTTTAGTGGTCAGAAAATTACATTATTTTTTAAGTTGGCTTTAAGTGGTCTTATTAAGTAACATTTTAAGTAAGTTTTAAGTTGGCTTTAAGTGGTCTTTATTAAGTAACATTTTAGTTTGTTTTAAGTTGGTGTTAAGTTGTTTTTAAGTAGGTTTTTAGTTGGTATTTGTCTCAAATACAAACTTAAAACCAACTTAAATAGTTCTTAGACCACTTATTTTTTGGTAAGGGAGTTTTCAATTACTACTGCTTAGGACTTTTTCCTGGGTGTTAAATCAACCTGCTTTTAATCCCAGATGTTAAGAAATGTATTACAGACAATTAGCCAATGATACGCTTCGCATTTTCTGACGTCATGGGTGCCGAGAAGTCTGGAAATTCGCCGAAAAACTCGATTTCCACCATTTCGACTTCTTTTTATAATAATTCAAAGACCACTTAACCGATTTTTATGAAATTTTCTGTACTTGCTATAAACTGTTTGCTCTTTCTAATGAATCATTAATTAGCCAATCTTACCAAAAAATAAGTTGGCTTTTAGTTGGTTTACACATTTTAGTTGATATTAAGTTGGTTTTAAGTAGGCTCAAGTTGCCAGCATATTTCAAGAAACTAGTTAAAGGGGTAATAAGTTGGTTTTAAGTAGGTTTTAAGTAGGCTGGAAAATTCTTATTTTTTCTAAGTTGGTAATTAGTTGGTTTTAAGTGGTCGGAAAATTTCATATTATTTTTAAGTTGGTTTTAAGTTGGCTTTAAGTTTGTGCTTGTATCGCGAGAAGGTTTAAAATGTTTTGACGAATATTTTTCTACTAAATAACTACGCTCGTCCAAATATGCAAAGAACGTATTTATATTTCTAAGAACCTATGAGGGTAGTCTTTATTAAGCAAGTTTCAAGTTGGTTTTAAGTTGGTTTTAAGTTGCCTCCATTAAGCAAAATCAGAGTTGGTTTTAAGTCTACTTCTAGTTGGTTTTAAGTAGGTTTTAAGTAGGTTTTAAGTAGGTTTTAAGTAGGTTTTAAGTTGGTATTTGTCTCAAATACCAACTTAAAACCTACTTAAAACCAAGTTTAAATATTTTTTAGCCAACTTATTTTTTGGTAAGGGTAACATGACAATTTATGCACATTTTACTAAGACTACCACCAGCTATATACAGGGTCTTTTTTTTTGCTCGGAAAAGTGTTTTTTTTTCAAAAACTATTTATAGTACCGATTTCAAATTTGGAAGGTCAATTCTCTATACCGGGGGACATCAGTTTGAGAAATTTGAGCGTTTTCGGTAATGTTTTTCACCAATTTTGAAAAATTATTTTTCGACCACTAGGTGCGAGATAAAAAATTTCTATTATAAAGTTGTAGGCCGTCATCGAAAACCCTTAAAAATTGTTCACTCGACGAAAAACAACTTATTTATCAGTGAAAATTCGAGCTTGAAAAATTTACAAGTTGGTGAAGCCAAATTACGATTGTTTGAAACGATAATTGAAACCGAATTACCTAATCCAGTTGAAACTTTGGTTAAAAAAACGACCGGATTTAAAAAACACGAGGCTATAGGTCAATCCTAAACATGCATTGGGTATTTAAAGGAAAACTTTGGGAGATTATTATCAGTGTTTGATAATATTTCGAACAATGCCTCGTTATTCAGTAGCTGAGCGTACCGAGATAGTTGCCATTTACTATGGAGAAGCAGCGCAAAACCTTAGAAGAGTGACTGAAATCTTCGCAGAAAGACATCCAAATGGAGCACCATCTGTAAATACAGTAAGACGAGCAATTCACGATTTCAATCAATTTGGTAACTTGCAACCTAGGTTTCGCGGATTGGGTCAACCGGATTTAGACTTCGAGAACAATGTACTCGCGTACTTTGTGGCATATCCTCGTCACAGTTGCGCTAACGCCGCTGCTGATTTGGGTTGTTCTGCAAATCGTGTGTGGAAAATTCTTCGTAAGAATCGCTATCACCCATACAGAGCTACGCTCCACCAAGGACTAATTGACGGAGACCATCAAAGACGTCATGAATTTAGCAACTGGTTACTAAATGCTGTCCAAGAAGATAGACAATTTTTGCGCCATGTTTTGTTCTCCGACGAAGCGTCATTTTCTAGAGATGGGCCCTTTAATCATCAAAACAGCCATCTTTGGTCTGACATCAACCCACATTGGGGTTTTGAATATCATCACCAGGTTCAATTTGAATTGGTCAATGTTTGGGTTGGACTTGTTGGAAACCGTTTGATTGGTCCCTTTTTCCTGCTGACGAACCTCAACGGCCAAAGGTATTTACATTTTCTACAGAACGAACTGAGTGACGCAATCGACGACCTTCCATTGGCTGAAAGACGTCAGTTGTGGTTTCAGCAAGATGGCGCCCCTCCGCATTTTTCCCGGCAAGTAACTGAGCACCTCAACAACGAGTTTACTGAAAGGTGGATAGGGAGAAATGGTCCAGTGCATTGGCCAGCAAGGTCACCTGACCTAACACCGCTGGATTATTTTCTCTGGGGATTCGTTAAAGCAAAGGTATACGCCACGCCCATTGAAACTAGGGAGGAACTCATTAGACGAATAATCAGTGCTTGCCGAGACGTCACACCAGAAATGGTAGAGAAAGCGTTTGAGAACTTAATTGTCCGCGCACAAACCTGTGTTGCAGCCAATGGTGATATTATTGAAAATGTTTTGTAAAAATTTATGTGAATAAAATATCTGAATTTAAAAACCAAACGTGTACATTTTTTCAAGTGTGAAAACTCTACTACGTTTGTATTAGACTTGTTCCCTTTTCAATTATCGTTTCAAACAATCGTAATTTGGCTTCACCAACTTGTAAATTTTTCAAGCTCGAATTTTCACTGATAAATAAGTTGTGAACAATTTTTAAGGGTTTTCGATGACGGCCTACAACTTTATAATAGAAATTTTTTATCTCGCACCTAGTGGTCGAAAAATAATTTTTCAAAATTGGTGAAAAACATTACCGAAAACGCTCAAATTTCTCAAACTGATGTCCCCTGGTATAGAGAATTGACCTTCCAAATTTGAAATCGGTACTATAAATAGTTTTTGAAAAAAAACACTTTTCCGAGCAAAAAAAAAGACCCTGTATACAAGAGAAGAAATATATGCAAGAGAAGAAACATATGTCTGTCCCCTTTCAGCTGTCTCTTCTTGGAAGGGCTCATACATGTTTTTTCCTTTACAAAGATGCTCAACAGAAGGTACCCATGGAGGTTTGATTTAGTAAGAACAGTATTTATTTTTAGAAATGGGTTGAGATGATTAACAATGAATACAAAGGCTCAATCAATAGTCTTAAATATATCTCATTTAGGTTTAACAAGAATCCATAAATGTTCATAAATTCATTAACCATACTTTAGACCATTAGCAATAAAATAGCAGAAATATATAAACAAAGCACATATTAAAATGCAAGATATAGTTTGTTCAGCTGCTGATTTTATTAATTTTAATTGATTTTTCAGTTAAATATCGCCAGTGGCGTCAATAGGATTTTATTTTAGGGGCGTTTACTTGAGACAAACATTTTTATGAGAAAGCGTAGTTCTCAATCCATATGTAAGAACTATTTTCTTCAAACATTACCAACAGAGGTAAAACTAAACCTAGCTTTTCCTGCATCAGCTTGGCTTTGGGTTTGGTTTACTACACCCAAAAAGCACAACAAATTTCAGAGTACATACGTATACTTATGTATTCTTCGTATTAAATTTTAAGAAGATATTACGAGGTTGACTTGTTCATTTATAAAAACAAAATAGACAGGAAGAATTTGCACAGTAAACAGTCTATACACAAGAAAGCTAAATTTCACGTTCCCACTACACAACTTTTAGTGAAGAATTAACCTATATAATATTTAGACATCCTTTTTACCAATTTTACATAAAGTATTGTGGTACTGAATGTACATGAGAAAATTTTACAAGCTTAAATCCTCACTATTTTAACTAAAAACTGAAATATAAAGTTTACTGTACCTTAAAAATCTCTATTAAACCTTCAGCAGCAAGTTTAACATCTTCAACATCTTTTTCAGTGATAACATTTAAAGTAGAAAAACCCAAATCTGAAGCCTCCGTCATTTGAGATAAATTTGACACACTAAACTGCCTGAAAAGTACCTATTTAAAAAGCAGACAAATTCAATAGAGCATGTTTTAGGACTGGAAAAGTTATTTAGGTTCCTTTGTTTTATCTTAAAATTGCCATAAGGTTAGAATAAAAAATACCCAAACACCTTTCCATATAAAAAAGGAAAGTTATGTGTAAAAATAAGAACTTGATCTATGGTTAAAATTTCAAGGTTCCCAGATGAACTAGATATCGTATCACGAAAATTCATTACATCACACATACAGATGTGAAGCAAAACGATGTCGAGTTTTCTAGTAGCTACACTTAATTCAGCAAAAACAAACTTTTAAACCTCTATCATAATTCTAAATGAATTTCAGGACCCCATGTAATTTAATGTAATTATAAAAATGGATTACCTTTCTAATGATTTCCATTAAATCTGGACATCTATTTGAATAACAGTCTAAGCCAACTTCATTTAAAAATTTAACTGAAACGTAACGGGTTTCAGTATCAGGATCTATACATATATTCGACAGGTATGGTAAAACTGTTTGATCAATGAGCTCCTTCTGTAACAATATCCTAGTATTAATATTATACACTAATTCGTTATATTCAAGTCAAAACTAAGGAAGCTCTAACTGTTTCTAGTACAGGCGAGACATGGTAAATTAAAAATTAATTTAAATTAATGGTCCTACTTGAAACAACGCAATAATTTTGAGAAAAACGTTAAATGCAGTTTGAAATTCTGCCACACCTTTTTAACTCTTTTTTTTCATTGTAACTTTTCCTTGAATTAATAAAAACCTATGTTTAATGTCGCTGTAGAATGGTTTGTCATTAACTATACAAGATGTTCTAACAACAGTATAATTAAACCATTAAAAAGAATCTTTAATAGGCTGTTTCAGAGTCCCATAAGGAAACAGTTTTTGACTTTTCAAAAACGACTAATATAAATTTCCAATATCTATAGGAAAAGTTATGAAACTTAGTTATTCATAAAAAAGATATAAATAATGGGGTAGTAAATATTAGTGTTGGCCGTTATCGTAATTTAACACAATAACTGCTAGCCTGCGTAGAAAAATTAGCAAAGCCATATCTGCCTTGTTTATAAGAAAAATTGGTTTTAAATATTGGTATCGGTATTTTTTAAATTGTTATGGGGTAAAATCGGTTATTTGGATCAATTAATCAGGAAAATTGTGATATCAGTAACCAATACAGATATTAGTTTTGACCCATCACTAAAAAATATATTTTTCTATATAGAAGAAATAATTAAGATTATTTAACAAATTGAAGTTGCAATGATATTTAACATAGGTCGACTGTACTATTACTCCTAGGGAACCAAAGAATTTAATTACCTCATACAAATGACGATTTTCTTGAACAACTCTTGATAATACCGAAATTACTTTAACTCTCACTGCTGACCTTGTATCATACCTGAAAAATACAATAAATGAATACCAATTTGATGATTATAAAATTATTAAATGACAAAGGAAAAATGAATATTGATGGAATATCGATAAAGCTTCTTGTGCACAGTTGAGCTTTATTTCATATTTATTTAGAGAATCATAAGTCTTAAGACTTAACCCTTACCAAAAAATAAGTTGGCTAAAAACCACTTAGGACAACTTGTATATCAACTTTGTTTTCAGTTAGTATTTTTTTCAAATGCCTACTTAAAAATAACTTAAATCCTCTTTATTAATCAACTTATTTCCAACTAAACCAGAATCAACATTTACATTTAACTACTTAAAAGCAACTTAAATCCTACTAGGGAAACATCTAAAAACCAACTTAAAAATATGTAATTTCCTGACTATTAAAAACCAACTAATTATAAACTTAGCAAAAGCAGTATTTTCCTACCAACTGAATAACAACTTATTACCCCTTTAATAGTAACTTGAAATATGCTGACAACTTGAGCTTACTTAATACCAACTCACTATCAACTAATAATGTCAATTACCAAAAAATAAGTTGGTTTTTAGTTGGTTTTCACATTTAAGTTGGTTTTAAGTAGGTTCAAGTTGCCAGCATATTTTAATAAACTATTTAAAGAGGTAATAAGTTGTTTTTAAGTTGGCTGGAAAATACTCATTTTTCAAGTTGGTTTTAAGTTGGTTTTTAGTGGTCAGATAATTACTTATAATTTTTAAGTAGGTTATAAGTTGGCTTTAAGTGGTCTTTATTAAGAGGTCTTTTTAAGTAAGTTTTAAGTTGGTTTTAAGTGGTCTTTATTAAGAAAGCTTTTAGTTGGTTTTAAGTTGGTGTAAAGTTGTTTTTAAGTAGGTTTTTAGTTGGCATTTGTTCCAAATACCAACTTAAAACCAACTTAAAAAGTTACAAGACCACTTATTTTTGGTAAGGGGTGTATACAAACTAAATGCGAACTGAAATCCAACTTATTTTTTGGTAAGGGAAGGCAGTCAAAGCATACTGGAAGACTCAGCTGGAGTGTTTCCCCTTACCAAAAATTAAGTGGTCTAGGAACTTGGTTTTAAGTTTGTATTTGGGACAAATACCAACTAAAACCATACATAAAAACATACTGCCAACTTAATATCCACTTATTACCCCTTTAACTAGTTTATTGAAAAATGCTGACAACTTAAAACCAACTTAATACCAACTAAAATGTGTATACCAACTAAATACAAACTAAAAGCCAACTTTTTTGGTAAGGGTCGTAACTTACATTAAGCCTAGTTTTAAGCACAGTTTAAATTAGGCCTAATTTTAAATTTAATTTGATTTGATTAAAAACTTAACATTATTTCTAAAATAAATTCCATAGAAAGAAAATTAAGGTCTTCAGAATGTAATACTTTAAAAATAGCTTACTTAAAATATCGTTCAACTACATTATTAATTTTGAAAATCCAATTATCTTGTTGTGGCAAGAGAGAGATTGCACAATAATCTATAAAAAGCATCACAGACTGTTCCTAAGAATTTTAAAGAACAATTATTTTATTAAAAGTAGTTAAAAAAAACCACATCAAAGGTTACTCATATTTAAAAAATTTGAACAAATTTTATACTGCATTTAAGATAAGCACCAAAATAGAAATAACTATTTTAGAGCATTTAAATGTATTTCATCGTTAAAGGGTTCCACCAGGCTTGTAAGGCAAGAAACACATGCTTACCCCCCTCCACAAGCTTCTCAGAGGAGGGCGAACTAATAGAAAATGGGGGAATACACCATAATTTCTTCTGGCATGTTTATACCACAATGTGCCTGTTGGGACTTTCTAAATGTAATTTTATATGAATTAGGGCCTTGTTCAATTTTAAAAAAGCAAATGATTAAGCCAATATAACTAACGAATAAGTTCAAAAAATTTTGCATATGGCATTTTAAAATATATAGTGATCAAGACTAGTCTTAAATAATTATATAAGAAGCAACTTACAGGCCTCATACTGGCATTTCGGTCAATTATTTCAAACAATTGTTCAGGAGATCCTCCAAATTTATTTTCTTTGTACATCCCTTCAACCATTGCAAGAACTTCATGTACTGTGCTTACAAGGGGAGAAGACGTAGCTCCAAGAACCTTAAGATGAAATGAAATTATTATTAACTAATAACAAAAATGTATATTAAATATATTTAAAATTAACTGTCTGAAGTATCATTTAGTTTAGGAAGTATTAGTTTTTTTCAAGGATAGTTTGAATAAAACCATTATCAGTGACATGGCCCTCTAACACTAATAAATGCAATTGATAGTGTTAAGGAAGCTGTAGGTGTGGTTTTTAGTAGCATTGGAGTTAGTTTTGCTGTGGAGATACATACATTTGATAACATTTAACGTTTGAAGTCATGATTGTTATATTTAATTCATATTGAGGGAATTACGTATAAAATTAAAAATATAAAAATAATGCTTAAGTTAAAAACACTAGTGTTGTAAATGGGAAAATTTTCTGCGGAAAATGACAGAGGCCTTAATTCCGGAACATTTCCTATATTTTTCAGAAAAAAATAAAGTTTTCATTCCATGATAAGTCTAATATATTGTTCGCAAATTTTAATACAGCGACTTTTTCACCTCATTTTTTCAAATCTAAAAGTAAAACCAAACCTCTAGACTAGTTTTAACTGTTTAACACTATTAAGGTTTTGTAGTATGTTTACTTTTAATAGACATTTTATATCGATAAAAAGATAAAAAAAAATTTAAAAACCTTTAAAAAGTAATTTATGTTTCACAATTTTTTATTTGCGGAATATTTTCTGTCGTTTGGCCCACCCTTACCAAAAAATAAGTGGTCTTGTAACTTTTTAAGTTGGTTTTAAGTTGGTATTTGGAACAAATGCCAACTAAATACCAACTAAAAACCTACTTAAAAACCACTTTACACCAACTTAAAATCAACTAAAAGCTTTCTTAATAAAGACCACATAAAACCAACTTAAAACTTACTTAAAAAGACCTCTTAATAAAGACCACTTAAAGCCAACTTATAACCTACTTAAAAATTATAAGTAATTATCTGACCACTAAAAACCAACTTAAAATAACTTCAAAAAATGAGTATTTTCCAGCCAACTTAAAAACAACTTATTACCTCTTTAAATAGTTTATTAAAATATGCTGGGAACTTGAACCTACTTAAAACCAACTTAAATGTGAAAACCTACTAAATACCAACTAAAAACCAACTTAAAACCAACTTAAATGTGAAAACCAACTAAATACCAACTAAAAACCAACTTATTTTTTGGTAAGGGGTGCACCCTATGAATTTCAAAGAAAATTATTTTAGGGTGTTTGGCCCTACCAAAAATTACCAGTGTCCTACGAATTAATTGCCTGATACTCTCATAAACATTGTCTTAGTTATGGTTACGAGTATGAAATATATAACTATATATATTAACTACATATATTGGTTAAAACCGGAGTTCCCCAGGGTAGTGTGCTTGGACCCCTACTCTTTAACTTATACACTAGTGATAACCACAAAGCCTTAAATACATCAAAATTAATTGAATACGCTGACGATGACACTGCTCAATTCAGATAAAAACCTAAATAATGCAATAGGAAATCTTGAGAATGATATCCTCATGTTACGTAATGTATTACTTTCTAAAGGGTTACAACTCAACATCAAAACATCTGCTTCATGATCTTTTCACCAAATAAGGCCAAAAAACAAATCGCATCAATTATAACAGAGCTGCCGAGAATGGAAATTCGGAGGGTTAATACATTTAAATACCTGGGTCTAATCTTTGACGATGAGCTTAAATGGTCTTGTCACATTGACTATACATTCACCAAAGTAAAACAAAAGCTCACGCTATTTAAACCGTATTTATCAAGCCTCAACCAAGAAACCCTCTGTGTCTTGTATAATGCCCTGGTGCCATCAGTGTTTGACTATGGTGATATATCCCTTACCAAAAAATAAGTTGGCTAAAAACCACTTAGGACAACTTGTATATCAACTTGGTTTTCAGTTTGTATTTGGGACAAATGCCTACTTAAAAATAACTTAAATCCTCTTTATTAATCAACTTATTTCCAACTAAACCAGAATCAACATTTACATTTAACTACTTAAAAGCAACTTAAATCCTACTAGGGAAACATCTAAAAACCAACTTAAAAATATTGTAATTTCCTGACTACTAAAAACAAACTAATTATAAACTTAGCAAAAGCAGTATTTTCCTACCAACTGAATAAAAACTAATTGCCCCTTTAATAGTAACTTGAAATATGCTGACAACTTGAGCCTACTTAATACCAACTCAATATCAACTAATAATGTGTATACAAACTAAATACAAATTGAAATCCAACTTATTTTTTGGTAAGGAACATTTTACAATGGTGCACCCAACACTAATCTGAAGAAACTACAAACCTTGCAAAATAATGGAGCCAGAGCCATATTACATATACCCCCAAGATCTTCTGCATCAGAAGCTAGAAAGGAGCTAAGTTGGATGAGCTTACAGCAAAGAGCTAACTACTTCACCTTACTACTAATGTACAAAATCCATAACAAAAAATGCCCCAGATATGTTTTAGAAATATTCGACTCATCCCTCAATCAAAACCATAAGTAAGTCACAAGAAACCCGAATATTAACTTTAATACTCAGAATTACCTTAATTCATTTAGTAATAAAAGCATAAGAGTAAATGGTATAAGGTTATGGAACTCACTAGAAGCAGTGCTAAAAAGTCAGAACTCTTTTAATATTTTTAAAAAAAGACCTAAAAAATTATATAATTGAAAATTGGTGACAAAATTGTACTATTTTATTTATCCTTTCTTTGGTTTTGGATTTTAGATTTAATTTAAATTAATAACATGGACTCCTATGTAAACCAGCATTTAACTGATAGGAATATCCTGAAATAAAGCTTTTATTATTATTACACCATAGGCGACCAGACTAGCTACACTTCTACAATATACAGCCCTTACCAAAAAAATTAGTTGGCTTTTAGTTTGTATTTAGTTGGTATACACATTTTAGTTGGTATTAAGTTGGTTTTAAGTTGTCAGCATTTTTCAATTAACTAGTTAAAGGGGTAATAAGTGGATATTAAGTTGGAAGTATGGTTTTAGTTGCTAATAAGTTGTTTTTATTTATGGTTTTAGTTAGTATTTAGTTGGTATTTAGTTTGTCCCAAACACAAACTTAAAACCAAGTTCTTAGACCACTTAATTTTTGGTAAGGGAGGCCATAGCTTGAGCCATCTACTAAAGGCTAATTTCACAACTTTATATTTGGTCAAATGCCTGCATAGAAATCAGAAGATGACTAGAATGATTTTTACAATGGCGGAATAACCGTTAATTAGAACCGTAACTTTGACTTTACTAAAACTTGGCGGAATGTGCCGGTAACGGCGAAAGGGAACACCCTCCATATTTTTGTTCCGTTACGTGGAATTAGTATTGTATTTGATGGACGCCGTCGTGATATCCCAACCTGGGAGGTAATAAAACTATTATTTTGTTATCTCTATTTTTGTTGTCTTCTTTATATACTTATATACTCGGTTCCCATTTCAATGAGATACGGTCTTGGGCCTCAGGACTGTTAATTACGAATGTGTTTTGACACACAGGGTATCGGTTTTCCCAAAAGCCATTACACTATTACCTTTAAACTTTTTAGTATGAGTACTGCAAATAAAAAACTAGGTACTCGGATTCGTCCGGGTAGAAAAAGCGTTCTTATAAAAGAGAAACCTAATGTAAAAGCAACTAAGCCTTTGACCAGTTTCTTTCATTCTTTACCTAAATCCGAGGGTATATCATATATAGTGCTAACGTTGGACTCGCGACGCATTAACTATAACTTTGTTGAAGACTGTAGTATGTCACACTCTAAATCACTTGATGACGATTCAAATAGAAATGAAATCCCAGAAAACGGTGGTATAGAAAAATACCACACCGATTTTTAAACAGTACTGAATTTATCTGATGCATTTTCAAGTGAAATGTTAATTTCTGGAATTGATAATGCGTACAATTTATTCGGTAAAAGGGAACTACATAGTCACATACCTCCCACACTAGCAGCACCTAAAGATTTGGGTGTTGAATTGCCAGCTCAACCGAAAACTGCGATTATAATTGTAAAATCGTACCCTACCATGGCCCTACCAAAGATTTCGGGCTGGCGACATCGCTGATTTTTAACTAAACTTCTGGTAGAATCAAAAAGTAAATTATGAGAAAAAACAAACCTCTGGATTCGTGAAGAGCTTCTTAATTATTCGTAACAACAACTCCCATGTAGTTGGTTCCAAATCCAATTTCTCACTCTCCGATAATAAGCTATGCACACAACACACAACTTCAAAAGCCACATATGAATTTTGTGACTCTAAAGCCTAAATCAATTAAAATGAAAATCAATATTTTATGTTTGAAATTAAATTAATGAAACATTAAGAAACTGGGATTTACATAATTCATAAAAGAGAATATTGATAAAACCAAATAAATTTATGAAAAATTGCAATAAAAAAATTAGCAGGGCAGCCATGATTATAAACATTAATCTTAAATTTGAAAACCCTTTGGAACTGACCACTTTTAGGGAATACCAATAGACAGAGGTTAAGTACCCTTACCAAAAAATAAGTTGGATTTCAGTTTGTATACACATTATTAGTTGATATTAACTTGGTATTAAGTAGGCTCAAGTTGTCAGAATATTTCAAGTTACTAGTTGAAGGGGTAATAAGTTGTTATTCAGTTGGTATGAAAACACTTCTTTTGCTAAGTTTGTAATTAGTTGGTTTTTAGTAGTCAGGAAGTTACATATTATTTTAAAGTTGGTTTTAAGTAGTCAGGAAATTACATATTATTTTTAAGTTGCTTTTAAGTAGTTAATGAAAATGTTTATTCTGGTTTAGTTGGAAATAAGTTCATTAATAAAGACAATTTAAGGTATTTTTAGTAGGCATTTGTCCCAAATTCAAACTGAAAACCAAGTTGTCGTAAGTGGTTTATAGCCAACTTATTTTTTGGTAAGGGGGTATACTGCCAAGAATTTATTTATTCATGCTTAGGGAGAATGACAATGTTTAAACGATCTGGGGCATCATGATCAAATTTCACCTCGCATGAGAGGGGAGAGGAATAAGTAACCAGTGTGTGCTTCAATATATATATAGAAATATATTTAAAAGAGTTTAATCCTTAAAATTATGGCCAGCGTAATTGTTTTCTATTGCTCAGCAAAAGTAAAGGTTATAAAGAAAATGAATTACTTATCACTATGGGGCTCATTTTGTAAAAACAAACTCTACTCACTAACTGTTTTACATATTTAGTTTTAAAATTCATAATGGTAACTAGTCCACTTACATTATGGATCTATTCCAAAAACAAAATGAAGTGCATAGTTATAATACACATGGTAGTCAGAATAACTTTAGGCAAACGTTTGAAGCTCCAAAAAGAAACTTATGTAATAAAAGTTTACAGGACAGAGGCACTGCATTGTGGCAAGCAATACCAAATCAAATTAAAAACTGTTAAACTATGGATGCTTTTAATTAAAGTTTACTTGAATACTGGTCATTAAAAGGAGATTTATAAAATTTCAAAATTGTTAAATTTCTATTTTCTTTGTGTAATGCTTTAATTTAAATATTATGAGACCCTTTTGTAGATCACTTCATAACTGAAAAGGATATCTTAATAAACAGCTTTTATTAATATTAGTATTAATCTTGTTGGCAGACATCACTGTTAGGGCATCAATTAGGTAGCAGTCTTATTCGATTTTTTTGCGGGAAGGAGCTTACTCATCAAGCATGATTTCGAATGGGACCAGCACTAAAAATTAACTTAACATACTGCCAAAATCTATATTTATTACAAAAAAACAATATAATAGAGGGCAGAAGATTATCAATATGGGTGTATTTACTGTCATTTTGCCCAAGATGAACATATGTAGACTTACTACATCACTTAAAATATAGTTTTACAAGCAGACTCTGATACACAAAACTAAATGGGTATAAGAAAAAGCATAGCATTCAATGAAAAAAAAGATAAATATAAAAATAAAAAAGTTATATCAACTATTATACTTCAAATATTTTAACAATGACATTTAAATTTTACTCTCAAATCAACAGGACCGCAATGAAATAATTCAAGTACGTGACGGGGTAAAGAAAAAACGTCATCAGAATGGGCTTCAATTGTGCAGGAAGACTAAGTTTTAGGGAATTCAAGAAAGATCGGGATAGGGAGTAACTTTAAAAATTGTCTAAACATAGTCATTCTCCCTATGAATACATTCTCAATATTACAACAAAAACAATTAATTGAAAGAATATAATTTGGTGAGATAGTAAAAAACCATTACAATTAGTAGTGCTGGTAATATGGAAGCCATGGTATCACTCAAAGCTTCAACTTTAGTAGGTCCCCAGAATGTTTTCTTCATGAAAAAAATTGCACCTCTCAAAAAGGCATAATCATCAAGATGAGCTTTGTCCTGTATGAGCCAGCATACAGTAAAAATTCCACTTTGGCCCATTGAGGTTCCTAGGAAATGCCTGATCACCTACACAATTACAACGACTAGATGTTATAATGATAAACTTAAACAAAAACAACAATTGACCTAATTCACATTACAAAATAGATTATGTATTGCACGCCTACAATAAGCAACCAACGCTTGGATTACATCATTGCGGAATTAATGTCTAATTTTAACTTGTTGTCACCAGTCCACAAACTTTAAAAAAAAAACTATTTAATTAAATTCTACTTGAATATAATAAGCTACACCTGTGAATTATGTAAAGCAGAGGGTGAAGTGAGGTTTAAACCAGTTCCATGTTAGTGGGAGGAGGTGGATGTGTCATTTTAAAACAGTGGTTCTCAACCTTTGTCACTTCGTGGAACCACCGTTTAAAATTTAACATGGAACCCTCGCTTGAAAATTTTAGTGCGATGATTGACACTGATTTTAATGATAATAAATAGATTATAGAAAGCTCAAAATCTCGTGGATCCCCCAAGAATTTTAAATGGGCCCCTGGGGTAAGATGGAGCCCCATTTGAGAATCACTGTTTTGAAGAGTTCACAAGGGGAAAAACAATCCTGTGAAGGGAACACTGCTAGAGAGTTGAGACATATACAATAAATTAGTATGGTCTGCAGCACCATTCTCTGGAGGCAAGCATAATTGAAACTAACGTCCAGATTGGCTGAACATCAAAGTATGTCTGATAGAACCCTTTAAAACATTAAGTAACAAGTTATATTGTATTACCAGAACTTAAAACAGCTGTCGCAATTAATTCCTGTTTATATCAATAAATAAAGAGACTTAAAATTTTAATCATTATAATTAAGGGGTAAGAAGTATTATTCTATGAGGTGGATGTCAAAAAGTCAGTTTTTTGCATTAGGGAATTTGTGAAACACTTTAATTTTAAAGTAAATTGACCAGAGTAAATGAAAAATTTCAAAAATGTCTTAATTAAAGTGTGGTTGGTTTAATTAACATTTAAAGGGTGGCAAATTGTAAACAATCAATAAAGGTTTCAACAAAAGCATGCAATAAACAAAAATTTTAAAAATCAACTACCTTCCAACTTTTGTGAGCTACCTTCTCTATATTAACAATTCGGCAAAGAGAAATGACAAAATGTGGTAAAACATCGGAAGGTATAGAACTATAACAAATGAATGCATCAAGCATTTCCAAACAAAGCTGAAATAAAAAAGTTCTGAAAATTAACTAGTAGAATTAAACATTATATTTCTATTTATAATTACAGTTATATCCTCTTCAGATTTAGTTCTACCAGAAAGAACACAGCCATTCCTAAAAGAAAGATATTAAAATGATTTAAAGAGATTTAACTGAAAAATTTTAGTTTGTTCAACCATTAAGAATATAAGAAAAACTGTAACAGAGCTTGGATTAATAATATAAGCTTAAGCTTACTGGATATACAGCACTATTTTGGTCAAAGCATTCTCAGGCAGGATCACCATGTTCAAGAAAATGTGGAATAAGCGCAATTTTTTTTTCATCTTGGGACTCTCGGCGCATGGGCAAAAAATATTGGAGCACAATTTGAAGAGTTGGATCAACAAGCCTCTTTTTCACACCAAAATGCTTCAAACGGAAGATGGCACTAAGCACATACCAGAAGTTTTAAAATCAAGAAAACCTGTGAGTGCTATATATCCATAAAACATAAGCTTATATTATAAATTGAAGATCCCATTCAGAGAAAGAATTCCAAGTCCCTTTGGGCCCACAATTTTTTTTAATAAAATATCATTCGATGAAAATTGAAAGAAAGTAAAAAATTGGGGAGCGCAACTTAAACCCTGGTGTGTCCTATCAACCAAAACTTACGATAGGTCAATTCCAAAAACTATACTCACTGAACTAGACCAGCAATTACGTCAGAATCTAAGTAAGCAGCATTGTACTTAATAAAATTGATAACGATAATCAGAAAAGCGTTTATTTTTCCTGCACTTATTATTGATGGCATCCATTCCAATAAAAATGGACCTGTGAAAAAACCAAAAGCAAAATTTATTTGAAGGACCAACGTCATTAAAAGTTTATTTTTCTTTCTCTTTGTGACCAACAATATAGGTGCCTTTTAACTATAAAATGATGCATAATTCATAAGCGCACACAACTAATTTACACCAAAATAGCTTGCACAAAACCTTCCAAAATATTTGTTACATTTATTTTCCCTGAGTGCCCTAGGCATAATTAGCACCAAATATGAATAGCCGATGGTTCTAGAATTTCAATATTAAGCAAAAGACGGATAGAAGAAAAATAAGATCTAGCTCGATCGCGCTTGAAGGGGTGAAGTATTTGATTTTTTCGGAAGTGAGGGTAGGTGGTAAGGTTTATTTATTAAAAATTAAATAACTATTTTTAATCTAATATTTTTTTAAGTCTTCTTTCTTTCTTTAAGCTTCCATCGAATTTCATTCTTTTAGGTTACAGACACTGATTGTGCTGTCACTTGCTGTCACTAGCATATAATATCCCACGTTATTCTCTCATCACAAAATTATCTAAGGTCAATACTTTGCTAAATCGCCATTTCCACCACCATTGCCAAATCTATTTTACCTCCCTCACTCTCGCAAACAACTGTCCCTCTTAAGATTTCTTATCAAAACTCAAATGATCTTATAAGATTTTTAAATGAAAACTTGTCCCTCAATGGAAGATTTCAAATACACTTTGTAATAATCGAACTTCGAAAATTTCATCAGAGCCTAATTCCACAAGTTATACATTATTTAGGTTTCAAAAGGGAAAAACTATATTAATTAACTTCATTACTTACCAGTTTCTTCTTCAAAATATAAAACATTTTTTCCATTATCAGATAAGGCCTTAAAAAGATCAAGCCTAAAAATAAACAAGAATAAAAAATAAACCACTAAAGGAATCGTTGAAAAACATCTCACCTGACAGTCAAATCTTCTAAGACTGAATGGGTCTTAATCAAATGAAAAAAGGATGCCCGCACAGCCCCAAGTTTGTCAAACTGAAAAACAAAAAACATGCCAGAATTTTCTTATCCACTTAGGTTTAACATTCAAGCTGTTGTAAATGTTTATAAAAAAGGCATACGTCAAAATACTTGTCATTTTTTAAAGGTAAATTTTTTTTATCTTAGCTTTGTCTCAATCATAGTACCGAAAGCCTGGGCTCAAATAATAATAATATTTGGTGGAATTCACTATTAAATTCACAAATTTAACCTATTTTTAATGGAGACCTTATAATGAAGAAAACAATACTCCAGCCAGGCTTCATCATTAAATTATATGAATGCAATTAAAACAAAGTCATACCTGTCCTTGAATCAAGCAACGGTAAAACTTGAGAACTGTGTGCCTTGCATCCATAGACTGAATTGGATCAACCAAGTCAATTGTGTTATGTACCATTGCTTCTAACGCAGTCTGATTAAATCACAAAAATAAACCATATTATAAAAACTTAAATATTTAAAACAATTTTAAATAGTGCTTGTAAGCAACCCACAAGATAATCAGAAAATCACCCAAAATCTGTGTTACTATTGAACGTGTAAGTGGGATAAAACAGACATAGAACAGAGGAATACTCTATAAATTAGTCTGGTCTTCAGCCCCATTCTCTGTTGACGGTAAACTGTCAGGCTTCGAGCCCTTTAAGGTATGCCAAGAAAGAACCAAACCAGATAAAATTCAAGAATATTAGAATCTCTAGGGAAAAACCTAAAAAGGTCTACCAGGGGTTCAAAAACTGTAATTTGGAAGGGCAACAGATTTTATACAGAAACTGATAGATGACGTCCCATTTCTCATAACTGAACCCAAACATTTAATTTTGTGAGGTCAGAAATTTTTATCCATCAAACCACTTTTTCATGCCCTCTTGTGGTTGACGTACCATTTGCATTGCACTTTAAATTTCCACTGCTTTCCCAAAATTTATCAATAGATTGTACCTAAACAGTGGTGTAGTGGTAAAAACTTAGGTGCTGACAACATGTACACCATCAAAGTCTGAAATAAAGGTATTCACAGTACATAGTTGTCCAAGCAGGTGGTACTGTCTTTATTGCACCACTGCTTAATACTTTACTTTGAGAAAATAAAAATCATATTTCCAAGAGTAAATTAGGTATATATTTCTTTCAGAGTAACATTTCCACAAATAATATAAGGTAATTAGAAAATACTAACATCTTGAAGGTGTTTTGTCAAAACTGTATCACAGAGTTCTTTCATAGCTTGAATCCTCACTGCCAACGTATTTTCAGGTCCAAGTTCCTAAGTGGATATCAAGTTAAATCATGTAAGCTTTATACCAATAATGTATTCAGATACCCAAAACTATTTAAAAATCTTATAACTAAAATTTTTTATTTCTTGCATTATTGACTCAAAAAGTGAAAAAATTGCAGAGTACTCTGGCTCGAAATATGGGAAGAAAGTTAACCTTACCAAAAAATAAGTTGGTTTTTAGTTGGTATTTAGTTGGTTTTCACATTTAAGTTGGTTTTAAGTTGGTTTTTAGTTGGTATTTAGTAGGTTTTCACATTTAAGTTGGTTTTAAGTTGATTTTTAGTGGTCAGATAATTACTTATAATTTTTAAGTAGGTTATAAGTTGGCTTTAAGTGGTCTTTATTAAGAGGTCTTTTTAAGTAAGTTTTAAGTTGGTTTTAAGTGGTCTTTATTAAGAAAGCTTTTAGTTGGTGTAAAGTGGTTTTTAAGTAGGTTTTTAGTTGGTATTTAGTTGGCATTTGTTCCAAATACCAACTTAAAACCAACTTAAAAAGTTACAAGACCACTTATTTTTTGGTAAGGGAATCTAATGCTATTCTTCAATATTCTTAGATACCTGAATACATTTGTAACTAAAGATAATTTAAACAGTAAATTTAGAAAATGAAGCATTGTAAATAATCGTATTAAAAAGGCTGGAACATGTGGATATTATAAATATATATGTAAAACCAAAATGTAGGTAATTAAAACATGGATAGAAACCCTAAGGGTTCTCGAGATAGCTGAGTGATGGCCTTCAAGAAGTCCAATCAACTACCCATAAAAAGAAGCTATTTAAATAAGAAATATTGCAAATACTAGTACTGTAAATTTGATGATACAGCGGCTACTTTTCTTTAAAAAGTATTACCACAGGGTCCACTATTTTTAAATGGTGTTTGACTGTTAGACCATTTACAAAAGGTTAATGGTGTCGTAAAGAAAGCTAGGCAGCGCTCCCATATATTTTTAATAAATAGGTTAGAATATGGAACATAGATTGTTAGCATCAATAAACTATAAATGCATACACTTGAAAAGTCTAAGAGAAGATAATGGTGGGCCTGTCCGTTCGCATAGAAATAGGGCTGATTTACAGGCAAGGTTTCGCTTGCAAGCAAGACTCAGCATGAAGTCAACATTGAATAGAAGTACACTTACCTCATTTGCTCTTTTTAAGCATCTAATTAAATGTTTTTTTTTGTTTTTTTTTTTTCAAAACTAGACAAGTTTCCCAAAGAACATAAAAAAATTCGCAAAATGTAATCAAGGTTACTTAAATTCATTTTCTGGTAAGAGATTTGTATGATTTATGTTAACATACAGTTCAGACCTTTATACGATATCATATAAATATATAATATATGTAAATATAAATATATGTGTATAATATATATAAATATGATATATTTAAATATAATTATATATAAATATCATAAATATATATAAATATCACATACATATATAATATATATAAATATCACATACATATATAATAAATATAAATATCACACATATATAATATATATAAATATCACATACACATATATAAATATCAAACACATATATATAAATATCACATACATATATATAAATATCACATACATATATAATATATAATATATATCAATATATAATACATAACATATACAAATATTTATATATTTATATGATATTTATACATATATTTATACATATATTTATATGATATTTATACAAATATTTAAATGATATTTATACAAATATTTAAATGATATTTATACAAATATTTAAACGATATTTACACAAATATTTAAACGATAATTACACAAATATTTAAACGATATTTACACAAATATTTATATTATATTTAAACATATATATTTATATTATATTTAAACATATATATTTATATTATATTTAAACATATATATTTATATTATATTTAAACATATATATTTATATTATATTTAAACATATATATTTACATTATATTTAAACATATATATTTATATTATATTTAAACATATATTTATATTATATTTAAACATATATATTTATATTATATTTAAACATATATATTTATATTATATTTAAACATATATATTTATATTATATTTAAACATATATATTTATATTATATTTAAACATATATATTTATATTATATTTAAACATATATATTTATATTATATTTAAACATATATATTTATATTATATTTAAACATATATATTTATATTATATTTAAACATATATATTTATATTATATTTAAACATATATATTTATATTATATTTAAACATATATATTTATAAGATAGTTATACATATTTATATGATTTTTATACATATATATTTATATAATACCAGATATTTATACTGTAGTGCCATTGACATCTCAAATCAAAATAAGAACAATCGTAAGTTTTGTAAGTTGTTGCTGATATTATCTGTTATTGATTGGATAAAAAATTGCACACCAACCTTTAATATTTCTGCGCTTAATGGATACTCCACAGCTTTCGGTTTCCATTGGAGCTGTTGTTGAGGATTTCCAGATTTGCTTATACCCAACCCAAAGAAATTTTTAAGCTTTTCTGGCAAGGTCTTCTCCTTTTTTTCCTCCCATCCTGACATTTTAGGTTAATTTTACAGCAATCACGTCTTGACTCTCCTATAAGAAAAATAATTTTAGTATTTTATTCTATTGAACATTATTGAATATTTAAGTATACTTAATACCCCTAGTTACCAATGGTGGTGCCAGGTTTAATAGAGAGACATGTTCAGATAGTATTTAACGCAAGGCAATTATGCTCTATTGACTAGAATAACAGTGGCGTTAAGGCATAGAGGTTAGCCATAGGCTGGTCAGTCTACATTATCTGTTATATTACAAATTATTGGTAGTTATTAAAACTTGGTCTTGAGTTATTGTGCACTGAGATTTGGCTGCCCTATGAGGGTAAAGTTATGCCTTAACACCAACAGTACACTATAGTTTTAAGGCCAGACTCAAGTGAACAATCATATAACTATTACTAGATCCTTTTATAAAATTAAATTTAAAACTGAGAAAAATTTTAAATTGGCCGAATCATGGCAGCAACATTTCGGGCAGATGATAAGTAGAAGGATTAAGAATGAACTTCATTAAAGTTGCATTACCACAGTATTTTCTTAAAGGGTTAAACCAGCCTTGTAAAGGGAGAAACACGAGCCCCCTCCCAAGCCTGTCCCAGAAGAGAGAAGTGCCATTCTCTGTTTTAGATTGGATGAGCGGTGACACATGATTCTCCACTATTGTGGCTGGTGAAACCCCTAAGAATTATTTTATATTCAAAAGAAATAACAAAGGTGACTCAACAGGGAGAACAAGCAGTGAGACTATACTGAAAAAATGATCAAATATTGATTTGATTTTCAATTTTAGCTAGGAGCAACAAATACCTCACACAGAGAAAGTAACTAGTGTTTTAACATAATGTCAAAGCATGTGCAGAATTGGAGAGGCAAGAAACAGATTCTTCTCTATCTAGCCAATAAAAAATGTATCAGAATACCCACATTTATTTTTTGCTGGTTGACTTTCCTCATTGAGTTGTTTGTTGCTCAGCAACACTCTAAGCCCAAGGATACATGAACAACCACAATATTAAATTCTAAAATTACCAATGACACAATCCACAAAGACAACGGAAGTTTAGTTCCCTTACAATTGTTAGTTCACTATTACTAAAATTGTTTGATGATGCACTGTATAAGCTATTTAGACATCACCAATGTTACTCCACTATATGGAAAAACAACTCATTTCTGAAAACCATTAATAACGTATGAAAGCAATATAAATGCTACAAGTGTGTTGTCACTGCCATGTGGAAAAATTTCAATTCCTGAGATTATTATCTCTTTTTGGCTCAGAATTTATTATTTATTCCTTTGCTGTTTATAAATATTTTGTGTCTTCAATTTTGTTTGGCAACTTGTGAATTAATGTGATTACCTTTTTACTAAGCTATTCCAAATGCTTAGGGGAGATTACGCGATTCCTACAAATAAATTATATAACATTTTCTGACCATAAGTGATCAAGCGGAAATTCTAACCACAAATAGCAACAAGAATCACGAGTGTAGTGAAATAAAATCTTTAAATGAACCTAGGCCTACGACTGTCAAAAGAATTTTACTTGTCTAGGCCTAGCCACAATAAGTTTTCCCAAATTTACCTGAGGTAAAATAAACACTTTCGTAAAATAATTTGCTACTAACTTTATTTAACATACAATAAATGCTCATCTCGTCAATACTTTCAAAAACATTTTTAAACTAAGTATTATTTATGAAGAATAACCAGACCGTCCAGGACCAGACAGACAGATACCTATCGGCAGATTTTGGAACTACGCGAAGGAAAAAAATGTGATCCAGCGTTGCCAGGTCCCAAAACGGAAATTATCGCAGCAGAAAGTTATCGAAATTTCTATTAAATTAAAGTACACAAGTACAGCCAGCTTTGATTACTTTCTATAGCCCAAGGTCCGTCGAGGGTTTAGCCTGGTAGCGCTTGATCATAGTTGGCCATACTCACAAAATGTTCGATAGAATAGTTCGTAAAAGTACAATTTCGGGGGTCATTTTTGAAACCAAAATGGCGGAACTTGACACGCTAATGGCTTGGAGGAATAAAACAAGTATACAGGAGTTGCGGAGAGCTGCGAAATCGCGAAATCGGTTTCGTCAGTGACCGTGAACTCGCGCGAGACGGTGGGGTTCAAACGCGACTAGCGCCAACTGCATACGGAATTTTGCAACTATTCTCATTATAGCATTGTTTTTGCGTCGTCTGGTTTGTTTTGAAACATTTCTAAATTCTTTGCGCCTTTTTGCAAAATGACTCGTATTTGCTTGGAGGAATAAAACAAACCAGACAACGAGAAAACAATGATATAAAATGAGAATAGTAGCAAAATTCCGTATACAGTTGGTGCTAGTCGCGTTTGAACCCCTCCGTCTCGCGCGAGTTCACGGTCACTGACGAAACCGATTTCGCAGCTCTCTGCAACTCCTGTATACTTGTTTTATATCCTCCAAGCTAATGGAATTCGAAGTCGCTTGCATTGAGTTGGGAATATATAACTAGAGATACAATTACCGCTTCAAAAATCGGGGTTTCGTGGGACAAATTATTCACTGACTGTAAACTTTATCATTCGGCGGTGGCGCCTTCTATCTTTTAGATATTTAAATTACTGGGAAGAAACTCAAAATAACGTTTAATATTCTGATTATAATAAAAAGTAAATATTATATTATATTCTGACATAACTCCAAACATAACTATTGGCCTTTGAACAATATCAATTTAGTATTTTCCTAATGCAATCCCTTTTCACTTTCTCATTAATATTCTTCTCTATTTTACTGAGTCTTAAGTCGGTGTAAAAGTTAAAGGAGCTCCAAAGTTCGGTGGCAAAAAAAAAAGAAAATTGAGCATGCTTTTCATTCCCTCGAACCCCTCACTCGGCCTTGGCAGAGTCAACCGTAAATTTTGCACTTTACTGACTTTACACACATTTTGCCACCGAACTTTGGAGCCCCTTTAAGGTAAGGTGTTTATTTGAGGCCCCCTTGATTTTTCCAGTTTAATGATTCTTACGCATTTTTCCTTTATTTGAAGAATTTTAACAACACCCTCAGATGCATAAATTAACCCTTCATGATTCCGTAGGATTATTAAGCCTTTCGATGTTAAGCAATAATCATGTTGGCGATATTTATCCCTTCTTCCTGCACCAGCTCAAGCAACATTACCAATAAACAAAGTATATTCTTAAATATAAGCTTAATTTAGAAATTTTCCATTTCATTTATTTCAATTTTTCCCAGGTTTTGTAATTTGGTTTATATTTTAATTGTATAAGCCAGGAACGTCTTAACATTAAATAAGTAAAATTTCAAAGTTGGCACTGCATTTTACCTGAGAGTACTTTCATTTTCGCGTTGTCACGATAAGCAGACTGATCAAAAAGAACCCCGCATATCGCGTCTTCCTGTTGTGAACCAGGTGTCGCATCAAGTTGCCTTATAGCCTCAAGCCATTTCTTTAATAAAGTCAGTCTTTAATTGGAAATCTAATTATTAAATCATTGCTTCAGATAAGTCCCTTCTATTCTTTATTTCTTTTAATACACTTACTTATGCATTGAACATTTTTGTTTCTACAACCTTCTAACTAAAACGTTTCGACCCATTATGGTGTTTATTAAACAATTACAATAGCTTATTAAACAATTACAATAGCTTATTAAACAATTACAATAGCTTATTAAACAATTACAATAGCTAATTAAACAATTACAATAGCTTACTAAACAATTACAATAGCTTACTAAACAATTACAATAGCTAATTAAACAATTACAATAGCTAATTAAACAATTACAATACCTTATTAAACAATTACAATAGCTTATTAAACAATTACAATAGCTTAATAAACAATTACAATAGCTTATTAAACAATTACAATAGCTTATTAAACAATCAGCGTTGCCAGATCGAAAATCTGAAATTATCGTATCTAGGCCAAAAAATTATCGATTTTCCTGGAAAATTATCGTACATTTCTTTTTGACGATAAATTTTAATTCATACATAAATGCGTTGAATTTAGATGATTTTTTAAAGCACTACAGGAATTTTAATTCAGGGAAATAAACAGAATGTCTATTATCATTATTAACTGAACTTAATATGTTTAAAAATGTTTTAAAAAATGCGGTAATAGCTAGGAGTAATAAACTCACACTCTGGACTACGCGTACAGAAAATGTATATCATTCATTTTAAGTAGAAAAGTTATATAAATTTATAATAAAATATAAATCGTTCGTAGGTTTTTAAAAAAATCTAAAGATTATCGTACATTATAGTACGTTGAGGCAGAATTATCGAAATAATGGTACGATATCGTACGCCATGAAAATTATAGTACGCCCTAAAATTTTTGATTAAATTATCGCACTGTGCGATAATTATCGTACGTCTGGCAACGCTGTAAACAATTACAATAGCTTATTAAACAATTACAATAGCTTATTAAACAATTAAAATAGCTTATTAAACAATTACAATAGCTTATTAAACAATTACAATAGCTTATAAAACAATTACAATAGCTTAGTAAACAATTACAAGTTTATAACACAATTACAATAGCCTTTTAAAAATAATCTTTTTACATTAATTTACTTTGTCTAACAAATCACTGTAACTACGAGACGCGTTTAGTTTGCTAAGCCATGGCCAACTTCGCGCACTCACTACGCTCGCACCAGGCGGCCTATCCAAAGAATTTCAAATCCATGTATTGGCGCGAAATAAAAGTTTGGTTTTCAGTGTCTTCGACGGCCGTCGGGAGCGCTACTTCCGGACCTTAAAGTCGGCTCCTTTTACGATATAAATAACATGGTTTTCTATGGCGCGAAACTTGACCATAATGAGTACATAGTACTGGAAATTATTTAAATATCAGAAAATTGTATTTATTTTTTACTTAGGTTATAACTTAAAAGTTCAATTTCCATAAATAACCCCTCAAATACTTCATTACTTAGGTAATTTTTAAATAGTTTGTATGAATAGTTAAGCCTTGTTGGATTTTAGATTTGTTGTCTTTTAAACAATTTTCGCGGCGGGAAATTCGAACACTTGATAATTACTTAATGCTGAATGATATTAGATTTATGTAAAAAGATATTTATTTCATTTTTCAATTATTATTTAAAGTTGTTACATATCAATAATTTTTGAATAAATTACCCAAAAATGTCTTCGAGTTGCGTTCCCTATGACCCATCTGTAAAAGGCAAAACACGAGTTTCCTTCTGATGGGGCGTTGAGAGGCATGTGGCTTGAAAATATCTCTCGGGATAATTTTCAAATAAATGACAGATCAGAATTGAGCGTTGTATGTAGTCTTAAACTATGAACGCTGGAAAAAACGGCAATACCTACAGTATTCCCACAGTTGTAGCCAACCTGGTCAGTGGCAGTCATATTGCTAGTAGGCCAAAGAGGCAAACCCTTATCTTATTAGGCCTAACTCCCAAGGGCGCGGGTGGTGGCACCAGTGTGGGAGTTGGTATAAAAGGAGGTAGCAGAGAGAGAGATAGGGCTTTTAAGAGCTGTAGAGTCAGTGGTTAGTAGCAGTCAGAAACTAGTATGGGAGTGGTTAACTCCCAGCTAGCTTGCTAGTCAGTTGTAGTTTTCCCCCAGTGGCTGCCAGGTTGCATTCTCTTCCCTTGGTGGGAATATCTAAGAAATATTAGTATCTTATTATAATAGGATAGTTATTGTATAGTTCGCTCTAAGGCCTCCGAAGGCACGTTACCCAACCTTCTAGATTAGAGTGGCTATACAGTATCCAACTTATATGATACCAAATGTGTTGAGTACAGAGCCTGACACGCAACGAACCACTTTAAAATTGGCAAGTTTGGCTTACGTAGCTGGTTTTGTGGTACAGAAAATGGAGCAAGCTGAATTTTGTAGCTTGTGTCTCGAGTGCATTTCCGGACCCTTCTCAAATTCAACACTTTTAGACTTTATTAAAACATCCGACAGAAGAGGTATAAGTTACCCAAATAAGGATTTTGTAATGTTTCATTGAGGCAGCACTTCCTTATTTTCGAGAATCAGCAAGAATTAGCGAAAATATTGAATCTCCCGTGTTGCCGAAACTTGCCAGGTGTCCAATTTTGCATTGCAATTTTAATGTCCCTCATGCCTTGATATCTGCCAAATTTATCTGTGACAAAATAATACCACCGGTAGTTGATAACATAACTAGGACAATTTGATTTGAGAAAGTAAAGGAACTAGTTTACAAACCTCAATCGAGAAAACTTCATTATGGATTTTCATATTTTGATCACCATTCACCAGTGATACTTCATTGTTTTCTAGAATTATTTCATATCTACCATTCATAATTACCAGTTTTCATTCATATCTACCAGTATTCATATAATAATATTTACCAGCGTTCATTCATATCTACCAGTATTCATACTTTTTTTACCAATGTTCATTCATGTTTTCGTTCATTATCACTATTATTCCAACTATATATGTCTCTAAAATTTAATGAAAAAATGCAATTATTAACTTTTACGTCAAACAAATTATTTCATAAAAATATTAAAAGTATTTTTTATGCTCATTACGCTAAAATTTTAGTTGCATCACTTTAAATATCAGTTTAATTGATTATCTACTTGCCATCAAATAGTTTAAAATCCAAACCAAAACGTTTGATGAAACATTCCACATGTCGGTTTGTTTACATTCCATTCTAAACACGTGATTTTCACTGACGCCTGAGCGGTGGCACTTTTGGAAATAGTCGATCTCGGCGGGAAAAATGAATTAGAAAATTTTGAAAAGGGTTGTAAATCATGGAAAAAGGTTTATTCTACCTCTGACATCGACGAATATATCGAATAGTTTTCAATAAATTCCTTAAAGTAACGAAAAACCATAATCGTTCCATTCGATTCTATGCTAATAGTTAGGTCCGGAGGTGGCTCCAGCGCCTCCGTAGCGGCAAAGAACGAATTTCGCTATTTTTGATCTTTTGGGTAGGCCGCCTGGTGCGAGCGTAGTGAGCGCGCGAAGTTGGCCATGGCTAAGCCTAGTTATTTTCCGTTTAGAATTTTGCGTCAATTTCGCGCGAAACAACATCGCCTTAAAGTAAAATCCACGTAACTAAATACACAAATCAGAACATATTTGATTTTGCTTTCAGGCTTTAATGATTCCAACAGCTAGAGATAGATGGCAACATCGCGAGTGATAACGTTTCAGGGGCGTGATTCTACTCTTATCGTTAGCTACTTAACGAAAATAATTTTTCGTTAGCTAATATAATTTCAATGGAGCCAACGAAAATTTTCTTTCGTTAACTCCTATCGATAAGAGTAGAATCACGCCCCTGATTTGAAGCTAAATTTTTGTCCCGCGACTACCAGATTTCAATTGTACCTCTATTTATTCCCAACTCAATGGTCGCTTGATGACTTAGGCCTAAGTTAGGGGCCTTGGGTATTAGCCAAGCTGATTATTTCTCCTTGTTGAAGGCTTTTGGGTTCTTGAAAACTCAGTTTTACTAAGTCACATCATGGGAACTTTAAACGGCAAACAAAAAATAAAACCAAATACCGAAAAGAGAAAAGAACACAAGCATGGCAGTACGCTCAAGAAAAACGAGGATGAAGAAATCTACGCTAAGGATACGATTCTACACAGCCAGGATGAGGTAAATGATGCGAAAAACCTAAGCCTGATTTCGCTTCTTTCTATTTACGAAAACTTTCCTGCCTTATTAAAACTAGACGCTTCGATAATAACAAATAATTCTCTTTGGCCCAGGGGGGAATCGTACCTACGTTCTTCGCATTGGGTCCATTTGCTCAGTGGGTTAGAGTGTCGTGCTGATAATGTGTACGATGCTCTAACCAACTGGTAAATTGGGCCAAGGTTTACTCACATTAGGCAAACACTTTCCGCCTTATTAAAACTAGTCACTTTTTAAATTAAAATCTACTTAGGGGGGATATAACTAAGCTATGGGGCTCATTTAAGTAAATATTTCCCGCCATTATAAAAATTGTTTGTTAAAAATAGTTCTCCGTCGTCTTAGCCTATTAGCGTTTTCCATTGGGAACCTCGGAGTGTGATCCGGATTTGTTGAATGACGTCACTGCTCTCTGTAGGAGGCGCTCGGAGGATGGGCCCTGGTAACTCCCAATGAAATACGAAACGTTTTCGGAGCACTCTTTTGTTTCCCTCCGACTCTTGAGATGTGGCAGCTGGGAGCACTCCGGGAGCACTCCGGGAGGGAGTAACTTGGTCAATGGAAGACGATCCTCCCTCTCGGAGTTGCCCCTTTTTTCCCAATGGAATACGATTTTGATTTTGGAGCACTCCGGGAGTGCTCGGAGGTTCCCAATGGAAAACGCTATGAGAGAGATCGAATCCACGACCTTCGCGTTATTAGCAGAGATCCTGGCAGTTATAGAGATGCGAAAACCTGACAAAAAATGCAAGCATCAGCGCCGCCCTTCGGCCGGAAGGAAGCGCCCGTTTCAAGCCGAGAGACGCAAAAATTGTAAACAACGGTAACGATCCTAGGATCTCTGCGATTACTCCCCACGTACAGACGTCGCTGCGATCGGCAAAAATTTGAAAAAAAACTGGTTTGCTTAGGGTATAGGGAGTTTCGCATCTCTATAACTGCCAGGATCTCTGTTATTAGCACAACCATGGCTAACTTTGACACTCGCGCAATAGCGGCCAGCCCATTCGTTGAAAATTCTATGTTACCCGACGAACAAAAATATCTCTCGGCGTTGAGCGCCCCTAGCGTAAAATTACTTTTAGAATAGTTTTTGCATGAAGCCAAAATAAAAATGAGCGTGGCGCTGAACGCCGATAGTTTATAGTATGGTTTATAGCGGGAAAATCCTAGTGCATGGAATTTCGGCGAATGGGTTGGCTGCTATTACGCGAGTGTCAAAGTTAGCCGTTGCACAGCGCTTTCTGGACAAATTAACACAGGGACACCCCATTTCCATGTTATTCCTATAGGGAGCTCTGTAAAGCCTTGTTAAATTATAGACAGTATATATCCCTAAGGGACGAGAATACGCTCTGATTTTTAGACCCCATCACAGTCGCTTTGCGGCCAACTGCAAGAGTGCGTATCGAGGCTAGGGCCCCAACTGAATAAAGACGGCCGTACTTTAAAAACGAGAGATTTCAAGATCATATGAAGCGCTTAGAAGCTAACGTTTGTTCCCCCTCTTTTCAATAACAGTGTCAGTAAGAGAAACAACGACGTTAATGCTGTGGAAGCTAGGCGTTTTCTCGTCCCCTTAGGGATATACACTGTCTATGGTTAAATGCTCTTCATCTTTTCATCTCCCCCCCCCCACAGAATTTTAATCGGGTCAAAACGTCATCAAAACGAACGTCCACCGCCATCTAGTAGTTTTGATATCACTTCTGAATTTTGAAGAAAAAAAAATAGTAGATTGTTCTATCTCAGTTTTTACAACGGTCTTTTGCCGCGACAATACGTTTAATGGTAGTTTTTTTAGCATTATATTAATTTTTTATTGGGATAAAATGAAACAAGCTGCCAAAATATTCCTCTCCTCGGAAGAATTAGCCCTAGGGTGTATTAACTACTGCACGGTACTCAATGATATTCCGCCAGCAAAAGCGGCCACCAAATAATTATCCCAGCACTATCCCAACCAGCAGATTATTTTTTTAATTTAACCTCTCCGAGGGAACAAAGTCGTGACGGTTTTAACTCAGTTTGATTCGATATTTCATTATTGTAATGTTTATGTGTAGGGTGTGAATGTTATGACGGTTGTAGGTGTTGAGTTTGTTGTGTTTATGTTATGACGGTTGTGGGTATTGAATCTGGTGAGTTTGTTTTAGTTGAGTCTGTTGTGTTTGTATTTATTGCGTTGTGTTTGTTGGTTTGTACGCGCGTATTCTCTTCAACTACTTCTTCTTAATGACTTTGGGATGGACCGAGTGATGAGCTTTATGCAACCTCTCAACGTCCAATGGCAGGGTTTCCACCAATAGTACACGGTATTCGTCTTAGTAACGATTTGCGATTTATTAGCGCCGGCCGAAAATCGAACCCGGGTCTGCCACGTGCAAGAGATTTACTCTAACCCCTCAGCCACCAACGCTTGATAAAATACGGTGTTTTTCTAAAAAACAGCTTTGGCGAATGTCCTTTACAAAGTTATAACGTTACATCATTTTAAATATTTATAAATTATATTAATCTTATATTTAATTAAATTTTTATAAATTATATTAATCTTATATTTAATTAAATTTTTATAAATTATATTAATCTTATATTTAATTAAATATTTATAAATTATATTAATCTTATATTTAATTAAATATTTATAAATTATATTAATCTTATATTTAATTAAATATTTATAAATTATATTAATCTTATATTTAATTAAATATTTATAAATTATATTAATCTTATATTTAATTAAATATTTATAAATTATATTAATCTTATATTTAATTAAATATTTTTAAATTATATTAATCTTATAGATAGATAGATAATTTGGATTTATTACCTGCTAAAAAACATACATAGTACTTTCCATATTCTAACACGCTTTAAATTAAGTCAAGTCATTGTTCATATATAAAAATATATAACAATGTATATAAAAAAAGAAATTAAATAAATTACAGGTTACATTCAAAATAAATTACAGATTACATTCAAAATAAATTACCGGTTACATTCAAAAATTCCATATAGAAAATAACAAAAATAAAATAAATAAATAACAAATGTGGTATCATATTTTCGATTAAAATTAGAATTAAAATTAAAATACATCAAAATCCTTGTTAGGTATTAATACATTTAAAGAAATTGCAATTTTTGAGTTGTTAGTTTCAAAGAAGTCTACATTTTCAACTAGCCTGTTACATTTATCTTGTATTCTAATTAGAGGGTTTATATATTTATTTGGGATGTAGAAACATGAAATACTTCTGGTATTTTTCTTTGGAATTCTGATATTAACATTGTTAAGTAAGTTTATACAATCAATTTTGTTAGTGAGAAGTTTGTTTAAAAATAAAGCGTCTGCTCTAAAAAATCGATTATATATTGTTTGCAAATTTAAACTATTTAAAATCTCAATGTAATTGTCAGGTTTGTTTTTTAAAAAATAGTAATGATATAAATGAACGAATTTTCTTTGAATTCTCTCAACCATTTTAAGTAAGTAATTACTACATCCTTCCCATACTTGCAGACAATACTCAATTTTGCTTCTTACTAGGCTTATATATAGATTTACGAATACAACTTTAGATTTTAAATTTCTAGCAATTCTGCAAGTTGCGTATAATACACGTGAACAGTCGCCCTTCAGCTTGTTGATGTGTTTAGCATACAACATTTTATGGTCAAACAATATTCCGAGGTCACTAATTTAGTTACATCGCGTAATACTTTTATCAGCGATTTTGTAATTGAACTCTATGTAGTTGTTTTTTTAGTGTATGATATGACGTTTGTTTTTATAGGATTAAATGGAAGACCATTATTGGTACTCCACACATCAAGGTCACATATTTAATTAAATATTTATAAATTATATTAATCTAATATTTAATTAAATATTTATAAATTATATTAATCTAATATTTAATTAAATATTTATAAATTATATTAATCTTATATTTAATTAAATATTTATAAATTATATTAATCTTATATTTAATTAAATATTTATAAATTATATTAATCTTATATTTAATTAAATATTTATAAATTATATTAATCTTATATTTAATTAAATATTTATAAATTATATTAATCTTATATTTAATTAAATATTTATAAATTATATTAATCTTATATTTAATTAAATATTTATAAATTATATTAATCTTATATTTAATTAAATATTTATAAATTATATTAATCTAATATTTAATTAAATATTTATAAATTATATTAATCTTATATTTAATTAAATATTTATAAATTATATTAATCTTATATTTAATTAAATATTTATAAATTATATTAATCTTATATTTAATTAAATATTTATAAATTATATTAATCTAATATTTAATTAAATATTTATAAATTATATTAATCTTATATTTAATTAAATATTTATAAATTATATTAATCTTATATTTAATTAAATATTTATAAATTATATTAATCTTATATTTAATTAAATATTTATAAATTATATAAATCTAATATTTAATTAAATATTTATAAATTATATTAATCTTATATTTAATTAAATATTTATAAATTATATTAATCTTATATTTAATTAAATATTTATAAATTATATTAATCTTATATTTAATTAAATATTTATAAATTATATTAATCTAATATTTAATTAAATATTTATAAATTATATTAATCTTATATTTAATTAAATATTTATAAATTATATTAATCTTATATTTAATTAAATATTTATAAATTATATTAATCTTATATTTAATTAAATATTTATAAACTATATTAATCTTATATTTAATTAAATATTTATAAATCATATTAATCTTATATTTAATTAAATATTTATAAATTATATTAATCTTATATTTAATTAAATATTTATAAATTATATTAATCTTATATTTAATTAAATATTTATAAATTATATTAATCTTATATTTAATTAAATATTTATAAATTATATTAATCTAATATTTAATTAAATATTTATAAATTATATTAATCTAATATTTAATTAAATATTTATAAATTATATTAATCTTATATTTAATTAAATATTTATAAATTATATTAATCTTATATTTAATTAAATATTTATAAATTATATTAATCTTATATTTAATTAAATATTTATAAATCATATTAATCTTATATTTAATTAAATATTTATAAATTATATTAATCTTATATTTAATTAAATATTTATAAATTATATTAATCTTATATTTAATTAAATATTTATAAATTATATTAATCTTATATTTAATTAAATATTTATAAATTATATTAATCTTATATTTAATTAAATATTTATAAATTATATTAATCTTATATTTAATGAAATATTTATAAATTATATTAATCTTATATTTAATTAAATATTTATAAATTATATTAATCTTATATTTAATTAAATATTTATAAATTATATTAATCTTATATTTAATTAAATATTTATAAATTATATTAATCTTATATTTAATGAAATATTTATAAATTATATTAATCTTATATTTAATGAAATATTTATAAATTATATTAATCTTATATTTAATGTAATATTTATAAATTATATTAATCTTATATTTAATTAAATATTTATAAATTATATTAATCTTATATTTAATTAAATATTTATAAATTATATTAATCTTATATTTAATTAAATATTTATAAATTATATTAATCTTATATTTAATTAAATATTTATAAATCATATTAATCTTATATTTAATTAAATATTTATAAATTATTTTAATCTTATATTTAATTAAATATTTATAAATTATATTAATCTAATATTTAATTAAATATTTATAAATTATATTAATCTTATATTTAATTAAATATTTATAAATTATATTAATCTTATATTTAATTAAATATTTATAAATTATATTAATCTTATATTTAATTAAATATTTATAAATTATATTAATCTTATATTTAATTAAATATTTATAAATTATATTAATCTTATATTTAATTAAATATTTATAAATTATATTAATCTTATATTTAATTAAATATTTATAAATTATATTAATCTTATATTTAATTAAATATTTATAAATTATATTAATCTTATATTTAATTAAATATTTATAAATTATATTAATCTTATATTTAATTAAATATTTATAAATTATATTAATCTTATATTTAATTAAATATTTATAAATTATATTAATCTTATATTTAATTAAATATTTATAAATTATATTAATCTTATATTTAATTAAATATTTATAAATTATATTAATCTAATATTTAATTAAATATTTATAAATTATATTAATCTTATATTTAATTAAATATTTATAAATTATATTAATCTTATATTTAATTAAATATTTATAAATTATATTAATCTTATATTTAATTAAATATTTATAAATTATATTAATCTTATATTTAATTAAATATTTATAAATCATATTAATCTTATATTTAATTAAATATTTATAAATTATATTAATCTTATATTTAATTAAATATTTATAAATTATATTAATCTTATATTTAATTAAATATTTATAAATTATATTAATCTTATATTTAATTAAATATTTATAAATTATATTAATCTAATATTTAATTAAATATTTATAAATTATATTTATCTTATATTTAATTAAATATTTATAAATTATATTAATCTTATATTTAATTAAATATTTATAAATTATATTAATCTTATATTTAATTAAATATTTATAAATTATATTAATCTTATATTTAATTAAATATTTATAAATTATATTAATCTTATATTTAATTAAATATTTATAAATCATATTAATCTTATATTTAATTAAATATTTATAAATTATATTAATCTTATATTTAATTAAATATTTATAAATTATATTAATCTTATATTTAATTAAATATTTATAAATTATATTAATCTTATATTTAATTAAATATTTATAAATTATATTAATCTTATATTTAATTAAATATTTATAAATTATATTAATCTTATATTTAATTAAATATTTATAAATTATATTAATCTTATATTTAATTAAATATTTATAAATTATATTAATCTTATATTTAATTAAATATTTATAAATTATATTAATCTTATATTTAATTAAATATTTATAAATTATATTAATCTTATATTTAATTAAATATTTATAAATTATATTAATCTTATATTTAATGAAATATTTATAAATTATATTAATCTTATATTTAATGTAATATTTATAAATTATATTAATCTTATATTTAATTAAATATTTATAAATTATATTAATCTTATATTTAATTAAATATTTATAAATTATATTAATCTTATATTTAATTAAATATTTATAAATTATATTAATCTTATATTTAATTAAATATTTATAAATCATATTAATCTTATATTTAATTAAATATTTATAAATTATATTAATCTTATATTTTCAATTAAATATTTATAAATTTTATTAATCTTATATTTAATGAAATATTTATAAATTATATTAATCTTATATTTAATTAAATATTTATAAATTATATTAATCTTATATTTAATTAAATATTTATAAATTATATTAATCTTATATTTAATTAAATATTTATAAATTATATTAATCTTATATTTAATTAAATATTTATAAATTATATTAATCTTATATTTAATTAAATATTTATAAATTATATTAATCTTATATTTAATTAAATATTTATAAATTATATTAATCTTATATTTAATGAAATATTTATAAATTATATTAATCTTATATTTAATGAAATATTTATAAATTATATTAATCTTATATTTAATGTAATATTTATAAATTATATTAATCTTATATTTAATTAAATATTTATAAATTATATTAATCTTATATTTAATTAAATATTTATAAATTATATTAATCTTATATTTAATTAAATATTTATAAATTATATTAATCTTATATTTAATTAAATATTTATAAATTATATTAATCTTATATTTAATTAAATATTTATAAATTATATTAATCTTATATTTAATTAAATATTTATAAATTATATTAATCTTATATTTAATTAAATATTTATAAATTATATTAATCTTATATTTAATTAAATATTTATAAATCATATTAATCTTATATTTAATTAAATATTTATAAATTATATTAATCTTATATTTAATTAAATATTTATAAATTATATTAATCTTATATTTAATTAAATATTTATAAATTATATTAATCTTATATTTAATTAAATATTTATAAATTATATTAATCTTATATTTAATGAAATATTTATAAATTATATTAATCTTATATTTAATTAAATATTTATAAATTATATTAATCTTATATTTAATTAAATATTTATAAATTATATTAATCTTATATTTAATTAAATATTTATAAATTATATTAATCTTATATTTAATTAAATATTTATAAATTATATTAATCTTATATTTAATGAAATATTTATAAATTATATTAATCTTATATTTAATGAAATATTTATAAATTATATTAATCTTATATTTAATTAAATATTTATAAATTATATTAATCTTATATTTAATTAAATATTTATAAATTATATTAATCTTATATTTAATTAAATATTTATAAATTATATTAATCTTATATTTAATTAAATATTTATAAATTATATTAATCTTATATTTAATTAAATATTTATAAATTATATTAATCTTATATTTAATTAAATATTTATAAATTATATTAATCTTATATTTAATTAAATATTTATAAATTATATTAATCTTATATTTAATTAAATATTTATAAATTATATTAATCTTATATTTAATTAAATATTTATAAATTATATTAATCTTATATTTAATTAAATATTTATAAATTATATTAATCTTATATTTAATTAAATATTTATAAATTATATTAATCTTATATTTAATGAAATATTTATAAATTATATTAATCTTATATTTAATGTAATATTTATAAATTATATTAATCTTATATTTAATGAAATATTTATAAATTATATTAATCTTATATTTAATTAAATATTTATAAATTATATTAATCTTATATTTAATTAAATATTTATAAATCATATTAATCTTATATTTAATTAAATATTTATAAATTATATTAATCTTATATTTAATTAAATATTTATAAATTATATTAATCTTATATTTAATTAAATATTTATAAATTATATTAATCTTATATTTAATTAAATATTTATAAATTATATTAATCTTATATTTAATTAAATATTTATAAATTATATTAATCTTATATTTAATTAAATATTTTTAAATTATATTAATCTTATAGATAGATAGATAATTTGGATTTATTACCTGCTAAAAAACATACATAGTACTTTCCATATTCTAACACGCTTTAAATTAAGTCAAGTCATTGTTCATATATAAAAATATATAACAATGTATATAAAAAAAGAAATTAAATAAATTACAGGTTACATTCAAAATAAATTACAGATTACATTCAAAATAAATTACCGGTTACATTCAAAAATTCCATATAGAAAATAACAAAAATAAAATAAATAAATAACAAATGTGGTATCATATTTTCGATTAAAATTAGAATTAAAATTAAAATACATCAAAATCCTTGTTAGGTATTAATACATTTAAAGAAATTGCAATTTTTGAGTTGTTAGTTTCAAAGAAGTCTACATTTTCAACTAGCCTGTTACATTTATCTTGTATTCTAATTAGAGGGTTTATATATTTATTTGGGATGTAGAAACATGAAATACTTCTGGTATTTTTCTTTGGAATTCTGATATTAACATTGTTAAGTAAGTTTATACAATCAATTTTGTTAGTGAGAAGTTTGTTTAAAAATAAAGCGTCTGCTCTAAAAAATCGATTATATATTGTTTGCAAATTTAAACTATTTAAAATCTCAATGTAATTGTCAGGTTTGTTTTTTAAAAAATAGTAATGATATAAATGAACGAATTTTCTTTGAATTCTCTCAACCATTTTAAGTAAGTAATTACTACATCCTTCCCATACTTGCAGACAATACTCAATTTTGCTTCTTACTAGGCTTATATATAGATTTACGAATACAACTTTAGATTTTAAATTTCTAGCAATTCTGCAAGTTGCGTATAATACACGTGAACAGTCGCCCTTCAGCTTGTTGATGTGTTTAGCATACAACATTTTATGGTCAAACAATATTCCGAGGTCACTAATTTAGTTACATCGCGTAATACTTTTATCAGCGATTTTGTAATTGAACTCTATGTAGTTGTTTTTTTAGTGTATGATATGACGTTTGTTTTTATAGGATTAAATGGAAGACCATTATTGGTACTCCACACATCAAGGTCACATATTTAATTAAATATTTATAAATTATATTAATCTAATATTTAATTAAATATTTATAAATTATATTAATCTAATATTTAATTAAATATTTATAAATTATATTAATCTTATATTTAATTAAATATTTATAAATTATATTAATCTTATATTTAATTAAATATTTATAAATTATATTAATCTTATATTTAATTAAATATTTATAAATTATATTAATCTTATATTTAATTAAATATTTATAAATTATATTAATCTTATATTTAATTAAATATTTATAAATTATATTAATCTTATATTTAATTAAATATTTATAAATTATATTAATCTTATATTTAATTAAATATTTATAAATTATATTAATCTAATATTTAATTAAATATTTATAAATTATATTAATCTTATATTTAATTAAATATTTATAAATTATATTAATCTTATATTTAATTAAATATTTATAAATTATATTAATCTTATATTTAATTAAATATTTATAAATTATATTAATCTAATATTTAATTAAATATTTATAAATTATATTAATCTTATATTTAATTAAATATTTATAAATTATATTAATCTTATATTTAATTAAATATTTATAAATTATATTAATCTTATATTTAATTAAATATTTATAAATTATATAAATCTAATATTTAATTAAATATTTATAAATTATATTAATCTTATATTTAATTAAATATTTATAAATTATATTAATCTTATATTTAATTAAATATTTATAAATTATATTAATCTTATATTTAATTAAATATTTATAAATTATATTAATCTAATATTTAATTAAATATTTATAAATTATATTAATCTTATATTTAATTAAATATTTATAAATTATATTAATCTTATATTTAATTAAATATTTATAAATTATATTAATCTTATATTTAATTAAATATTTATAAACTATATTAATCTTATATTTAATTAAATATTTATAAATCATATTAATCTTATATTTAATTAAATATTTATAAATTATATTAATCTTATATTTAATTAAATATTTATAAATTATATTAATCTTATATTTAATTAAATATTTATAAATTATATTAATCTTATATTTAATTAAATATTTATAAATTATATTAATCTAATATTTAATTAAATATTTATAAATTATATTAATCTAATATTTAATTAAATATTTATAAATTATATTAATCTTATATTTAATTAAATATTTATAAATTATATTAATCTTATATTTAATTAAATATTTATAAATTATATTAATCTTATATTTAATTAAATATTTATAAATCATATTAATCTTATATTTAATTAAATATTTATAAATTATATTAATCTTATATTTAATTAAATATTTATAAATTATATTAATCTTATATTTAATTAAATATTTATAAATTATATTAATCTTATATTTAATTAAATATTTATAAATTATATTAATCTTATATTTAATTAAATATTTATAAATTATATTAATCTTATATTTAATGAAATATTTATAAATTATATTAATCTTATATTTAATTAAATATTTATAAATTATATTAATCTTATATTTAATTAAATATTTATAAATTATATTAATCTTATATTTAATTAAATATTTATAAATTATATTAATCTTATATTTAATTAAATATTTATAAATTATATTAATCTTATATTTAATGAAATATTTATAAATTATATTAATCTTATATTTAATGTAATATTTATAAATTATATTAATCTTATATTTAATTAAATATTTATAAATTATATTAATCTTATATTTAATTAAATATTTATAAATTATATTAATCTTATATTTAATTAAATATTTATAAATTATATTAATCTTATATTTAATTAAATATTTATAAATCATATTAATCTTATATTTAATTAAATATTTATAAATTATTTTAATCTTATATTTAATTAAATATTTATAAATTATATTAATCTTATATTTAATTAAATATTTATAAATTATATTAATCTTATATTTAATTAAATATTTATAAATTATATTAATCTTATATTTAATTAAATATTTATAAATTATATTAATCTTATATTTAATTAAATATTTATAAATTATATTAATCTTATATTTAATTAAATATTTATAAATTATATTAATCTTATATTTAATTAAATATTTATAAATTATATTAATCTTATATTTAATTAAATATTTATAAATTATATTAATCTTATATTTAATTAAATATTTATAAATTATATTAATCTTATATTTAATTAAATATTTATAAATTATATTAATCTTATATTTAATTAAATATTTATAAATTATATTAATCTTATATTTAATTAAATATTTATAAATTATATTAATCTTATATTTAATTAAATATTTATAAATTATATTAATCTTATATTTAATTAAATATTTATAAATTATATTAATCTAATATTTAATTAAATATTTATAAATTATATTAATCTTATATTTAATTAAATATTTATAAATTATATTAATCTTATATTTAATTAAATATTTATAAATTATATTAATCTTATATTTAATTAAATATTTATAAATTATATTAATCTTATATTTAATTAAATATTTATAAATCATATTAATCTTATATTTAATTAAATATTTATAAATTATATTAATCTTATATTTAATTAAATATTTATAAATTATATTAATCTTATATTTAATTAAATATTTATAAATTATATTAATCTTATATTTAATTAAATATTTATAAATTATATTAATCTAATATTTAATTAAATATTTATAAATTATATTTATCTTATATTTAATTAAATATTTATAAATTATATTAATCTTATATTTAATTAAATATTTATAAATTATATTAATCTTATATTTAATTAAATATTTATAAATTATATTAATCTTATATTTAATTAAATATTTATAAATCATATTAATCTTATATTTAATTAAATATTTATAAATTATATTAATCTTATATTTAATTAAATATTTATAAATTATATTAATCTTATATTTAATTAAATATTTATAAATTATATTAATCTTATATTTAATTAAATATTTATAAATTATATTAATCTTATATTTAATTAAATATTTATAAATTATATTAATCTTATATTTAATTAAATATTTATAAATTATATTAATCTTATATTTAATTAAATATTTATAAATTATATTAATCTTATATTTAATTAAATATTTATAAATTATATTAATCTTATATTTAATTAAATATTTATAAATTATATTAATCTTATATTTAATGAAATATTTATAAATTATATTAATCTTATATTTAATGAAATATTTATAAATTATATTAATCTTATATTTAATGTAATATTTATAAATTATATTAATCTTATATTTAATTAAATATTTATAAATTATATTAATCTTATATTTAATTAAATATTTATAAATTATATTAATCTTATATTTAATTAAATATTTATAAATTATATTAATCTTATATTTAATTAAATATTTATAAATCATATTAATCTTATATTTAATTAAATATTTATAAATTATATTAATCTTATATTTAATTAAATATTTATAAATTTTATTAATCTTATATTTAATGAAATATTTATAAATTATATTAATCTTATATTTAATTAAATATTTATAAATTATATTAATCTTATATTTAATTAAATATTTATAAATTATATTAATCTTATATTTAATTAAATATTTATAAATTATATTAATCTTATATTTAATTAAATATTTATAAATTATATTAATCTTATATTTAATTAAATATTTATAAATTATATTAATCTTATATTTAATTAAATATTTATAAATTATATTAATCTTATATTTAATGAAATATTTATAAATTATATTAATCTTATATTTAATGAAATATTTATAAATTATATTAATCTTATATTTAATGTAATATTTATAAATTATATTAATCTTATATTTAATTAAATATTTATAAATTATATTAATCTTATATTTAATTAAATATTTATAAATTATATTAATCTTATATTTAATTAAATATTTATAAATTATATTAATCTTATATTTAATTAAATATTTATAAATTATATTAATCTTATATTTAATTAAATATTTATAAATTATATTAATCTTATATTTAATTAAATATTTATAAATTATATTAATCTTATATTTAATTAAATATTTATAAATTATATTAATCTTATATTTAATTAAATATTTATAAATCATATTAATCTTATATTTAATTAAATATTTATAAATTATATTAATCTTATATTTAATTAAATATTTATAAATTATATTAATCTTATATTTAATTAAATATTTATAAATTATATTAATCTTATATTTAATTAAATATTTATAAATTATATTAATCTTATATTTAATTAAATATTTATAAATTATATTAATCTTATATTTAATTAAATATTTATAAATTATATTAATCTTATATTTAATTAAATATTTATAAATTATATTAATCTTATATTTAATGAAATATTTATAAATTATATTAATCTTATATTTAATGTAATATTTATAAATTATATTAATCTTATATTTAATTAAATATTTATAAATTATATTAATCTTATATTTAATTAAATATTTATAAATTATATTAATCTTATATTTAATTAAATATTTATAAATTATATTAATCTTATATATAATTAAATATTTATAAATTATATTAATCTTATATTTAATTAAATATTTATAAATTATATTAATCTTATATTTAATTAAATATTTATAAATTATATTAATCTTATATTTAATTAAATATTTATAAATTATATTAATCTTATATTTAATTAAATATTTATAAATTATATTAATCTTATATTTAATTAAATATTTATAAATTATATTAATCTTATATTTAATTAAATATTTATAAATTATATTAATTATATATTTAATTAAATATTTATAAATTATATTAATCTTATATTTAATTAAATATTTATAAATTATATTAATCTTATATTTAATTAAATATTTATAAATTATATTAATCTTATATTTAATTAAATATTTATAAATTATATTAATCTTATATTTAATTAAATATTTATAAATTATATTAATCTTACATTTAATGAAATATTTATAAATTATATTAATCTTACATTTAATGAAATATTTATAAATTATATTAATCTTATATTTAATATAATATTTATAAATTATATTAATCTTATATTTAATTAAATATTTATAAATTATATTAATCTTATATTTAATTAAATATTTATAAATTATATTAATCTTATATTTAATTAAATATTTATAAATTATATTAATCTTATATTTAATGTTATATTTATAAATTATATTAATCTTATATTTAATGTTATATTTATAAATTATATTAATCTTATATTTAATTAAATATTTATAAATTATATTAATCTTATATTTAATTAAATATTTATAAATTATATTAATCTTATATTTAATTAAATATTTATAAATTATATTAATCTTATATTTAATTAAATATTTATAAATTATATTAATCTTATATTTAATTAAATATTTATAAATTATATTAATCTTATATTTAATTAAATATTTATAAATTATATAAATCTTATATTTAATTAAATATTTATAAATTATATAATCTTATATTTAATTAAATATTTATAAATTATATTAATCTTATATTTAATTAAATATTTATAAATTATATTAATCTTATATTTAATTAAATATTTATAAATTATATTAATCTTATATTTAATTAAATATTTATAAATTATATTAATCTTATATTTAATTAAATATTTATAAATTATATTAATCTTATATTTAATTAAATATTTATAAATTTTATTAATCTTATATTTAATTAAATATTTATAAATTATATTAATCTTATATTTAATGAAATATTTATAAATTATATTAATCTTATATTTAATGAAATATTTATAAATTATATTAATCTTATATTTAATGAAATATTTATAAATTATATAAATCTTACATTTAATGAAATATTTATAAATTATAGTAATCTTATATTTAATGAAATATTTATAAATTATATTAATCTTATATTTAATGAAATATTTATAAATTATATTAATCTTATATTTAATGAAATATTTATAAATTATATTAATCTTATATTTAATGAAATATTTATAAATTATATTAATCTTATATTTAATGAAATATTTATAAATTATATTAATCTAATATTTAATTAAATATTTATAAATTATATTAATCTTATATTTAATTAAATATTTATAAATTATATTAATCTTATATTTAATTAAATATTTATAAATTATATTAATCTTATATTTAATTAAATATTTATAAATTATATTAATCTTATATTTAATTAAATATTTATAAATCATATTAATCTTATATTTAATTAAATATTTATAAATTATATTAATCTTATATTTAATATAATATTTATAAATTATATTAATCTTATATTTAATTAAATATTTATAAATTATATTAATCTTATATTTAATTAAATATTTATAAATTATATTAATCTTATATTTAATTAAATATTTATAAATTATATTAATCTTATATTTAATTAAATATTTATAAATTATATTAATCTTATATTTAATTAAATATTTATAAATTATATTAATCTTATATTTAATTAAATATTTATAAATTATATTAATCTTATATTTAATTAAATATTTATAAATTATATTAATCTTATATTTAATTAAATATTTATAAATTTTATTAATCTTATATTTAATTAAATATTTATAAATTATATTAATCTTATATTTAATGAAATATTTATAAATTATATTAATCTTATATTTAATGAAATATTTATAAATTATATTAATCTTATATTTAATGAAATATTTATAAATTATATAAATCTTACATTTAATGAAATATTTATATATTATAGTAATCTTATATTTAATGAAATATTTATAAATTATATTAATCTTATATTTAATGAAATATTTATAAATTATATTAATCTTATATTTAATTAAATATTTATAAATTATATTAATCTTATATTTAATTAAATATTTATAAATTATATTAATCTTATATTTAATTAAATATTACTAAATCATATTAATCTTATATTTAATTAAATATTTATAAATTATATTAATCTTATATTTAATTAAATATTTATAAATTATATTAATCTTATATTTAATTAAATATTTATAAATTATATTAATCTTATATTTAATTAAATATTTATAAATTATATTAATCTTATATTTAATTAAATATTTATAAATTATATTAATCTTATATTTAATTAAATATTTATAAATTATATTAATCTTATATTTAATGAAATATTTATAAATTATATTAATCTAATATTTAATTAAATATTTATAAATTATATTAATCTTATATTTAATTAAATATTTATAAATTATATTAATCTTATATTTAATTAAATATTTATAAATTATATTAATCTTATATTTAATTAAATATTTATAAATTATATTAATCTTATATTTAATTAAATATTTATAAATCATATTAATCTTATATTTAATTAAATATTTATAAATTATATTAATCTTATATTTAATTAAATATTTATAAATTATATTAATCTTATATTTAATTAAATATTTATAAATTATATTAATCTTATATTTAATTAAATATTTATAAATTATATTAATCTTATATTTAATTAAATATTTATAAATTATATTAATCTTATATTTAATTAAATATTTATAAATTATATTAATCTTATATTTAATTAAATATTTATAAATTATATTAATCTTATATTTAATTAAATATTTATAAATTATATTAATCTTATATTTAATTAAATATTTATAAATTATATTAATCTTATATTTAATTAAATATTTATAAATTATATTAATCTTATATTTAATTAAATATTTATAAATTATATTAATCTTATATTTAATGAAATATTTATAAATTATATTAATCTTATATTTAATTAAATATTTATAAATTATATTAATCTTATATTTAATTAAATATTTATAAATTATATTAATCTTATATTTAATTAAATATTTATAAATTATATTAATCTTATATTTAATTAAATATTTATAAATTATATTAATCTTATATTTAATTAAATATTTATAAATTATATTAATCTTATATTTAATTAAATATTTATAAATTATATTAATCTTATATTTAATTAAATATTTATAAATTATATTAATCTTATATTTAATTAAATATTTATAAATTATATTAATCTTATATTTAATTAAATATTTATAAATTATATTAATCTTATATTTAATGAAATATTTATAAATTATATTAATCTTATATTTAATTAAATATTTATAAATTATATTAATCTTATATTTAATTAAATATTTATAAATTATATTAATCTTATATTTAATTAAATATTTATAAATTATATTAATCTTATATTTAATTAAATATTTATAAATTATATTAATCTTATATTTAATTAAATATTTATAAATTATATTAATCTTATATTTAATTAAATATTTATAAATCATATTAATCTTATATTTAATTAAATATTTATAAATTATATTAATCTTATATTTAATTAAATATTTATAAATTATATTAATCTTATATTTAATTAAATATTTATAAATTATATTAATCTTATATTTAATTAAATATTTATAAATTATATTAATCTAATATTTAATTAAATATTTATAAATTATATTAATCTTATATTTAATTAAATATTTATAAATTATATTAATCTTATACTTAATTAAATATTTATAAATTATATTAATCTTATATTTAATTAAATATTTATAAATTATATTAATCTTATATTTAATTAAATATTTATAAATTATATTAATCTTATATTTAATTAAATATTTATAAATTATATTAATCTTATATTTAATTAAATATTTATAAATTATATTAATCTTATATTTAATTAAATATTTATAAATTATATTAATCTTATATTTAATTAAATATTTATAAATCATATTAATCTTATATTTAATTAAATATTTATAAATTATATTAATCTTATATTTAATTAAATATTTATAAATTATATTTATCTTATATTTAATTAAATATTTATAAATTATATTAATCTTATATTTAATTAAATATTTATAAATTATATTAATCTAATATTTAATTAAATATTTATAAATTATATTAATCTTATATTTAATTAAATATTTATAAATTATATTAATCTTATATTTAATTAAATATTTATAAATTATATTAATCTTATATTTAATTAAATATTTATAAATTATATTAATCTTATATTTAATTAAATATTTATAAATCATATTAATCTTATATTTAATTAAATATTTATAAATTATATTAATCTTATATTTAATGAAATATTTATAAATTATATTAATCTTATATTTAATGTAATATTTATAAATTATATTAATCTTATATTTAATTAAATATTTATAAATTATATTAATCTTATATTTAATTAAATATTTATAAATTATATTAATCTTATATATAATTAAATATTTATAAATTATATTAATCTTATATTTAATTAAATATTTATAAATTATATTAATCTTATATTTAATTAAATATTTATAAATTATATTAATCTTATATTTAATTAAATATTTATAAATTATATTAATCTTATATTTAATTAAATATTTATAAATTATATTAATCTTATATTTAATTAAATATTTATAAATTATATTAATCTTATATTTAATTAAATATTTATAAATTATATTAATCTTATATTTAATTAAATATTTATAAATTATATTAATCTTATATTTAATTAAATATTTATAAATTATATTAATCTTATATTTAATTAAATATTTATAAATTATATTAATCTTATATTTAATTAAATATTTATAAATTATATTAATCTTATATTTAATTAAATATTTATAAATTATATTAATCTTATATTTAATTAAATATTTATAAATTATATTAATCTTATATTTAATTAAATATTTATAAATTATATTAATCTTATATTTAATTAAATATTTATAAATTATATTAATCTTATATTTAATTAAATATTTATAAATTATATTAATCTTATATTTAATTAAATATTTATAAATTATATTAATCTTATATTTAATTAAATATTTATAAATTATATTAATCTTATATTTAATTAAATATTTATAAATTATATTAATCTTATATTTAATGAAATATTTATAAATTATATTAATCTTACATTTAATGAAATATTTATAAATTATATTAATCTTATATTTAATTAAATATTTATAAATTATATTAATCTTATATTTAATTAAATATTTATAAATTATATTAATCTTATATTTAATTAAATATTTATAAATTATATTAATCTTATATTTAATTAAATATTTATAAATTATATTAATCTTATATTTAATTAAATATTTATAAATTATATTAATCTTATATTTAATTAAATATTTATAAATTATATTAATCTTATATTTAATTAAATATTTATAAATTATATTAATCTTATATTTAATTAAATATTTATAAATCATATTAATCTTATATTTAATTAAATATTTATAAATTATATTAATCTTATATTTAATTAAATATTTATAAATTATATTAATCTTATATTTAATTAAATATTTATAAATTATATTAATCTTATATTTAATTAAATATTTATAAATTATATTAATCTAATATTTAATTAAATATTTATAAATTATATTAATCTTATATTTAATGAAATATTTATAAATTATATTAATCTTATATTTAATGTAATATTTATAAATTATATTAATCTTATATTTAATGAAATATTTATTAATTATATTAATCTTATATTTAATTAAATATTTATAAATTATATTAATCTTATATTTAATTAAATATTTATAAATCATATTAATCTTATATTTAATTAAATATTTATAAATTATATTAATCTTATATTTAATTAAATATTTATAAATTATATTAATCTTATATTTAATTAAATATTTATAAATTATATTAATCTTATATTTAATTAAATATTTATAAATTATATTAATCTTATATTTAATTAAATATTTATAAATTATATTAATCTTATATTTAATTAAATATTTTTAAATTATATTAATCTTATAGATAGATAGATAATTTGGATTTATTACCTGCTAAAAAACATACATAGTACTTTCCATATTCTAACACGCTTTAAATTAAGTCAAGTCATTGTTCATATATAAAAATATATAACAATGTATATAAAAAAAGAAATTAAATAAATTACAGGTTACATTCAAAATAAATTACAGATTACATTCAAAATAAATTACCGGTTACATTCAAAAATTCCATATAGAAAATAACAAAAATAAAATAAATAAATAACAAATGTGGTATCATATTTTCGATTAAAATTAGAATTAAAATTAAAATACATCAAAATCCTTGTTAGGTATTAATACATTTAAAGAAATTGCAATTTTTGAGTTGTTAGTTTCAAAGAAGTCTACATTTTCAACTAGCCTGTTACATTTATCTTGTATTCTAATTAGAGGGTTTATATATTTATTTGGGATGTAGAAACATGAAATACTTCTGGTATTTTTCTTTGGAATTCTGATATTAACATTGTTAAGTAAGTTTATACAATCAATTTTGTTAGTGAGAAGTTTGTTTAAAAATAAAGCGTCTGCTCTAAAAAATCGATTATATATTGTTTGCAAATTTAAACTATTTAAAATCTCAATGTAATTGTCAGGTTTGTTTTTTAAAAAATAGTAATGATATAAATGAACGAATTTTCTTTGAATTCTCTCAACCATTTTAAGTAAGTAATTACTACATCCTTCCCATACTTGCAGACAATACTCAATTTTGCTTCTTACTAGGCTTATATATAGATTTACGAATACAACTTTAGATTTTAAATTTCTAGCAATTCTGCAAGTTGCGTATAATACACGTGAACAGTCGCCCTTCAGCTTGTTGATGTGTTTAGCATACAACATTTTATGGTCAAACAATATTCCGAGGTCACTAATTTAGTTACATCGCGTAATACTTTTATCAGCGATTTTGTAATTGAACTCTATGTAGTTGTTTTTTTAGTGTATGATATGACGTTTGTTTTTATAGGATTAAATGGAAGACCATTATTGGTACTCCACACATCAAGGTCACATATTTAATTAAATATTTATAAATTATATTAATCTAATATTTAATTAAATATTTATAAATTATATTAATCTAATATTTAATTAAATATTTATAAATTATATTAATCTTATATTTAATTAAATATTTATAAATTATATTAATCTTATATTTAATTAAATATTTATAAATTATATTAATCTTATATTTAATTAAATATTTATAAATTATATTAATCTTATATTTAATTAAATATTTATAAATTATATTAATCTTATATTTAATTAAATATTTATAAATTATATTAATCTTATATTTAATTAAATATTTATAAATTATATTAATCTAATATTTAATTAAATATTTATAAATTATATTAATCTTATATTTAATTAAATATTTATAAATTATATTAATCTTATATTTAATTAAATATTTATAAATTATATTAATCTTATATTTAATTAAATATTTATAAATTATATTAATCTTATATTTAATTAAATATTTATAAATTATATTAATCTTATATTTAATTAAATATTTATAAATTATATTAATCTTACATTTAATGAAATATTTGTAAATTATATTAATCTTACATTTAATGAAATATTTATAAATTATATTAATCTTATATTTAATATAATATTTATAAATTATATTAATCTTATATTTAATTAAATATTTATAAATTATATTAATCTTATATTTAATTAAATATTTATAAATTATATTAATCTTATATTTAATTAAATATTTATAAATTATATTAATCTTATATTTAATGTTATATTTATAAATTATATTAATCTTATATTTAATGTTATATTTATAAATTATATTAATCTTATATTTAATTAAATATTTATAAATTATATTAATCTTATATTTAATTAAATATTTATAAATTATATTAATCTTATATTTAATTAAATATTTATAAATTATATTAATCTTATATTTAATTAAATATTTATAAATTATATTAATCTTATATTTAATTAAATATTTATAAATTATATTAATCTTATATTTAATTAAATATTTATAAATTATATAAATCTTATATTTAATTAAATATTTATAAATTATATAATCTTATATTTAATTAAATATTTATAAATTATATTAATCTTATATTTAATTAAATATTTATAAATTATATTAATCTTATATTTAATTAAATATTTATAAATTATATTAATCTTATATTTAATTAAATATTTATAAATTATATTAATCTTATATTTAATTAAATATTTATAAATTATATTAATCTTATATTTAATTAAATATTTATAAATTTTATTAATCTTATATTTAATTAAATATTTATAAATTATATTAATCTTATATTTAATGAAATATTTATAAATTATATTAATCTTATATTTAATGAAATATTTATAAATTATATTAATCTTATATTTAATGAAATATTTATAAATTATATAAATCTTACATTTAATGAAATATTTATAAATTATAGTAATCTTATATTTAATGAAATATTTATAAATTATATTAATCTTATATTTAATGAAATATTTATAAATTATATTAATCTTATATTTAATGAAATATTTATAAATTATATTAATCTTATATTTAATGAAATATTTATAAATTATATTAATCTTATATTTAATGAAATATTTATAAATTATATTAATCTAATATTTAATTAAATATTTATAAATTATATTAATCTTATATTTAATTAAATATTTATAAATTATATTAATCTTATATTTAATTAAATATTTATAAATTATATTAATCTTATATTTAATTAAATATTTATAAATTATATTAATCTTATATTTAATTAAATATTTATAAATCATATTAATCTTATATTTAATTAAATATTTATAAATTATATTAATCTTATATTTAATATAATATTTATAAATTATATTAATCTTATATTTAAATAAATATTTATAAATTATATTAATCTTATATTTAATTAAATATTTATAAATTATATTAATCTTATATTTAATTAAATATTTATAAATTATATTAATCTTATATTTAATGTTATATTTATAAATTATATTAATCTTATATTTAATGTTATATTTATAAATTATATTAATCTTATATTTAATTAAATATTTATAAATTATATTAATCTTATATTTAATTAAATATTTATAAATTATATTAATCTTATATTTAATTAAATATTTATAAATTATATTAATCTTATATTTAATTAAATATTTATAAATTATATTAATCTTATATTTAATTAAATATTTATAAATTATATTAATCTTATATTTAATTAAATATTTATAAATTATATTAATCTTATATTTAATTAAATATTTATAAATTATATTAATCTTATATTTAATTAAATATTTATAAATTATATTAATCTTATATTTAATTAAATATTTATAAATTATATTAATCTTATATTTAATTAAATATTTATAAATTATATTAATCTTATATTTAATTAAATATTTATAAATTATATTAATCTTATATTTAATTAAATATTTATAAATTATATTAATCTTATATTTAATTAAATATTTATAAATTTTATTAATCTTATATTTAATTAAATATTTATAAATTATATTAATCTTATATTTAATGAAATATTTATAAATTATATTAATCTTATATTTAATGAAATATTTATAAATTATATTAATCTTATATTTAATGAAATATTTATAAATTATATAAATCTTACATTTAATGAAATATTTATAAATTATAGTAATCTTATATTTAATGAAATATTTATAAATTATATTAATCTTATATTTAATGAAATATTTATAAATTATATTAATCTTATATTTAATGAAATATTTATAAATTATATTAATCTTATATTTAATGAAATATTTATAAATTATATTAATCTTATATTTAATGAAATATTTATAAATTATATTAATCTAATATTTAATGAAATATTTATAAATTATATTAATCTTATATTTAATTAAATATTTATAAATTATATTAATCTTATATTTAATTAAATATTTATAAATTATATTAATCTTATATTTAATTAAATATTTATAAATTATATTAATCTTATATTTAATTAAATATTTATAAATCATATTAATCTTATATTTAATTAAATATTTATTAATTATATTAATCTTATATTTAATTAAATATTTATAAATTATATTAATCTTATATTTAATTAAATATTTATAAATTATATTAATCTTATATTTAATTAAATATTTATAAATTATATTAATCTTATATTTAATTAAATATTTATAAATTATATTAATCTTATATTTAATTAAATATTTATAAATTATATTAATCTTATATTTAATTAAATATTTATAAATTATATTAATCTTATATTTAATTAAATATTTATAAATTATATTAATCTTATATTTAATTAAATATTTATAAATTATATTAATCTTATATTTAATTAAATATTTATAAATTATATTAATCTTATATTTAATTAAATATTTATAAATTATATTAATCTTATATTTAATGAAATATTTATAAATTATATTAATCTTATATTTAATTAAATATTTATAAATTATATTAATCTTATATTTAATTAAATATTTATAAATTATATTAATCTTATATTTAATTAAATATTTATAAATTATATTAATCTTATATTTAATTAAATATTTATAAATTATATTAATCTTATATTTAATTAAATATTTATAAATTATATTAATCTTATATTTAATTAAATATTTATAAATTATATTAATCTTATATTTAATTAAATATTTATAAATCATATTAATCTTATATTTAATTAAATATTTATAAATTATATTAATCTTATATTTAATTAAATATTTATAAATTATATTAATCTTATATTTAATTAAATATTTATAAATTATATTAATCTTATATTTAATGAAATATTTATAAATTATATTAATCTAATATTTAATTAAATATTTATAAATTATATTAATCTTATATTTAATTAAATATTTATAAATTATATTAATCTTATATTTAATTAAATATTTATAAATTATATTAATCTTATATTTAATTAAATATTTATAAATTATATTAATCTTATATTTAATTAAATATTTATAAATCATATTAATCTTATATTTAATTAAATATTTATAAATTATATTAATCTTATATTTAATTAAATATTTATAAATCATATTAATCTTATATTTAATTAAATATTTATAAATTATATTAATCTTATATTTAATTAAATATTTATAAATTATATTAATCTTATATTTAATTAAATATTTATAAATTATATTAATCTTATATTTAATTAAATATTTATAAATTATATTAATCTAATATTTAATTAAATATTTATAAATTATATTAATCTTATATTTAATTAAATATTTATAAATTATATTAATCTTATATTTAATTAAATATTTATAAATTATATTAATCTTATATTTAATTAAATATTTATAAATTATATTAATCTTATATTTAATTAAATATTTATAAATTATATTAATCTTATATTTAATTAAATATTTATAAATTATATTAATCTTATATTTAATTAAATATTTATAAATTATATTAATCTTATATTTAATTAAATATTTATAAATTATATTAATCTTATATTTAATTAAATATTTATAAATCATATTAATCTTATATTTAATTAAATATTTATAAATTATATTAATCTTATATTTAATTAAATATTTATAAATTATATTAATCTTATATTTAATTAAATATTTATAAATTATATTAATCTTATATTTAATTAAATATTTATAAATTATATTAATCTAATATTTAATTAAATATTTATAAATTATATTAATCTTATATTTAATTAAATATTTATAAATTATATTAATCTTATATTTAATTAAATATTTATAAATTATATTATCTTATATTTAATTAAATATTTATAAATTATATTAATCTTATATTTAATTAAATATTTATAAATTATATTAATCTTATATTTAATTAAATATTTATAAATTATATTAATCTTATATTTAATTAAATATTTATAAATTATATTAATCTTATATTTAATTAAATATTTATAAATTATATTAATCTTATATTTAATTAAATATTTATAAATTATATTAATCTTATATTTAATTAAATATTTATAAATTATATTAATCTTATATTTAATTAAATATTTATAAATTATATTAATCTTATATTTAATTAAATATTTATAAATTATATTAATCTTATATTTAATTAAATATTTATAAATTTTATTAATCTTATATTTAATTAAATATTTATAAATTATATTAATCTTATATTTAATGAAATATTTATAAATTATATTAATCTTATATTTAATGAAATATTTATAAATTATATTAATCTTATATTTAATGAAATATTTATAAATTATATAAATCTTACATTTAATGAAATATTTATATATTATAGTAATCTTATATTTAATGAAATATTTATAAATTATATTAATCTTATATTTAATGAAATATTTATAAATTATATTAATCTTATATTTAATGAAATATTTATAAATTATATTAATCTTATATTTAATGAAATATTTATAAATTATATTAATCTTATATTTAATGAAATATTGATAAATTATATTAATCTAATATTTAATTAAATATTTATAAATTATATTAATCTTATATTTAATGAAATATTGATAAATTATATTAATCTTATATTTAATTAAATATTTATAAATTATATTAATCTTATATTTAATTAAATATTTATAAATTATATTAATCTTATATTTAATTAAATATTACTAAATCATATTAATCTTATATTTAATTAAATATTTATAAATTATATTAATCTTATATTTAATTAAATATTTATAAATTATATTAATCTTATATTTAATTAAATATTTATAAATTATATTAATCTTATATTTAATTAAATATTTATAAATTATATTAATCTTATATTTAATTAAATATTTATAAATTATATTAATCTTATATTTAATTAAATATTTATAAATTATATTAATCTTATATTTAATTAAATATTTATAAATTATATTAATCTTATATTTAATTAAATATTTATAAATTATATTAATCTTATATTTAATTAAATATTTATAAATTATATTAATCTTATATTTAATTAAATATTTATAAATTATATTAATTTTATATTTAATTAAATATTTATAAATTATATTAATCTTATATTTAATTAAATATTTATAAATTATATTAATCTTATATTTAATTAAATATTTATAAATTATATTAATCTTATATTTAATTAAATATTTATAAATTATATTAATCTTATATTTAATTAAATATTTATAAATTATATTAATCTTATATTTAATTAAATATTTATAAATTATATTAATCTTATATTTAATTAAATATTTATAAATTATATTAATCTTATATTTAATTAAATATTTATAAATTATATTAATCTTATATTTAATTAAATATTTATAAATTATATTAATCTTATATTTAATTAAATATTTATAAATTATATTAATCTTATATTTAATTAAATATTTATAAATTATATTAATCTTATATTTAATTAAATATTTATAAATCATATTAATCTTATATTTAATTAAATATTTATAAATTATATTAATCTTATATTTAATTAAATATTTATAAATTATATTAATCTTATATTTAATTAAATATTTATAAATTATATTAATCTTATATTTAATGAAATATTTATAAATTATATTAATCTAATATTTAATGAAATATTTATAAATTATATTAATCTTATATTTAATGAAATATTTATAAATTATATAAATCTTACATTTAATGAAATATTTATATATTATAGTAATCTTATATTTAATGAAATATTTATAAATTATATTAATCTTATATTTAATGAAATATTTATAAATTATATTAATCTTATATTTAATGAAATATTTATAAATTATATTAATCTTATATTTAATGAAATATTTATAAATTATATTAATCTTATATTTAATGAAATATTGATAAATTATATTAATCTAATATTTAATTAAATATTTATAAATTATATTAATCTTATATTTAATGAAATATTGATAAATTATATTAATCTTATATTTAATTAAATATTTATAAATTATATTAATCTTATATTTAATTAAATATTTATAAATTATATTAATCTTATATTTAATTAAATATTACTAAATCATATTAATCTTATATTTAATTAAATATTTATAAATTATATTAATCTTATATTTAATTAAATATTTATAAATTATATTAATCTTATATTTAATTAAATATTTATAAATTATATTAATCTTATATTTAATTAAATATTTATAAATTATATTAATCTTATATTTAATTAAATATTTATAAATTATATTAATCTTATATTTAATTAAATATTTATAAATTATATTAATCTTATATTTAATTAAATATTTATAAATTATATTAATCTTATATTTAATTAAATATTTATAAATTATATTAATCTTATATTTAATTAAATATTTATAAATTATATTAATCTTATATTTAATTAAATATTTATAAATTATATTAATCTTATATTTAATTAAATATTTATAAATTATATTAATCTTATATTTAATTAAATATTTATAAATTATATTAATCTTATATTTAATTAAATATTTATAAATTATATTAATCTTATATTTAATTAAATATTTATAAATTATATTAATCTTATATTTAATTAAATATTTATAAATTATATTAATCTTATATTTAATTAAATATTTATAAATTATATTAATCTTATATTTAATTAAATATTTATAAATCATATTAATCTTATATTTAATTAAATATTTATAAATTATATTAATCTTATATTTAATTAAATATTTATAAATTATATTAATCTTATATTTAATTAAATATTTATAAATTATATTAATCTTATATTTAATTAAATATTTATAAATTATATTAATCTTATATTTAATTAAATATTTATAAATTATATTAATCTTATATTTAATGAAATATTTATAAATTATATTAATCTTATATTTAATTAAATATTTATAAATTATATTAATCTTATATTTAATTAAATATTTATAAATTATATTAATCTTATATTTAATTAAATATTTATAAATTATATTAATCTTATATTTAATGAAATATTTATAAATTATATTAATCTTATATTTAATGAAATATTTATAAATTATATTAATCTTATATTTAATGTAATATTTATAAATTATATTAATCTTATATTTAATTAAATATTTATAAATTATATTTATCTTATATTTAATTAAATATTTATAAATTATATTAATCTTATATTTAATTAAATATTTATAAATTATATTAATCTTATATTTAATTAAATATTTATAAATCATATTAATCTTATATTTAATTAAATATTTATAAATTATTTTAATCTTATATTTAATTAAATATTTATAAATTATATTAATCTAATATTTAATTAAATATTTATAAATTATATTAATCTTATATTTAATTAAATATTTATAAATTATATTAATCTTATATTTAATTAAATATTTATAAATTATATTAATCTTATATTTAATTAAATATTTATAAATTATATTAATCTTATATTTAATTAAATATTTATAAATTATATTAATCTTATATTTAATTAAATATTTATAAATTATATTAATCTTATATTTAATTAAATATTTATAAATTATATTAATCTTATATTTAATTAAATATTTATAAATTATATTAATCTTATATTTAATTAAATATTTATAAATTATATTAATCTTATATTTAATTAAATATTTATAAATTATATTAATCTTATATTTAATTAAATATTTATAAATTATATTAATCTTATATTTAATTAAATATTTATAAATTATATTAATCTTATATTTAATTAAATATTTATAAATTATATTAATCTTATATTTAATTAAATATTTATAAATTATATTAATCTTATATTTAATTAAATATTTATAAATTATATTAATCTTATATTTAATTAAATATTTATAAATTATATTAATCTTATATTTAATTAAATATTTATAAATTATATTAATCTTATATTTAATTAAATATTTATAAATTATATTAATCTTATATTTAATTAAATATTTATAAATTATATTAATCTTATATTTAATGAAATATTTATAAATTATATTAATCTTATATTTAATTAAATATTTATAAATTATATTAATCTTATATTTAATTAAATATTTATAAATTATATTAATCTTATATTTAATTAAATATTTATAAATTATATTAATCTTATATTTAATTAAATATTTATAAATTATATTAATCTTATATTTAATTAAATATTTATAAATTATATTAATCTTATATTTAATTAAATATTTATAAATCATATTAATCTTATATTTAATTAAATATTTATAAATTATATTAATCTTATATTTAATTAAATATTTATAAATTATATTAATCTTATATTTAATTAAATATTTATAAATTATATTAATCTTATATTTAATTAAATATTTATAAATTATATTAATCTAATATTTAATTAAATATTTATAAATTATATTAATCTTATATTTAATTAAATATTTATAAATTATATTAATCTTATACTTAATTAAATATTTATAAATTATATTAATCTTATATTTAATTAAATATTTATAAATTATATTAATCTTATATTTAATTAAATATTTATAAATTATATTAATCTTATATTTAATTAAATATTTATAAATTATATTAATCTTATATTTAATTAAATATTTATAAATTATATTAATCTTATATTTAATTAAATATTTATAAATTATATTAATCTTATATTTAATTAAATATTTATAAATCATATTAATCTTATATTTAATTAAATATTTATAAATTATATTAATCTTATATTTAATTAAATATTTATAAATTATATTAATCTTATATTTAATTAAATATTTATAAATTATATTAATCTTATATTTAATTAAATATTTATAAATTATATTAATCTAATATTTAATTAAATATTTATAAATTATATTAATCTTATATTTAATTAAATATTTATAAATTATATTAATCTTATATTTAATTAAATATTTATAAATTATATTAATCTTATATTTAATTAAATATTTATAAATTATATTAATCTTATATTTAATTAAATATTTATAAATCATATTAATCTTATATTTAATTAAATATTTATAAATTATATTAATCTTATATTTAATGAAATATTTATAAATTATATTAATCTTATATTTAATGTAATATTTATAAATTATATTAATCTTATATTTAATTAAATATTTATAAATTATATTAATCTTATATTTAATTAAATATTTATAAATTATATTAATCTTATATATAATTAAATATTTATAAATTATATTAATCTTATATTTAATTAAATATTTATAAATTATATTAATCTTATATTTAATTAAATATTTATAAATTATATTAATCTTATATTTAATTAAATATTTATAAATTATATTAATCTTATATTTAATTAAATATTTATAAATTATATTAATCTTATATTTAATTAAATATTTATAAATTATATTAATCTTATATTTAATTAAATATTTATAAATTATATTAATCTTATATTTAATTAAATATTTATAAATTATATTAATCTTATATTTAATTAAATATTTATAAATTATATTAATCTTATATTTAATTAAATATTTATAAATTATATTAATCTTATATTTAATTAAATATTTATAAATTATATTAATCTTATATTTAATTAAATATTTATAAATTATATTAATCTTATATTTAATTAAATATTTATAAATTATATTAATCTTATATTTAATTAAATATTTATAAATTATATTAATCTTATATTTAATTAAATATTTATAAATTATATTAATCTTATATTTAATGAAATATTTATAAATTATATTAATCTTATATTTAATTAAATATTTATAAATTATATTAATCTTATATTTAATTAAATATTTATAAATTATATTAATCTTATATTTAATTAAATATTTATAAATTATATTAATCTTATATTTAATGAAATATTTATAAATTATATTAATCTTATATTTAATGAAATATTTATAAATTATATTAATCTTATATTTAATGTAATATTTATAAATTATATTAATCTTATATTTAATTAAATATTTATAAATTATATTAATCTTATATTTAATTAAATATTTATAAATTATATTAATCTTATATTTAATTAAATATTTATAAATTATATTAATCTTATATTTAATTAAATATTTATAAATCATATTAATCTTATATTTAATTAAATATTTATAAATTATTTTAATCTTATATTTAATTAAATATTTATAAATTATATTAATCTAATATTTAATTAAATATTTATAAATTATATTAATCTTATATTTAATTAAATATTTATAAATTATATTAATCTTATATTTAATTAAATATTTATAAATTATATTAATCTTATATTTAATTAAATATTTATAAATTATATTAATCTTATATTTAATTAAATATTTATAAATTATATTAATCTTATATTTAATTAAATATTTATAAATTATATTAATCTTATATTTAATTAAATATTTATAAATTATATTAATCTTATATTTAATTAAATATTTATAAATTATATTAATCTTATATTTAATTAAATATTTATAAATTATATTAATCTTATATTTAATTAAATATTTATAAATTATATTAATCTTATATTTAATTAAATATTTATAAATTATATTAATCTTATATTTAATTAAATATTTATAAATTATATTAATCTTATATTTAATTAAATATTTATAAATTATATTAATCTTATATTTAATTAAATATTTATAAATTATATTAATCTTATATTTAATTAAATATTTATAAATTATATTAATCTTATATTTAATTAAATATTTATAAATTATATTAATCTTATATTTAATTAAATATTTATAAATTATATTAATCTTATATTTAATTAAATATTTATAAATTATATTAATCTTATATTTAATTAAATATTTATAAATTATATTAATCTTATATTTAATTAAATATTTATAAATTATATTAATCTTATATTTAATTAAATATTTATAAATTATATTAATCTTATATTTAATTAAATATTTATAAATTATATTAATCTTATATTTAATGAAATATTTATAAATTATATTAATCTTATATTTAATGTAATATTTATAAATTATATTAATCTTATATTTAATTAAATATTTATAAATTATATTAATCTTATATTTAATTAAATATTTATAAATTATATTAATCTTATATTTAATTAAATATTTATAAATTATATTAATCTTATATTTAATTAAATATTTATAAATCATATTAATCTTATATTTAATTAAATATTTATAAATTATATTAATCTTATATTTTCAATTAAATATTTATAAATTTTATTAATCTTATATTTAATGAAATATTTATAAATTATATTAATCTTATATTTAATTAAATATTTATAAATTATATTAATCTTATATTTAATTAAATATTTATAAATTATATTAATCTTATATTTAATTAAATATTTATAAATTATATTAATCTTATATTTAATTAAATATTTATAAATTATATTAATCTTATATTTAATTAAATATTTATAAATTATATTAATCTTATATTTAATTAAATATTTATAAATTATATTAATCTTATATTTAATGAAATATTTATAAATTATATTAATCTTATATTTAATGAAATATTTATAAATTATATTAATCTTATATTTAATGTAATATTTATAAATTATATTAATCTTATATTTAATTAAATATTTATAAATTATATTAATCTTATATTTAATTAAATATTTATAAATTATATTAATCTTATATTTAATTAAATATTTATAAATTATATTAATCTTATATTTAATTAAATATTTATAAATTATATTAATCTTATATTTAATTAAATATTTATAAATTATATTAATCTTATATTTAATTAAATATTTATAAATTATATTAATCTTATATTTAATTAAATATTTATAAATTATATTAATCTTATATTTAATTAAATATTTATAAATCATATTAATCTTATATTTAATTAAATATTTATAAATTATATTAATCTTATATTTAATTAAATATTTATAAATTATATTAATCTTATATTTAATTAAATATTTATAAATTATATTAATCTTATATTTAATTAAATATTTATAAATTATATTAATCTTATATTTAATGAAATATTTATAAATTATATTAATCTTATATTTAATTAAATATTTATAAATTATATTAATCTTATATTTAATTAAATATTTATAAATTATATTAATCTTATATTTAATTAAATATTTATAAATTATATTAATCTTATATTTAATTAAATATTTATAAATTATATTAATCTTATATTTAATGAAATATTTATAAATTATATTAATCTTATATTTAATGAAATATTTATAAATTATATTAATCTTATATTTAATTAAATATTTATAAATTATATTAATCTTATATTTAATTAAATATTTATAAATTATATTAATCTTATATTTAATTAAATATTTATAAATTATATTAATCTTATATTTAATTAAATATTTATAAATTATATTAATCTTATATTTAATTAAATATTTATAAATTATATTAATCTTATATTTAATTAAATATTTATAAATTATATTAATCTTATATTTAATTAAATATTTATAAATTATATTAATCTTATATTTAATTAAATATTTATAAATTATATTAATCTTATATTTAATTAAATATTTATAAATTATATTAATCTTATATTTAATTAAATATTTATAAATTATATTAATCTTATATTTAATTAAATATTTATAAATTATATTAATCTTATATTTAATGAAATATTTATAAATTATATTAATCTTATATTTAATGTAATATTTATAAATTATATTAATCTTATATTTAATGAAATATTTATAAATTATATTAATCTTATATTTAATTAAATATTTATAAATTATATTAATCTTATATTTAATTAAATATTTATAAATCATATTAATCTTATATTTAATTAAATATTTATAAATTATATTAATCTTATATTTAATTAAATATTTATAAATTATATTAATCTTATATTTAATTAAATATTTATAAATTATATTAATCTTATATTTAATTAAATATTTATAAATTATATTAATCTTATATTTAATTAAATATTTATAAATTATATTAATCTTATATTTAATTAAATATTTTTAAATTATATTAATCTTATAGATAGATAGATAATTTGGATTTATTACCTGCTAAAAAACATACATAGTACTTTCCATATTCTAACACGCTTTAAATTAAGTCAAGTCATTGTTCATATATAAAAATATATAACAATGTATATAAAAAAAGAAATTAAATAAATTACAGGTTACATTCAAAATAAATTACAGATTACATTCAAAATAAATTACCGGTTACATTCAAAAATTCCATATAGAAAATAACAAAAATAAAATAAATAAATAACAAATGTGGTATCATATTTTCGATTAAAATTAGAATTAAAATTAAAATACATCAAAATCCTTGTTAGGTATTAATACATTTAAAGAAATTGCAATTTTTGAGTTGTTAGTTTCAAAGAAGTCTACATTTTCAACTAGCCTGTTACATTTATCTTGTATTCTAATTAGAGGGTTTATATATTTATTTGGGATGTAGAAACATGAAATACTTCTGGTATTTTTCTTTGGAATTCTGATATTAACATTGTTAAGTAAGTTTATACAATCAATTTTGTTAGTGAGAAGTTTGTTTAAAAATAAAGCGTCTGCTCTAAAAAATCGATTATATATTGTTTGCAAATTTAAACTATTTAAAATCTCAATGTAATTGTCAGGTTTGTTTTTTAAAAAATAGTAATGATATAAATGAACGAATTTTCTTTGAATTCTCTCAACCATTTTAAGTAAGTAATTACTACATCCTTCCCATACTTGCAGACAATACTCAATTTTGCTTCTTACTAGGCTTATATATAGATTTACGAATACAACTTTAGATTTTAAATTTCTAGCAATTCTGCAAGTTGCGTATAATACACGTGAACAGTCGCCCTTCAGCTTGTTGATGTGTTTAGCATACAACATTTTATGGTCAAACAATATTCCGAGGTCACTAATTTAGTTACATCGCGTAATACTTTTATCAGCGATTTTGTAATTGAACTCTATGTAGTTGTTTTTTTAGTGTATGATATGACGTTTGTTTTTATAGGATTAAATGGAAGACCATTATTGGTACTCCACACATCAAGGTCACATATTTAATTAAATATTTATAAATTATATTAATCTAATATTTAATTAAATATTTATAAATTATATTAATCTAATATTTAATTAAATATTTATAAATTATATTAATCTTATATTTAATTAAATATTTATAAATTATATTAATCTTATATTTAATTAAATATTTATAAATTATATTAATCTTATATTTAATTAAATATTTATAAATTATATTAATCTTATATTTAATTAAATATTTATAAATTATATTAATCTTATATTTAATTAAATATTTATAAATTATATTAATCTTATATTTAATTAAATATTTATAAATTATATTAATCTTATATTTAATTAAATATTTATAAATTATATTAATCTAATATTTAATTAAATATTTATAAATTATATTAATCTTATATTTAATTAAATATTTATAAATTATATTAATCTTATATTTAATTAAATATTTATAAATTATATTAATCTTATATTTAATTAAATATTTATAAATTATATTAATCTAATATTTAATTAAATATTTATAAATTATATTAATCTTATATTTAATTAAATATTTATAAATTATATTAATCTTATATTTAATTAAATATTTATAAATTATATTAATCTTATATTTAATTAAATATTTATAAATTATATAAATCTAATATTTAATTAAATATTTATAAATTATATTAATCTTATATTTAATTAAATATTTATAAATTATATTAATCTTATATTTAATTAAATATTTATAAATTATATTAATCTTATATTTAATTAAATATTTATAAATTATATTAATCTAATATTTAATTAAATATTTATAAATTATATTAATCTTATATTTAATTAAATATTTATAAATTATATTAATCTTATATTTAATTAAATATTTATAAATTATATTAATCTTATATTTAATTAAATATTTATAAACTATATTAATCTTATATTTAATTAAATATTTATAAATCATATTAATCTTATATTTAATTAAATATTTATAAATTATATTAATCTTATATTTAATTAAATATTTATAAATTATATTAATCTTATATTTAATTAAATATTTATAAATTATATTAATCTTATATTTAATTAAATATTTATAAATTATATTAATCTAATATTTAATTAAATATTTATAAATTATATTAATCTAATATTTAATTAAATATTTATAAATTATATTAATCTTATATTTAATTAAATATTTATAAATTATATTAATCTTATATTTAATTAAATATTTATAAATTATATTAATCTTATATTTAATTAAATATTTATAAATCATATTAATCTTATATTTAATTAAATATTTATAAATTATATTAATCTTATATTTAATTAAATATTTATAAATTATATTAATCTTATATTTAATTAAATATTTATAAATTATATTAATCTTATATTTAATTAAATATTTATAAATTATATTAATCTTATATTTAATTAAATATTTATAAATTATATTAATCTTATATTTAATGAAATATTTATAAATTATATTAATCTTATATTTAATTAAATATTTATAAATTATATTAATCTTATATTTAATTAAATATTTATAAATTATATTAATCTTATATTTAATTAAATATTTATAAATTATATTAATCTTATATTTAATTAAATATTTATAAATTATATTAATCTTATATTTAATGAAATATTTATAAATTATATTAATCTTATATTTAATGTAATATTTATAAATTATATTAATCTTATATTTAATTAAATATTTATAAATTATATTAATCTTATATTTAATTAAATATTTATAAATTATATTAATCTTATATTTAATTAAATATTTATAAATTATATTAATCTTATATTTAATTAAATATTTATAAATCATATTAATCTTATATTTAATTAAATATTTATAAATTATTTTAATCTTATATTTAATTAAATATTTATAAATTATATTAATCTTATATTTAATTAAATATTTATAAATTATATTAATCTTATATTTAATTAAATATTTATAAATTATATTAATCTTATATTTAATTAAATATTTATAAATTATATTAATCTTATATTTAATTAAATATTTATAAATTATATTAATCTTATATTTAATTAAATATTTATAAATTATATTAATCTTATATTTAATTAAATATTTATAAATTATATTAATCTTATATTTAATTAAATATTTATAAATTATATTAATCTTATATTTAATTAAATATTTATAAATTATATTAATCTTATATTTAATTAAATATTTATAAATTATATTAATCTTATATTTAATTAAATATTTATAAATTATATTAATCTTATATTTAATTAAATATTTATAAATTATATTAATCTTATATTTAATTAAATATTTATAAATTATATTAATCTTATATTTAATTAAATATTTATAAATTATATTAATCTAATATTTAATTAAATATTTATAAATTATATTAATCTTATATTTAATTAAATATTTATAAATTATATTAATCTTATATTTAATTAAATATTTATAAATTATATTAATCTTATATTTAATTAAATATTTATAAATTATATTAATCTTATATTTAATTAAATATTTATAAATCATATTAATCTTATATTTAATTAAATATTTATAAATTATATTAATCTTATATTTAATTAAATATTTATAAATTATATTAATCTTATATTTAATTAAATATTTATAAATTATATTAATCTTATATTTAATTAAATATTTATAAATTATATTAATCTAATATTTAATTAAATATTTATAAATTATATTTATCTTATATTTAATTAAATATTTATAAATTATATTAATCTTATATTTAATTAAATATTTATAAATTATATTAATCTTATATTTAATTAAATATTTATAAATTATATTAATCTTATATTTAATTAAATATTTATAAATCATATTAATCTTATATTTAATTAAATATTTATAAATTATATTAATCTTATATTTAATTAAATATTTATAAATTATATTAATCTTATATTTAATTAAATATTTATAAATTATATTAATCTTATATTTAATTAAATATTTATAAATTATATTAATCTTATATTTAATTAAATATTTATAAATTATATTAATCTTATATTTAATTAAATATTTATAAATTATATTAATCTTATATTTAATTAAATATTTATAAATTATATTAATCTTATATTTAATTAAATATTTATAAATTATATTAATCTTATATTTAATTAAATATTTATAAATTATATTAATCTTATATTTAATGAAATATTTATAAATTATATTAATCTTATATTTAATGAAATATTTATAAATTATATTAATCTTATATTTAATGTAATATTTATAAATTATATTAATCTTATATTTAATTAAATATTTATAAATTATATTAATCTTATATTTAATTAAATATTTATAAATTATATTAATCTTATATTTAATTAAATATTTATAAATTATATTAATCTTATATTTAATTAAATATTTATAAATCATATTAATCTTATATTTAATTAAATATTTATAAATTATATTAATCTTATATTTAATTAAATATTTATAAATTTTATTAATCTTATATTTAATGAAATATTTATAAATTATATTAATCTTATATTTAATTAAATATTTATAAATTATATTAATCTTATATTTAATTAAATATTTATAAATTATATTAATCTTATATTTAATTAAATATTTATAAATTATATTAATCTTATATTTAATTAAATATTTATAAATTATATTAATCTTATATTTAATTAAATATTTATAAATTATATTAATCTTATATTTAATTAAATATTTATAAATTATATTAATCTTATATTTAATGAAATATTTATAAATTATATTAATCTTATATTTAATGAAATATTTATAAATTATATTAATCTTATATTTAATGTAATATTTATAAATTATATTAATCTTATATTTAATTAAATATTTATAAATTATATTAATCTTATATTTAATTAAATATTTATAAATTATATTAATCTTATATTTAATTAAATATTTATAAATTATATTAATCTTATATTTAATTAAATATTTATAAATTATATTAATCTTATATTTAATTAAATATTTATAAATTATATTAATCTTATATTTAATTAAATATTTATAAATTATATTAATCTTATATTTAATTAAATATTTATAAATTATATTAATCTTATATTTAATTAAATATTTATAAATCATATTAATCTTATATTTAATTAAATATTTATAAATTATATTAATCTTATATTTAATTAAATATTTATAAATTATATTAATCTTATATTTAATTAAATATTTATAAATTATATTAATCTTATATTTAATTAAATATTTATAAATTATATTAATCTTATATTTAATTAAATATTTATAAATTATATTAATCTTATATTTAATTAAATATTTATAAATTATATTAATCTTATATTTAATTAAATATTTATAAATTATATTAATCTTATATTTAATGAAATATTTATAAATTATATTAATCTTATATTTAATGTAATATTTATAAATTATATTAATCTTATATTTAATTAAATATTTATAAATTATATTAATCTTATATTTAATTAAATATTTATAAATTATATTAATCTTATATTTAATTAAATATTTATAAATTATATTAATCTTATATATAATTAAATATTTATAAATTATATTAATCTTATATTTAATTAAATATTTATAAATTATATTAATCTTATATTTAATTAAATATTTATAAATTATATTAATCTTATATTTAATTAAATATTTATAAATTATATTAATCTTATATTTAATTAAATATTTATAAATTATATTAATCTTATATTTAATTAAATATTTATAAATTATATTAATCTTATATTTAATTAAATATTTATAAATTATATTAATTATATATTTAATTAAATATTTATAAATTATATTAATCTTATATTTAATTAAATATTTATAAATTATATTAATCTTATATTTAATTAAATATTTATAAATTATATTAATCTTATATTTAATTAAATATTTATAAATTATATTAATCTTATATTTAATTAAATATTTATAAATTATATTAATCTTACATTTAATGAAATATTTATAAATTATATTAATCTTACATTTAATGAAATATTTATAAATTATATTAATCTTATATTTAATATAATATTTATAAATTATATTAATCTTATATTTAATTAAATATTTATAAATTATATTAATCTTATATTTAATTAAATATTTATAAATTATATTAATCTTATATTTAATTAAATATTTATAAATTATATTAATCTTATATTTAATGTTATATTTATAAATTATATTAATCTTATATTTAATGTTATATTTATAAATTATATTAATCTTATATTTAATTAAATATTTATAAATTATATTAATCTTATATTTAATTAAATATTTATAAATTATATTAATCTTATATTTAATTAAATATTTATAAATTATATTAATCTTATATTTAATTAAATATTTATAAATTATATTAATCTTATATTTAATTAAATATTTATAAATTATATTAATCTTATATTTAATTAAATATTTATAAATTATATAAATCTTATATTTAATTAAATATTTATAAATTATATAATCTTATATTTAATTAAATATTTATAAATTATATTAATCTTATATTTAATTAAATATTTATAAATTATATTAATCTTATATTTAATTAAATATTTATAAATTATATTAATCTTATATTTAATTAAATATTTATAAATTATATTAATCTTATATTTAATTAAATATTTATAAATTATATTAATCTTATATTTAATTAAATATTTATAAATTTTATTAATCTTATATTTAATTAAATATTTATAAATTATATTAATCTTATATTTAATGAAATATTTATAAATTATATTAATCTTATATTTAATGAAATATTTATAAATTATATTAATCTTATATTTAATGAAATATTTATAAATTATATAAATCTTACATTTAATGAAATATTTATAAATTATAGTAATCTTATATTTAATGAAATATTTATAAATTATATTAATCTTATATTTAATGAAATATTTATAAATTATATTAATCTTATATTTAATGAAATATTTATAAATTATATTAATCTTATATTTAATGAAATATTTATAAATTATATTAATCTTATATTTAATGAAATATTTATAAATTATATTAATCTAATATTTAATTAAATATTTATAAATTATATTAATCTTATATTTAATTAAATATTTATAAATTATATTAATCTTATATTTAATTAAATATTTATAAATTATATTAATCTTATATTTAATTAAATATTTATAAATTATATTAATCTTATATTTAATTAAATATTTATAAATCATATTAATCTTATATTTAATTAAATATTTATAAATTATATTAATCTTATATTTAATATAATATTTATAAATTATATTAATCTTATATTTAATTAAATATTTATAAATTATATTAATCTTATATTTAATTAAATATTTATAAATTATATTAATCTTATATTTAATTAAATATTTATAAATTATATTAATCTTATATTTAATTAAATATTTATAAATTATATTAATCTTATATTTAATTAAATATTTATAAATTATATTAATCTTATATTTAATTAAATATTTATAAATTATATTAATCTTATATTTAATTAAATATTTATAAATTATATTAATCTTATATTTAATTAAATATTTATAAATTTTATTAATCTTATATTTAATTAAATATTTATAAATTATATTAATCTTATATTTAATGAAATATTTATAAATTATATTAATCTTATATTTAATGAAATATTTATAAATTATATTAATCTTATATTTAATGAAATATTTATAAATTATATAAATCTTACATTTAATGAAATATTTATATATTATAGTAATCTTATATTTAATGAAATATTTATAAATTATATTAATCTTATATTTAATGAAATATTTATAAATTATATTAATCTTATATTTAATTAAATATTTATAAATTATATTAATCTTATATTTAATTAAATATTTATAAATTATATTAATCTTATATTTAATTAAATATTACTAAATCATATTAATCTTATATTTAATTAAATATTTATAAATTATATTAATCTTATATTTAATTAAATATTTATAAATTATATTAATCTTATATTTAATTAAATATTTATAAATTATATTAATCTTATATTTAATTAAATATTTATAAATTATATTAATCTTATATTTAATTAAATATTTATAAATTATATTAATCTTATATTTAATTAAATATTTATAAATTATATTAATCTTATATTTAATGAAATATTTATAAATTATATTAATCTAATATTTAATTAAATATTTATAAATTATATTAATCTTATATTTAATTAAATATTTATAAATTATATTAATCTTATATTTAATTAAATATTTATAAATTATATTAATCTTATATTTAATTAAATATTTATAAATTATATTAATCTTATATTTAATTAAATATTTATAAATCATATTAATCTTATATTTAATTAAATATTTATAAATCATATTAATCTTATATTTAATTAAATATTTATAAATTATATTAATCTTATATTTAATTAAATATTTATAAATTATATTAATCTTATATTTAATTAAATATTTATAAATTATATTAATCTTATATTTAATTAAATATTTATAAATTATATTAATCTTATATTTAATTAAATATTTATAAATTATATTAATCTTATATTTAATTAAATATTTATAAATTATATTAATCTTATATTTAATTAAATATTTATAAATTATATTAATCTTATATTTAATTAAATATTTATAAATTATATTAATCTTATATTTAATTAAATATTTATAAATTATATTAATCTTATATTTAATTAAATATTTATAAATTATATTAATCTTATATTTAATTAAATATTTATAAATTATATTAATCTTATATTTAATTAAATATTTATAAATTATATTAATCTTATATTTAATTAAATATTTATAAATTATATTAATCTTATATTTAATTAAATATTTATAAATTATATTAATCTTATATTTAATTAAATATTTATAAATTATATTAATCTTATATTTAATTAAATATTTATAAATTATATTAATCTTATATTTAATTAAATATTTATAAATTATATTAATCTTATATTTAATTAAATATTTATAAATTATATTAATCTTATATTTAATTAAATATTTATAAATTATATTAATCTTATATTTAATTAAATATTTATAAATTATATTAATCTTATATTTAATTAAATATTTATAAATTATATTAATCTTATATTTAATTAAATATTTATAAATTATATTAATCTTATATTTAATTAAATATTTATAAATTATATTAATCTTATATTTAATTAAATATTTATAAATTATATTAATCTTATATTTAATTAAATATTTATAAATTATATTAATCTTATATTTAATTAAATATTTATAAATTATATTAATCTTATATTTAATTAAATATTTATAAATTATATTAATCTTATATTTAATTAAATATTTATAAATCATATTAATCTTATATTTAATTAAATATTTATAAATTATATTAATCTTATATTTAATTAAATATTTATAAATTATATTAATCTTATATTTAATTAAATATTTATAAATTATATTAATCTTATATTTAATTAAATATTTATAAATTATATTAATCTAATATTTAATTAAATATTTATAAATTATATTAATCTTATATTTAATTAAATATTTATAAATTATATTAATCTTATACTTAATTAAATATTTATAAATTATATTAATCTTATATTTAATTAAATATTTATAAATTATATTAATCTTATATTTAATTAAATATTTATAAATTATATTAATCTTATATTTAATTAAATATTTATAAATTATATTAATCTTATATTTAATTAAATATTTATAAATTATATTAATCTTATATTTAATTAAATATTTATAAATTATATTAATCTTATATTTAATTAAATATTTATAAATCATATTAATCTTATATTTAATTAAATATTTATAAATTATATTAATCTTATATTTAATTAAATATTTATAAATTATATTTATCTTATATTTAATTAAATATTTATAAATTATATTAATCTTATATTTAATTAAATATTTATAAATTATATTAATCTTATATTTAATTAAATATTTATAAATTATATTAATCTTATATTTAATTAAATATTTATAAATTATATTAATCTTATATTTAATTAAATATTTATAAATTATATTAATCTTATATTTAATTAAATATTTATAAATTATATTAATCTTATATTTAATTAAATATTTATAAATCATATTAATCTTATATTTAATTAAATATTTATAAATTATATTAATCTTATATTTAATGAAATATTTATAAATTATATTAATCTTATATTTAATGTAATATTTATAAATTATATTAATCTTATATTTAATTAAATATTTATAAATTATATTAATCTTATATTTAATTAAATATTTATAAATTATATTAATCTTATATATAATTAAATATTTATAAATTATATTAATCTTATATTTAATTAAATATTTATAAATTATATTAATCTTATATTTAATTAAATATTTATAAATTATATTAATCTTATATTTAATTAAATATTTATAAATTATATTAATCTTATATTTAATTAAATATTTATAAATTATATTAATCTTATATTTAATTAAATATTTATAAATTATATTAATCTTATATTTAATTAAATATTTATAAATTATATTAATCTTATATTTAATTAAATATTTATAAATTATATTAATCTTATATTTAATTAAATATTTATAAATTATATTAATCTTATATTTAATTAAATATTTATAAATTATATTAATCTTATATTTAATTAAATATTTATAAATTATATTAATCTTATATTTAATTAAATATTTATAAATTATATTAATCTTATATTTAATTAAATATTTATAAATTATATTAATCTTATATTTAATTAAATATTTATAAATTATATTAATCTTATATTTAATTAAATATTTATAAATTATATTAATCTTATATTTAATTAAATATTTATAAATTATATTAATCTTATATTTAATTAAATATTTATAAATTATATTAATCTTATATTTAATTAAATATTTATAAATTATATTAATCTTATATTTAATGAAATATTTATAAATTATATTAATCTTATATTTAATGAAATATTTATAAATTATATTAATCTTACATTTAATGAAATATTTATAAATTATATTTAATTAAATATTTATAAATTATATTAATCTTATATTTAATTAAATATTTATAAATTATATTAATCTTATATTTAATTAAATATTTATAAATTATATTAATCTTATATTTAATTAAATATTTATAAATTATATTAATCTTATATTTAATTAAATATTTATAAATTATATTAATCTTATATTTAATTAAATATTTATAAATTATATTAATCTTATATTTAATTAAATATTTATAAATTATATTAATCTTATATTTAATTAAATATTTATAAATTATATTAATCTTATATTTAATTAAATATTTATAAATCATATTAATCTTATATTTAATTAAATATTTATAAATTATATTAATCTTATATTTAATTAAATATTTATAAATTATATTAATCTTATATTTAATTAAATATTTATAAATTATATTAATCTTATATTTAATTAAATATTTATAAATTATATTAATCTAATATTTAATTAAATATTTATAAATTATATTAATCTTATATTTAATGAAATATTTATAAATTATATTAATCTTATATTTAATGTAATATTTATAAATTATATTAATCTTATATTTAATGAAATATTTATTAATTATATTAATCTTATATTTAATTAAATATTTATAAATTATATTAATCTTATATTTAATTAAATATTTATAAATCATATTAATCTTATATTTAATTAAATATTTATAAATTATATTAATCTTATATTTAATTAAATATTTATAAATTATATTAATCTTATATTTAATTAAATATTTATAAATTATATTAATCTTATATTTAATTAAATATTTATAAATTATATTAATCTTATATTTAATTAAATATTTATAAATTATATTAATCTTATATTTAATTAAATATTTTTAAATTATATTAATCTTATAGATAGATAGATAATTTGGATTTATTACCTGCTAAAAAACATACATAGTACTTTCCATATTCTAACACGCTTTAAATTAAGTCAAGTCATTGTTCATATATAAAAATATATAACAATGTATATAAAAAAAGAAATTAAATAAATTACAGGTTACATTCAAAATAAATTACAGATTACATTCAAAATAAATTACCGGTTACATTCAAAAATTCCATATAGAAAATAACAAAAATAAAATAAATAAATAACAAATGTGGTATCATATTTTCGATTAAAATTAGAATTAAAATTAAAATACATCAAAATCCTTGTTAGGTATTAATACATTTAAAGAAATTGCAATTTTTGAGTTGTTAGTTTCAAAGAAGTCTACATTTTCAACTAGCCTGTTACATTTATCTTGTATTCTAATTAGAGGGTTTATATATTTATTTGGGATGTAGAAACATGAAATACTTCTGGTATTTTTCTTTGGAATTCTGATATTAACATTGTTAAGTAAGTTTATACAATCAATTTTGTTAGTGAGAAGTTTGTTTAAAAATAAAGCGTCTGCTCTAAAAAATCGATTATATATTGTTTGCAAATTTAAACTATTTAAAATCTCAATGTAATTGTCAGGTTTGTTTTTTAAAAAATAGTAATGATATAAATGAACGAATTTTCTTTGAATTCTCTCAACCATTTTAAGTAAGTAATTACTACATCCTTCCCATACTTGCAGACAATACTCAATTTTGCTTCTTACTAGGCTTATATATAGATTTACGAATACAACTTTAGATTTTAAATTTCTAGCAATTCTGCAAGTTGCGTATAATACACGTGAACAGTCGCCCTTCAGCTTGTTGATGTGTTTAGCATACAACATTTTATGGTCAAACAATATTCCGAGGTCACTAATTTAGTTACATCGCGTAATACTTTTATCAGCGATTTTGTAATTGAACTCTATGTAGTTGTTTTTTTAGTGTATGATATGACGTTTGTTTTTATAGGATTAAATGGAAGACCATTATTGGTACTCCACACATCAAGGTCACATATTTAATTAAATATTTATAAATTATATTAATCTAATATTTAATTAAATATTTATAAATTATATTAATCTAATATTTAATTAAATATTTATAAATTATATTAATCTTATATTTAATTAAATATTTATAAATTATATTAATCTTATATTTAATTAAATATTTATAAATTATATTAATCTTATATTTAATTAAATATTTATAAATTATATTAATCTTATATTTAATTAAATATTTATAAATTATATTAATCTTATATTTAATTAAATATTTATAAATTATATTAATCTTATATTTAATTAAATATTTATAAATTATATTAATCTAATATTTAATTAAATATTTATAAATTATATTAATCTTATATTTAATTAAATATTTATAAATTATATTAATCTTATATTTAATTAAATATTTATAAATTATATTAATCTTATATTTAATTAAATATTTATAAATTATATTAATCTTATATTTAATTAAATATTTATAAATTATATTAATCTTATATTTAATTAAATATTTATAAATTATATTAATCTTACATTTAATGAAATATTTATAAATTATATTAATCTTACATTTAATGAAATATTTATAAATTATATTAATCTTATATTTAATATAATATTTATAAATTATATTAATCTTATATTTAATTAAATATTTATAAATTATATTAATCTTATATTTAATTAAATATTTATAAATTATATTAATCTTATATTTAATTAAATATTTATAAATTATATTAATCTTATATTTAATGTTATATTTATAAATTATATTAATCTTATATTTAATGTTATATTTATAAATTATATTAATCTTATATTTAATTAAATATTTATAAATTATATTAATCTTATATTTAATTAAATATTTATAAATTATATTAATCTTATATTTAATTAAATATTTATAAATTATATTAATCTTATATTTAATTAAATATTTATAAATTATATTAATCTTATATTTAATTAAATATTTATAAATTATATTAATCTTATATTTAATTAAATATTTATAAATTATATAAATCTTATATTTAATTAAATATTTATAAATTATATAATCTTATATTTAATTAAATATTTATAAATTATATTAATCTTATATTTAATTAAATATTTATAAATTATATTAATCTTATATTTAATTAAATATTTATAAATTATATTAATCTTATATTTAATTAAATATTTATAAATTATATTAATCTTATATTTAATTAAATATTTATAAATTATATTAATCTTATATTTAATTAAATATTTATAAATTTTATTAATCTTATATTTAATTAAATATTTATAAATTATATTAATCTTATATTTAATGAAATATTTATAAATTATATTAATCTTATATTTAATGAAATATTTATAAATTATATTAATCTTATATTTAATGAAATATTTATAAATTATATAAATCTTACATTTAATGAAATATTTATAAATTATAGTAATCTTATATTTAATGAAATATTTATAAATTATATTAATCTTATATTTAATGAAATATTTATAAATTATATTAATCTTATATTTAATGAAATATTTATAAATTATATTAATCTTATATTTAATGAAATATTTATAAATTATATTAATCTTATATTTAATGAAATATTTATAAATTATATTAATCTAATATTTAATTAAATATTTATAAATTATATTAATCTTATATTTAATTAAATATTTATAAATTATATTAATCTTATATTTAATTAAATATTTATAAATTATATTAATCTTATATTTAATTAAATATTTATAAATTATATTAATCTTATATTTAATTAAATATTTATAAATCATATTAATCTTATATTTAATTAAATATTTATAAATTATATTAATCTTATATTTAATATAATATTTATAAATTATATTAATCTTATATTTAAATAAATATTTATAAATTATATTAATCTTATATTTAATTAAATATTTATAAATTATATTAATCTTATATTTAATTAAATATTTATAAATTATATTAATCTTATATTTAATGTTATATTTATAAATTATATTAATCTTATATTTAATGTTATATTTATAAATTATATTAATCTTATATTTAATTAAATATTTATAAATTATATTAATCTTATATTTAATTAAATATTTATAAATTATATTAATCTTATATTTAATTAAATATTTATAAATTATATTAATCTTATATTTAATTAAATATTTATAAATTATATTAATCTTATATTTAATTAAATATTTATAAATTATATTAATCTTATATTTAATTAAATATTTATAAATTATATTAATCTTATATTTAATTAAATATTTATAAATTATATTAATCTTATATTTAATTAAATATTTATAAATTATATTAATCTTATATTTAATTAAATATTTATAAATTATATTAATCTTATATTTAATTAAATATTTATAAATTATATTAATCTTATATTTAATTAAATATTTATAAATTATATTAATCTTATATTTAATTAAATATTTATAAATTATATTAATCTTATATTTAATTAAATATTTATAAATTTTATTAATCTTATATTTAATTAAATATTTATAAATTATATTAATCTTATATTTAATGAAATATTTATAAATTATATTAATCTTATATTTAATGAAATATTTATAAATTATATTAATCTTATATTTAATGAAATATTTATAAATTATATAAATCTTACATTTAATGAAATATTTATAAATTATAGTAATCTTATATTTAATGAAATATTTATAAATTATATTAATCTTATATTTAATGAAATATTTATAAATTATATTAATCTTATATTTAATGAAATATTTATAAATTATATTAATCTTATATTTAATGAAATATTTATAAATTATATTAATCTTATATTTAATGAAATATTTATAAATTATATTAATCTAATATTTAATGAAATATTTATAAATTATATTAATCTTATATTTAATTAAATATTTATAAATTATATTAATCTTATATTTAATTAAATATTTATAAATTATATTAATCTTATATTTAATTAAATATTTATAAATTATATTAATCTTATATTTAATTAAATATTTATAAATCATATTAATCTTATATTTAATTAAATATTTATTAATTATATTAATCTTATATTTAATTAAATATTTATAAATTATATTAATCTTATATTTAATTAAATATTTATAAATTATATTAATCTTATATTTAATTAAATATTTATAAATTATATTAATCTTATATTTAATTAAATATTTATAAATTATATTAATCTTATATTTAATTAAATATTTATAAATTATATTAATCTTATATTTAATTAAATATTTATAAATTATATTAATCTTATATTTAATTAAATATTTATAAATTATATTAATCTTATATTTAATTAAATATTTATAAATTATATTAATCTTATATTTAATTAAATATTTATAAATTATATTAATCTTATATTTAATTAAATATTTATAAATTATATTAATCTTATATTTAATGAAATATTTATAAATTATATTAATCTTATATTTAATTAAATATTTATAAATTATATTAATCTTATATTTAATTAAATATTTATAAATTATATTAATCTTATATTTAATTAAATATTTATAAATTATATTAATCTTATATTTAATTAAATATTTATAAATTATATTAATCTTATATTTAATTAAATATTTATAAATTATATTAATCTTATATTTAATTAAATATTTATAAATTATATTAATCTTATATTTAATTAAATATTTATAAATCATATTAATCTTATATTTAATTAAATATTTATAAATTATATTAATCTTATATTTAATTAAATATTTATAAATTATATTAATCTTATATTTAATTAAATATTTATAAATTATATTAATCTTATATTTAATGAAATATTTATAAATTATATTAATCTAATATTTAATTAAATATTTATAAATTATATTAATCTTATATTTAATTAAATATTTATAAATTATATTAATCTTATATTTAATTAAATATTTATAAATTATATTAATCTTATATTTAATTAAATATTTATAAATTATATTAATCTTATATTTAATTAAATATTTATAAATCATATTAATCTTATATTTAATTAAATATTTATAAATTATATTAATCTTATATTTAATTAAATATTTATAAATCATATTAATCTTATATTTAATTAAATATTTATAAATTATATTAATCTTATATTTAATTAAATATTTATAAATTATATTAATCTTATATTTAATTAAATATTTATAAATTATATTAATCTTATATTTAATTAAATATTTATAAATTATATTAATCTAATATTTAATTAAATATTTATAAATTATATTAATCTTATATTTAATTAAATATTTATAAATTATATTAATCTTATATTTAATTAAATATTTATAAATTATATTAATCTTATATTTAATTAAATATTTATAAATTATATTAATCTTATATTTAATTAAATATTTATAAATTATATTAATCTTATATTTAATTAAATATTTATAAATTATATTAATCTTATATTTAATTAAATATTTATAAATTATATTAATCTTATATTTAATTAAATATTTATAAATTATATTAATCTTATATTTAATTAAATATTTATAAATCATATTAATCTTATATTTAATTAAATATTTATAAATTATATTAATCTTATATTTAATTAAATATTTATAAATTATATTAATCTTATATTTAATTAAATATTTATAAATTATATTAATCTTATATTTAATTAAATATTTATAAATTATATTAATCTAATATTTAATTAAATATTTATAAATTATATTAATCTTATATTTAATTAAATATTTATAAATTATATTAATCTTATATTTAATTAAATATTTATAAATTATATTATCTTATATTTAATTAAATATTTATAAATTATATTAATCTTATATTTAATTAAATATTTATAAATTATATTAATCTTATATTTAATTAAATATTTATAAATTATATTAATCTTATATTTAATTAAATATTTATAAATTATATTAATCTTATATTTAATTAAATATTTATAAATTATATTAATCTTATATTTAATTAAATATTTATAAATTATATTAATCTTATATTTAATTAAATATTTATAAATTATATTAATCTTATATTTAATTAAATATTTATAAATTATATTAATCTTATATTTAATTAAATATTTATAAATTATATTAATCTTATATTTAATTAAATATTTATAAATTTTATTAATCTTATATTTAATTAAATATTTATAAATTATATTAATCTTATATTTAATGAAATATTTATAAATTATATTAATCTTATATTTAATGAAATATTTATAAATTATATTAATCTTATATTTAATGAAATATTTATAAATTATATAAATCTTACATTTAATGAAATATTTATATATTATAGTAATCTTATATTTAATGAAATATTTATAAATTATATTAATCTTATATTTAATGAAATATTTATAAATTATATTAATCTTATATTTAATGAAATATTTATAAATTATATTAATCTTATATTTAATGAAATATTTATAAATTATATTAATCTTATATTTAATGAAATATTGATAAATTATATTAATCTAATATTTAATTAAATATTTATAAATTATATTAATCTTATATTTAATGAAATATTGATAAATTATATTAATCTTATATTTAATTAAATATTTATAAATTATATTAATCTTATATTTAATTAAATATTTATAAATTATATTAATCTTATATTTAATTAAATATTACTAAATCATATTAATCTTATATTTAATTAAATATTTATAAATTATATTAATCTTATATTTAATTAAATATTTATAAATTATATTAATCTTATATTTAATTAAATATTTATAAATTATATTAATCTTATATTTAATTAAATATTTATAAATTATATTAATCTTATATTTAATTAAATATTTATAAATTATATTAATCTTATATTTAATTAAATATTTATAAATTATATTAATCTTATATTTAATTAAATATTTATAAATTATATTAATCTTATATTTAATTAAATATTTATAAATTATATTAATCTTATATTTAATTAAATATTTATAAATTATATTAATCTTATATTTAATTAAATATTTATAAATTATATTAATCTTATATTTAATTAAATATTTATAAATTATATTAATCTTATATTTAATTAAATATTTATAAATTATATTAATCTTATATTTAATTAAATATTTATAAATTATATTAATCTTATATTTAATTAAATATTTATAAATTATATTAATCTTATATTTAATTAAATATTTATAAATTATATTAATCTTATATTTAATTAAATATTTATAAATTATATTAATCTTATATTTAATTAAATATTTATAAATTATATTAATCTTATATTTAATTAAATATTTATAAATTATATTAATCTTATATTTAATTAAATATTTATAAATTATATTAATCTTATATTTAATTAAATATTTATAAATTATATTAATCTTATATTTAATTAAATATTTATAAATTATATTAATCTTATATTTAATTAAATATTTATAAATCATATTAATCTTATATTTAATTAAATATTTATAAATTATATTAATCTTATATTTAATTAAATATTTATAAATTATATTAATCTTATATTTAATTAAATATTTATAAATTATATTAATCTTATATTTAATGAAATATTTATAAATTATATTAATCTAATATTTAATTAAATATTTATAAATTATATTAATCTTATATTTAATTAAATATTTATAAATTATATTAATCTTATATTTAATTAAATATTTATAAATTATATTAATCTTATATTTAATTAAATATTTATAAATTATATTAATCTTATATTTAATTAAATATTTATAAATCATATTAATCTTATATTTAATTAAATATTTATAAATTATATTAATCTTATATTTAATTAAATATTTATAAATTATATTAATCTTATATTTAATTAAATATTTATAAATTATATTAATCTTATATTTAATTAAATATTTATAAATTATATTAATCTTATATTTAATTAAATATTTATAAATTATATTAATCTTATATTTAATTAAATATTTATAAATTATATTAATCTTATATTTAATTAAATATTTATAAATTATATTAATCTTATATTTAATTAAATATTTATAAATTATATTAATCTTATATTTAATTAAATATTTATAAATTATATTAATCTTATATTTAATTAAATATTTATAAATTATATTAATCTTATATTTAATTAAATATTTATAAATTATATTAATCTTATATTTAATGAAATATTTATAAATTATATTAATCTTATATTTAATTAAATATTTATAAATTATATTAATCTTATATTTAATTAAATATTTATAAATTATATTAATCTTATATTTAATTAAATATTTATAAATTATATTAATCTTATATTTAATTAAATATTTATAAATTATATTAATCTTATATTTAATTAAATATTTATAAATTATATTAATCTTATATTTAATTAAATATTTATAAATTATATTAATCTTATATTTAATTAAATATTTATAAATTATATTAATCTTATATTTAATTAAATATTTATAAATTATATTAATCTTATATTTAATTAAATATTTATAAATTATATTAATCTTATATTTAATGAAATATTTATAAATTATATTAATCTTATATTTAATTAAATATTTATAAATTATATTAATCTTATATTTAATTAAATATTTATAAATTATATTAATCTTATATTTAATTAAATATTTATAAATTATATTAATCTTATATTTAATTAAATATTTATAAATTATATTAATCTTATATTTAATTAAATATTTATAAATTATATTAATCTTATATTTAATTAAATATTTATAAATCATATTAATCTTATATTTAATTAAATATTTATAAATTATATTAATCTTATATTTAATTAAATATTTATAAATTATATTAATCTTATATTTAATTAAATATTTATAAATTATATTAATCTTATATTTAATTAAATATTTATAAATTATATTAATCTAATATTTAATTAAATATTTATAAATTATATTAATCTTATATTTAATTAAATATTTATAAATTATATTAATCTTATACTTAATTAAATATTTATAAATTATATTAATCTTATATTTAATTAAATATTTATAAATTATATTAATCTTATATTTAATTAAATATTTATAAATTATATTAATCTTATATTTAATTAAATATTTATAAATTATATTAATCTTATATTTAATTAAATATTTATAAATTATATTAATCTTATATTTAATTAAATATTTATAAATTATATTAATCTTATATTTAATTAAATATTTATAAATCATATTAATCTTATATTTAATTAAATATTTATAAATTATATTAATCTTATATTTAATTAAATATTTATAAATTATATTAATCTTATATTTAATTAAATATTTATAAATTATATTAATCTTATATTTAATTAAATATTTATAAATTATATTAATCTAATATTTAATTAAATATTTATAAATTATATTAATCTTATATTTAATTAAATATTTATAAATTATATTAATCTTATATTTAATTAAATATTTATAAATTATATTAATCTTATATTTAATTAAATATTTATAAATTATATTAATCTTATATTTAATTAAATATTTATAAATCATATTAATCTTATATTTAATTAAATATTTATAAATTATATTAATCTTATATTTAATGAAATATTTATAAATTATATTAATCTTATATTTAATGTAATATTTATAAATTATATTAATCTTATATTTAATTAAATATTTATAAATTATATTAATCTTATATTTAATTAAATATTTATAAATTATATTAATCTTATATATAATTAAATATTTATAAATTATATTAATCTTATATTTAATTAAATATTTATAAATTATATTAATCTTATATTTAATTAAATATTTATAAATTATATTAATCTTATATTTAATTAAATATTTATAAATTATATTAATCTTATATTTAATTAAATATTTATAAATTATATTAATCTTATATTTAATTAAATATTTATAAATTATATTAATCTTATATTTAATTAAATATTTATAAATTATATTAATCTTATATTTAATTAAATATTTATAAATTATATTAATCTTATATTTAATTAAATATTTATAAATTATATTAATCTTATATTTAATTAAATATTTATAAATTATATTAATCTTATATTTAATTAAATATTTATAAATTATATTAATCTTATATTTAATTAAATATTTATAAATTATATTAATCTTATATTTAATTAAATATTTATAAATTATATTAATCTTATATTTAATTAAATATTTATAAATTATATTAATCTTATATTTAATTAAATATTTATAAATTATATTAATCTTATATTTAATTAAATATTTATAAATTATATTAATCTTATATTTAATTAAATATTTATAAATTATATTAATCTTATATTTAATTAAATATTTATAAATTATATTAATCTTATATTTAATGAAATATTTATAAATTATATTAATCTTATATTTAATGAAATATTTATAAATTATATTAATCTTACATTTAATGAAATATTTATAAATTATATTTAATTAAATATTTATAAATTATATTAATCTTATATTTAATTAAATATTTATAAATTATATTAATCTTATATTTAATTAAATATTTATAAATTATATTAATCTTATATTTAATTAAATATTTATAAATTATATTAATCTTATATTTAATTAAATATTTATAAATTATATTAATCTTATATTTAATTAAATATTTATAAATTATATTAATCTTATATTTAATTAAATATTTATAAATTATATTAATCTAATATTTAATTAAATATTTATAAATTATATTAATCTTATATTTAATTAAATATTTATAAATTATATTAATCTTATATTTAATTAAATATTTATAAATTATATTATCTTATATTTAATTAAATATTTATAAATTATATTAATCTTATATTTAATTAAATATTTATAAATTATATTAATCTTATATTTAATTAAATATTTATAAATTATATTAATCTTATATTTAATTAAATATTTATAAATTATATTAATCTTATATTTAATTAAATATTTATAAATTATATTAATCTTATATTTAATTAAATATTTATAAATTATATTAATCTTATATTTAATTAAATATTTATAAATTATATTAATCTTATATTTAATTAAATATTTATAAATTATATTAATCTTATATTTAATTAAATATTTATAAATTATATTAATCTTATATTTAATTAAATATTTATAAATTTTATTAATCTTATATTTAATTAAATATTTATAAATTATATTAATCTTATATTTAATGAAATATTTATAAATTATATTAATCTTATATTTAATGAAATATTTATAAATTATATTAATCTTATATTTAATGAAATATTTATAAATTATATAAATCTTACATTTAATGAAATATTTATATATTATAGTAATCTTATATTTAATGAAATATTTATAAATTATATTAATCTTATATTTAATGAAATATTTATAAATTATATTAATCTTATATTTAATGAAATATTTATAAATTATATTAATCTTATATTTAATGAAATATTTATAAATTATATTAATCTTATATTTAATGAAATATTGATAAATTATATTAATCTAATATTTAATTAAATATTTATAAATTATATTAATCTTATATTTAATGAAATATTGATAAATTATATTAATCTTATATTTAATTAAATATTTATAAATTATATTAATCTTATATTTAATTAAATATTTATAAATTATATTAATCTTATATTTAATTAAATATTACTAAATCATATTAATCTTATATTTAATTAAATATTTATAAATTATATTAATCTTATATTTAATTAAATATTTATAAATTATATTAATCTTATATTTAATTAAATATTTATAAATTATATTAATCTTATATTTAATTAAATATTTATAAATTATATTAATCTTATATTTAATTAAATATTTATAAATTATATTAATCTTATATTTAATTAAATATTTATAAATTATATTAATCTTATATTTAATTAAATATTTATAAATTATATTAATCTTATATTTAATTAAATATTTATAAATTATATTAATCTTATATTTAATTAAATATTTATAAATTATATTAATCTTATATTTAATTAAATATTTATAAATTATATTAATCTTATATTTAATTAAATATTTATAAATTATATTAATCTTATATTTAATTAAATATTTATAAATTATATTAATCTTATATTTAATTAAATATTTATAAATTATATTAATCTTATATTTAATTAAATATTTATAAATTATATTAATCTTATATTTAATTAAATATTTATAAATTATATTAATCTTATATTTAATTAAATATTTATAAATTATATTAATCTTATATTTAATTAAATATTTATAAATTATATTAATCTTATATTTAATTAAATATTTATAAATTATATTAATCTTATATTTAATTAAATATTTATAAATTATATTAATCTTATATTTAATTAAATATTTATAAATTATATTAATCTTATATTTAATTAAATATTTATAAATTATATTAATCTTATATTTAATTAAATATTTATAAATCATATTAATCTTATATTTAATTAAATATTTATAAATTATATTAATCTTATATTTAATTAAATATTTATAAATTATATTAATCTTATATTTAATTAAATATTTATAAATTATATTAATCTTATATTTAATGAAATATTTATAAATTATATTAATCTAATATTTAATTAAATATTTATAAATTATATTAATCTTATATTTAATTAAATATTTATAAATTATATTAATCTTATATTTAATTAAATATTTATAAATTATATTAATCTTATATTTAATTAAATATTTATAAATTATATTAATCTTATATTTAATTAAATATTTATAAATCATATTAATCTTATATTTAATTAAATATTTATAAATTATATTAATCTTATATTTAATTAAATATTTATAAATTATATTAATCTTATATTTAATTAAATATTTATAAATTATATTAATCTTATATTTAATTAAATATTTATAAATTATATTAATCTTATATTTAATTAAATATTTATAAATTATATTAATCTTATATTTAATTAAATATTTATAAATTATATTAATCTTATATTTAATTAAATATTTATAAATTATATTAATCTTATATTTAATTAAATATTTATAAATTATATTAATCTTATATTTAATTAAATATTTATAAATTATATTAATCTTATATTTAATTAAATATTTATAAATTATATTAATCTTATATTTAATTAAATATTTATAAATTATATTAATCTTATATTTAATGAAATATTTATAAATTATATTAATCTTATATTTAATTAAATATTTATAAATTATATTAATCTTATATTTAATTAAATATTTATAAATTATATTAATCTTATATTTAATTAAATATTTATAAATTATATTAATCTTATATTTAATTAAATATTTATAAATTATATTAATCTTATATTTAATTAAATATTTATAAATTATATTAATCTTATATTTAATTAAATATTTATAAATTATATTAATCTTATATTTAATTAAATATTTATAAATTATATTAATCTTATATTTAATTAAATATTTATAAATTATATTAATCTTATATTTAATTAAATATTTATAAATTATATTAATCTTATATTTAATGAAATATTTATAAATTATATTAATCTTATATTTAATTAAATATTTATAAATTATATTAATCTTATATTTAATTAAATATTTATAAATTATATTAATCTTATATTTAATTAAATATTTATAAATTATATTAATCTTATATTTAATTAAATATTTATAAATTATATTAATCTTATATTTAATTAAATATTTATAAATTATATTAATCTTATATTTAATTAAATATTTATAAATCATATTAATCTTATATTTAATTAAATATTTATAAATTATATTAATCTTATATTTAATTAAATATTTATAAATTATATTAATCTTATATTTAATTAAATATTTATAAATTATATTAATCTTATATTTAATTAAATATTTATAAATTATATTAATCTAATATTTAATTAAATATTTATAAATTATATTAATCTTATATTTAATTAAATATTTATAAATTATATTAATCTTATACTTAATTAAATATTTATAAATTATATTAATCTTATATTTAATTAAATATTTATAAATTATATTAATCTTATATTTAATTAAATATTTATAAATTATATTAATCTTATATTTAATTAAATATTTATAAATTATATTAATCTTATATTTAATTAAATATTTATAAATTATATTAATCTTATATTTAATTAAATATTTATAAATTATATTAATCTTATATTTAATTAAATATTTATAAATCATATTAATCTTATATTTAATTAAATATTTATAAATTATATTAATCTTATATTTAATTAAATATTTATAAATTATATTAATCTTATATTTAATTAAATATTTATAAATTATATTAATCTTATATTTAATTAAATATTTATAAATTATATTAATCTAATATTTAATTAAATATTTATAAATTATATTAATCTTATATTTAATTAAATATTTATAAATTATATTAATCTTATATTTAATTAAATATTTATAAATTATATTAATCTTATATTTAATTAAATATTTATAAATTATATTAATCTTATATTTAATTAAATATTTATAAATCATATTAATCTTATATTTAATTAAATATTTATAAATTATATTAATCTTATATTTAATGAAATATTTATAAATTATATTAATCTTATATTTAATGTAATATTTATAAATTATATTAATCTTATATTTAATTAAATATTTATAAATTATATTAATCTTATATTTAATTAAATATTTATAAATTATATTAATCTTATATATAATTAAATATTTATAAATTATATTAATCTTATATTTAATTAAATATTTATAAATTATATTAATCTTATATTTAATTAAATATTTATAAATTATATTAATCTTATATTTAATTAAATATTTATAAATTATATTAATCTTATATTTAATTAAATATTTATAAATTATATTAATCTTATATTTAATTAAATATTTATAAATTATATTAATCTTATATTTAATTAAATATTTATAAATTATATTAATCTTATATTTAATTAAATATTTATAAATTATATTAATCTTATATTTAATTAAATATTTATAAATTATATTAATCTTATATTTAATTAAATATTTATAAATTATATTAATCTTATATTTAATTAAATATTTATAAATTATATTAATCTTATATTTAATTAAATATTTATAAATTATATTAATCTTATATTTAATTAAATATTTATAAATTATATTAATCTTATATTTAATTAAATATTTATAAATTATATTAATCTTATATTTAATTAAATATTTATAAATTATATTAATCTTATATTTAATTAAATATTTATAAATTATATTAATCTTATATTTAATTAAATATTTATAAATTATATTAATCTTATATTTAATTAAATATTTATAAATTATATTAATCTTATATTTAATGAAATATTTATAAATTATATTAATCTTATATTTAATGAAATATTTATAAATTATATTAATCTTACATTTAATGAAATATTTATAAATTATATTTAATTAAATATTTATAAATTATATTAATCTTATATTTAATTAAATATTTATAAATTATATTAATCTTATATTTAATTAAATATTTATAAATTATATTAATCTTATATTTAATTAAATATTTATAAATTATATTAATCTTATATTTAATTAAATATTTATAAATTATATTAATCTTATATTTAATTAAATATTTATAAATTATATTAATCTTATATTTAATTAAATATTTATAAATTATATTAATCTTATATTTAATTAAATATTTATAAATTATATTAATCTTATATTTAATTAAATATTTATAAATCATATTAATCTTATATTTAATTAAATATTTATAAATTATATTAATCTTATATTTAATTAAATATTTATAAATTATATTAATCTTATATTTAATTAAATATTTATAAATTATATTAATCTTATATTTAATTAAATATTTATAAATTATATTAATCTAATATTTAATTAAATATTTATAAATTATATTAATCTTATATTTAATGAAATATTTATAAATTATATTAATCTTATATTTAATGTAATATTTATAAATTATATTAATCTTATATTTAATGAAATATTTATAAATTATATTAATCTTATATTTAATTAAATATTTATAAATTATATTAATCTTATATTTAATTAAATATTTATAAATCATATTAATCTTATATTTAATTAAATATTTATAAATTATATTAATCTTATATTTAATTAAATATTTATAAATTATATTAATCTTATATTTAATTAAATATTTATAAATTATATTAATCTTATATTTAATTAAATATTTATAAATTATATTAATCTTATATTTAATTAAATATTTATAAATTATATTAATCTTATATTTAATTAAATATTTTTAAATTATATTAATCTTATAGATAGATAGATAATTTGGATTTATTACCTGCTAAAAAACATACATAGTACTTTCCATATTCTAACACGCTTTAAATTAAGTCAAGTCATTGTTCATATATAAAAATATATAACAATGTATATAAAAAAAGAAATTAAATAAATTACAGGTTACATTCAAAATAAATTACAGATTACATTCAAAATAAATTACCGGTTACATTCAAAAATTCCATATAGAAAATAACAAAAATAAAATAAATAAATAACAAATGTGGTATCATATTTTCGATTAAAATTAGAATTAAAATTAAAATACATCAAAATCCTTGTTAGGTATTAATACATTTAAAGAAATTGCAATTTTTGAGTTGTTAGTTTCAAAGAAGTCTACATTTTCAACTAGCCTGTTACATTTATCTTGTATTCTAATTAGAGGGTTTATATATTTATTTGGGATGTAGAAACATGAAATACTTCTGGTATTTTTCTTTGGAATTCTGATATTAACATTGTTAAGTAAGTTTATACAATCAATTTTGTTAGTGAGAAGTTTGTTTAAAAATAAAGCGTCTGCTCTAAAAAATCGATTATATATTGTTTGCAAATTTAAACTATTTAAAATCTCAATGTAATTGTCAGGTTTGTTTTTTAAAAAATAGTAATGATATAAATGAACGAATTTTCTTTGAATTCTCTCAACCATTTTAAGTAAGTAATTACTACATCCTTCCCATACTTGCAGACAATACTCAATTTTGCTTCTTACTAGGCTTATATATAGATTTACGAATACAACTTTAGATTTTAAATTTCTAGCAATTCTGCAAGTTGCGTATAATACACGTGAACAGTCGCCCTTCAGCTTGTTGATGTGTTTAGCATACAACATTTTATGGTCAAACAATATTCCGAGGTCACTAATTTAGTTACATCGCGTAATACTTTTATCAGCGATTTTGTAATTGAACTCTATGTAGTTGTTTTTTTAGTGTATGATATGACGTTTGTTTTTATAGGATTAAATGGAAGACCATTATTGGTACTCCACACATCAAGGTCACATATTTAATTAAATATTTATAAATTATATTAATCTAATATTTAATTAAATATTTATAAATTATATTAATCTAATATTTAATTAAATATTTATAAATTATATTAATCTTATATTTAATTAAATATTTATAAATTATATTAATCTTATATTTAATTAAATATTTATAAATTATATTAATCTTATATTTAATTAAATATTTATAAATTATATTAATCTTATATTTAATTAAATATTTATAAATTATATTAATCTTATATTTAATTAAATATTTATAAATTATATTAATCTTATATTTAATTAAATATTTATAAATTATATTAATCTAATATTTAATTAAATATTTATAAATTATATTAATCTTATATTTAATTAAATATTTATAAATTATATTAATCTTATATTTAATTAAATATTTATAAATTATATTAATCTTATATTTAATTAAATATTTATAAATTATATTAATCTTATATTTAATTAAATATTTATAAACTATATTAATCTTATATTTAATTAAATATTTATAAATCATATTAATCTTATATTTAATTAAATATTTATAAATTATATTAATCTTATATTTAATTAAATATTTATAAATTATATTAATCTTATATTTAATTAAATATTTATAAATTATATTAATCTTATATTTAATTAAATATTTATAAATTATATTAATCTAATATTTAATTAAATATTTATAAATTATATTAATCTAATATTTAATTAAATATTTATAAATTATATTAATCTTATATTTAATTAAATATTTATAAATTATATTAATCTTATATTTAATTAAATATTTATAAATTATATTAATCTTATATTTAATTAAATATTTATAAATCATATTAATCTTATATTTAATTAAATATTTATAAATTATATTAATCTTATATTTAATTAAATATTTATAAATTATATTAATCTTATATTTAATTAAATATTTATAAATTATATTAATCTTATATTTAATGAAATATTTATAAATTATATTAATCTTATATTTAATTAAATATTTATAAATTATATTAATCTTATATTTAATGAAATATTTATAAATTATATTAATCTTATATTTAATTAAATATTTATAAATTATATTAATCTTATATTTAATTAAATATTTATAAATTATATTAATCTTATATTTAATTAAATATTTATAAATTATATTAATCTTATATTTAATTAAATATTTATAAATTATATTAATCTTATATTTAATGAAATATTTATAAATTATATTAATCTTATATTTAATGTAATATTTATAAATTATATTAATCTTATATTTAATTAAATATTTATAAATTATATTAATCTTATATTTAATTAAATATTTATAAATTATATTAATCTTATATTTAATTAAATATTTATAAATTATATTAATCTTATATTTAATTAAATATTTATAAATTATATTAATCTTATATTTAATTAAATATTTATAAATTATTTTAATCTAATATTTAATTAAATATTTATAAATTATATTAATCTTATATTTAATTAAATATTTATAAATTATATTAATCTTATATTTAATTAAATATTTATAAATTATATTAATCTTATATTTAATTAAATATTTATAAATTATATTAATCTTATATTTAATGAAATATTGATAAATTATATTAATCTTATATTTAATTAAATATTTATAAATTATATTAATCTTATATTTAATTAAATATTTATAAATTATATTAATCTTATATTTAATTAAATATTTATAAATTATATTAATCTTATATTTAATTAAATATTTATAAATTATATTAATCTTATATTTAATTAAATATTTATAAATTATATTAATCTTATATTTAATTAAATATTTATAAATTATATTAATCTTATATTTAATTAAATATTTATAAATTATATTAATCTTATATTTAATTAAATATTTATAAATTATATTAATCTTATATTTAATTAAATATTTATAAATTATATTAATCTAATATTTAATTAAATATTTATAAATTATATTAATCTTATATTTAATTAAATATTTATAAATTATATTAATCTTATATTTAATTAAATATTTATAAATTATATTAATCTTATATTTAATTAAATATTTATAAATTATATTAATCTTATATTTAATTAAATATTTATAAATCATATTAATCTTATATTTAATTAAATATTTATAAATTATATTAATCTTATATTTAATTAAATATTTATAAATTATATTAATCTTATATTTAATTAAATATTTATAAATTATATTAATCTTATATTTAATTAAATATTTATAAATTATATTAATCTAATATTTAATTAAATATTTATAAATTATATTTATCTTATATTTAATTAAATATTTATAAATTATATTAATCTTATATTTAATTAAATATTTATAAATTATATTAATCTTATATTTAATTAAATATTTATAAATTATATTAATCTTATATTTAATTAAATATTTATAAATTATATTAATCTAATATTTAATTAAATATTGATAAATTATATTAATCTTATATTTAATTAAATATTTATAAATTATATTAATCTTATATTTAATTAAATATTTATAAATTATATTAATCTTATATTTAATTAAATATTTATAAATTATATTAATCTTATATTTAATTAAATATTTATAAATTATATTAATCTTACATTTAATGAAATATTTATAAATTATATTAATCTTACATTTAATGAAATATTTATAAATTATATTAATCTTATATTTAATATAATATTTATAAATTATATTAATCTTATATTTAATTAAATATTTATAAATTATATTAATCTTATATTTAATTAAATATTTATAAATTATATTAATCTTATATTTAATTAAATATTTATAAATTATATTAATCTTATATTTAATGTTATATTTATAAATTATATTAATCTTATATTTAATGTTATATTTATAAATTATATTAATCTTATATTTAATTAAATATTTATAAATTATATTAATCTTATATTTAATTAAATATTTATAAATTATATTAATCTTATATTTAATTAAATATTTATAAATTATATTAATCTTATATTTAATTAAATATTTATAAATTATATTAATCTTATATTTAATTAAATATTTATAAATTATATTAATCTTATATTTAATTAAATATTTATAAATTATATTAATCTTATATTTAATTAAATATTTATAAATTATATAATCTTATATTTAATTAAATATTTATAAATTATATTAATCTTATATTTAATTAAATATTTATAAATTATATTAATCTTATATTTAATTAAATATTTATAAATTATATTAATCTTATATTTAATTAAATATTTATAAATTATATTAATCTTATATTTAATTAAATATTTATAAATTATATTAATCTTATATTTAATTAAATATTTATAAATTTTATTAATCTTATATTTAATTAAATATTTATAAATTATATTAATCTTATATTTAATGAAATATTTATAAATTATATTAATCTTATATTTAATGAAATATTTATAAATTATATTAATCTTATATTTAATGAAATATTTATAAATTATATAAATCTTACATTTAATGAAATATTTATAAATTATAGTAATCTTATATTTAATGAAATATTTATAAATTATATTAATCTTATATTTAATGAAATATTTATAAATTATATTAATCTTATATTTAATGAAATATTTATAAATTATATTAATCTTATATTTAATGAAATATTTATAAATTATATTAATCTTATATTTAATGAAATATTTATAAATTATATTAATCTAATATTTAATTAAATATTTATAAATTATATTAATCTTATATTTAATTAAATATTTATAAATTATATTAATCTTATATTTAATTAAATATTTATAAATTATATTAATCTTATATTTAATTAAATATTTATAAATTATATTAATCTTATATTTAATTAAATATTTATAAATCATATTAATCTTATATTTAATTAAATATTTATAAATTATATTAATCTTATATTTAATATAATATTTATAAATTATATTAATCTTATATTTAATTAAATATTTATAAATTATATTAATCTTATATTTAATTAAATATTTATAAATTATATTAATCTTATATTTAATTAAATATTTATAAATTATATTAATCTTATATTTAATGTTATATTTATAAATTATATTAATCTTATATTTAATGTTATATTTATAAATTATATTAATCTTATATTTAATTAAATATTTATAAATTATATTAATCTTATATTTAATTAAATATTTATAAATTATATTAATCTTATATTTAATTAAATATTTATAAATTATATTAATCTTATATTTAATTAAATATTTATAAATTATATTAATCTTATATTTAATTAAATATTTATAAATTATATTAATCTTATATTTAATTAAATATTTATAAATTATATTAATCTTATATTTAATTAAATATTTATAAATTATATTAATCTTATATTTAATTAAATATTTATAAATTATATTAATCTTATATTTAATTAAATATTTATAAATTATATTAATCTTATATTTAATTAAATATTTATAAATTATATTAATCTTATATTTAATTAAATATTTATAAATTATATTAATCTTATATTTAATTAAATATTTATAAATTATATTAATCTTATATTTAATTAAATATTTATAAATTATATTAATCTTATATTTAATTAAATATTTATAAATTTTATTAATCTTATATTTAATTAAATATTTATAAATTATATTAATCTTATATTTAATTAAATATTTATAAATTATATTAATCTTATATTTAATGAAATATTTATAAATTATATTAATCTTATATTTAATGAAATATTTATAAATTATATAAATCTTACATTTAATGAAATATTTATAAATTATAGTAATCTTATATTTAATGAAATATTTATAAATTATATTAATCTTATATTTAATGAAATATTTATAAATTATATTAATCTTATATTTAATGAAATATTTATAAATTATATTAATCTTATATTTAATGAAATATTTATAAATTATATTAATCTTATATTTAATGAAATATTTATAAATTATATTAATCTAATATTTAATGAAATATTTATAAATTATATTAATCTTATATTTAATTAAATATTTATAAATTATATTAATCTTATATTTAATTAAATATTTATAAATTATATTAATCTTATATTTAATTAAATATTTATAAATTATATTAATCTTATATTTAATTAAATATTTATAAATCATATTAATCTTATATTTAATTAAATATTTATTAATTATATTAATCTTATATTTAATTAAATATTTATAAATTATATTAATCTTATATTTAATTAAATATTTATAAATTATATTAATCTTATATTTAATTAAATATTTATAAATTATATTAATCTTATATTTAATTAAATATTTATAAATTATATTAATCTTATATTTAATTAAATATTTATAAATTATATTAATCTTATATTTAATTAAATATTTATAAATTATATTAATCTTATATTTAATTAAATATTTATAAATTATATTAATCTTATATTTAATTAAATATTTATAAATTATATTAATCTTATATTTAATTAAATATTTATAAATTATATTAATCTTATATTTAATTAAATATTTATAAATTATATTAATCTTATATTTAATGAAATATTTATAAATTATATTAATCTTATATTTAATTAAATATTTATAAATTATATTAATCTTATATTTAATTAAATATTTATAAATTATATTAATCTTATATTTAATTAAATATTTATAAATTATATTAATCTTATATTTAATTAAATATTTATAAATTATATTAATCTTATATTTAATTAAATATTTATAAATTATATTAATCTTATATTTAATTAAATATTTATAAATTATATTAATCTTATATTTAATTAAATATTTATAAATCATATTAATCTTATATTTAATTAAATATTTATAAATTATATTAATCTTATATTTAATTAAATATTTATAAATTATATTAATCTTATATTTAATTAAATATTTATAAATTATATTAATCTTATATTTAATGAAATATTTATAAATTATATTAATCTAATATTTAATTAAATATTTATAAATTATATTAATCTTATATTTAATTAAATATTTATAAATTATATTAATCTTATATTTAATTAAATATTTATAAATTTTATTAATCTTATATTTAATTAAATATTTATAAATTATATTAATCTTATATTTAATTAAATATTTATAAATTATATTAATCTTATATTTAATTAAATATTTATAAATTATATTAATCTTATATTTAATTAAATATTTATAAATTATATTAATCTTATATTTAATTAAATATTTATAAATTATATTAATCTTATATTTAATTAAATATTTATAAATTATATTAATCTTATATTTAATTAAATATTTATAAATTATATTAATCTTATATTTAATTAAATATTTATAAATTATATTAATCTTATATTTAATTAAATATTTATAAATTATATTAATCTTATATTTAATTAAATATTTATAAATTATATTAATCTTATATTTAATTAAATATTTATAAATTATATTAATCTTATATTTAATTAAATATTTATAAATTATATTAATCTTATATTTAATTAAATATTTATAAATTATATTAATCTTATATTTAATTAAATATTTATAAATTTTATTAATCTTATATTTAATTAAATATTTATAAATTATATTAATCTTATATTTAATTAAATATTTATAAATTATATTAATCTTATATTTAATGAAATATTTATAAATTATATTAATCTTATATTTAATGAAATATTTATAAATTATATAAATCTTACATTTAATGAAATATTTATAAATTATAGTAATCTTATATTTAATGAAATATTTATAAATTATATTAATCTTATATTTAATGAAATATTTATAAATTATATTAATCTTATATTTAATGAAATATTTATAAATTATATTAATCTTATATTTAATGAAATATTTATAAATTATATTAATCTTATATTTAATGAAATATTGATAAATTATATTAATCTAATATTTAATTAAATATTGATAAATTATATTAATCTTATATTTAATTAAATATTTATAAATTATATTAATCTTATATTTAATTAAATATTTATAAATTATATTAATCTTATATTTAATTAAATATTTATAAATTATATTAATCTTATATTTAATTAAATATTTATAAATCATATTAATCTTATATTTAATTAAATATTTATAAATTATATTAATCTTATATTTAATTAAATATTTATAAATTATATTAATCTTATATTTAATTAAATATTTATAAATTATATTAATCTTATATTTAATTAAATATTTATAAATTATATTAATCTTATATTTAATTAAATATTTATAAATTATATTAATCTTATATTTAATTAAATATTTATAAATTATATTAATCTTATATTTAATTAAATATTTATAAATTATATTAATCTTATATTTAATTAAATATTTATAAATTATATTAATCTTATATTTAATTAAATATTTATAAATTATATTAATCTTATATTTAATTAAATATTTATAAATTATATTAATCTTATATTTAATTAAATATTTATAAATTATATTAATCTTATATTTAATTAAATATTTATAAATTATATTAATCTTATATTTAATTAAATATTTATAAATTATATTAATCTTATATTTAATTAAATATTTATAAATTATATTAATCTTATATTTAATTAAATATTTATAAATTATATTAATCTTATATTTAATTAAATATTTATAAATTATATTAATCTTATATTTAATTAAATATTTATAAATTATATTAATCTTATATTTAATTAAATATTTATAAATTATATTAATCTTATATTTAATTAAATATTTATAAATTATATTAATCTTATATTTAATTAAATATTTATAAATCATATTAATCTTATATTTAATTAAATATTTATAAATTATATTAATCTTATATTTAATTAAATATTTATAAATTATATTAATCTTATATTTAATTAAATATTTATAAATTATATTAATCTTATATTTAATGAAATATTTATAAATTATATTAATCTAATATTTAATTAAATATTTATAAATTATATTAATCTTATATTTAATTAAATATTTATAAATTATATTAATCTTATATTTAATTAAATATTTATAAATTATATTAATCTTATATTTAATTAAATATTTATAAATTATATTAATCTTATATTTAATTAAATATTTATAAATCATATTAATCTTATATTTAATTAAATATTTATAAATTATATTAATCTTATATTTAATTAAATATTTATAAATTATATTAATCTTATATTTAATTAAATATTTATAAATTATATTAATCTTATATTTAATTAAATATTTATAAATTATATTAATCTTATATTTAATTAAATATTTATAAATTATATTAATCTTATATTTAATTAAATATTTATAAATTATATTAATCTTATATTTAATTAAATATTTATAAATTATATTAATCTTATATTTAATTAAATATTTATAAATTATATTAATCTTATATTTAATTAAATATTTATAAATTATATTAATCTTATATTTAATTAAATATTTATAAATTATATTAATCTTATATTTAATTAAATATTTATAAATTATATTAATCTTATATTTAATGAAATATTTATAAATTATATTAATCTTATATTTAATTAAATATTTATAAATTATATTAATCTTATATTTAATTAAATATTTATAAATTATATTAATCTTATATTTAATTAAATATTTATAAATTATATTAATCTTATATTTAATTAAATATTTATAAATTATATTAATCTTATATTTAATTAAATATTTATAAATTATATTAATCTTATATTTAATTAAATATTTATAAATTATATTAATCTTATATTTAATTAAATATTTATAAATTATATTAATCTTATATTTAATTAAATATTTATAAATTATATTAATCTTATATTTAATTAAATATTTATAAATTATATTAATCTTATATTTAATTAAATATTTATAAATTATATTAATCTTATATTTAATTAAATATTTATAAATTATATTAATCTTATATTTAATTAAATATTTATAAATTATATTAATCTTATATTTAATTAAATATTTATAAATTATATTAATCTTATATTTAATTAAATATTTATAAATTATATTAATCTTATATTTAATTAAATATTTATAAATTATATTAATCTTATATTTAATTAAATATTTATAAATCATATTAATCTTATATTTAATTAAATATTTATAAATTATATTAATCTTATATTTAATTAAATATTTATAAATTATATTAATCTTATATTTAATTAAATATTTATAAATTATATTAATCTTATATTTAATTAAATATTTATAAATTATATTAATCTAATATTTAATTAAATATTTATAAATTATATTAATCTTATATTTAATTAAATATTTATAAATTATATTAATCTTATACTTAATTAAATATTTATAAATTATATTAATCTTATATTTAATTAAATATTTATAAATTATATTAATCTTATATTTAATTAAATATTTATAAATTATATTAATCTTATATTTAATTAAATATTTATAAATTATATTAATCTTATATTTAATTAAATATTTATAAATTATATTAATCTTATATTTAATTAAATATTTATAAATTATATTAATCTTATATTTAATTAAATATTTATAAATCATATTAATCTTATATTTAATTAAATATTTATAAATTATATTAATCTTATATTTAATTAAATATTTATAAATTATATTAATCTTATATTTAATTAAATATTTATAAATTATATTAATCTTATATTTAATTAAATATTTATAAATTATATTAATCTAATATTTAATTAAATATTTATAAATTATATTAATCTTATATTTAATTAAATATTTATAAATTATATTAATCTTATATTTAATTAAATATTTATAAATTATATTAATCTTATATTTAATTAAATATTTATAAATTATATTAATCTTATATTTAATTAAATATTTATAAATCATATTAATCTTATATTTAATTAAATATTTATAAATTATATTAATCTTATATTTAATGAAATATTTATAAATTATATTAATCTTATATTTAATGTAATATTTATAAATTATATTAATCTTATATTTAATTAAATATTTATAAATTATATTAATCTTATATTTAATTAAATATTTATAAATTATATTAATCTTATATATAATTAAATATTTATAAATTATATTAATCTTATATTTAATTAAATATTTATAAATTATATTAATCTTATATTTAATTAAATATTTATAAATTATATTAATCTTATATTTAATTAAATATTTATAAATTATATTAATCTTATATTTAATTAAATATTTATAAATTATATTAATCTTATATTTAATTAAATATTTATAAATTATATTAATCTTATATTTAATTAAATATTTATAAATTATATTAATCTTATATTTAATTAAATATTTATAAATTATATTAATCTTATATTTAATTAAATATTTATAAATTATATTAATCTTATATTTAATTAAATATTTATAAATTATATTAATCTTATATTTAATTAAATATTTATAAATTATATTAATCTTATATTTAATTAAATATTTATAAATTATATTAATCTTATATTTAATTAAATATTTATAAATTATATTAATCTTATATTTAATTAAATATTTATAAATTATATTAATCTTATATTTAATTAAATATTTATAAATTATATTAATCTTATATTTAATTAAATATTTATAAATTATATTAATCTTATATTTAATTAAATATTTATAAATTATATTAATCTTATATTTAATTAAATATTTATAAATTATATTAATCTTATATTTAATGAAATATTTATAAATTATATTAATCTTATATTTAATGAAATATTTATAAATTATATTAATCTTACATTTAATGAAATATTTATAAATTATATTTAATTAAATATTTATAAATTATATTAATCTTATATTTAATTAAATATTTATAAATTATATTAATCTTATATTTAATTAAATATTTATAAATTATATTAATCTTATATTTAATTAAATATTTATAAATTATATTAATCTTATATTTAATTAAATATTTATAAATTATATTAATCTTATATTTAATTAAATATTTATAAATTATATTAATCTTATATTTAATTAAATATTTATAAATTATATTAATCTTATATTTAATTAAATATTTATAAATTATATTAATCTTATATTTAATTAAATATTTATAAATTATATTAATCTTATATTTAATTAAATATTTATAAATCATATTAATCTTATATTTAATTAAATATTGTCGTTATGTGGATGGAGTACGCAAGATTAAAATATAATGAACTGAGTTTATTCAGAGCAAGTCAACAATTTGGAAACAGACAACGAATATTGTACGTTTATATATGCAGCTAAAAAACATTTGTTGCCATAAAAAATGAAAGGTAAAAGATAAAGTACAGTAGACCCAACGATGGTCTTTATCAGTTACAACAGTCCCCCTTAAAGTCCAGAGCTGGATTATTAATATTTTAGCTTTGGCGTCAGATTTACTGATGATCTTTAATACCCAAATTCTGGATGCAGGAATGGTGTTTTGGTGCAAAGAGTCCCTTCGTTAACACGTCTGCAGGCATATCATTCGTTGACATGTATTTCAAGTCGATGGCTCCAGATTCGAACGCTTCTCTGATGAAGTGATGACGGATGTCTATATGTTTTGTGCGGGAATGGAAGATCGGGTTTCGGACAAGCTTTTGGGCTCCTTGGTTGTCGTTGTAAATTAAGATGGAATTTGTTGAGATTCCAATCTCCCCTAGGAACTGTTTAAGGTACATCGCTTCTTTTGTCGCTTCCGTCATAGCCATGTATTCGGCCTCAGTGCTTGAGAGTGCGACTGTCTTTTGTTTTTTCGCCTCCCACACGACAGCTCCATTTGCCAGTTTAAAAAAGTGACCGGTGTACGAACGTCGATCATTTACACAGCCTCCCCAATCGGCATCAACGAATCCTTGTAGCTCTTCTCCACTCTTTTTGAAAAGAAGTCCATGTTGAGTTGTACCCCTCAAGTAACGTAAAACTCGCTTTCCAGCTTTCCAGTGCTCTTCGTTGTAGTTGGTATTGAACTGACTCAAGGTGCTCACTGCGTACGAGATATCGGGACGAGTGGAAACGGCCAAGTACATCAAGGATCCGACAAGGCTTTGGTACGGAAAACTTTCCATGCTCTCTTCCGACGGAGATTCGGGTTTTATCAATTTCTCGTTGGCGTTCAGCGGGGTAGATATTGGTTTCGAATCTTGCATTGAAAAACGTTGAAGTACTGCCTCCGTATACTTTGATTGCGACATGCGGATAGTTGATTTTACGAGGTCTTGCCGGAATTCGATGCCTAGGCAATGGTGAATAGCACCCAGGTCCTTCATTTCAAATTTCTTTTTCAGTTCGGATTTCGTCTCCTCCATCCATCGGGCATTGTTGCAAGCAATGATTAAGTCGTCGACGTAAATGGCGATGAGCATTATGTCTTCGCCTTTCTTCGAGATGTAAACGCAGGGGTCAGCCTTCAAGGGGCGCATTCCTATCTCACGCAGACGTTTGTCCAGTTGTTTGTACCACTGCCTTCCAGACTGCTTCAACCCGTACAAGGCCTTCTTGATGCGACATACTTTATTTGATCCTTGTAAGTCGGAGAGCCATTTGCGAGAAGTTTTGACGACTTCATCGCTTTCTTTGTTCGCTTTAACGATCGCTTGGAGGACATCTACAAGGCCATCTGGTACATCCATATAAATTTCTTCATCAATGTCGCCATTTAGATATGCAGTTACGACGTCCATTTGATGAACCATCAAGTCAAGCTCCACGGATAATGCCATTAAGAGTCTGATTGAACTGGATCTGACAACTGGGGCAAATGTTTCTTGGAAATCCACTCCAGTCTGCTGGGCAAATCCTTTGGCGACAAGTCGAACTTTTCGTCGTTCAACTTGGCCGTTTCCGTCATATTTGGTTCGAAAAACCAGGCGGTTGCCAATGGCTTTGCGGTTTTCCGGCTGGGTAACAATTTCCCATGTCTTGCACTTTATTTGGGACACGAATTCGCTTACGGTCGCCACCTTCCAGTCCATTGCATTTTCGGAAGCCATCGCCTCCTTTATGTTCGCTGGGTCTGGGATACCAATCAGGCTTGCTGACTCATTTTGGATTTCAGATAGAGTAGTGCTGTTTGGGATCATGTTATACTGCTTTTTTGGTCTTCCAGGCTCTCCAGTACGTATTAGTTTAGGCCGTCCAGGTCCTTTCTTCAATTCCGTTGAATCGACGCTTTGCACTCCAACTTCAGTTGGTTCAACGTTCGTCGTTTCAGTGGGTGAATTTATTTCAGCATCGACTGTTTCAGATTTCGTGGAGTCATGACATTCTTTAACTTCGTACTCAGCGTACATATCCGGGCTAATGAAATCTTCGTAGTTGTCGTTTTGATCAAATTTTGCCAAGAATTTGGCATTTCGACTTCTTACTATTTTCCTTTCATTTGGCAGCCAAAAACGGTACGCTTTCGATTCCGCGGAGTAGCCGATGAAGACCGCCTCTTTGCTTCTTGAATCAAACTTTCCCTTCGTATCTTTTTCATCCAGAATCAGTGCTTTTACGCCAAAAGTTCGCAGATAACTTAGGGTGGGTTTCCTTCCCGTCCATCTTGTAAAGGGTAAATCACCATTTATGCTTCGAGAAGGACATCTGTTTCTGATGTAATTAGCTGTGGCGATGGCTTCGCTCCAGAATGATGGTGGCAACTTAGAATGGATTAGCATGCATCTCGCCGTCTCCACTAACGTGCGATTCTTCCTCTCCGAAATTCCGTTCTGTTGTGGCGTGTGGGGAATGGTAAGTCTCCTCGAAATTCCACTTTCTTTTAGGAAATGGTCGAAATTGTTGTTGCAGTATTCCGTTCCGTTGTCGGATTGCAAAGCCTTGATTTTTCTTCCCGTTTGGCACTCGACTCGGTTTTTAAAGTCCTTGAAAGCGTCCAAGACTTCATCTTTCGTTTTTAAAAACGAAACTTCACTCCACCTTGAATAGTCGTCGGTGAAGACGACGAAATATTTTGAACCACCTATCGAAGAAACCCGCATTGGTCCGCATACGTCTGTGTGGATTAGTTCCAGGAGCTCAGATGTCCGGTTTTCTTCAGATTTTGGAAACTGTGTTCGAGATTGTTTTCCCATGACGCAGATCTCGCAGGTCGATAGGATTTCCTCGTTCGCCAGCTTGAAACCGTGAGCCTTATTCTTCCGGGCCATGTCTTTCAGGCTTCTTTCGTGGACGTGACCCAATCTGTAATGCCAGTCTTCCAAGTTAGACTTTGGAGTAATTTCGACTTGCGCGGCGTTGACTGCTTCCGTATCCTTCCTCAAGAAAAATAGATCTCCTATCCGATCAGCGATGGCGATTGCTTCCCCATTGGTTTTCAGGATGATGGCCTTTGACTTTTTAAAAAGTACTTCGTAACCTCTATCCGTAACCTTGGATATAGACATCAAGTTCGTTCTCAAGTCCGGAACAAGAAGGGTTTTTTTCAGTTTTAGTATTCTTCCCGTTTCGCCGTTTGTCGTTTCGATTTTGACAGTGCCGATGCCTTTAATCTCCGTCGAGTCATTGTTGGCTAAATTAAGCGTTTTGTCGACCTCTTCGATACTTTCGAACTTCTCTCCCTTCGACGTCATATGCGAAGTTGCTCCGCTGTCCAAACACCAGACGTCTTGTTCGTTTCGATCGGTGTAGAAAGCGAACTCTTCGAGGTTTCTTCGGCATTCGGTGACTACGTTAGCTTTTTCTTCGGCTTTTCCAGCTTTATCTGGAAGATTATTCTTGCAATCCGCAGCTTTGTGACCAGGTTTTCCGCACCGGTGACACTTGTACTTGAAAACGGCTTTCTCAGCTTGACTGTTGGATTTCAAAACTTCAGTATTCAGCTTGTATTGTTTCTTGCGTGGTTGTTTCTTAAAGGCAACCATGGCGTTCTGAATCGTGTCCTTCTCTTTAGACTTCCTCGCGTCCGCTTCTTCAATGATTTTGATTTTTAAAGCGTCTGGTTCAGGCAGGGTGTCCCGTGACTCGATAGCGCATCTGAAGTTTTCGAAACTGTCCGGCAGGCTGTATAGAAGCATGATGGCCAGCAGGTCATCGTTGATTTTCAGCTCCATTTCCTCCAGACGGTCGACTGTATCGAAGAACTGCTTCACGTGCTCGTGTACATCTTCGCCTTCCACCATTTTGTTGAGCGTGAGTCTCTTCAGCAATGTCGCTTTACGGGCAGGTCCTCGAGACTGGTAAATCGATTCGAGTTTTAACCATACGTCTCGAGATGTGGCACAGTTTTTGATCTGCTTCAGTTCCGATGGGGTGATTGCAAGTACTAGATCGGATTTGGCCTTTCTATCCATCCGGTCCCAATCTGCAACGGTCGCCGAATTTCCATTGGTACCGTTCACTAATATTGGTCTCGGATTACTTCCATCCACGTAGGTCCATACGTCATTCTTGACAAGTAGCGCTTCGACTTGCATTTTCCAGGTGTCGTAATTGTCTTTACTGAGCCTCTCGATCCTTACATTGTGACTAGTTGCCATGACTGAACAGGAGCTTGTGTCCTTCTGTAATGATCTTCTTGACGCGTACTTCTTTCCTGACAAAGACTAACCCTATGCAAATACTTTAGCTACTAATCTAAGCGCAGTGGGAGCGTGCTGGGCCCATAACCTGTCGTTATGTGGATGGAGTACGCAAGATTAAAATATAATGAACTGAGTTTATTCAGAGCAAGTCAACAATTTGGAAACAGACAACGAATATTGTACGTTTATATATGCAGCTAAAAAACATTTGTTGCCATAAAAAATGAAAGGTAAAAGATAAAGTACAGTAGACCCAACGATGGTCTTTATCAGTTACAACAAATATTTATAAATTATATTAATCTTATATTTAATTAAATATTTATAAATTATATTAATCTTATATTTAATTAAATATTTATAAATTATATTAATCTTATATTTAATTAAATATTTATAAATTATATTAATCTAATATTTAATTAAATATTTATAAATTATATTAATCTTATATTTAATTAAATATTTATAAATTATATTAATCTTATATTTAATTAAATATTTATAAATTATATTAATCTTATATTTAATTAAATATTTATAAATTATATTAATCTTATATTTAATTAAATATTTATAAATCATATTAATCTTATATTTAATTAAATATTTATAAATTATATTAATCTTATATTTAATTAAATATTTATAAATTATATTAATCTTATATTTAATTAATTATTTATAAATTATATTAATCTTATATTTAATTAAATATTTATAAATTATATTAATCTTATATTTAATTAAATATTTATAAATTATATTAATCTTATATTTAATTAAATATTTATAAATTATATTAATCTTATATTTAATTAAATATTTATAAATTATATTAATCTTATATTTAATTAAATATTTATAAATTATATTAATCTTATATTTAATTAAATATTTATAAATTATATTAATCTTATATTTAATGAAATATTTATAAATTATATTAATCTTATATTTAATGTAATATTTATAAATTATATTAATCTTATATTTAATTAAATATTTATAAATTATATTAATCTTATATTTAATTAAATATTTATAAATTATATTAATCTTATATTTAATTAAATATTTATAAATTATATTAATCTTATATTTAATTAAATATTTATAAATTATATTAATCTTATATTTAATTAAATATTTATAAATTATATTAATCTTATATTTAATTAAATATTTATAAATTATATTAATCTTATATTTAATTAAATATTTATAAATTATATTAATCTTATATTTAATTAAATATTTATAAATTATATTAATCTTATATTTAATTAAATATTTATTAATCATATTAATCTTATATTTAATTAAATATTTATAAATTATATTAATCTTATATTTAATTAAATATTTATAAATTATATTAATCTTATATTTAATTAAATATTTATAAATTATATTAATCTTATATTTAATTAAATATTTATAAATTATATTAATCTTATATTTAATTAAATATTTATAAATTATATTAATCTTATATTTAATTAAATATTTATAAATTATATTAATCTTATATTTAATTAAATATTTATAAATTATATTAATCTTATATTTAATGAAATATTTATAAATTATATTAATCTTATATTTAATGTAATATTTATAAATTATATTAATCTTATATTTAATTAAATATTTATAAATTATATTAATCTTATATTTAATTAAATATTTATAAATTATATTAATCTTATATATAATTAAATATTTATAAATTATATTAATCTTATATTTAATTAAATATTTATAAATTATATTAATCTTATATTTAATTAAATATTTATAAATTATATTAATCTTATATTTAATTAAATATTTATAAATTATATTAATCTTATATTTAATTAAATATTTATAAATTATATTAATCTTATATTTAATTAAATATTTATAAATTATATTAATCTTATATTTAATTAAATATTTATAAATTATATTAATCTTATATTTAATTAAATATTTATAAATTATATTAATCTTATATTTAATTAAATATTTATAAATTATATTAATCTTATATTTAATTAAATATTTATAAATTATATTAATCTTATATTTAATTAAATATTTATAAATTATATTAATCTTATATTTAATTAAATATTTATAAATTATATTAATCTTATATTTAATGAAATATTTATAAATTATATTAATCTTATATTATTTAAATATTTATAAATTATATTAATCTTATATTAAATTAAATATTTATAAATTATATTAATCTTATATTTAATTAAATATTTATAAATTATATTAATCTTATATTTAATTAAATATTTATAAATTATATTAATCTTATATTTAATGAAATATTTATAAATTATATTAATCTTATATTTAATGAAATATTTATAAATTATATTAATCTTACATTTAATGAAATATTTATAAATTATATTAATCTTACATTTAATGAAATATTTATAAATTATATTAATCTTATATTTAATGTAATATTTATAAATTATATTAATCTTATATTTAATTAAATATTTATAAATTATATTAATCTTATATTTAATTAAATATTTATAAATTATATTAATCTTATATTTAATTAAATATTTATAAATTATATTAATCTTATATTTAATTAAATATTTATAAATTATATTAATCTTATATTTAATTAAATATTTATAAATTATATTAATCTTATATTTAATTAAATATTTATAAATTATATTAATCTTATATTTAATTAAATATTTATAAATTATATTAATCTTATATTTAATTAAATATTTATAAATTATATTAATCTTATATTTAATTAAATATTTATAAATTATATTAATCTTATATTTAATGAAATATTTATAAATTATATTAATCTTATATTTAATGAAATATTTATAAATTATATTAATCTTATATTTAATGAAATATTTATAAATTATATTAATCTTATATTTAATGAAATATTTATAAATTATATTAATCTTATATTTAATGAAATATTTATAAATTATATTAATCTTAAATTTAATGAAATATTTATAAATTATATTAATCTTACATTTAATGAAATATTTATAAATTATATTAATCTTACATTTAATGAAATATTTATAAATTATATTAATCTTATATTTAATATAATATTTATAAATTATATTAATCTTATATTTAATTAAATATTTATAAATTATATTAATCTTATATTTAATTAAATATTTATAAATTATATTAATCTTATATTTAATGAAATATTTATAAATTATATTAATCTTATATTTAATGTAATATTTATAAATTATATTAATCTTATATTTAATTAAATATTTATAAATTATATTAATCTTATATTTAATTAAATATTTATAAATTATATTAATCTTATATTTAATTAAATATTTATAAATTATATTAATCTTATATTTAATTAAATATTTATAAATTATATTAATCTTATATTTAATTAAATATTTATAAATTATATTAATCTTATATTTAATTAAATATTTATAAATTATATTAATCTTATATTTAATTAAATATTTATAAATTATATTAATCTTATATTTAATTAAATATTTATAAATTATATTAATCTTATATTTAATTAAATATTTATAAATTATATTAATCTTATATTTAATTAAATATTTATAAATTATATTAATCTTATATTTAATGAAATATTTATAAATTATATTAATCTTATATTTAATGAAATATTTATAAATTATATTAATCTTATATTTAATTAAATATTTATAAATTATATTAATCTTATATTTAATGAAATATTTATAAATTATATTAATCTTATATTTAATGAAATATTTATAAATTATATTAATCTTACATTTAATGAAATATTTATAAATTATATTAATCTTACATTTAATGAAATATTTATAAATTATATTAATCTTATATTTAATATAATATTTATAAATTATATTAATCTTATATTTAATTAAATATTTATAAATTATAATAATCTTATATTTAATTAAATATTTATAAATTATATTAATCTTATATTTAATGAAATATTTATAAATTATATTAATCTTATATTTAATGTAATATTTATAAATTATATTAATCTTATATTTAATTAAATATTTATAAATTATATTAATCTTATATTTAATTAAATATTTATAAATTATATTAATCTTATATTTAATTAAATATTTATAAATTATATTAATCTTATATTTAATTAAATATTTATAAATTATATTAATCTTATATTTAATTAAATATTTATAAATTATATTAATCTTATATTTAATTAAATATTTATAAATTATATTAATCTTATATTTAATTAAATATTTATAAATTATATTAATCTTATATTTAATTAAATATTTATAAATTATATTAATCTTATATTTAATTAAATATTTATAAATTATATTAATCTTATATTTAATTAAATATTTATAAATTATATTAATCTTATATTTAATTAAATATTTATAAATTATATTAATCTTATATTTAATTAAATATTTATAAATTATATTAATCTTATATTTAATTAAATATTTATAAATTATATTAATCTTATATTTAATGAAATATTTATAAATTATATTAATCTTATATTTAATGAAATATTTATAAATTATATTAATCTTACATTTAATGAAATATTTATAAATTATATTAATCTTACATTTAATGAAATATTTATAAATTATATTAATCTTATATTTAATATAATATTTATAAATTATATTAATCTTATATTTAATTAAATATTTATAAATTATATTAATCTTATATTTAATTAAATATTTATAAATTATATTAATCTTATATTTAATGAAATATTTATAAATTATATTAATCTTATATTTAATGTAATATTTATAAATTATATTAATCTTATATTTAATTAAATATTTATAAATTATATTAATCTTATATTTAATTAAATATTTATAAATTATATTAATCTTATATTTAATTAAATATTTATAAATTATATTAATCTTATATTTAATTAAATATTTATAAATTATATTAATCTTATATTTAATTAAATATTTATAAATTATATTAATCTTATATTTAATTAAATATTTATAAATTATATTAATCTTATATTTAATTAAATATTTATAAATTATATTAATCTTATATTTAATTAAATATTTATAAATTATATTAATCTTATATTTAATTAAATATTTATAAATTATATTAATCTTATATTTAATTAAATATTTATAAATTATATTAATCTTATATTTAATTAAATATTTATAAATTATATTAATCTTATATTTAATTAAATATTTATAAATTATATTAATCTTATATTTAATTAAATATTTATAAATTATATTAATCTTATATTTAATTAAATATTTATAAATTATATTAATCTTATATTTAATTAAATATTTATAAATTATATTAATCTTATATTTAATGAAATATTTATAAATTATATTAATCTTATATTTAATGAAATATTTATAAATTATATAAATCTTACATTTAATGAAATATTTATAAATTATAGTAATCTTATATTTAATGAAATATTTATAAATTATATTAATCTTATATTTAATGAAATATTTATAAATTATATTAATCTTATATTTAATGAAATATTTATAAATTATATTAATCTTATATTTAATGAAATATTTATAAATTATATTAATCTTATATTTAATGAAATATTTATAAATTATATTAATCTAATATTTAATTAAATATTTATAAATTATATTAATCTTATATTTAATTAAATATTTATAAATTATATTAATCTTATATTTAATTAAATATTTATAAATTATATTAATCTTATATTTAATTAAATATTTATAAATTATATTAATCTTATATTTAATTAAATATTTATAAATCATATTAATCTTATATTTAATTAAATATTTATAAATTATATTAATCTTATATTTAATTAAATATTTATAAATTATATTAATCTTATATTTAATTAAATATTTATAAATTATATTAATCTTATATTTAATTAAATATTTATAAATTATATTAATCTTATATTTAATTAAATATTTATAAATTATATTAATCTTATATTTAATTAAATATTTATAAATTATATTAATCTTATATTTAATTAAATATTTATAAATTATATTAATCTTATATTTAATTAAATATTTATAAATTATATTAATCTTATATTTAATTAAATATTTATAAATTATATTAATCTTATATTTAATTAAATATTTATAAATTATATTAATCTTATATTTAATGAAATATTTATAAATTATATTAATCTTATATTTAATGTAATATTTATAAATTATATTAATCTTATATTTAATTAAATATTTATAAATTATATTAATCTTATATTTAATTAAATATTTATAAATTATATTAATCTTATATTTAATTAAATATTTATAAATTATATTAATCTTATATTTAATTAAATATTTATAAATTATATTAATCTTATATTTAATTAAATATTTATAAATTATATTAATCTTATATTTAATTAAATATTTATAAATTATATTAATCTTATATTTAATGAAATATTTATAAATTATATTAATCTTATATTTAATGTAATATTTATAAATTATATTAATCTTATATTTAATGAAATATTTATAAATTATATTAATCTTATATTTAATTAAATATTTATAAATTATATTAATCTTATATTTAATTAAATATTTATAAATTATATTAATCTTATATTTAATTAAATATTTATAAATTATATTAATCTTATATTTAATTAAATATTTATAAATTATATTAATCTTATATTTAATTAAATATTTATAAATTATATTAATCTTATATTTAATTAAATATTTATAAATTATAATAATCTTATATTTAATTAAATATTTATAAATTATATTAATCTTATATTTAATGAAATATTTATAAATTATATTAATCTTATATTTAATGTAATATTTATAAATTATATTAATCTTATATTTAATTAAATATTTATAAATTATATTAATCTTATATTTAATGAAATATTTATAAATTATATTAATCTTATATTTAATGTAATATTTATAAATTATATTAATCTTATATTTAATTAAATATTTATAAATTATATTAATCTTATATTTAATTAAATATTTATAAATTATATTAATCTTATATTTAATTAAATATTTATAAATTATATTAATCTTATATTTAATTAAATATTTATAAATTATATTAATCTTATATTTAATTAAATATTTATAAATTATATTAATCTTATATTTAATTAAATATTTATAAATTATATTAATCTTATATTTAATTAAATATTTATAAATTATATTAATCTTATATTTAATTAAATATTTATAAATTATATTAATCTTATATTTAATTAAATATTTATAAATTATATTAATCTTATATTTAATTAAATATTTATAAATTATATTAATCTTATATTTAATGAAATATTTATAAATTATATTAATCTTATATTTAATGAAATATTTATAAATTATATTAATCTTATATTTAATTAAATATTTATAAATTATATTAATCTTATATTTAATGAAATATTTATAAATTATATTAATCTTATATTTAATGAAATATTTATAAATTATATTAATCTTACATTTAATGAAATATTTATAAATTATATTAATCTTACATTTAATGAAATATTTATAAATTATATTAATCTTATATTTAATATAATATTTATAAATTATATTAATCTTATATTTAATTAAATATTTATAAATTATAATAATCTTATATTTAATTAAATATTTATAAATTATATTAATCTTATATTTAATGAAATATTTATAAATTATATTAATCTTATATTTAATGTAATATTTATAAATTATATTAATCTTATATTTAATTAAATATTTATAAATTATATTAATCTTATATTTAATTAAATATTTATAAATTATATTAATCTTATATTTAATTAAATATTTATAAATTATATTAATCTTATATTTAATTAAATATTTATAAATTATATTAATCTTATATTTAATTAAATATTTATAAATTATATTAATCTTATATTTAATTAAATATTTATAAATTATATTAATCTTATATTTAATTAAATATTTATAAATTATATTAATCTTATATTTAATTAAATATTTATAAATTATATTAATCTTATATTTAATTAAATATTTATAAATTATATTAATCTTATATTTAATTAAATATTTATAAATTATATTAATCTTATATTTAATTAAATATTTATAAATTATATTAATCTTATATTTAATTAAATATTTATAAATTATATTAATCTTATATTTAATGAAATATTTATAAATTATATTAATCTTATATTTAATGAAATATTTATAAATTATATTAATCTTACATTTAATGAAATATTTATAAATTATATTAATCTTACATTTAATGAAATATTTATAAATTATATTAATCTTATATTTAATATAATATTTATAAATTATATTAATCTTATATTTAATTAAATATTTATAAATTATATTAATCTTATATTTAATTAAATATTTATAAATTATATTAATCTTATATTTAATGAAATATTTATAAATTATATTAATCTTATATTTAATGTAATATTTATAAATTATATTAATCTTATATTTAATTAAATATTTATAAATTATATTAATCTTATATTTAATTAAATATTTATAAATTATATTAATCTTATATTTAATTAAATATTTATAAATTATATTAATCTTATATTTAATTAAATATTTATAAATTATATTAATCTTATATTTAATTAAATATTTATAAATTATATTAATCTTATATTTAATTAAATATTTATAAATTATATTAATCTTATATTTAATTAAATATTTATAAATTATATTAATCTTATATTTAATTAAATATTTATAAATTATATTAATCTTATATTTAATTAAATATTTATAAATTATATTAATCTTATATTTAATTAAATATTTATAAATTATATTAATCTTATATTTAATTAAATATTTATAAATTATATTAATCTTATATTTAATTAAATATTTATAAATTATATTAATCTTATATTTAATTAAATATTTATAAATTATATTAATCTTATATTTAATTAAATATTTATAAATTATATTAATCTTATATTTAATTAAATATTTATAAATTATATTAATCTTATATTTAATGAAATATTTATAAATTATATTAATCTTATATTTAATGAAATATTTATAAATTATATAAATCTTACATTTAATGAAATATTTATAAATTATAGTAATCTTATATTTAATGAAATATTTATAAATTATATTAATCTTATATTTAATGAAATATTTATAAATTATATTAATCTTATATTTAATGAAATATTTATAAATTATATTAATCTTATATTTAATGAAATATTTATAAATTATATTAATCTTATATTTAATGAAATATTTATAAATTATATTAATCTAATATTTAATTAAATATTTATAAATTATATTAATCTTATATTTAATTAAATATTTATAAATTATATTAATCTTATATTTAATTAAATATTTATAAATTATATTAATCTTATATTTAATTAAATATTTATAAATTATATTAATCTTATATTTAATTAAATATTTATAAATCATATTAATCTTATATTTAATTAAATATTTATAAATTATATTAATCTTATATTTAATTAAATATTTATAAATTATATTAATCTTATATTTAATTAAATATTTATAAATTATATTAATCTTATATTTAATTAAATATTTATAAATTATATTAATCTTATATTTAATTAAATATTTATAAATTATATTAATCTTATATTTAATTAAATATTTATAAATTATATTAATCTTATATTTAATTAAATATTTATAAATTATATTAATCTTATATTTAATTAAATATTTATAAATTATATTAATCTTATATTTAATTAAATATTTATAAATTATATTAATCTTATATTTAATTAAATATTTATAAATTATATTAATCTTATATTTAATGAAATATTTATAAATTATATTAATCTTATATTTAATGTAATATTTATAAATTATATTAATCTTATATTTAATTAAATATTTATAAATTATATTAATCTTATATTTAATTAAATATTTATAAATTATATTAATCTTATATTTAATTAAATATTTATAAATTATATTAATCTTATATTTAATTAAATATTTATAAATTATATTAATCTTATATTTAATTAAATATTTATAAATTATATTAATCTTATATTTAATTAAATATTTATAAATTATATTAATCTTATATTTAATGAAATATTTATAAATTATATTAATCTTATATTTAATGTAATATTTATAAATTATATTAATCTTATATTTAATGAAATATTTATAAATTATATTAATCTTATATTTAATTAAATATTTATAAATTATATTAATCTTATATTTAATTAAATATTTATAAATTATATTAATCTTATATTTAATTAAATATTTATAAATTATATTAATCTTATATTTAATTAAATATTTATAAATTATATTAATCTTATATTTAATTAAATATTTATAAATTATATTAATCTTATATTTAATTAAATATTTATAAATTATAATAATCTTATATTTAATTAAATATTTATAAATTATATTAATCTTATATTTAATGAAATATTTATAAATTATATTAATCTTATATTTAATGTAATATTTATAAATTATATTAATCTTATATTTAATTAAATATTTATAAATTATATTAATCTTATATTTAATGAAATATTTATAAATTATATTAATCTTATATTTAATGTAATATTTATAAATTATATTAATCTTATATTTAATTAAATATTTATAAATTATATTAATCTTATATTTAATTAAATATTTATAAATTATATTAATCTTATATTTAATTAAATATTTATAAATTATATTAATCTTATATTTAATTAAATATTTATAAATTATATTAATCTTATATTTAATTAAATATTTATAAATTATATTAATCTTATATTTAATTAAATATTTATAAATTATATTAATCTTATATTTAATTAAATATTTATAAATTATATTAATCTTATATTTAATTAAATATTTATAAATTATATTAATCTTATATTTAATTAAATATTTATAAATTATATTAATCTTATATTTAATTAAATATTTATAAATTATATTAATCTTATATTTAATTAAATATTTATAAATTATATTAATCTTATATTTAATGAAATATTTATAAATTATATTAATCTTATATTTAATTAAATATTTATAAATTATATTAATCTTATATTTAATGAAATATTTATAAATTATATTAATCTTATATTTAATGAAATATTTATAAATTATATTAATCTTACATTTAATGAAATATTTATAAATTATATTAATCTTACATTTAATGAAATATTTATAAATTATATTAATCTTATATTTAATATAATATTTATAAATTATATTAATCTTATATTTAATTAAATATTTATAAATTATAATAATCTTATATTTAATTAAATATTTATAAATTATATTAATCTTATATTTAATGAAATATTTATAAATTATATTAATCTTATATTTAATGTAATATTTATAAATTATATTAATCTTATATTTAATTAAATATTTATAAATTATATTAATCTTATATTTAATTAAATATTTATAAATTATATTAATCTTATATTTAATTAAATATTTATAAATTATATTAATCTTATATTTAATTAAATATTTATAAATTATATTAATCTTATATTTAATTAAATATTTATAAATTATATTAATCTTATATTTAATTAAATATTTATAAATTATATTAATCTTATATTTAATTAAATATTTATAAATTATATTAATCTTATATTTAATTAAATATTTATAAATTATATTAATCTTATATTTAATTAAATATTTATAAATTATATTAATCTTATATTTAATTAAATATTTATAAATTATATTAATCTTATATTTAATTAAATATTTATAAATTATATTAATCTTATATTTAATTAAATATTTATAAATTATATTAATCTTATATTTAATTAAATATTTATAAATTATATTAATCTTATATTTAATGAAATATTTATAAATTATATTAATCTTACATTTAATGAAATATTTATAAATTATATTAATCTTACATTTAATGAAATATTTATAAATTATATTAATCTTATATTTAATATAATATTTATAAATTATATTAATCTTATATTTAATTAAATATTTATAAATTATATTAATCTTATATTTAATTAAATATTTATAAATTATATTAATCTTATATTTAATGAAATATTTATAAATTATATTAATCTTATATTTAATGTCATATTTATAAATTATATTAATCTTATATTTAATTAAATATTTATAAATTATATTAATCTTATATTTAATTAAATATTTATAAATTATATTAATCTTATATTTAATTAAATATTTATAAATTATATTAATCTTATATTTAATTAAATATTTATAAATTATATTAATCTTATATTTAATTAAATATTTATAAATTATATTAATCTTATATTTAATTAAATATTTATAAATTATATTAATCTTATATTTAATTAAATATTTATAAATTATATTAATCTTATATTTAATTAAATATTTATAAATTATATTAATCTTATATTTAATTAAATATTTATAAATTATATTAATCTTATATTTAATTAAATATTTATAAATTATATTAATCTTATATTTAATTAAATATTTATAAATTATATTAATCTTATATTTAATTAAATATTTATAAATTATATTAATCTTATATTTAATTAAATATTTATAAATTATATTAATCTTATATTTAATTAAATATTTATAAATTATATTAATCTTATATTTAATTAAATATTTATAAATTATATTAATCTTATATTTAATGAAATATTTATAAATTATATTAATCTTATATTTAATGAAATATTTATAAATTATATAAATCTTACATTTAATGAAATATTTATAAATTATAGTAATCTTATATTTAATGAAATATTTATAAATTATATTAATCTTATATTTAATGAAATATTTATAAATTATATTAATCTTATATTTAATGAAATATTTATAAATTATATTAATCTTATATTTAATGAAATATTTATAAATTATATTAATCTTATATTTAATGAAATATTTATAAATTATATTAATCTAATATTTAATTAAATATTTATAAATTATATTAATCTTATATTTAATTAAATATTTATAAATTATATTAATCTTATATTTAATTAAATATTTATAAATTATATTAATCTTATATTTAATTAAATATTTATAAATTATATTAATCTTATATTTAATTAAATATTTATAAATCATATTAATCTTATATTTAATTAAATATTTATAAATTATATTAATCTTATATTTAATTAAATATTTATAAATTATATTAATCTTATATTTAATTAAATATTTATAAATTATATTAATCTTATATTTAATTAAATATTTATAAATTATATTAATCTTATATTTAATTAAATATTTATAAATTATATTAATCTTATATTTAATTAAATATTTATAAATTATATTAATCTTATATTTAATTAAATATTTATAAATTATATTAATCTTATATTTAATTAAATATTTATAAATTATATTAATCTTATATTTAATTAAATATTTATAAATTATATTAATCTTATATTTAATTAAATATTTATAAATTATATTAATCTTATATTTAATGAAATATTTATAAATTATATTAATCTTATATTTAATGTAATATTTATAAATTATATTAATCTTATATTTAATTAAATATTTATAAATTATATTAATCTTATATTTAATTAAATATTTATAAATTATATTAATCTTATATTTAATTAAATATTTATAAATTATATTAATCTTATATTTAATTAAATATTTATAAATTATATTAATCTTATATTTAATTAAATATTTATAAATTATATTAATCTTATATTTAATTAAATATTTATAAATTATATTAATCTTATATTTAATGAAATATTTATAAATTATATTAATCTTATATTTAATGTAATATTTATAAATTATATTAATCTTATATTTAATGAAATATTTATAAATTATATTAATCTTATATTTAATTAAATATTTATAAATTATATTAATCTTATATTTAATTAAATATTTATAAATTATATTAATCTTATATTTAATTAAATATTTATAAATTATATTAATCTTATATTTAATTAAATATTTATAAATTATATTAATCTTATATTTAATTAAATATTTATAAATTATATTAATCTTATATTTAATTAAATATTTATAAATTATAATAATCTTATATTTAATTAAATATTTATAAATTATATTAATCTTATATTTAATGAAATATTTATAAATTATATTAATCTTATATTTAATGTAATATTTATAAATTATATTAATCTTATATTTAATTAAATATTTATAAATTATATTAATCTTATATTTAATGAAATATTTATAAATTATATTAATCTTATATTTAATGTAATATTTATAAATTATATTAATCTTATATTTAATTAAATATTTATAAATTATATTAATCTTATATTTAATTAAATATTTATAAATTATATTAATCTTATATTTAATTAAATATTTATAAATTATATTAATCTTATATTTAATTAAATATTTATAAATTATATTAATCTTATATTTAATTAAATATTTATAAATTATATTAATCTTATATTTAATTAAATATTTATAAATTATATTAATCTTATATTTAATTAAATATTTATAAATTATATTAATCTTATATTTAATTAAATATTTATAAATTATATTAATCTTATATTTAATTAAATATTTATAAATTATATTAATCTTATATTTAATTAAATATTTATAAATTATATTAATCTTATATTTAATGAAATATTTATAAATTATATTAATCTTATATTTAATGAAATATTTATAAATTATATTAATCTTATATTTAATTAAATATTTATAAATTATATTAATCTTATATTTAATGAAATATTTATAAATTATATTAATCTTATATTTAATGAAATATTTATAAATTATATTAATCTTACATTTAATGAAATATTTATAAATTATATTAATCTTACATTTAATGAAATATTTATAAATTATATTAATCTTATATTTAATATAATATTTATAAATTATATTAATCTTATATTTAATTAAATATTTATAAATTATAATAATCTTATATTTAATTAAATATTTATAAATTATATTAATCTTATATTTAATGAAATATTTATAAATTATATTAATCTTATATTTAATTAAATATTTATAAATTATATTAATCTTATATTTAATTAAATATTTATAAATTATATTAATCTTATATTTAATTAAATATTTATAAATTATATTAATCTTATATTTAATTAAATATTTATAAATTATATTAATCTTATATTTAATTAAATATTTATAAATTATATTAATCTTATATTTAATTAAATATTTATAAATTATATTAATCTTATATTTAATGAAATATTTATAAATTATATTAATCTTATATTTAATGAAATATTTATAAATTATATAAATCTTACATTTAATGAAATATTTATAAATTATAGTAATCTTATATTTAATGAAATATTTATAAATTATATTAATCTTATATTTAATGAAATATTTATAAATTATATTAATCTTATATTTAATGAAATATTTATAAATTATATTAATCTTATATTTAATGAAATATTTATAAATTATATTAATCTTATATTTAATGAAATATTTATAAATTATATTAATCTAATATTTAATTAAATATTTATAAATTATATTAATCTTATATTTAATTAAATATTTATAAATTATATTAATCTTATATTTAATTAAATATTTATAAATTATATTAATCTTATATTTAATTAAATATTTATAAATTATATTAATCTTATATTTAATTAAATATTTATAAATCATATTAATCTTATATTTAATTAAATATTTATAAATTATATTAATCTTATATTTAATTAAATATTTATAAATTATATTAATCTTATATTTAATTAAATATTTATAAATTATATTAATCTTATATTTAATTAAATATTTATAAATTATATTAATCTTATATTTAATTAAATATTTATAAATTATATTAATCTTATATTTAATTAAATATTTATAAATTATATTAATCTTATATTTAATTAAATATTTATAAATTATATTAATCTTATATTTAATTAAATATTTATAAATTATATTAATCTTATATTTAATTAAATATTTATAAATTATATTAATCTTATATTTAATTAAATATTTATAAATTATATTAATCTTATATTTAATGAAATATTTATAAATTATATTAATCTTATATTTAATGTAATATTTATAAATTATATTAATCTTATATTTAATTAAATATTTATAAATTATATTAATCTTATATTTAATTAAATATTTATAAATTATATTAATCTTATATTTAATTAAATATTTATAAATTATATTAATCTTATATTTAATTAAATATTTATAAATTATATTAATCTTATATTTAATTAAATATTTATAAATCATATTAATCTTATATTTAATTAAATATTTATAAATTATATTAATCTTATATTTAATTAAATATTTATAAATTATATTAATCTTATATTTAATTAAATATTTATAAATTATATTAATCTTATATTTAATGAAATATTTATAAATTATATTAATCTTATATTTAATGTAATATTTATAAATTATATTAATCTTATATTTAATGAAATATTTATAAATTATATTAATCTTATATTTAATTAAATATTTATAAATTATATTAATCTTATATTTAATTAAATATTTATAAATTATATTAATCTTATATTTAATTAAATATTTATAAATTATATTAATCTTATATTTAATTAAATATTTATAAATTATATTAATCTTATATTTAATTAAATATTTATAAATTATATTAATCTTATATTTAATTAAATATTTATAAATTATATTAATCTTATATTTAATTAAATATTTATAAATTATATTAATCTTATATTTAATTAAATATTTATAAATTATATTAATCTAATATTTAATTAAATATTTATAAATTATATTAATTATATATTTAATTAAATATTTATAAATTATATTAATCTTATATTTAATTAAATATTTATAAATTATATTAATCTAATATTTAATTAAATATTTATAAATTATATTAATCTTATATTTAATTAAATATTTATAAATTATATTAATCTTATATTTAATTAAATATTTATAAATTATATTAATCTTATATTTAATTAAATATTTATAAATTATATTAATCTTATATTTAATTAAATATTTATAAATCATATTAATCTTATATTTAATTAAATATTTATAAATTATATTAATCTTATATTTAATTAAATATTTATAAATTATATTAATCTTATATTTAATTAAATATTTATAAATTATATTAATCTTATATTTAATTAAATATTTATAAATTATATTAATCTAATATTTAATTAAATATTTATAAATTATATTAATCTTATATTTAATTAAATATTTATAAATTATATTAATCTTATATTTAATTAAATATTTATAAATTATATTAATCTTATATTTAATTAAATATTTATAAATTATATTAATCTTATATTTAATTAAATATTTATAAATCATATTAATCTTATATTTAATTAAATATTTATAAATTATATTAATCTTAAATTTAATTAAATATTTATAAATTATATTAATCTTATATTTAATTAAATATTTATAAATTATATTAATCTTATATTTAATTAAATATTTATAAATTATATTAATCTTATATTTAATTAAATATTTATAAATTATATTAATCTTATATTTAATTAAATATTTATAAATTATATTAATCTTATATTTAATTAAATATTTATAAATTATATTAATCTTATATTTAATTAAATATTTATAAATTATATTAATCTTATATTTAATTAAATATTTATAAATTATATTAATCTTATATTTAATTAAATATTTATAAATTATATTAATCTTATATTTAATTAAATATTTATAAATTATATTAATCTTATATTTAATGTAATATTTATAAATTATATTAATCTTATATTTAATTAAATATTTATAAATTATATTAATCTTATATTTAATTAAATATTTATAAATTATATTAATCTTATATTTAATTAAATATTTATAAATTATATTAATCTTATATTTAATTAAATATTTATAAATCATATTAATCTTATATTTAATTAAATATTTATAAATTATATTAATCTTATATTTAATTAAATATTTATAAATTATATTAATCTTATATTTAATTAAATATTTATAAATTATATTAATCTTATATTTAATTAAATATTTATAAATTATATTAATCTTATATTTAATTAAATATTTATAAATTATATTAATCTTATATTTAATTAAATATTTATAAATTATATTAATCTTATATTTAATTAAATATTTATAAATTATATTAATCTTATATTTAATTAAATATTTATAAATTATATTAATCTTATATTTAATGTAATATTTATAAATTATATTAATCTTATATTTAATTAAATATTTATAAATTATATTAATCTTATATTTAATTAAATATTTATAAATTATATTAATCTTATATTTAATTAAATATTTATAAATTATATTAATCTTATATTTAATTAAATATTTATAAATTATATTAATCTTATATTTAATTAAATATTTATAAATCATATTAATCTTATATTTAATTAAATATTTATAAATTATATTAATCTTATATTTAATGAAATATTTATAAATTATATTAATCTTATATTTAATTGAATATTTATAAATTATATTAATCTTATATTTAATTAAATATTTATAAATTATATTAATCTTATATTTAATTAAATATTTATAAATTATATTAATCTTATATTTAATTAAATATTTATAAATTATATTAATCTTATATTTAATTAAATATTTATAAATTATATTAATCTTATATTTAATGAAATATTTATAAATTATATTAATCTTATATTTAATGTAATATTTATAAATTATATTAATCTTATATTTAATTAAATATTTATAAATTATATTAATCTTATATTTAATTAAATATTTATAAATTATATTAATCTTATATTTAATTAAATATTTATAAATTATATTAATCTTATATTTAATTAAATATTTATAAATTATATTAATCTTATATTTAATTAAATATTTATAAATTATATTAATCTTATATTTAATTAAATATTTATAAATTATATTAATCTTATATTTAATGAAATATTTATAAATTATATTAATCTTATATTTAATGTAATATTTATAAATTATATTAATCTTATATTTAATTAAATATTTATAAATTATATTAATCTTATATTTAATTAAATATTTATAAATTATATTAATCTTATATTTAATTAAATATTTATAAATTATATTAATCTTATATTTAATTAAATATTTATAAATCATATTAATCTTATATTTAATTAAATATTTATAAATTATATTAATCTTATATTTAATTAAATATTTATAAATTATATTAATCTTATATTTAATTAAATATTTATAAATTATATTAATCTTATATTTAATTAAATATTTATAAATTATATTAATCTTATATTTAATGAAATATTTATAAATTATATTAATCTTATATTTAATGAAATATTTATAAATTATATTAATCTTATATTTAATTAAATATTTATAAATTATATTAATCTTATATTTAATTAAATATTTATAAATTATATTAATCTTATATTTAATTAAATATTTATAAATTATATTAATCTTATATTTAATTAAATATTTATAAATTATATTAATCTTATATTTAATGAAATATTTATAAATTATATTAATCTTATATTTAATGTAATATTTATAAATTATATTAATCTTATATTTAATTAAATATTTATAAATTATATTAATCTTATATTTAATTAAATATTTATAAATTATATTAATCTTATATTTAATTAAATATTTATAAATTATATTAATCTTATATTTAATTAAATATTTATAAATTATATTAATCTTATATTTAATTAAATATTTATAAATTATATTAATCTTATATTTAATTAAATATTTATAAATTATATTAATCTTATATTTAATTAAATATTTATAAATTATATTAATCTTATATTTAATTAAATATTTATAAATCATATTAATCTTATATTTAATTAAATATTTATAAATTATATTAATCTTATATTTAATTAAATATTTATAAATTATATTAATCTTATATTTAATTAAATATTTATAAATTATATTAATCTTATATTTAATTAAATATTTATAAATTATATTAATCTTATATTTAATTAAATATTTATAAATTATATTAATCTTATATTTAATTAAATATTTATAAATTATATTAATCTTATATTTAATGAAATATTTATAAATTATATTAATCTTATATTTAATTAAATATTTATAAATTATATTAATCTTATATTTAATTAAATATTTATAAATTATATTAATCTTATATTTAATTAAATATTTATAAATTATATTAATCTTATATTTAATTAAATATTTATAAATTATATTAATCTTATATTTAATGAAATATTTATAAATTATATTAATCTTATATTTAATGTAATATTTATAAATTATATTAATCTTATATTTAATTAAATATTTATAAATTATATTAATCTTATATTTAATTAAATATTTATAAATTATATTAATCTTATATTTAATTAAATATTTATAAATTATATTAATCTTATATATAATTAAATATTTATAAATTATATTAATCTTATATTTAATTAAATATTTATAAATTATATTAATCTTATATTTAATTAAATATTTATAAATTATATTAATCTTATATTTAATTAAATATTTATAAATTATATTAATCTTATATTTAATGAAATATTTATAAATTATATTAATCTTATATTTAATTAAATATTTATAAATTATATTAATCTTATATTTAATTAAATATTTATAAATTATATTAATCTTATATTTAATTAAATATTTATAAATTATATTAATCTTATATTTAATTAAATATTTATAAATTATATTAATCTTATATTTAATTAAATATTTATAAATTATATTTATCTTATATTTAATTAAATATTTATAAATTATATTAATCTTATATTTAATTAAATATTTATAAATTATATTAATCTTATATTTAATTAAATATTTATAAATTATATTAATCTTATATTTAATTAAATATTTATAAATTATATTAATCTTATATTTAATTAAATATTTATAAATTATATTAATCTTATATTTAATGAAATATTTATAAATTATATTAATCTTATATTTAATGAAATATTTATAAATTATATTAATCTTACATTTAATGAAATATTTATAAATTATATTAATCTTACATTTAATGAAATATTTATAAATTATATTAATCTTATATTTAATGTAATATTTATAAATTATATTAATCTTATATTTAATTAAATATTTATAAATAATATTAATCTTATATTTAATTAAATATTTATAAATTATATTAATCTTATATTTAATTAAATATTTATAAATTATATTAATCTTATATTTAATGTAATATTTATAAATTATATTAATCTTATATTTAATTAAATATTTATAAATTATATTAATCTAATATTTAATTAAATATTTATAAATTATATTAATCTTATATTTAATTAAATATTTATAAATTATATTAATCTTATATTTAATTAAATATTTATAAATTATATTAATCTTATATTTAATTAAATATTTATAAATTATATTAATCTTATATTTAATTAAATATTTATAAATTATATTAATCTTATATTTAATTAAATATTTATAAATTATATTAATCTTATATTTAATTAAATATTTATAAATTATATTAATCTTATATTTAATTAAATATTTATAAATTATATTAATCTTATATTTAATTAAATATTTATAAATCATATTAATCTTATATTTAATTAAATATTTATAAATGATATTAATCTTATATTTAATTAAATATTTATAAATTATATTAATCTTATATTTAATGTAATATTTATAAATTATATTAATCTTATATTTAATTAAATATTTATAAATTATATTAATCTTATATTTAATTAAATATTTATAAATTATATTAATCTTATATTTAATTAAATATTTATAAATTATATTAATCTTATATTTAATTAAATATTTATAAATTATATTAATCTTATATTTAATTAAATATTTATAAATTATATTAATCTTATATTTAATTAAATATTTATAAATCATATTAATCTTATATTTAATTAAATATTTATAAATGATATTAATCTTATATTTAATTAAATATTTATAAATTATATTAATCTTATATTTAATTAAATATTTATAAATTATATTAATCTTATATTTAATTAAATATTTATAAATTATATTAATCTTATATTTAATGAAATATTTATAAATTATATTAATCTTATATTTAATTAAATATTTATAAATTATATTAATCTTATATTTAATTAAATATTTATAAATTATATTAATCTTATATTTAATGAAATATTTATAAATTATATTAATCTTACATTTAATGAAATATTTATAAATTATATTAATCTTACATTTAATGAAATATTTATAAATTATATTAATCTTATATTTAATGTAATATTTATAAATTATATTAATCTTATATTTAATTAAATATTTATAAATTATATTAATCTTATATTTAATTAAATATTTATAAATTATATTAATCTTATATTTAATTAAATATTTATAAATTATATTAATCTTATATTTAATGTAATATTTATAAATTATATTAATCTTATATTTAATTAAATATTTATAAATTATATTAATCTAATATTTAATTAAATATTTATAAATTATATTAATCTTATATTTAATTAAATATTTATAAATTATATTAATCTTATATTTAATTAAATATTTATAAATTATATTAATCTTATATTTAATTAAATATTTATAAATTATATTAATCTTATATTTAATGTAATATTTATAAATTATATTAATCTTATATTTAATTAAATATTTATAAATTATATTAATCTTATATTTAATTAAATATTTATAAATTATATTAATCTTATATTTAATTAAATATTTATAAATTATATTAATCTTATATTTAATGAAATATTTATAAATTATATTAATCTTATATTTAATTAAATATTTATAAATTATATTAATCTTATATTTAATTAAATATTTATAAATTATATTAATCTTATATTTAATTAAATATTTATAAATTATATTAATCTTATATTTAATTAAATATTTATAAATTATATTAATCTTATATTTAATGAAATATTTATAAATTATATTAATCTTATATTTAATGTAATATTTATAAATTATATTAATCTTATATTTAATTAAATATTTATAAATTATATTAATCTTATATTTAATTAAATATTTATAAATTATATTAATCTTATATTTAATTAAATATTTATAAATTATATTAATCTTATATATAATTAAATATTTATAAATTATATTAATCTTATATTTAATTAAATATTTATAAATTATATTAATCTTATATTTAATTAAATATTTATAAATTATATTAATCTTATATTTAATTAAATATTTATAAATTATATTAATCTTATATTTAATGAAATATTTATAAATTATATTAATCTTATATTTAATTAAATATTTATAAATTATATTAATCTTATATTTAATTAAATATTTATAAATTATATTAATCTTATATTTAATTAAATATTTATAAATTATATTAATCTTATATTTAATTAAATATTTATAAATTATATTAATCTTATATTTAATTAAATATTTATAAATTATATTTATCTTATATTTAATTAAATATTTATAAATTATATTAATCTTATATTTAATTAAATATTTATAAATTATATTAATCTTATATTTAATTAAATATTTATAAATTATATTAATCTTATATTTAATTAAATATTTATAAATTATATTAATCTTATATTTAATTAAATATTTATAAATTATATTAATCTTATATTTAATGAAATATTTATAAATTATATTAATCTTATATTTAATGAAATATTTATAAATTATATTAATCTTACATTTAATGAAATATTTATAAATTATATTAATCTTACATTTAATGAAATATTTATAAATTATATTAATCTTATATTTAATGTAATATTTATAAATTATATTAATCTTATATTTAATTAAATATTTATAAATAATATTAATCTTATATTTAATTAAATATTTATAAATTATATTAATCTTATATTTAATTAAATATTTATAAATTATATTAATCTTATATTTAATGTAATATTTATAAATTATATTAATCTTATATTTAATTAAATATTTATAAATTATATTAATCTAATATTTAATTAAATATTTATAAATTATATTAATCTTATATTTAATTAAATATTTATAAATTATATTAATCTTATATTTAATTAAATATTTATAAATTATATTAATCTTATATTTAATTAAATATTTATAAATTATATTAATCTTATATTTAATTAAATATTTATAAATTATATTAATCTTATATTTAATTAAATATTTATAAATTATATTAATCTTATATTTAATTAAATATTTATAAATTATATTAATCTTATATTTAATTAAATATTTATAAATTATATTAATCTTATATTTAATTAAATATTTATAAATCATATTAATCTTATATTTAATTAAATATTTATAAATGATATTAATCTTATATTTAATTAAATATTTATAAATTATATTAATCTTATATTTAATGTAATATTTATAAATTATATTAATCTTATATTTAATTAAATATTTATAAATTATATTAATCTTATATTTAATTAAATATTTATAAATTATATTAATCTGATATTTAATTAAATATTTATAAATTATATTAATCTTATATTTAATTAAATATTTATAAATTATATTAATCTTATATTTAATTAAATATTTATAAATTATATTAATCTTATATTTAATTAAATATTTATAAATCATATTAATCTTATATTTAATTAAATATTTATAAATGATATTAATCTTATATTTAATTAAATATTTATAAATTATATTAATCTTATATTTAATTAAATATTTATAAATTATATTAATCTTATATTTAATTAAATATTTATAAATTATATTAATCTTATATTTAATGAAATATTTATAAATTATATTAATCTTATATTTAATTAAATATTTATAAATTATATTAATCTTATATTTAATTAAATATTTATAAATTATATTAATCTTATATTTAATGAAATATTTATAAATTATATTAATCTTACATTTAATGAAATATTTATAAATTATATTAATCTTACATTTAATGAAATATTTATAAATTATATTAATCTTATATTTAATGTAATATTTATAAATTATATTAATCTTATATTTAATTAAATATTTATAAATTATATTAATCTTATATTTAATTAAATATTTATAAATTATATTAATCTTATATTTAATTAAATATTTATAAATTATATTAATCTTATATTTAATGTAATATTTATAAATTATATTAATCTTATATTTAATTAAATATTTATAAATTATATTAATCTAATATTTAATTAAATATTTATAAATTATATTAATCTTATATTTAATTAAATATTTATAAATTATATTAATCTTATATTTAATTAAATATTTATAAATTATATTAATCTTATATTTAATTAAATATTTATAAATTATATTAATCTTATATTTAATGTAATATTTATAAATTATATTAATCTTATATTTAATTAAATATTTATAAATTATATTAATCTTATATTTAATTAAATATTTATAAATTATATTAATCTTATATTTAATTAAATATTTATAAATTATATTAATCTTATATTTAATTAAATATTTATAAATTATATTAATCTTATATTTAATTAAATATTTATAAATTATATTAATCTTATATTTAATTAAATATTTATAAATCATATTAATCTTATATTTAATTAAATATTTATAAATGATATTAATCTTATATTTAATTAAATATTTATAAATTATATTAATCTTATATTTAATTAAATATTTATAAATTATATTAATCTTATATTTAATTAAATATTTATAAATTATATTAATCTTATATTTAATTAAATATTTATAAAATATATTAATCTTATATTTAATGAAATATTTATAAATTATATTAATCTTATATTTAATGAAATATTTATAAATTATATTAATCTTATATTTAATGAAATATTTATAAATTATATTAATCTTACATTTAATGAAATATTTATAAATTATATTAATCTTACATTTAATGAAATATTTATAAATTATATTAATCTTATATTTAATGTAATATTTATAAATTATATTAATCTTATATTTAATTAAATATTTATAAATTATATTAATCTTATATTTAATTAAATATTTATAAATTATATTAATCTTATATTTAATTAAATATTTATAAATTATATTAATCTTATATTTAATGTAATATTTATAAATTATATTAATCTTATATTTAATTAAATATTTATAAATTATATTAATCTAATATTTAATTAAATATTTATAAATTATATTAATCTTATATTTAATTAAATATTTATAAATTATATTAATCTTATATTTAATTAAATATTTATAAATTATATTAATCTTATATTTAATTAAATATTTATAAATTATATTAATCTTATATTTAATGTAATATTTATAAATTATATTAATCTTATATTTAATTAAATATTTATAAATTATATTAATCTTATATTTAATTAAATATTTATAAATTATATTAATCTTATATTTAATTAAATATTTATAAATTATATTAATCTTATATTTAATTAAATATTTATAAATTATATTAATCTTATATTTAATTAAATATTTATAAATTATATTAATCTTATATTTAATTAAATATTTATAAATCATATTAATCTTATATTTAATTAAATATTTATAAATGATATTAATCTTATATTTAATTAAATATTTATAAATTATATTAATCTTATATTTAATTAAATATTTATAAATTATATTAATCTTATATTTAATTAAATATTTATAAATTATATTAATCTTATATTTAATTAAATATTTATAAAATATATTAATCTTATATTTAATGAAATATTTATAAATTATATTAATCTTATATTTAATGAAATATTTATAAATTATATTAATCTTATATTTAATGAAATATTTATAAATTATATTAATCTTACATTTAATGAAATATTTATAAATTATATTAATCTTATATTTAATGTAATATTTATAAATTATATTAATCTTATATTTAATTAAATATTTATAAATTATATTAATCTTATATTTAATTAAATATTTATAAATTATATTAATCTTATATTTAATTAAATATTTATAAATTATATTAATCTTACATTTAATGAAATATTTATAAATTATATTAATCTTATATTTAATGTAATATTTATAAATTATATTAATCTTATATTTAATTAAATATTTATAAATTATATTAATCTTATATTTAATTAAATATTTATAAATTATATTAATCTTATATTTAATTAAATATTTATAAATTATATTAATCTTATATTTAATTAAATATTTATAAATTATATTAATCTTATATTTAATTAAATATTTATAAATTATATTAATCTTATATTTAATTAAATATTTATAAATTATATTAATCTTATATTTAATTAAATATTTATAAATTATATTAATCTTATATTTAATTAAATATTTATAAATCATATTAATCTTATATTTAATTAAATATTTATAAATTATATTAATCTTATATTTAATTAAATATTTATAAATTATATTAATCTTATATTTAATTAAATATTTATAAATTATATTAATCTTATATTTAATTAAATATTTATAAATTATATTAATCTTATATTTAATTAAATATTTATAAATTATATTAATCTTATATTTAATGAAATATTTATAAATTATATTAATCTTATATTTAATTAAATATTTATAAATTATATTAATCTTATATTTAATGAAATATTTATAAATTATATTAATCTTATATTTAATTAAATATTTATAAATTATATTAATCTTATATTTAATTAAATATTTATAAATTATATTAATCTTATATTTAATGAAATATTTATAAATTATATTAATCTTATATTTAATGTAATATTTATAAATTATATTAATCTTATATTTAATTAAATATTTATAAATTATATTAATCTTATATTTAATTAAATATTTATAAATTATATTAATCTTATATTTAATTAAATATTTATAAATTATATTAATCTTATATATAATTAAATATTTATAAATTATATTAATCTTATATTTAATTAAATATTTATAAATTATATTAATCTTATATTTAATTAAATATTTATAAATTATATTAATCTTATATTTAATTAAATATTTATAAATTATATTAATCTTATATTTAATTAAATATTTATAAATTATATTAATCTTATATTTAATTAAATATTTATAAATTATATTAATCTTATATTTAATTAAATATTTATAAATTATATTAATCTTATATTTAATTAAATATTTATAAATTATATTAATCTTATATTTAATTAAATATTTATAAATTATATTAATCTTATATTTAATTAAATATTTATAAATTATATTAATCTTATATTTAATTAAATATTTATAAATTATATTAATCTTATATTTAATTAAATATTTATAAATTATATTAATCTTATATTTAATTAAATATTTATAAATTATATTAATCTTATATTTAATTAAATATTTATAAATTATATTAATCTTATATTTAATTAAATATTTATAAATTATATTAATCTTATATTTAATTAAATATTTATAAATTATATTAATCTTATATTTAATGAAATATTTATAAATTATATTAATCTTATATTTAATGAAATATTTATAAATTATATTAATCTTACATTTAATGAAATATTTATAAATTATATTAATCTTACATTTAATGAAATATTTATAAATTATATTAATCTTATATTTAATGTAATATTTATAAATTATATTAATCTTATATTTAATTAAATATTTATAAATTATATTAATCTTATATTTAATTAAATATTTATAAATTATATTAATCTTATATTTAATTAAATATTTATAAATTATATTAATCTTATATTTAATGTAATATTTATAAATTATATTAATCTTATATTTAATTAAATATTTATAAATTATATTAATCTAATATTTAATTAAATATTTATAAATTATATTAATCTTATATTTAATTAAATATTTATTAATTATATTAATCTTATATTTAATTAAATATTTATTAATTATATTAATCTTATATTTAATTAAATATTTATAAATTATATTAATCTTATATTTAATTAAATATTTATAAATTATATTAATCTTATATTTAATTAAATATTTATAAATTATATTAATCTTATATTTAATTAAATATTTATAAATTATATTAATCTTATATTTAATTAAATATTTATAAATTATATTAATCTTATATTTAATTAAATATTTATAAATCATATTAATCTTATATTTAATTAAATATTTATAAATTATATTAATCTTATATTTAATGTAATATTTATAAATTATATTAATCTTATATTTAATTAAATATTTATAAATTATATTAATCTTATATTTAATTAAATATTTATAAATTATATTAATCTTATATTTAATTAAATATTTATAAATTATATTAATCTTATATTTAATTAAATATTTATAAATTATATTAATCTTATATTTAATTAAATATTTATAAATTATATTAATCTTATATTTAATTAAATATTTATAAATCATATTAATCTTATATTTAATTAAATATTTATAAATGATATTAATCTTATATTTAATTAAATATTTATAAATTATATTAATCTTATATTTAATTAAATATTTATAAATTATATTAATCTTATATTTAATTAAATATTTATAAATTATATTAATCTTATATTTAATTAAATATTTATAAATTATATTAATCTTATATTTAATGAAATATTTATAAATTATATTAATCTTATATTTAATGAAATATTTATAAATTATATTAATCTTATATTTAATGAAATATTTATAAATTATATTAATCTTACATTTAATGAAATATTTATAAATTATATTAATCTTACATTTAATGAAATATTTATAAATTATATTAATCTTATATTTAATGTTATATTTATAAATTATATTAATCTTATATTTAATTAAATATTTATAAATTATATTAATCTTATATTTAATTAAATATTTATAAATTATATTAATCTTATATTTAATGTAATATTTATAAATTATATTAATCTTATATTTAATTAAATATTTATAAATTATATTAATCTTATATTTAATTAAATATTTATAAATCATATTAATCTTATATTTAATTAAATATTTATAAATGATATTAATCTTATATTTAATTAAATATTTATAAATTATATTAATCTTATATTTAATTAAATATTTATAAATTATATTAATCTTATATTTAATTAAATATTTATAAATTATATTAATCTTATATTTAATTAAATATTTATAAATTATATTAATCTTATATTTAATGAAATATTTATAAATTATATTAATCTTATATTTAATGAAATATTTATAAATTATATTAATCTTATATTTAATGAAATATTTATAAATTATATTAATCTTACATTTAATGAAATATTTATAAATTATATTAATCTTACATTTAATGAAATATTTATAAATTATATTAATCTTATATTTAATGTTATATTTATAAATTATATTAATCTTATATTTAATTAAATATTTATAAATTATATTAATCTTATATTTAATTAAATATTTATAAATTATATTAATCTTATATTTAATGTAATATTTATAAATTATATTAATCTTATATTTAATGTAATATTTATAAATTATATTAATCTTATATTTAATTAAATATTTATAAATTATATTAATCTTATATTTAATTAAATATTTATAAATTATATTAATCTTATATTTAATTAAATATTTATAAATTATATTAATCTTATATTTAATTAAATATTTATAAATTATATTAATCTTATATTTAATGTAATATTTTTAAATTATATTAATCTTATATTTAATGTAATATTTATAAATTATATTAATCTTATATTTAATTAAATATTTATAAATTATATTAATCTTATATTTAATTAAATATTTATAAATTATATTAATCTTATATTTAATTAAATATTTATAAATTATATTAATCTTATATTTAATTAAATATTTATAAATTATATTAATCTTATATTTAATTAAATATTTATAAATTATATTAATCTTATATTTAATTAAATATTTATAAATCATATTAATCTTATATTTAATTAAATATTTATAAATGATATTAATCTTATATTTAATTAAATATTTATAAATTATATTAATCTTATATTTAATTAAATATTTATAAATTATATTAATCTTATATTTAATTAAATATTTATAAATTATATTAATCTTATATTTAATTAAATATTTATAAATTATATTAATCTTATATTTAATGAAATATTTATAAATTATATTAATCTTATATTTAATGAAATATTTATAAATTATATTAATCTTATATTTAATGAAATATTTATAAATTATATTAATCTTACATTTAATGAAATATTTATAAATTATATTAATCTTACATTTAATGAAATATTTATAAATTATATTAATCTTATATTTAATGTAATATTTATAAATTATATTAATCTTATATTTAATTAAATATTTATAAATTATATTAATCTTATATTTAATTAAATATTTATAAATTATATTAATCGTATATTTAATTAAATATTTATAAATTATATTAATCTTATATTTAATGTAATATTTATAAATTATATTAATCTTATATTTAATTAAATATTTATAAATTATATTAATCTAATATTTAATTAAATATTTATAAATTATATTAATCTTATATTTAATTAAATATTTATAAATTATATTAATCTTATATTTAATTAAATATTTATAAATTATATTAATCTTATATTTAATTAAATATTTATAAATTATATTAATCTTATATTTAATTAAATATTTATAAATGATATTAATCTTATATTTAATTAAATATTTATAAATTATATTAATCTTATATTTAATTAAATATTTATAAATTATATTAATCTTATATTTAATTAAATATTTATAAATTATATTAATCTTATATTTAATTAAATATTTATAAATTATATTAATCTTATATTTAATTAAATATTTATAAATTATATTAATCTTATATTTAATTAAATATTTATAAATTATATTAATCTTATATTTAATGAAATATTTATAAATTATATTAATCTTATATTTAATGAAATATTTATAAATTATATTAATCTTATATTTAATGAAATATTTATAAATTATATTAATCTTATATTTAATGAAATATTTATAAATTATATTAATCTTATATTTAATTAAATATTTATAAATTATATTAATCTTATATTTAATGAAATATTTATAAATTATATTAATCTTACATTTAATGAAATATTTATAAATTATAGTAATCTTATATTTAATGAAATATTTATAAATTATATTAATCTTATATTTAATGAAATATTTATAAATTATATTAATATTATATTTAATGAAATATTTATAAATTATATTAATCTTATATTTAATGAAATACTCAACGCAATCGCAAATTTAACCGTTAACGCTTATCGTCACATGGTGGTTTTGCCATCCTTTAAACTGCTAAAACGGTTGTTCGACTGCGTACGCAGTGATTACCCTTTACCCCGAAAATGCGAACGCGTTCGCAGGCCACACACACGTACCCACACACACACACCCCCACACACACACACCCACACAAACACACCCCCCACACACACACCCACACACACACAGACTAACACGCTGGTTGTATAAACTAACAAAGTCGATCACGCACAGGTTCTACCCTTTAACCCTCTTATCTCTGCTGACTGCGCTAAAACAAGATTTGACCTTTAAAATTTCATACGTAAAAAATGTTAACTTTAACAAGTTGGCAAGCCAAAATATACCTCTCCTCGGAAGAATTGTCCCTAGCGGTATTAATTTCTCGAGATGACCCTTAAAGATAGATCTCCGCAATTCAGAGTTATTTACTAAAAACGTAATCCAGGTTCAATCCAGCCCGGTATAAAATTTTAATTATAATTAAAATAATTGAGACGAAACAACCGAGTATAATTTATTCAGAATATTATAAATTAAGTAGTTACAACAGTGAGTTAGACGTACTAAAACAATGCACAATTGAATTTAACCCTATTTACGGTACAAGTTTATCAGTTAAATATAATACGAAGCCAATTTTAATGAAAGAAATATCTATAGAGGATATTTGTATTTTTCGCGCTTACGAAATACTTGTCGCATCTCTAACGCTCATTTTATTTAAAATTAAACATCTTAATCAGTCGAGAAAACGTTTAAAATAAATTACGAAGTAACGACGACCCAGTTAAAATCCAGATCAACATAAGTGTAAGCGCACGATGTATTCAACTCGATAAAAATATATATATATTATAACGCAGTCATGCAATAAATTAGTTCAAATACTTAGAAATCAAGCAATAGAAAATATAATATCAAGAAGCGCAACACCTTACCATTCACAAATACGATTTTCACGTTATTATAATGAAACCGGATAAGCTTTTGGGCATGGCTTACGCTCTTAAAGGTTCCTCTAAGACTGGACGATTTTACGGGTAAAAGGAAATAAACTTAAAAATAGTAGATACAAATATAAGACAGAAAAAACCAACAATACCAAAGATTAGACAAACAAGATTAAATCAACATAATTTCATTCGTAAAAAAACCAGATTAGGCCTTCATAAATTCATTCATAAAAAAATTCAAGACTTTATTACCTATTATTCTTACGATGAGTGTCTTATTTTCAGTGAAGCTTAACTGCTATCGGTGGTTCTGTGATAGAGCGCTTGACTGCCAAGCCGAATGGCCTGGGTTCGAAACCTGGGTGGCGCGTTTGGTTTTACCTCTCCGAGGGGACTTTGTACCCTAGGAGGGGTTATACAACTACCGTGTCAGTCTGTCTGTGGGTCTGTGGGTCTGTCTGTCAGGCCTGCGAACGCGTTCGCATTTTCGGGGCAAAGGGTAATCACTGCGTACGCAGTTTCTTGGCTCACTGCGTTCGCAGTTACTCGAAGGGTTGGCAAAACCACCGTGTGACGGTGAGCGTTAACGGATTGCTTTGCGGTTTGGTTTGGATGGTGTTTTTTCGCTCACCGTCGTGACGGTTTGGTGTATTACGTTTTTGTAATGTTTATGCGTAGGTTGTGAGTGTTGAATTTGTTGTGTTTGTGTTCTGATGGATGTGCATGTTGAGTCTGTTGTGTTTATATGGGCGTTTTCTCTCCAACTTCTTCTTAATGACTTTGGGACGTACCGAGTGCTGAGTGTTATGCAACCTCTCAGCGTCCAATGGCAGGGTTTCCACCAGTTGTACACGGTATTCGTCTTAGTATCAATTTGCGATTTTTTGGCGCCGGCCGGGAATCGAACCCGGGTTTGCCTCGTTTAATAGATGTACTCTAAACACTCAGCCACCAACGCTTGTTAATCTACGGTGTTTTTCTACAAAACAGCTTTGGCGAATGTCCTGCACTCGGTGTCGAGCCGCAGTGGATGACGCGTCCCACGCCTTATTCGCTTGCCCATCGCGACGGACCGCTCGGGCTTTTCTTCTTCGGGCACTTACGTCTAGGGCTCTGCCGACCAATCTAGTAGACGTCGTCAGTGCGGTACACGCCGGATTCTCCGACGTCGTTGCGGCCACCTGTGACATTTTACGTAAAACCATTCAAGCTTGACTATAACTCTTTTCGGACGTTTGTTTGGGCCTTTTGTATTACTTCATGGTATTGTAGTGAATGAGTCCCTCTCCTGTGTGTATGGTGTGAAGGCTTCCAGCCATATACACCAATCTTTTACATGTTATTCTGCCCCCCCCCCCCATGATAACGTCGTCAGAGAGCCGTTGTTGATAATTATAATTAAACAACTTATACTCTGTTTAGTGGACTTAAGCCTAAATTATATATCCCATGTAAAAATATTATAATTGCTGTAATTTATGTTATTCACTAATTTACAAACGATCCAATCAACGCGAGGTTTACCTATAATTATCGCCTTTTGGGTCAAAATGTCACTTAACTATCTTGTTTTGGTGTGAACGTTAGCGACATCTGTCGGCCGTCGGGGAGCGCCACCACCGGACCTTTTACGATATAAATAAACCTGGTTTTCTATGGCGCGAAACTTGACCATAATGAATACATAGTACTGAAATTTATAAAAATATCGCAAAATTATAGTTATTTTAAGGCTTTATGCTTTGGTTATAATTTTAAGTTGAATTTCCATATATAGTCCCTCAAATATTTCAGTACATAGGTAATTTTATAATAGTTTATCTAAATAGTTAAGCCTGGCCGGATTTTAGATTTGTGGTCTTTTAAAACCATAATATTGTTACATAAGTGTGACACTTCCTATTCTTCACATGCAAAAGTTTTACTAAGAGCTATTTGCAAGAGAGACTGCATTACGGGCTTCGTCGCCGTTTTGCGTCCGCTGTTAAACGTAGCCTTTGACAGCGCCGCGCTAGGGGGAGATTTTCTTCATGTGATGACGTCACTCCGTTACTTACTAGCTCTCATTAAAATATTCCCCAATGTGACAAACTTATGGAACTATTTTGTAGACTTATGATTGGCTCATTACCTCACTACCTCAGTTGTTTAGCTCCAAAATTTAAAAATAATTAAATAATTTCGGGCCTTTGAAAAAATTCCCCAAATTAATAATGAAAATATTAATCGTTGCAATTTTAACCAGTTACGCCATAAAGGTTATTGTGCCACAATAAAATTTAATCGATTTTATCGTCTTGTAAATTATTTATTATCAGACGATTGGCAACGCTGCGTCATAGGGATTACGTCCCCTCTTAAATTAGCTATTTAGCTTAGTTGATGTTTTTCTAACTACTAATAAATCATGTTGTCTTTAAAGAACAAAAGTGTCTCCTTAACGGACTGAAAGTAAATAGAGAGTTTCAGCAAACCTATTTCTAGGCGTTTACGCGAACGTATACCAATCTCTTGAACCTAGCAATGCAGCAGACGTTCCTGCAAACGCCTAGAAATGGGTTTGCTGAAACTCTTTATTCCTCGCCCTGGGTGTAATTTCTGTAACGGGGAAATATGGTTAGGCCTCTGCCAATTTGTAAACGCACTCGAGAGTCGTGAACGAGATATTTCCCGAGAGCCCTTAAGCCTCGGCAACAAAATCTTATTTTCTTTATTCAAGAATGCTTCTGTATTAGATAAAACTATATCCCCTTATCAAAGCGCAATTTATCAATAACAATAGAATCTCTACATGTATAAAAATAAGTGGCAGTGTTTTTCCCAATGTATTGTCGTCTAGAAGGGAACTCGTTTGGGACGCGGGAATAGTGCGAAAATATGAAGACAGCACTTCTGATCACGGTGAGATAATTATTATTACCAAAAGTGTACCATATATATTTTACTAGATAAGTATTCACCTGCCTATATTTCTTATGTTTTTCTCCTGAAACCGGCTCCAGTTAATTTTTTTAAGACTTTTTGGAAGAAAAAATTGTGCGAAGCGAAATACTGAGTTTTAGAAACTATTAGACTACCCAATCTATTTGCCATGGCAACCGAAAATTGTGTAAAGTTGTAACCATTTTTAGGTAAAATAACAAAAAGGAAAAAAATCTTATTTTTGTTTTAATTGGCCAAAAACCTTTACGGTTGCCATGGCAAATCGAATGGTTAGTGCAACGTCTCCTTTTGGGAAATTTCATATCTCACATGGGTCTACATTACGCCCGACTTTGAACAAAATCGGCAATAAACACCCCGGGTACTCTCCTTGTCAGTTCAAGAGTGATATTTCAAACTTATAATGTAATAATACAGCATGTTCATAATACTCGTAAACAGGCAGGTCCTGCACTATGTATCTCTCAGAAACGCTTCTTAGGTGGGTTTTGTTTTGTAGGGAAAACTGAACAAAGAAGTGATTTAAAACCGGAAATAAAGAGGGAGATTGAACTCTGGGTTTTGTCGTTTGCCTACAGTGTACTTGGTTTCTATGATAAAATACGACAGCGTTAATTTTACGACCGTCTCAACTTCCTTAATTGAATCACAAGGGCAAAAAAAATGGTGGGTGATAACGAAGAAAACTGTCAGATTACATGTAAATCGATTTAATTAATTAAAGTTTTAAGAAAACGTTCTGATACTTCGTGGTATGTCTTTTATTTTAAAATTTAATAAAAAAAGACATACCATGAAGTATCAGAACTTTTTCTTAAAACTTTAATTAATTACATTTTAACCATATGGTAAAAAATTAGAATATATACGATTTAATCGATTTAAATCTGATTTGCAATTGATTGAAAATCTCTTGACAAAGTGATTAATAATGTGTGCAGCGGTTATGTACGATACAATTTTAATTAATTAGTTATTAAAATTAAATTGCATTTAGTTTGCTCTGAATATACATTGCAACTTTTTAATATTTTCATACATACACTGAAATACAATAGGTGATTTTGTAAAAATGACTCGTTTTAAATAACTGATTTAAATCAAATTGAGAATAAGAGGAACATCCCTGTGAGTTAATTAGGTCGTGATGAGAGTTCAAAAGCAGCTGCTCGATCTTCCAACGCGTTTTCGGTGGCGAGCTTCAAATGACTATTATTCGTTTAAAATGAATTACGAAATCATGTATATTCGTTGATACAAAATATACTATCATTTGATCTTAAGGCAAACGCTGTTTATTAAATTTTGAAAAAATGTTTAGATGAAGTATTTTTTTTTTAATAAAATAAAGATAAATGATTATATAGATTAGATATTTTAGCACTATAGAGACTTGAACGATTGCCAAAATTCCATGAATTGAGACCTGGAACTCCGATGGGCTAACGACGAAACATTTGCAGAACGATTACAAGCTTCTAATACTAATTACAGCCTTCGGTAATTCGAAATCTTTAGTGCTGTTAAAGCTACTGCCTTGTAAACCGAAATTGCGTTATAACGATAGCTCGGCTGATAAATTTGGATTTAACCCTTTTTTGTAGGGTGTTTAATTTTGTAATAAGGGAAAATCCGTTTTTAGTGGCGTTTTTGCACACAAAAAATTACGCGTACCACCAAATTATGGGGACTTTTGATGCATTACGTTTTAAGACTAAATAAAAGTAATTTTTTTATTTACATATAAATGATAATCAGCTAGGCTAATACCCTTGGATCCATCTTAGGCCCAAGTCTTCTAGCGACTTTTAATACCTTTAACAAGTAGCCGGGTTACAATGCGTAGGAGGGTGGTGGCAAGCCCTTCAAGCCACGCGAGCCAACAACTCCCTACATTAGCTATTAACGTTAACCCCAACAAGTTTTTAAGCCCTTTAAATAATGGTTAGAGAACTTGCAAACTCTACGCAGAAGGAGTAGTTCCGAGTTGTCCAGCCAGTGCCACAAGCGGGAATCGAACCCGGCTACTCTTGCTGCGAGGCGAAAGTGCTAACTAATTCCGCCACCCCACCTAAGGAGAATGACTGTGTCGAGACGGTCTGCTGGTATCATGCAGTGGCGTAGCTGATAACTCAGAGGCCCCTCCGCAAAATCTCAATGGGGCCCCCCCTTTTCAATTTTTTTATGCATGGTGAGCCCCCCCCCCCGTGCCGTGGGACCTGCGGACCATCAGCTACGTCACTGGTATCATGTTCCAAATTTCCGCCAACAAGAGAGGGGGGGGAGGAAAATCTGCACCGGCGTGTGCTTCAATTGGAAGACATACTTTTTAGGGAACATATGAGATACCAGAGTCATTTGTTTTCTTTAGGAGGGAAGGAGCTTACCTTTAGAGCTAAATCGGTCCCAACATAGTGGTTCCCCTCAAATATAAATACATAAATTGATAAAGGTGCAAGCAAAAATTCACCACAATTGTTTTTAAGTTTGCCAAAAATTTTGATGAAAGTTACTGGACTAATGGCCAGAGACATAGAAAAAAAAGAGTCTGCCTCGACGCTTCCTGCGTGTGCTATGAAAATGTCCAACTTCTCCGTCGTGTTCTTTCTCCCCTTGCGTATGATTACATTTGACGGGCGTAGCACTTTGAAAATGCGTTATTCGTGAGCTCGCCGGAATTCCTACTATGGTCGCTAGTGTCGCGGGTACTACTTTGAAAAAAAAAACGATTTCAATTTGACCAATATGATTGGCTCGCTGGTACAGGGGGTAAGAGGGAGGTTGGCGAAGTTGAAAGTTTTCAGGAAACCTATTGTAGAAGCTAGCTTGGAAGGGCTCTTGAGGCAGACTCTTTTTCTTCTATGTCTCTTGCTGATTGGGAAAGAGTCACCCTATGAAAAGACCTCACAATCACTTTAAATTGTCAGGTTATCTAGATAGTTTGAAATATTTCCCTCCATACTCTGGTGGTATTTTTAAATAATAAAATAATTTTTTTTACAGATTGCTCTCTCGTGTGTTTCGAATATTGAAAATTTCGAGACAGAAACGGTTCCTTTGTGCAAAGGTAAGTTAAACGGAGTGAATAGACTGTTTTTCAAATTACTTACAGGGAAACAAACAGTTGGAGCGAATCCCTTATAGGCTCCCCCTCACGTTTTTGAGGGGCGGCTTAACTTGTCTAATATAATTGAAACATCGGAAGTAATCTCTTTCAGATTTTGATTGCCATATCAAAAGTTTGAGGCCCAGAATTTCGGACGTATCCGTGATTCGTGGATTGATCACCAGAATTCTTCCGAAACACGTCGACAAGTTTATCGTCGAAATTGATCAGGACATCGGACCTGATGGGAAAGACACTTTCGTGGTAACCATATTTCAAAATTATTAAAGACTTTGTTTCGGGCTAAAATGTCATTTCCACTCACTATATCCGCATTTTCTCCATCACTTGCGAGTTATTATAAGTGGTGATTTTGGAAAAAAGCTCACATGTTCCCACAGGCTCTGCTAGAGAACTTTCCTAGTGGCTAGAAGGAAATACGTCAAATTAAAAATTAAAAAAAAACCATTGGATAGAGTGAAATAACGATACCTTACTGATTGTGTAAATATTCAATTTATAATATTACTATATTTTGAAAAATACGCTATTCACGTAGGACATCGTAGCTTTAATTAACATTCAGAGTGCCCTATATGTGAGCAGTCCATTGCAATTTATAATGAAATTCTTCACAAATTATTGCATGGTGGTCACTATTCAGCAGACATCTTAGCTTTATTCAAAGAAACGACCTTCTGGATGGTTATCATACCAAAGTAAAGAAAATACACTGCTTTCTAAATGAATACTTTTTGTATTTTTATTTTTAAATGATTAAAATTGCTTAATATATATAAATAAAAACAGCAAAATAATATGAAAGAAAGGTATTTAATATGCTAAATAGTAAATATAACGTATATAAAAATAATATACTTATAATAATTCATTAATATTATAATACTTATGAAAAACATTTCGGGCTCCGTTCAAGAGATGGTGCTCTAGATCTAAAATCAAGATGGAGCGTGAAATGGAGTGGGGCGTCGGTATAACAGCATAACACCGAAGCTTTAAGCTGCTATCCCTGGTTGTTCCTTACGTAAATTAGTTATTTACAACCCTAATAGCAATGGTCATGGTTTGTTAAAAATGGACGCCTAAAAATTTGGCTGGAAACAAAATCTATACACTTAAGTTAAGTGTCGGCTCGACGTCAAGTAGCTCTTTTTGCAACAGATCGTCGTAATCAAAACAAGTTCGTTAAGCTAAATTTTGACCCAAAGGGCGGGTACTTATAAGTACCCCTCGCGTTGATTGGATCGTTTGTAAATTGGTCAATGACATAAATTACAGTAATTTTAAACAATATTTTTTACAGGGTGCTCACTAAAAAATGAACGACTTGTTTTCGAGTTATTAGCGCTTTCTTTCAATTTTCCCTTACGACCTTTGTGATTTTAGTTACAATTTTCTCGACTGAGTATTGGTCAAATCCGATCGGGTCAAAGCTAGCTAGACCTAAAACGTGACAGGGAATACGTTTCAAATTGGTACCAACTTTCTAACACTTACGGTTCTCGAGATAATGTTTGGATGACCTTGAAGACATAGTTCAAGGTCATCGAAATTTTCATAGTAGGTGTTCCCCCTACACACTCTATGTGACCTGGAAATTTCATATTCGTAAATAAAACCGATTTTCAGATATTCGCCCTGGTTCATTTTTAGTGGACACCCTGTATAGTTTAGGTTAAAGCCCACTAAATAAAGTATAAGTAGTCTAAATATAATACTCTACAAAGGTTCTCTACAAGGTTCATTGGGCTATTTTGAATTTAACTTCTTTTGCGATTAATAGATGGCACCACGCTCCCCACTAAAGTTGCTTTTTTCGAAGAATCAGATAGATTCATGGCCATCTATAATAACAGGGGCCTTTTCATAATGCAGGTGGCAATGATAGAGCCGACAGTTGCTTTAAGTTAAGTGTTATGATATCGTAAATTAATAAAAATGAATGTCATCGACTCTTCGATGGTCAGATCTAGTAATTTCAAATATTAGATTTTAATGTTTTGTCCTGTTTACAACAAGTTGGGCGGTTAATTTTAGTATATGTCTCCGAATATGCCATTCAAGGATCATTCTTAATTTTAGATTGATTCCAAAGAAGGGAATGTCTCCTTGACTGGTTCGTCTCCGATTGCTCTGGGTATGAGCTTTCAGTATTATTTGAAGTACTTCTGCCAACTGCACGTCTCTTGGTCGGGGAACCAGGTTGAAATCGATGATTTGCCATTGCCAACCAAACCGGTTAAAATAAGTACAAACGATGGGTAAGTTACGTTAATTTATTCCACTTTTCACTATAGACGGTAAAATAAATTCCAATGGCCTCGGAAGGTTTTAGATTTTGGGGGAAGAATTCGTGATAACATGGCTGCCACTCTCATAGTGTATTTTTCTCGACGGACCTTGGGCCACTCTCACCGCTTCGCAACTTCAACAGTCACTGACGTAATTTATACCATTTTACACGTCTATAATGATTTATTCAATTAATAATTTTGGTAAATACTTAATTAGTTCCAAATTATAGCAACATTTATAATTAAACGAGCATTTTGTCAAGAATTTTATTCCGAAATAACGGTTAGTTTACTTAGATGAGGTTATGTAAAGGATCATGATTTAGGTCAGATTACATAAATATATATTTATCGGAAAACCGGCAGTAAACAGACTCTGCGCATGCTCAAATATCAACCAATCTGGATTTTCTTCCCAAGATAGCGTCCGGTTCTGAATTTGGTTAAAATTGCCACCCCATTTATTTTACCGTCTATGATAAATAAGTATCCAAAACATACGAGAGCTGTCGTAACGTCGTCTGCAGCGCCATTCTCCGTTGGCGCGACGTAACGAAACTAACAACGTCCAATTTGGCTGAGCGGGGCATGTGTTTCTCTCCTATAGTGCAGCTGGTGGACCCCTTTAAAGTAAGTATAACCCTAGCAGGGAAGACCAAGCTTACGGCATTACTAACGCGTAGCCCGACAATCAAAGAACGTAGTACAAAATGCTGTTTGGGCGTAATTCTACTAGCGATATTTTGGTCCACGTCGCCGGAAGATACGAAATTGGAATATTCTAATACATTGTAGATTGAAAAACTACAGAAGCTTGACCTTCTCAATTTGGGTTATACTCCCTTTAAGGGAAGACGACGGAACAGACGACGCTGTGTCTTTTGGGAAGTGAGTCTTGAGGTTAACGGTAATAGTTAGTGTTGACTATTGTGGCATGCAGGGCTTGCCAAGTTGCCACCACCCTCCTACGCATTGTAAACCGGCCACCTGAATTAATGGCTTTAACAGTCGCTTGATGACTTAGGCCTAAGGTGGTGCCTTGGGTATTAGCCTAGCTGATTATTATTATTATTATTAAAGACAAAAGGAAGAGAATTTTAACAAACTGACTTTCGGTGTTGATCTATTGGTTTTCCAAAGTGGATCGTGTCTGAATGTCTCTTCTTAGGTTTCGGTATTACGAGAACGTGTGCACCGCCAGCTACTCGATGGTTTGGTGGGACTGGGACAGATGGGAGCGCGAAATCGACTGGATGGCCCTGAACGGAATCAATTTGCCACTGGCGTTCACTGCGCAGGAAGCCATTTGGTACAGGGTACGTGCGAAGGCTACTTGTTGATTGGCTATTATTAAATTAAATAAATATTATGTATTTGTTCTCCAACCCCCTCAAGCACTTTTTTCTTATCAATTTATCAAAATAGAAGCAAATGACGCAAAAATTATATTGCTTTGTGAAAAAATACAAGAACGCCATAAAGATTAATACTAGTTGTTTGGTAAGGCCCGTGTGGACTTCTTCGAATAAACTAGCATCGAAACCGATTTCAAAAGAAGTTAGTCCCTTAAAAATAGTCTTCATGGAGCTTTTCTTTAAATTTCCTTACTCAAATTGTTAATCAAACCCAATTAATCTGAAGTTCCATCTATGACCAGACCGTAACTTTCGAAATAATTTATAATACGTAGTTTTAAATAAAAAAACGGCATCTATTTAAAGGGCAAAGACACTGAAGTTATTTTTCTATTTCTAACCCTCTACCCAAGGAAAGAGGACGGTTATGTGGCCCTAACACTCGCGTGGTAGTCATTTAATTAAAATATAGAGTTAAAAGAAACCACCTATGGACTTCATTAATTAAACTATATTTTTACACGAACAAATAGCCCAAAATTATATTTTTCGTTTAAATGGTAATATAATCCACGCTTTTTTTAGGTATACAAAAGCATTGGATTTTCGGACTATGAGATCGATGCATATTTCACAGGTCCAGCTTTTCTAGCCTGGTATGTTATTTGTTTCTAAAGATCACCGCTGTTCATAAACAGGTTAGTTATAGAAAACAAAAAGCCTACGCGAAATAACACTATTATTAAAATAACTGTTTCCAATAATGTGGTGAATTAATGAACGAAATGTGTATTTTAATAATACCGGGAAATATTTATAAAAAAGACGGGAATCATCGTCCCATTAGCTTAGTTGGTTAGAGCGTGGTGCTAATAACGCGAAGGTCGTGGCTTCGATCCCCCCATAGGTCAACAATGTACGCCACTCTTTTCTTACGAAGTATTTAATGATAAAACAAGACGTACGACGGTCAGAATACACACAATCCTTCTAATGTGTTAAGTTTGTTTGAGCTATTCACAGCAACCTGCAACGCCGGTATCACAACCAATATATATCCACGGCCACACATAATTGTATTTCCACTTATTTATTACTTCTAGTCATACTTTGAAAGCATCGTAGATTTCTTCGATCAGTGTCACTCTTAATTTTTACTTCTGATCACAGGTATTTGTTACTTCTGGTCAGACGTTGAGTGTTACACTTATTGATTCTGGTTATACGACAAAGACCAGTTCGATCAGTGTCACACTAAATTGTTACTTCTGATCACACCTAATTGTTACTTCTTATCACCCTTATTTGTTACTTTGAATGTCACACTTATTTTTCTGGTTATACGACAAACACTAGTTCGATCAGTGTAATACTTAATTGTTACTTCTGGTCATATGTTCAAAGCGCAGCACATTCTGAACGGTATTGAAAAACGCTAGAGGGAAACGGGTGCGTAGACCTCTATAAATACGCAGATTTACAATGTTGGAAATTGCGGGGGTCCGTATAGGCTGCCCAAAAAACCTTACTTAGAATTAAAATTAAGGAACATATTTGCCACTCTAGGTTATATCATAAGTAACATAATACCTCTAAGTATGACACTTGTAGCCTTGCTCATGCATTTTTATTACTACATCCTTTCGTCACCAACGATAAATCAGAAAAACGACTAGCAACTCTGTAACCCGGATGTTTAATACTCTTTGAGATTTTATTTTTTTTATTGGTCATCGAAAAGGAGTCAGAGTTCAAATTTAGCCAATCATATAGCGCTACAAAATATTATGAGGTACGAAATGTAGGAAATAAAATGGCCGTTATGGTAGTCGGCTTATTAGGTCTAACACTATCGGAAAATTATACCTAAATACTAAATATTATTAGGGTCATTTTCAAAGTTTGGACTAAAAAAAAATTTATTACGTAATTAGCAATTGTAAAAGTTATTCCAGAAGTTTGTAAAAGGTTAATTATTACATTTTAATTCGTCAATTCATTTTTATTTTGATCGCAGCGGACAAAACCAGGCATTCATCCAGGTACAAAATACAAGTATATTCAAATTATAATAGTAAAAATCTGGAAGAAATTGTAATCAAATATTCGTAAACTAAATGAGAAACCTTTTTACATTAAAAACGAAACAAACTGAAGGTTTTTTAACGTCTACAGTATTTGGTGCGTAACATTGATAATCATCAATGAGGTTGATCTTCTCAATATACTACACTAGTGATCCACAAATTTCGAGTTGTTGGTGAATTTCTAATATAATACCATTTGCCCGATATAAAGATTTAATATTGTTGGGGAAAATACATACAATTTCTTTAATTTCTTCCGTTGTTAAAGTTTCCGTGGCGTAAACGAAATAAGTGCGGCTATACGCCTTAAGCCTAAAAATGACGGTTTTCAAAACCGCGGAATCACGTTCGCGGAAGTTGGGTTAGATTAGTTCATGCCGCCGCAACCAAGTGGCGCTATTTCGAAAAAATTTGGACGACACTGTGAAGAAAGGATGTAGTAGAAAATTTTCCTAATGTCATACTTAGGTGTATTATGTTACTTATGGTTATATGGAAACCATAGCTATTCAAAAATGTAACTTTCATGAAAATCGGACTTAAAATAAGGAACTGTATGTAGATTTTTCGGCGAAAATATAAAACCACGAAAATTGGGGTCCCGTAAACTACCCTGAAAACAATACTTAAATATAATATTTACTGATATCACCGAAGTTAAAGATCCGCTGAATCCTAACCTATCCAGTAATATTTTTTTAACGTTATCGGACTTAATATTAAATAAAATATCTACCACACAAAGCCAAACTACCGAAAACGGTAAATTGGGCTTAGATTTCAAAAATTTATAAAAGGCTTTCATGTACACTCGAACGAGATACCATTGACTCTTCTAGCCCTCACCGTTGAAGAGATATGCGCGACACGGCGGCTTCGGCATGGGCATCGGAAACGGCTACACGGTACTTGAAAATAATACAAACAAATCCTTAGGACTGTGTAAAACCGGGAATCATAGGCCCATTATCTCAGATCTTTGGTTAAAGCGAAGTGCTATGGGTCAAAGAGAAGAATTAATTTTTTTGAAACGATTATTTTTAAAAAGGCGGGAAAGTTTTCATCGAATTTGAAGGCATCGGCCCATTAGCTCAGTTGGTTAGAGCGTCATGCTAATAACGCGAAGGTCGTGGGTTCGATCCCCCCATGGGCCAAAGTGAAAAAATATTTTTATTGAAACGACTATATTTGAAAAGGCGGGAAAGTTTTCATCGAATTTGAAGGCATCGGCCCATTAGCTCTTTTGGTTAGAGCGTCGTGCTAATAACGCGAAGATCGTGGGTTCGATCCCCCCATTGGCCAAAGAGAATAAATGTTTTTATTGAACGATTATTTTTAAAAAGGCGGAAAAGATTTCATCGAAATTGAAGGCATCGGCCCATTAGCTCAGTTGGTTAGAGCGTCGTGCTAATAACGCGAAGGTCGTGGGTTCAATCCCCCCATGAGCCAAGGAGAAGAATTTATTAATTGAAACGACTGTTTTTAAAACGCGGGAAAGATTTCATCGAAATTGAAGGCATCGGCCCATTAGCTCAGTTGGTTAGAGCGTCGTGCTAATAACGCGAAGGTCGAGGGTTCGATCCCCCCATGGGCCAAGGAGAAGAATTAATTTAATTGAAACGACTGTTTTTAAAACGCGGGAAAGATTTCATCGAAATTGAAGGCATCGGCCCATTAGCTCAGTTGGTTAGAGCGTCGTGCTAATAACGCGAAGGTCATGGGTTCGATCCCCCCATGGGCCAAGGAGTAGAATTAATTTAATTGAAACGACTGTTTTTAAAAGGCGGGAAAGATTTAATCGAATTTGAAGGCATCGGCCCATTAGCTCAGTTGGTTAGAGCGTCGTGCTAATAACGCGAAGGTCGTGGGTTCGATCCCCCCATGGGCCAAAGTGAAAAAATATTTTTATTGAAACGACTAGTTTTAAAAAGGCGGGAAAGATTTCATCGAAATTGATGGCATCGGCCCATTAGCTCAGTTGGTTAGAGCGTCGTGCTAAGAACGCGAAGGTCGTGGGTTCAATCCCCCCATGGGCCAAAGGGAAGAATTAATTTAATTGAAACGACTATTTTTAAAAAGGCGGGAAAGATTTCATCGAAATTGATGGCATCGGCCCATTAGCTCAGTTGGTTAGAGCGTCGTGCTAATAACGCGAAGGTCGTGGGTTCAATCCCCCCATGGGCCAGGGAGAAGAATTTATTAATTGAAACGACTGTTTTTAAAAGGCGGGAAAGATTTCATCGAATTTGAAGGCATCGGTTCATTAACTCAGTTGGTTAGAGCGTCGTGCTAATAACGCGAAGGTCGTGGGTTCGATCCCCCCATGGGCCAAAGTGAAAAAATATTTTTATTGAAACGACTATTTTTAAAAAGGCGGGAAAGATTTCATCGAAATTAAAGGCATCGGCCCATTAGCTCAGTTGGTTAGAGCGTCGTGCTAATAACGCGAAGGTCGTGGGTTCGATCCCCCCATGGGCCAAAGTGAAAAAATATTTTTATTGAAACGACTATTTTTAAAAAGGCGGGAAAGATTTCATCGAAATTGATGGCATCGGCCCATTAACTCAGTTGGTTAGAGCGTCGTGCTAATAACGCGAAGGTCGTGGGTTCGATCCCCCCATTGGCCAAAGCGAATAAATGTTTTTATTGAACGATTATTTTTAAAAAGGCGGAAAAGATTTCATCGAAATTGAAGGCATCGGCCCATTAGCTCAGTTGGTTAGAGCGTCGTGCTAATAACGCGAAGGTCATGGGTTCGATCCCCCCATGTGCCAAAGGGAAGAGTTGATTTAATTGAAACGACTATTTTTAAAAAGGCTGGAAAGATTTCATCGAAATTGTAGGCATCGGCCCATTAGCTTAGTTGGTTAGAGCGTCAGACTAATAACGCGAAGACGAAGGGGTCGATCGCCCCATGGGTCAAAGTGAAAAAATATTTTTATTGAAACGACTATTTTTAAAAAGGCGGGAAAGATTTCATCGAAATTGAAGGCATCGGCCCATTAGCTCAGTTGGTTAGAGCGTCGTGCTAATAACGCGAAGGTCGTGGGTTCGATCCCCCCATGGGCCAAAGTGAAAAAATATTTTTATTGAAACGACTATTTTTAAAAAGGCGGGAAAGATTTCATCGAAATTGAAGGCATCGGCCCATTAGCTCAGTTGGTTAGAGCGTCGTGCTAATAACGCGAAGGTCGTGGGTTCGATCCCCCCATGGGCCAAAGTGAAAATTTTTTTTATTGAAACGACTATTTTTAAAAAGGCGGGAAAGATTTCATCGAAATTGATGGCATCGGCCCATTAGCTCAGTTGGTTAGAGCGTCGTGCTAAGAACGCGAAGGTCGTGGGTTCAATCCCCCCATGGGCCAAAGGGAAGAATTAATTTAATTGAAACGACTATTTTTAAAAAGGCGGGAAAGATTTCATCGAAATTGATGGCATCGGCCCATTAGCTCAGTTGGCTAGAGCGTCGTGCTAATAACGCGAAGGTCGTGGGTTCAATCCCCCCATGGGCCAAGGAGAAGAATTTATTCATTGAAACGACTGTTTTTAAAACGCGCGAAAGATTTCATCGAAATTGAAGGCATCGGTCCATTAGCTCAGTTGGTTAGAGCGTCGTGCTAATAACGCGAAGGTCGTGGGTTCGATCCCCCCATGGGCCAAAGTGAAAAAATATTTTTATTGAAACGACTGTTTTTAAAAGGCGGGAAAGATTTCATCGAAATTGAAGGCATCGGCCAATTAGCTCAGTTGGTTAGAGCGTCGTGCTAATAACGCGAAGGTCGTGGGTTCGATCCCCCCATGGGCCAAAGTGAAAATTTTTTTTATTGAAACGACTATTTTTAAAAAGGCGGGAAAGATTTCATCGAAACTGATGGCATCGGCCCATTAGCTCAGTTGGTTATAGCGTCGTGCTAATAACGCGATGGTCGTGGGTTCGATCCCCCCATTGGCCATAAAGAATAAGTGTTTTTAATGAACGATTATTTTTAAAAAGGCGGAAAAGATTTCATCGAAATTGAAGGCATCGGCCCATTAGCTCAGTTGGCTAGAGCGTCGTGCTAATAACGCGAAGGTCGTGGGTTCAATCCCCCCATGGGCCAAGGAGAAGAATTTATTCATTGAAACGACTGTTTTTAAAACGCGCGAAAGATTTCATCGAAATTGAAGGCATCGGTCCATTAGCTCAGTTGGTTAGAGCGTCGTGCTAATAACGCGAAGGTCATGGGTTCGATCCCCCCATGAGTCAAAGGGAAGAGTTAATTTAATTGAAACGACTACTTTTAAAAAGGCGGGAAAGATTTCATCGAATTTGAAGGCATCGGCCCATTAGCTTAGTTGGTTAGAGCGTCGTGCTAATAACGCGAAGGTCGTGGGTTCGATCCCCCCATGGGCCAAAGTGAAAAAATATTTTTATTGAAACGACTATATTTGAAAAGGCGGGAAAGTTTTCATCGAATTTGAAGGCATCGGCCCATTAGCTCTTTTGGTTAGAGCGTCGTGCTAATAACGCGAAGATCGTGGGTTCGATCCCCCCATTGGCCAAAGAGAATAAATGTTTTTATTGAACGATTATTTTTAAAAAGGCGGAAAAGATTTCATCGAAATTGAAGGCATCGGCCCATTAGCTCAGTTGGTTAGAGCGTCGTGCTAATAACGCGAAGGTCGTGGGTTCAATCCCCCCATGAGCCAAGGAGAAGAATTTATTAATTGAAACGACTGTTTTTAAAACGCGGGAAAGATTTCATCGAAATTGAAGGCATCGGCCCATTAGCTCAGTTGGTTAGAGCGTCGTGCTAATAACGCGAAGGTCGAGGGTTCGATCCCCCCATGGGCCAAGGAGAAGAATTAATTTAATTGAAACGACTGTTTTTAAAACGCGGGAAAGATTTCATCGAAATTGAAGGCATCGGCCCATTAGCTCAGTTGGTTAGAGCGTCGTGCTAATAACGCGAAGGTCATGGGTTCGATCCCCCCATGGGCCAAGGAGTAGAATTAATTTAATTGAAACGACTGTTTTTAAAAGGCGGGAAAGATTTAATCGAATTTGAAGGCATCGGCCCATTAGCTCAGTTGGTTAGAGCGTCGTGCTAATAACGCGAAGGTCGTGGGTTCGATCCCCCCATGGGCCAAAGTGAAAAAATATTTTTATTGAAACGACTAGTTTTAAAAAGGCGGGAAAGATTTCATCGAAATTGATGGCATCGGCCCATTAGCTCAGTTGGTTAGAGCGTCGTGCTAAGAACGCGAAGGTCGTGGGTTCAATCCCCACATGGGCCAAAGGGAAGAATTAATTTAATTGAAACGACTATTTTTAAAAAGGCGGGAAAGATTTCATCGAAATTGATGGCATCGGCCCATTAGCTCAGTTGGTTAGAGCGTCGTGCTAATAACGCGAAGGTCGTGGGTTCAATCCCCCCATGGGCCAGGGAGAAGAATTTATTAATTGAAACGACTGTTTTTAAAAGGCGGGAAAGATTTCATCGAATTTGAAGGCATCGGTTCATTAACTCAGTTGGTTAGAGCGTCGTGCTAATAACGCGAAGGTCGTGGGTTCGATCCCCCCATGGGCCAAAGTGAAAAAATATTTTTATTGAAACGACTATTTTTAAAAAGGCGGGAAAGATTTCATCGAAATTAAAGGCATCGGCCCATTAGCTCAGTTGGTTAGAGCGTCGTGCTAATAACGCGAAGGTCGTGGGTTCGATCCCCCCCATGGGCCAAAGTGAAAAAATATTTTTATTGAAACGACTATTTTTAAAAAGGCGGGAAAGATTTCATCGAAATTGATGGCATCGGCCCATTAACTCAGTTGGTTAGAGCGTCGTGCTAATAACGCGAAGGTCGTGGGTTCGATCCCCCCATTGGCCAAAGCGAATAAATGTTTTTATTGAACGATTATTTTTAAAAAGGCGGAAAAGATTTCATCGAAATTGAAGGCATCGGCCCATTAGCTCAGTTGGTTAGAGCGTCGTGCTAATAACGCGAAGGTCATGGGTTCGATCCCCCCATGTGCCAAAGGGAAGAGTTGATTTAATTGAAACGACTATTTTTAAAAAGGCTGGAAAGATTTCATCGAAATTGTAGGCATCGGCCCATTAGCTTAGTTGGTTAGAGCGTCAGACTAATAACGCGAAGACGAAGGGGTCGATCGCCCCATGGGTCAAAGTGAAAAAATATTTTTATTGAAACGACTATTTTTAAAAAGGCGGGAAAGATTTCATCGAAATTGAAGGCATCGGCCCATTAGCTCAGTTGGTTAGAGCGTCGTGCTAATAACGCGAAGGTCGTGGGTTCGATCCCCCCATGGGCCAAAGTGAAAAAATATTTTTATTGAAACGACTATTTTTAAAAAGGCGGGAAAGATTTCATCGAAATTGAAGGCATCGGCCCATTAGCTCAGTTGGTTAGAGCGTCGTGCTAATAACGCGAAGGTCGTGGGTTCGATCCCCCCATGGGCCAAAGTGAAAATTTTTTTTATTGAAACGACTATTTTTAAAAAGGCGGGAAAGATTTCATCGAAATTGATGGCATCGGCCCATTAGCTCAGTTGGTTAGAGCGTCGTGCTAAGAACGCGAAGGTCGTGGGTTCAATCCCCCCATGGGCCAAAGGGAAGAATTAATTTAATTGAAACGACTATTTTTAAAAAGGCGGGAAAGATTTCATCGAAATTGATGGCATCGGCCCATTAGCTCAGTTGGCTAGAGCGTCGTGCTAATAACGCGAAGGTCGTGGGTTCAATCCCCCCATGGGCCAAGGAGAAGAATTTATTCATTGAAACGACTGTTTTTAAAACGCGCGAAAGATTTCATCGAAATTGAAGGCATCGGTCCATTAGCTCAGTTGGTTAGAGCGTCGTGCTAATAACGCGAAGGTCGTGGGTTCGATCCCCCCATGGGCCAAAGTGAAAAAATATTTTTATTGAAACGACTGTTTTTAAAAGGCGGGAAAGATTTCATCGAAATTGAAGGCATCGGCCAATTAGCTCAGTTGGTTAGAGCGTCGTGCTAATAACGCGAAGGTCGTGGGTTCGATCCCCCCATGGGCCAAAGTGAAAATTTTTTTTATTGAAACGACTATTTTTAAAAAGGCGGGAAAGATTTCATCGAAACTGATGGCATCGGCCCATTAGCTCAGTTGGTTATAGCGTCGTGCTAATAACGCGATGGTCGTGGGTTCGATCCCCCCATTGGCCATAAAGAATAAGTGTTTTTAATGAACGATTATTTTTAAAAAGGCGGAAAAGATTTCATCGAAATTGAAGGCATCGGCCCATTAGCTCAGTTGGCTAGAGCGTCGTGCTAATAACGCGAAGGTCGTGGGTTCAATCCCCCCATGGGCCAAGGAGAAGAATTTATTCATTGAAACGACTGTTTTTAAAACGCGCGAAAGATTTCATCGAAATTGAAGGCATCGGTCCATTAGCTCAGTTGGTTAGAGCGTCGTGCTAATAACGCGAAGGTCATGGGTTCGATCCCCCCATGAGTCAAAGGGAAGAGTTAATTTAATTGAAACGACTACTTTTAAAAAGGCGGGAAAGATTTCATCGAATTTGAAGGCATCGGCCCATTAGCTTAGTTGGTTAGAGCGTCAGACTAATAACGCGAAGACCAAGGGGTCGATCCCCCCATTGGCCAAAGGGGAGAATTAATTTCATTGAAACGACAATTTTTAAAAGGCGGGGAATATTTCATCAAATATAAGGCATAAACCCATTAGCTCAGTTGGTTAGTGCGTCGTGCTAATAACGCGAAGGTCGTGGGTTCGATCCCCCCCATGGGCCAAAGTGAAAAAATATTTTTATTGAAACGACTATTTTTAAAAAGGCGGGAAAGATTTCATCGAAATTGAAGGCATCGGCCCATTAGCTCAGTTGGTTAGAGCGTCGTGCTAATAACGCGAAGGTCGTGGGTTCGATCCCCCCATGGGCCAAAGTGAAAAAATATTTTTATTGAAACGACTATTTTTAAAAAGGCGGGAAAGATTTCATCGAATTTGAAGACATCGGCCCATTAGCTCAGTTGGTTAGAGCGTCGTGCTAATAACGCGAAGGTCGTGGGTTCGATCCCCCCATGGGCCAAGGAGAAGAATTAATTTAATTGAAACGACTGTTTTTAAAAGGCGGGAAAGCTTTCATCGAATTTGAAGGCATCGGCCCATTAGCTCAGTTGGTTAGAGCGTCGTGCTAATAACGCGAAGGTCATGGGTTCGATCCCCCCATGTGCCAAAGGGAAGAGTTGATTTAATTGAAACGACTATTTTTAAAAAGGCTGGAAAGATTTCATCGAAATTGTAGGCAACGGCCCATTAGCTTAGTTGGTTAGAGCGTCAGACTAATAACGCGAAGACGAAGGGGTCGATCCCCCCATGGGTCAAAGTGAAAAAATATTTTTATTGAAACGACTATTTTTAAAAAGGCGGGAAAGATTTCATCGAAATTGAAGGCATCGGCCCATTAGCTCAGTTGGTTAGAGCGTCGTGCTAATAACGCGAAGGTCGTGGGTTCGATCCCCCCATGGGCCAAAGTGAAAAAATATTTTTATTGAAACGACTATTTTTAAAAAGGCGGGAAAGATTTCATCGAAATTGAAGGCATCGGCCCATTAGCTCAGTTGGTTAGAGCGTCGTGCTAATAACGCGAAGGTCGTGGGTTCGATCCCCCCATGGGCCAAAGTGAAAATTTTTTTTATTGAAACGACTATTTTTAAAAAGGCGGGAAAGATTTCATCGAAATTGATGGCATCGGCCCATTAGCTCAGTTGGTTAGAGCGTCGTGCTAAGAACGCAAAGGTCGTGGGTTCAATCCCCCCATGGGCCAAAGGGAAGAATTAATTTAATTGAAACGACTATTTTTAAAAAGGCGGGAAAGATTTCATCGAAATTGATGGCATCGGCCCATTAGCTCAGTTGGCTAGAGCGTCGTGCTAATAACGCGAAGGTCGTGGGTTCAATCCCCCCATGGGCCAAGGAGAAGAATTTATTCATTGAAACGACTGTTTTTAAAACGCGCGAAAGATTTCATCGAAATTGAAGGCATCGGTCCATTAGCTCAGTTGGTTAGAGCGTCGTGCTAATAACGCGAAGGTCGTGGGTTCGATCCCCCCATGGGCCAAAGTGAAAAAATATTTTTATTGAAACGACTGTTTTTAAAAGGCGGGAAAGATTTCATCGAAATTGAAGGCATCGGCCAATTAGCTCAGTTGGTTAGAGCGTCGTGCTAATAACGCGAAGGTCGTGGGTTCGATCCCCCCATGGGCCAAAGTGAAAATTTTTTTTATTGAAACGACTATTTTTAAAAAGGCGGGAAAGATTTCATCGAAACTGATGGCATCGGCCCATTAGCTCAGTTGGTTATAGCGTCGTGCTAATAACGCGATGGTCGTGGGTTCGATCCCCCCATTGGCCATAAAGAATAAGTGTTTTTAATGAACGATTATTTTTAAAAAGGCGGAAAAGATTTCATCGAAATTGAAGGCATCGGCCCATTAGCTCAGTTGGCTAGAGCGTCGTGCTAATAACGCGAAGGTCGTGGGTTCGATCCCCCCATGGGCCAAAGTGAAAAAATATTTTTATTGAAACGACTGTTTTTAAAAGGCGGGAAAGATTTCATCGAAATTGAAGGCATCGGCCAATTAGCTCAGTTGGTTAGAGCGTCGTGCTAATAACGCGAAGGTCGTGGGTTCGATCCCCCCATGGGCCAAAGTGAAAATTTTTTTTATTGAAACGACTATTTTTAAAAAGGCGGGAAAGATTTCATCGAAACTGATGGCATCGGCCCATTAGCTCAGTTGGTTATAGCGTCGTGCTAATAACGCGATGGTCGTGGGTTCGATCCCCCCATTGGCCATAAAGAATAAGTGTTTTTAATGAACGATTATTTTTAAAAAGGCGGAAAAGATTTCATCGAAATTGAAGGCATCGGTCCATTAGCTCAGTTGGTTAGAGCGTCGTGCTAATAACGCGAAGGTCATGGGTTCGATCCCCCCATGAGTCAAAGGGAAGAGTTAATTTAATTGAAACGACTACTTTTAAAAAGGCGGGAAAGATTTCATCGAATTTGAAGGCATCGGCCCATTAGCTTAGTTGGTTAGAGCGTCAGACTAATAACGCGAAGACCAAGGGGTCGATCCCCCCATTGGCCAAAGGGGAGAATTAATTTCATTGAAACGACAATTTTTAAAAGGCGGGGAATATTTCATCAAATATAAGGCATAAACCCATTAGCTCAGTTGGTTAGTGCGTCGTGCTAATAACGCGAAGGCCGTGGGTTCGATCCCCCCCATGGGCCAAAGTGAAAAAATATTTTTATTGAAACGACTATTTTTAAAAAGGCGGGAAAGATTTCATCGAAATTGAAGGCATCGGCCCATTAGCTCAGTTGGTTAGAGCGTCGTGCTAATAACGCGAAGGTCGTGGGTTCGATCCCCCCATGGGCCAAAGTGAAAAAATATTTTTATTGAAACGACTATTTTTAAAAAGGCGGGAAAGATTTCATCGAATTTGAAGACATCGGCCCATTAGCTCAGTTGGTTAGAGCGTCGTGCTAATAACGCGAAGGTCGTGGGTTCGATCCCCCCATGGGCCAAGGAGAAGAATTAATTTAATTGAAACGACTGTTTTTAAAAGGCGGGAAAGCTTTCATCGAATTTGAAGGCATCGGCCCATTAGCTCAGTTGGTTAGAGCGTCGTGCTAATAACGCGAAGGTCGTGGGTTCGATCCCCCCATGGGCCAAAGTGAAAAAATATTTTAATTGAAACGACTATTTTTAAAAAGGCGGGAAAGATTTCATCGAAAATAAAGGCATCGGCCCATTAGCTCAGTTGGTTAGAGCGTCGTGCTAATAACGCGAAGGTCGTGGGTTCAATCCCCCCATGGGCCAAAGGGAAGAATTAATATAATTGAAACGACTATTTTTAAAAAGGCGGGAAAGATTTCATCGAATTTGAAGGCATCGGCCCATTAGCTCAGTTGGTTAGAGCGTCGTGCTAATAACGCGAAGGTCGTGGGTTCAATCCCCCCATGGGCCAAAGTGAAAAAATATTTTTATTGAAACGACTATTTTTAAAAAGGCGGGAAAGATTTCATCGAAATTAAAGGCATCGGCCCATTAGTTCAGTTGGTTAGAGCGTCGTGCTAATAACGCGAAGTTCGTGGGTTCGATCCCCCCAAGGGCCAAAGTGAAAAAATATTTTTATTGAAACGACTATTTTTAAAAAGGCGGGAAAGATTTCATCGAAATTGAAGGCATCGGCCCATTAGCTCAGTTGGTTAGAGCGTCGTGCTAATAACGCGAAGGTCGTGGGTTCGATCCCCCCATGGGCCAAAGTGAAAAAATATTTTTATTGAAACGACTATATTTGAAAAGGCGGGAAAGTTTTCATCGAATTTGAAGGCATCGGCCCATTAGCTCTTTTGGTTAGAGCGTCGTGCTAATAACGCGAAGATCGTGGGTTCGATCCCCCCATTGGCCAAAGAGAATAAATGTTTTTATTGAACGATTATTTTTAAAAAGGCGGAAAAGATTTCATCGAAATTGAAGGCATCGGCCCATTAGCTCAGTTGGTTAGAGCGTCGTGCTAATAACGCGAAGGTCGTGGGTTCAATCCCCCCATGAGCCAAGGAGAAGAATTTATTAATTGAAACGACTGTTTTTAAAACGCGGGAAAGATTTCATCGAAATTGAAGGCATCGGCCCATTAGCTCAGTTGGTTAGAGCGTCGTGCTAATAACGCGAAGGTCGAGGGTTCGATCCCCCCATGGGCCAAGGAGAAGAATTAATTTAATTGAAACGACTGTTTTTAAAACGCGGGAAAGATTTCATCGAAATTGAAGGCATCGGCCCATTAGCTCAGTTGGTTAGAGCGTCGTGCTAATAACGCGAAGGTCATGGGTTCGATCCCCCCATGGGCCAAGGAGTAGAATTAATTTAATTGAAACGACTGTTTTTAAAAGGCGGGAAAGATTTAATCGAATTTGAAGGCATCGGCCCATTAGCTCAGTTGGTTAGAGCGTCGTGCTAATAACGCGAAGGTCGTGGGTTCGATCCCCCCATGGGCCAAAGTGAAAAAATATTTTTATTGAAACGACTATATTTGAAAAGGCGGGAAAGATTTCATCGAAATTAAAGGCATCGGCCCATTAGCTCAGTTGGTTAGAGCGTCGTGCTAATAACGCGAAGGTCGTGGGTTCGATCCCCCCATGGGCCAAAGTGAAAAAAAATTTTTATAGAAACGACTATTTTTAAAAAGGCGGGAAAGATTTCATCGAAATTAAAGGCATCGGCCCATTAGCTCAGTTGGTTAGAGCGTCGTGCTAATAACGCGAAGGTCGTGGGTTCGATCCCCCCATGGGCCAAAGTGAAAAAATATTTTTATTGAAACGACTATTTTTAAAAAGGCGGGAAAGATTTCATCGAAATTGATGGCATCGGCCCATTAGCTCAGTTGGTTAGAGCGTCGTGCTAAGAACGCGAAGGTCGTGGGTTCAATCCCCCCATGGGCCAAAGGGAAGAATTAATTTAATTGAAACGACTATTTTTAAAAAGGTGGGAAAGATTTCATCGAATTTGAAGTCATCGGTTCATTAACTCAGTTGGTTAGAGCGTCGTGCTAATAACGCGAAGGTCGTGGGTTCGATCCCCCCATGGGCCAAAGTGAAAAAATATTTTTATTGAAACGACTATTTTTAAAAAGGCGGGAAAGATTTCATCGAAATCGATGGCATCGGCCCATTAACTCAGTTGGTTAGAGCGTCGTGCTAATAACGCGAAGGTCGTGGGTTCGATCCCCCCATTGGCCAAGGAGAAGAATTAATTTAATTGAAACGACTGTTTTTAAAAGGCGGGAAAGATTTCATCGAACTTGAAGGCATCGGCCCATTAGCTCAGTTGGTTAGAGCGTCGTGCTAATAACGCGAAGGTCGTGGGTTCGATCCCAACATGGGCCAAGGAGAAGAATTAATTTAATTGAAACGACTGTTTTTAAAAGGCGGGAAAGATTTCATCGAATTTGAAGGCATCGGCCCATTAGCTCAGTTGGTTAGAGCGTCGTGCTAATAACGCGAAGGTCGTGGGTTCGATCCCCCCATGGGCCAAGGAGAAGAATTAATTTAATTGAAACGACTGTTTTTAAAAGGCGGGAAAGATTTCATCGAATTTGAAGGCATCGGCCTATTAGCTCAGTTGGTTAGAGCGTCGTGCTAATAACGCGAAGGTCGTGGGTTCGATCCCCCCATGGGCCAAAGTGAAAAAATATTTTTATTGAAACGACTATTTTTAAAAAGGCGGGAAAGATTTCATCGAAATTGATGGCATCGGCCCATTAGCTCAGTTGGTTAGAGCGTCGTGCTAATAACGCGAAGGTCGTGGGTTCGATCCCCCCATTGGCCAAAGAGAATAAATGTTATTATTGAACGATTATTTTTGAAAAGACGGAAAAGATTTCATCGAAATCGAAGGCATCGGCCCATTAGCTCAGTTGGTTAGAGCGTCGTGCTAATAACGCGAAGGTCGTGGGTTCTATCCCCCCATGGGCCAAGGAGAAGAATTAATTTAATTGAAACGACTGTTTTTAAAAGGCGGGAAAGATTTCATCGAATTTGAAGGCATCGGCCCATTAGCTCAGTTGGCTAGAGCGTCGTGCTAATAACGCGAAGGTCGTGGGTTCAATCCCCCCATGGGCCAAAGGGAAGAATTAATTTAATTGAAACGACTATTTTTAAAAAGGCGGGAAAGATTTCATCGAATTTGAAGGCATCGGCCCATTAGCTCAGTTGGTTAGAGCGTCGTGCTAATAACGCGAAGGTCATGGGTTCGATCCCCCCATGGGCCAAGGAGAAGAATTAATTTAATTGAAACGACTGTTTTTAAAAGGCGGGAAAGATTTCATCGAATTTAAAGGCATCGGCCCATTAGATAAGTTGGTTAGAGCGTCGTGCTAATAACGCGAAGGTCCTGGGTTCAATCCCCCCATGGGCCAAGGAGAAGAATTTATTAATTGAAACGACTGTTTTTAAAACGCGGGAAAGATTTCATCGAAATTGAAGGCATCGGCCCATTAGCTCAGTTGGTTAGAGCGTCGTGCTAATAACGCGAAGGTCATGGGTTCGATCCCCCCATGGGCCAAGGAGAAGAATTAATTTAATTGAAACGACTGTTTTTAAAAGGCGGGAAAGATTTCATCGAATTTAAAGGCATCGGCCCATTAGATAAGTTGGTTAGAGCGTCGTGCTAATAACGCGAAGGTCGTGGGTTCAATCCCCCCATGGGCCAAGGAGAAGAATTTATTAATTGAAACGACTGTTTTTAAAACGCGGGAAAGATTTCATCGAAATCGAAGGCATCGGCCCATTAGCTCAGTTGGTTAGAGCGTCGTGCTAATAACGCGAAGGTCGTGGGTTCGATCCCCCCATTGGCCAAAGAGAATAAATGTTATTATTGAACGATTATTTTTGAAAAGACGGAAAAGATTTCATCGAAATCGAAGGCATCGGCCCATTAGCTCAGTTGGCTAGAGCGTCGTGCTAATAACGCGAAGGTCATGGGTTCGATCCCCCCATGGGCCAAGGAGAAGAATTAATTTAATTGAAACGACTGTTTTTAAAAGGCGGGAAAGATTTCATCGAAATCGAAGGCATCGGCCCATTAGCTCAGTTGGTTAGAGCGTCGTGCTAATAACGCGAAGGTCGTGGGTTCGATCCCCCCATTGGCCAAAGAGAATAAATGTTTTTATTGAACGATTATTTTTAAAAAGGCGGGAAAGATTTCATCGAAATTGAAGGCATCGGCCCATTAGCTCAGTTGGTTAGAGCGTCGTGCTAATAACGCGAAGGTCGTGGGTTCGATCCCCCCATTGGCCAAAGAGAATAAATGTTATTATTGAACGATTATTTTTGAAAAGACGGAAAAGATTTCATCGAAATCGAAGGCATCGGCCCATTAGCTCAGTTGGTTAGAGCGTCGTGCTAATAACGCGAAGGTCATGGGTTCGATCCCCCCATGGGCCAAGGAGAAGAATTAACTTAATTGAAACGACTGTTTTTAAAAGGCGGGAAAGATTTCATCGAAATTGAAGGCATCGGCCCATTAGCTCAGTTGGTTAGAGCGTCGTGCTAATAACGCGAAGGTCGTGGGTTCGATCCCCCCATGGGCCAAAGTGAAAAAATATTTTTATTGAAACGACTATTTTTAAAAAGGCGGGAAAGATTTCATCGAAATTGATGGCATCGGCCCATTAGCTCAGTTGGTTAGAGCGTCGTGCTAATAACGCGAAGGTCGTGGGTTCGATCCCCCCATTGGCCAAAGAGAATAAATGTTATTATTGAACGATTATTTTTGAAAAGACGGAAAAGATTTCATCGAAATCGAAGGCATCGGCCCATTAGCTCAGTTGGTTAGAGCGTCGTGCTAATAACGCGAAGGTCGTGGGTTCTATCCCCCCATATGCCAAGGAGAAGAATTAATTTAATTGAAACGACTGTTTTTAAAAGGCGGGAAAGATTTCATCGAATTTGAAGGCATCGGCCCATTAGCTCAGTTGGCTAGAGCGTCGTGCTAATAACGCGAAGGTCGTGGGTTCAATCCCCCCATGGGCCAAAGGGAAGAATTAATTTAATTGAAACGACTATTTTTAAAAAGGCGGGAAAGATTTCATCGAATTTGAAGGCATCGGCCCATTAGCTCAGTTGGTTAGAGCGTCAGACTAATAACGCGAAGGTCGTGGGTTCGATCCCCCCATGTGCCAAAGGGAAGATTTAATTTAATTGAAACGACAATTTTTAAAAGGCGGGGAATATTTCATCAAATATAAGGCATAAACCCAGTAGCTCAGTTGGTTAGTGCGTCGTGCTAATAACGCGAAGGTCGTGGGTTCGATCCCCCCCATGGGCCAAAGTGAAAAAATATTTTTATTGAAACGACTATTTTTAAAAAGGCGGGAAAGATTTCATCGAAATTGAAGGCATCGGCCCATTAGCTCAGTTGGTTAGAGCGTCGTGCTAATAACGCGAAGGTCATGGGTTCGATCCCCCCATGGGCCAAGGAGAAGAATTAATTTAATTGAAACGACTGTTTTTAAAAGGCGGGAAAGATTTCATCGAATTTGAAGGCATCGGCCCATTAGCTCAGTTGGTTAGAGCGTCGTGCTAATAACGCGAAGGTCATGGGTTCGATCCCCCCATGGGCCAAGGAGAAGAATTAATTTAATTGAAACGACTGTTTTTAAAAGGCGGGAAAGATTTCATCGAATTTGAAGGCATCGGTTCATTAACTCAGTTGGTTAGAGCGTCGTGCTAATAACGCGAAGGTCGTGGGTTCGATCCACCCATTGGCCAAAGAGAATAAATGTTATTATTGAACGATTATTTTTGAAAAGACGGAAAAGATTTCATCGAAATCGAAGGCATCGGCCCATTAGCTCAGTTGGTTAGAGCGTCGTGCTAATAACGCGAAGGTCGTGGGTTCGATCCCCCCATTGGCCAAAGAGAATAAATGTTATTATTGAACGATTATTTTTGAAAAGACGGAAAAGATTTCATCGAAATCGAAGGCATCGGCCCATTAGCTCAGTTGGCTAGAGCGTCGTGCTAATAACGCGAAGGTCATGGGTTCGATCCCCCCATGGGTCAAGGAGAAGAATTAATTTAATTGAAACGACTGTTTTTAAAAGGCGGGAAAGATTTCATCGAATTTGAAGGCATCGGCCCATTAGCTCAGTTGGTTAGAGCGTCAGACTAATAACGCGAAGGTCGTGGGTTCGATCCCCCCATGTGCCAAAGGGAAGAATTAATTTAATTGAAACGACAATTTTTAAAAGGCGGGGAATATTTCATCAAATATAAGGCATAAACCCATTAGCTCAGTTGGTTAGTGCGTCGTGCTAATAACGCGAAGGTCGTGGGTTCGATCCCCCACATGGGCCAAAGTGAAAAATATTTTTATTGAAACGACTATTTTTAAAAAGGCGGGAAAGATTTCATCGAAATTGAAGGCATCGGCCCATTAGCTCAGTTGGTTAGAGCGTCGTGCTAATAACGCGAAGGTCATGGGTTCGATCCCCCCATGGGCCAAGGAGAAGAATTAATTTAATTGAAACGACTGTTTTTAAAAGGCGGGAAAGATTTCATCGAATTTGAAGGCATCGGGCCATTAGATAAGTTGGTTAGAGCGTCGTGCTAATAACGCGAAGGTCGTGGGTTCAATCCCCCCATGGGCCAAGGAGAAGAATTTATTAATTGAAACGACTGTTTTTAAAACGCGGGAAAGATTTCATCGAAATTGAAGGCATCGGCCCATTAGATAAGTTGGTTAGAGCGTCGTGCTAATAACGCGAAGGTCGTGGGTTCAATCCCCCCATGGGCCAAGGAGAAGAATTTATTAATTGAAACGACTGTTTTTAAAACGCGGGAAAGATTTCATCGAAATTGAAGGCATCGGCCCATTAGCTCAGTTGGTTAGAGCGTCGTGCTAATAACGCGAAGGTCGTGGGTTCGATCCCCCCATTGGCCAATGAGAATAAATGTTATTATTGAACGATTATTTTTGAAAAGACGGAAAAGATTTCATCGAAATCGAAGGCATCGGCCCATTAGCTCAGTTGGCTAGAGCGTCGTGCTAATAACGCGAAGGTCATGGGTTCGATCCCCCCATGGGCCAAGGAGAAGAATTAATTTAATTGAAACGACTGTTTTTAAAAGGCGGGAAAGATTTCATCGAAATTGAAGGCATCGGCCCATTAGCTCAGTTGGTTAGAGCGTCGTGCTAATAACGCGAAGGTCATGGGTTCGATCCCCCCATGGGCCAAGGAGAAGAATTAATTTAATTGAAACGACTGTTTTTAAAAGGCGGGAAAGATTTCATCGAATTTGAAGGCATCGGTTCATTAACTCAGTTGGTTAGAGCGTCGTGCTAATAACGCGAAGGTCGTGGGTTCGATCCACCCATTGGCCAAAGAGAATAAATGTTATTATTGAACGATTATTTTTGAAAAGACGGAAAAGATTTCATCGAAATCGAAGGCATCGGCCCATTAGCTCAGTTGGTTAGAGCGTCGTGCTAATAACGCGAAGGTCGTGGGTTCGATCCCCCCATTGGCCAAAGAGAATAAATGTTATTATTGAACGATTATTTTTGAAAAGACGGAAAAGATTTCATCGAAATCGAAGGCATCGGCCCATTAGCTCAGTTGGCTAGAGCGTCGTGCTAATAACGCGAAGGTCATGGGTTCGATCCCCCCATGGGCCAAGGAGAAGAATTAATTTAATTGAAACGACTGTTTTTAAAAGGCGGGAAAGATTTCATCGAATTTGAAGGCATCGGCCCATTAGCTCAGTTGGTTAGAGCGTCAGACTAATAACGCGAAGGTCGTGGGTTCGATCCCCCCATGTGCCAAAGGGAAGAATTAATTTAATTGAAACGACAATTTTTAAAAGGCGGGGAATATTTCATCAAATATAAGGCATAAACCCATTAGCTCAGTTGGTTAGTGCGTCGTGCTAATAACGCGAAGGTCGTGGGTTCGATCCCCCCATGGGTCAAAGTGAAAAAATATTTTTATTGAAACGACTATTTTTTAAAAGGCGGGAAAGATTTCATCGAAGTTGATGGCATCGGCCCATTAGCTCAGTTGGTTAGAGCGTCGTTTTAATAACGCGAAGGTCGTGGGTTCGATCCCCCCATGGGCCAAAGTGAAAAAATATTTTTATTGAAACGACTATTTTTAAAAAGGCCGGAAAGATTTCATCGAAATTGAAAGCATCGGCCCATTAGCTCAGTTGGTTAGAGCGTCGTGCTAATAACGCGAAGGTCGTGGGTTCGATCCCCCCATGGGCCAAAGTGAAAAAATATTTTTATTGAAACGACTATTTTTAGAAAGGCGGGAAAGATTTCATCGAAATTGATGGCATCGGCCCATTAACTCAGTTGGTTAGAGCGTCGTGCTAATAACGCGAAGGTCGTGGGTTCGATCCCCCCATGGGCCAAAGTGAAAAAATATTTTTATTGAAACGACTATTTTTAAAAAGGCGGGAAAGATTTCATCGAAATTGATGGCATCGGCCCATTAACTCAGTTGGTTAGAGCGTCGTGCTAATAACGCGAAGGTCGTGGGTTCTATCCCCCCATGGGCCAAAGGGAAGAATTAATTTAATTGAAACGACTATTTTTAAAAAGGCGGGAAAGATTTCATCGAATTTGAAGGCATCGGCCCATTAGCTCAGTTGGTTAGAGCGTCAGACTAATAACGCGAAGGTCGTGGGTTCGATCCCCCCATGTGCCAAAGGGAAGAATTGATTTAATTGAAACGACAATTTTTAAAAGGCGGGGAATATTTCATCAAATATAAGGCATAAACCCAGTAGCTCAGTTGGTTAGTGCGTCGTGCTAATAACGCGAAGGTCGTGGGTTCGATCCCCCACATGGGCCAAAGTGAAAAATATTTTTATTGAAACGACTATTTTTAAAAAGGCGGGAAAGATTTCATCGAAATTGAAGGCATCGGCCCATTAGCTCAGTTGGTTAGAGCGTCGTGCTAATAATGCGAAGGTCATGGGTTCGATCCCCCCATGGGCCAAGGAGAAGAATTAATTTAATTGAAACGACTGTTTTTAAAAGGCGGGAAAGATTTCATCGAATTTGAAGGCATCGGGCCATTAGATAAGTTGGTTAGAGCGTCGTGCTAATAACGCGAAGGTCGTGGGTTCAATCCCCCCATGGGCCAAGGAGAAGAATTTATTAATTGAAACGACTGTTTTTAAAACGCGGGAAAGATTTCATCGAAATTGAAGGCATCGGCCCATTAGATAAGTTGGTTAGAGCGTCGTGCTAATAACGCGAAGGTCGTGGGTTCAATCCCCCCATGGGCCAAGGAGAAGAATTTATTAATTGAAACGACTGTTTTTAAAACGCGGGAAAGATTTCATCGAAATTGAAGGCATCGGCCCATTAGCTCAGTTGGTTAGAGCGTCGTGCTAATAACGCGAAGGTCGTGGGTTCGATCCCCCCATTGGCCAATGAGAATAAATGTTATTATTGAACGATTATTTTTGAAAAGACGGAAAAGATTTCATCGAAATCGAAGGCATCGGCCCATTAGCTCAGTTGGCTAGAGCGTCGTGCTAATAACGCGAAGGTCATGGGTTCGATCCCCCATGGGCCAAGGAGAAGAATTAATTTAATTGAAACGACTGTTTTTAAAAGGCGGGAAAGATTTCATCGAAATTGAAGGCATCGGCCCATTAGCTCAGTTGGTTAGAGCGTCGTGCTAATAACGCGAATGTCGTGGGTTCGATCCCCCCATGGGCCAAAGTGAAAAAATATTTTTATTGAAACGACTATTTTTAAAAAGGCGGGAAAGATTTCATCGAAATTGATGGCATCGGCCCATTAGCTCAGTTGGTTAGAGCGTCGTGCTAATAACGCGAAGGTCGTGGGTTCAATCCCCCCATGGGCCAAGGAGAAGAATTTATTAATTGAAACGACTGTTTTTAAAACGCGGGAAAGATTTCATCGAAATTGAAGGCATCGGCCCATTAGCTCAGTTGGTTAGAGCGTCGTGCTAATAACGCGAAGGTCATGGGTTCGATCCCCCCATGGGCCAAGGAGAAGAATTAATTTAATTGAAACGACTGTTTTTAAAAGGCGGGAAAGATTTCATCGAAATTGAAGGCATCGGCCCATTAGCTCAGTTGGTTAGAGCGTCGTGCTAATAACGCGAAGGTCGTGGGTTCGATCCCCCCATGGGCCAAAGTGAAAAAATATTTTTATTGAAACGACTATTTTTAGAAAGGCGGGAAAGATTTCATCGAAATTGATGGCATCGGCCCATTAGCTCAGTTGGTTAGAGCGTCGTGCTAAGAACGCGAAGGTCGTGGGTTCAATCCCCCCATGGGCCAAAGGGAAGAATTAATTTAATTGAAACGACTATTTTTAAAAAGGTGGGAAAGATTTCATCGAAATTGATGGCATCGGCCCATTAGCTCAGTTGGTTAGAGCGTCGTGCTAATAACGCGAAGGTCGTGGGTTCAATCCCCCCATGGGCCAGGGAGAAGAATTTATTAATTGAAACGACTGTTTTTAAAAGGCGGGAAAGATTTCATCGAAATTGAAGGCATCGGCCCATTAGCTCAGTTGGTTAGAGCGTCGTGCTAATAACGCGAAGGTCATGGGTTCGATCCCCCCATGGGCCAAGGAGAAGAATTAATTCAATTGAAACGACTGTTTTTAAAAGGCGGGAAAGATTTCATCGAAATTGAAGGCATCGGCCCATTAGCTCAGTTGGTTAGAGCGTCGTGCTAATAACGCGAAGGTCGTGGGTTCGATCCCCCCATGGGCCAAAGTGAAAAAATATTTTTATTGAAACGACTGTTTTTAAAAGGCGGGAAAGATTTCATCGAATTTGAAGGCATCGGCCCATTAGCTCAGTTGGTTAGAGCGTCGTGCTAATAACGCGAAGGTCGTGGGTTCGATCCCCCCATGGGCCAAGGAGAAGAATTAATTTAATTGAAACGACTGTTTTTAAAAGGCGGGAAAGATTTCATCGAAATTGAAGGCATCGGCCCATTAGCTCAGTTGGTTAGAGCGTCGTGCTAATAACGCGAAGGTCGTGGGTTCGATCCCCCCATGGGCCAAAGTGAAAAAATATTTTTATTGAAACGACTATTTTTAGAAAGGCGGGAAAGATTTCATCGAAATTGATGGCATCGGCCCATTAGCTCAGTTGGTTAGAGCGTCGTGCTAAGAACGCGAAGGTCGTGGGTTCAATCCCCCCATGGGCCAAAGGGAAGAATTAATTTAATTGAAACGACTATTTTTAAAAAGGTGGGAAAGATTTCATCGAAATTGATGGCATCGGCCCATTAGCTCAGTTGGTTAGAGCGTCGTGCTAATAACGCGAAGGTCGTGGGTTCAATCCCCCCATGGGCCAGGGAGAAGAATTTATTAATTGAAACGACTGTTTTTAAAAGGCGGGAAAGATTTCATCGAAATTGAAGGCATCGGCCCATTAGCTCAGTTGGTTAGAGCGTCGTGCTAATAACGCGAAGGTCATGGGTTCGATCCCCCCATGGGCCAAGGAGAAGAATTAATTTAATTGAAACGACTGTTTTTAAAAGGCGGGAAAGATTTCATCGAAATTGAAGGCATCGGCCCATTAGCTCAGTTGGTTAGAGCGTCGTGCTAATAACGCGAAGGTCGTGGGTTCGATCCCCCCATGGGCCAAAGTGAAAAAATATTTTTATTGAAACGACTGTTTTTAAAAGGCGGGAAAGATTTCATCGAATTTGAAGGCATCGGCCCATTAGCTCAGTTGGTTAGAGCGTCGTGCTAATAACGCGAAGGTCGTGGGTTCGATCCCCCCATGGGCCAAGGAGAAGAATTAATTTAATTGAAACGACTGTTTTTAAAAGGCGGGAAAGATTTCATCGAATTTGAAGGCATCGGCCCATTAGCTCAGTTGGTTAGAGCGTCGTGCTAATAACGCGAAGGTCGTGGGTTCGATCCCCCCATGGGCCAAAGTGAAAAAATATTTTTATTGAAACGACTATTTTTAAAAAGGCGGGAAAGATTTCATCGAAATTGATGGCATCGGCCCATTAGCTCAGTTGGTTAGAGCGTCGTGCTAATAACGCGAAGGTCGTGGGTTCGATCCCCCCATTGGCCAAAGAGAATAAATGTTATTATTGAACGATTATTTTTGAAAAGACGGAAAAGATTTCATCGAAATCGAAGGCATCGGCCCATTAGCTCAGTTGGTTAGAGCGTCGTGCTAATAACGCGAAGGTCGTGGGTTCTATCCCCCCATGGGCCAAGGAGAAGAATTAATTTAATTGAAACGACTGTTTTTAAAAGGCGGGAAAGATTTCATCGAATTTGAAGGCATCGGCCCATTAGCTCAGTTGGCTAGAGCGTCGTGCTAATAACGCGAAGGTCGTGGGTTCAATCCCCCCATGGGCCAAAGGGAAGAATTAATTTAATTGAAACGACTATTTTTAAAAAGGCGGGAAAGATTTCATCGAATTTGAAGGCATCGGCCCATTAGCTCAGTTGGTTAGAGCGTCGTGCTAATAACGCGAAGGTCATGGGTTCGATCCCCCCATGGGCCAAGGAGAAGAATTAATTTAATTGAAACGACTGTTTTAAAAGGCGGGAAAGATTTCATCGAATTTAAAGGCATCGGCCCATTAGATAAGTTGGTTAGAGCGTCGTGCTAATAACGCGAAGGTCGTGGGTTCAATCCCCCCATGGGCCAAGGAGAAGAATTTATTAATTGAAACGACTGTTTTTAAAACGCGGGAAAGATTTCATCGAAATTGAAGGCATCGGCCCATTAGCTCAGTTGGTTAGAGCGTCGTGCTAATAACGCGAAGGTCATGGGTTCGATCCCCCCATGGGCCAAGGAGAAGAATTAATTTAATTGAAACGACTGTTTTTAAAAGGCGGGAAAGATTTCATCGAATTTAAAGGCATCGGCCCATTAGATAAGTTGGTTAGAGCGTCGTGCTAATAACGCGAAGGTCGTGGGTTCAATCCCCCCATGGGCCAAGGAGAAGAATTTATTAATTGAAACGACTGTTTTTAAAACGCGGGAAAGATTTCATCGAAATCGAAGGCATCGGCCCATTAGCTCAGTTGGTTAGAGCGTCGTGCTAATAACGCGAAGGTCGTGGGTTCGATCCCCCCATTGGCCAAAGAGAATAAATGTTATTATTGAACGATTATTTTTGAAAAGACGGAAAAGATTTCATCGAAATCGAAGGCATCGGCCCATTAGCTCAGTTGGCTAGAGCGTCGTGCTAATAACGCGAAGGTCATGGGTTCGATCCCCCCATGGGCCAAGGAGAAGAATTAATTTAATTGAAACGACTGTTTTTAAAAGGCGGGAAAGATTTCATCGAAATCGAAGGCATCGGCCCATTAGCTCAGTTGGTTAGAGCGTCGTGCTAATAACGCGAAGGTCGTGGGTTCGATCCCCCCATTGGCCAAAGAGAATAAATGTTTTTATTGAACGATTATTTTTAAAAAGGCGGGAAAGATTTCATCGAAATTGAAGGCATCGGCCCATTAGCTCAGTTGGTTAGAGCGTCGTGCTAATAACGCGAAGGTCGTGGGTTCGATCCCCCCATTGGCCAAAGAGAATAAATGTTATTATTGAACGATTATTTTTGAAAAGACGGAAAAGATTTCATCGAAATCGAAGGCATCGGCCCATTAGCTCAGTTGGTTAGAGCGTCGTGCTAATAACGCGAAGGTCATGGGTTCGATCCCCCCATGGGCCAAGGAGAAGAATTAACTTAATTGAAACGACTGTTTTTAAAAGGCGGGAAAGATTTCATCGAAATTGAAGGCATCGGCCCATTAGCTCAGTTGGTTAGAGCGTCGTGCTAATAACGCGAAGGTCGTGGGTTCGATCCCCCCATGGGCCAAAGTGAAAAAATTATTTTTATTGAAACGACTATTTTTAAAAAGGCGGGAAAGATTTCATCGAAACTGATGGCATCGGCCCATTAGCTCAGTTGGTTAGAGCGTCGTGCTAATAACGCGAAGGTCGTGGGTTCGATCCCCCCATTGGCCAAAGAGAATAAATGTTATTATTGAACGATTATTTTTGAAAAGACGGAAAAGATTTCATCGAAATCGAAGGCATCGGCCCATTAGCTCAGTTGGTTAGAGCGTCGTGCTAATAACGCGAAGGTCGTGGGTTCTATCCCCCCATATGCCAAGGAGAAGAATTAATTTAATTGAAACGACGGTTTTTAAAAGGCGGGAAAGATTTCATCGAATTTGAAGGCATCGGCCCATTAGCTCAGTTGGCTAGAGCGTCGTGCTAATAACGCGAAGGTCGTGGGTTCAATCCCCCCATGGGCCAAAGGGAAGAATTAATTTAATTGAAACGACTATTTTTAAAAAGGCGGGAAAGATTTCATCGAATTTGAAGGCATCGGCCCATTAGCTCAGTTGGTTAGAGCGTCAGACTAATAACGCGAAGGTCGTGGGTTCGATCCCCCCATGTGCCAAAGGGAAGATTTAATTTAATTGAAACGACAATTTTTAAAAGGCGGGGAATATTTCATCAAATATAAGGCATAAACCCAGTAGCTCAGTTGGTTAGTGCGTCGTGCTAATAACGCGAAGGTCGTGGGTTCGATCCCCCCCATGGGCCAAAGTGAAAAAATATTTTTATTGAAACGACTATTTTTAAAAAGGCGGGAAAGATTTCATCGAAATTGAAGGCATCGGCCCATTAGCTCAGTTGGTTAGAACGTCGTGCTAATAACGCGAAGGTCATGGGTTCGATCCCCCCATGGGCCAAGGAGAAGAATTAATTTAATTGAAACGACTGTTTTTAAAAGGCGGGAAAGATTTCATCGAATTTGAAGGCATCGGCCCATTAGCTCAGTTGGTTAGAGCGTCGTGCTAATAACGCGAAGGTCATGGGTTCGATCCCCCCATGGGCCAAGGAGAAGAATTAATTTAATTGAAACGACTGTTTTTAAAAGGCGGGAAAGATTTCATCGAATTTGAAGGCATCGGTTCATTAACTCAGTTGGTTAGAGCGTCGTGCTAATAACGCGAAGGTCGTGGGTTCGATCCACCCATTGGCCAAAGAGAATAAATGTTATTATTGAACGATTATTTTTGAAAAGACGGAAAAGATTTCATCGAAATCGAAGGCATCGGCCCATTAGCTCAGTTGGTTAGAGCGTCGTGCTAATAACGCGAAGGTCGTGGGTTCGATCCCCCCATTGGCCAAAGAGAATAAATGTTATTATTGAACGATTATTTTTGAAAAGACGGAAAAGATTTCATCGAAATCGAAGGCATCGGCCCATTAGCTCAGTTGGCTAGAGCGTCGTGCTAATAACGCGAAGGTCATGGGTTCGATCCCCCCATGGGCCAAGGAGAAGAATTAATTTAATTGAAACGACTGTTTTTAAAAGGCGGGAAAGATTTCATCGAATTTGAAGGCATCGGCCCATTAGCTCAGTTGGTTAGAGCGTCAGACTAATAACGCGAAGGTCGTGGGTTCGATCCCCCCATGTGCCAAAGGGAAGAATTAATTTAATTGAAACAACAATTTTTAAAAGGCGGGGAATATTTCATCAAATATAAGGCATAAACCCATTAGCTCAGTTGGTTAGTGCGTCGTGCTAATAACGCGAAGGTCGTGGGTTCGATCCCCCCATGGGTCAAAGTGAAAAAATATTTTTATTGAAACGACTATTTTTTAAAAGGCGGGAAAGATTTCATCGAAGTTGATGGCATCGGCCCATTAGCTCAGTTGGTTAGAGCGTCGTGCTAATAACGCGAAGGTCGTGGGTTCGATCCCCCCATGGGCCAAAGTGAAAAAATATTTTTATTGAAACGACTATTTTTAAAAAGGCCGGAAAGATTTCATCGAAATTGAAAGCATCGGCCCATTAGCTCAGTTGGTTAGAGCGTCGTGCTAATAACGCGAAGGTCGTGGGTTCGATCCCCCCATGGGCCAAAGTGAAAAAATATTTTTATTGAAACGACTATTTTTAGAAAGGCGGGAAAGATTTCATCGAAATTGATGGCATCGGCCCATTAACTCAGTTGGTTAGAGCGTCGTGCTAATAACGCGAAGGTCGTGGGTTCGATCCCCCCATGGGCCAAAGTGAAAAAATATTTTTATTGAAACGACTATTTTTAAAAAGGCGGGAAAGATTTCATCGAAATTGATGGCATCGGCCCATTAACTCAGTTGGTTAGAGCGTCGTGCTAATAACGCGAAGGTCGTGGGTTCTATCCCCCCATGGGCCAAAGGGAAGAATTAATTTAATTGAAACGACTATTTTTAAAAAGGCGGGAAAGATTTCATCGAATTTGAAGGCATCGGCCCATTAGCTCAGTTGGTTAGAGCGTCAGACTAATAACGCGAAGGTCGTGGGTTCGATCCCCCCATGTGCCAAAGGGAAGAATTGATTTAATTGAAACGACAATTTTTAAAAGGCGGGGAATATTTCATCAAATATAAGGCATAAACCCAGTAGCTCAGTTGGTTAGTGCGTCGTGCTAATAACGCGAAGGTCGTGGGTTCGATCCCCCACATGGGCCAAAGTGAAAAATATTTTTATTGAAACGACTATTTTTAAAAAGGCGGGAAAGATTTCATCGAAATTGAAGGCATCGGCCCATTAGCTCAGTTGGTTAGAGCGTCGTGCTAATAACGCGAAGGTCATGGGTTCGATCCCCCCATGGGCCAAGGAGAAGAATTAATTTAATTGAAACGACTGTTTTTAAAAGGCGGGAAAGATTTCATCGAATTTGAAGGCATCGGGCCATTAGATAAGTTGGTTAGAGCGTCGTGCTAATAACGCGAAGGTCGTGGGTTCAATCCCCCCATGGGCCAAGGAGAAGAATTTATTAATTGAAACGACTGTTTTTAAAACGCGGGAAAGATTTCATCGAAATTGAAGGCATCGGCCCATTAGATAAGTTGGTTAGAGCGTCGTGCTAATAACGCGAAGGTCGTGGGTTCAATCCCCCCATGGGCCAAGGAGAAGAATTTATTAATTGAAACGACTGTTTTTAAAACGCGGGAAAGATTTCATCGAAATTGAAGGCATCGGCCCATTAGCTCAGTTGGTTAGAGCGTCGTGCTAATAACGCGAAGGTCGTGGGTTCGATCCCCCCATTGGCCAATGAGAATAAATGTTATTATTGAACGATTATTTTTGAAAAGACGGAAAAGATTTCATCGAAATCGAAGGCATCGGCCCATTAGCTCAGTTGGCTAGAGCGTCGTGCTAATAACGCGAAGGTCATGGGTTCGATCCCCCCATGGGCCAAGGAGAAGAATTAATTTAATTGAAACGACTGTTTTTAAAAGGCGGGAAAGATTTCATCGACGTTGAAGGCATCGGCCCATTAGCTCAGTTGGTTAGAGCGTCGTGCTAATAACGCGAATGTCGTGGGTTCGATCCCCCCATGGGCCAAAGTGAAAAAATATTTTTATTGAAACGACTATTTTTAAAAAGGCGGGAAAGATTTCATCGAAATTGATGGCATCGGCCCATTAGCTCAGTTGGTTAGAGCGTCGTGCTAATAACGCGAAGGTCGTGGGTTCAATCCCCCCATGGGCCAAGGAGAAGAATTTATTAATTGAAACGACTGTTTTTAAAACGCGGGAAAGATTTCATCGAAATTGAAGGCATCGGCCCATTAGCTCAGTTGGTTAGAGCGTCGTGCTAATAACGCGAAGGTCATGGGTTCGATCCCCCCATGGGCCAAGGAGAAGAATTAATTTAATTGAAACGACTGTTTTTAAAAGGCGGGAAAGATTTCATCGAAATTGAAGGCATCGGCCCATTAGCTCAGTTGGTTAGAGCGTCGTGCTAATAACGCGAAGGTCGTGGGTTCGATCCCCCCATTGGCCAAAGAGAATAAATGTTATTATTGAACGATTATTTTTGAAAAGACGGAAAAGATTTCATCGAAATCGAAGGCATCGGCCCATTAGCTCAGTTGGCTAGAGCGTCGTGCTAATAACGCGAAGGTCATGGGTTCGATCCCCCCATGGGCCAAGGAGAAGAATTAATTTAATTGAAACGACTGTTTTTAAAAGGCGGGAAAGATTTCATCGAAATTGAAGGCATCGGCCCATTAGCTCAGTTGGTTAGAGCGTCGTGCTAATAACGCGAATGTCGTGAGTTCGATCCCCCCATGGGCCAAAGTGAAAAAATATTTTTATTGAAACGACTATTTTTAAAAAGGCGGGAAAGATTTCATCGAAATTGATGGCATCGGCCCATTAGCTCAGTTGGTTAGAGCGTCGTGCTAATAACGCGAAGGTCGTGGGTTCGATCCCCCCATTGGCCAAAGAGAATAAATGTTATTATTGAACGATTATTTTTGAAAAGACGGAAAAGATTTCATCGAAATCGAAGGCATCGGCCCATTAGCTCAGTTGGTTAGAGCGTCGTGCTAATAACGCGAAGGTCGTGGGTTCTATCCCCCCATGGGCCAAGGAGAAGAAATTATTAATTGAAACGACTGTTTTTAAAACGCGGGAAAGATTTCATCGAAATTGAAGGCATCGGCCCATTAGCTCAGTTGGTTAGAGCGTCGTGCTAATAACGCGAAGGTCGTGGGTTCGATCCCCCCATTGGCCAAAGAAAATAAATGTTATTATTGAACGATTATTTTTGAAAAGACGGAAAAGATTTCATCGAAATCGAAGGCATCGGCCCATTAGCTCAGTTGGCTAGAGCGTCGTGCTAATAACGCGAAGGTCATGGGTTCGATCCCCCCATGGGCCAAGGAGAAGAATTAATTTAATTGAAACGACTGTTTTTAAAAGGCGGGAAAGATTTCATCGAAATTGAAGGCATCGGCCCATTAGCTCAGTTGGTTAGAGCGTCGTGCTAATAACGCGAATGTCGTGGGTTCGATCCCACCATGGGCCAAAGTGAAAAAATATTATTATTGAACGATTATTTTTGAAAAGACGGAAAAGATTTCATCGAAATCGAAGGCATCGGCCCATTAGCTCAGTTGGTTAGAGCGTCGTGCTAATAACGCGAAGGTCGTGGGTTCTATCCCCCCATGGGCCAAGGAGAAGAATTAATTTAATTGAAACGACTGTTTTTAAAAGGCGGGAAAGATTTCATCGAATTTGAAGGCATCGGCCCATTAGCTCAGTTGGTTAGAGCGTCAGACTAATAACGCGAAGGTCGTGGGTTCAATCCCCCCATGGGCCAAAGGGAAGAATTAATTTAATTGAAACGACTATTTTTAAAAAGGCGGGAAAGATTTCATCGAAATTGAAGGCGTCGGCCCATTAGCTCAGTTGGTTAGAGCGTCAGACTAATAACGCGAAGGTCGTGGGTTCGATCCCCCCATGTGCCAAAGGGAAGAATTAATTTAATTGAAACGACAATTTTTAAAAGGCGGGGAATATTTCATCAAATATAAGGCATAAACCCAGTAGCTCAGTTGGTTAGTGCGTCGTGCTAATAACGCGAAGGTCGTGGGTTCGATCCCCCACATGGGCCAAAGTGAAAAATATTTTTATTGAAACGACTATTTTTAAAAAGGCGGGAAAGATTTCATCGAAATTGAAGTCATCGGCCCATTAGCTCAGTTGGTTAGAGCGTCGTGCTAATAACGCGAAGGTCATGGGTTCGATCCCCCCATTGGCCAAGGAGAAGAATTAATTTAATTGAAACGACTGTTTTTAAAAGGCGGGAAAGATTTAATCGAATTTGAAGGCATCGGCCCATTAGATAAGTTGGTTAGAGCGTCGTGCTAATAACGCGAAGGTCATGGGTTCGATCCCCCCATGGGCCAAGGAGAAGAATTAATTTAATTGAAACGACTGTTTTTAAAAGGCGGGAAAGATTTCATCGAATTTGAAGGCATCGGCCCATTAGATAAGTTGGTTAGAGCGTGTGCTAATAACGCGAAGGTCGTGGGTTCAATCCCCCCATGGGCCAAGTAGAAGAATTTATTAATTGAAACGACTGTTTTTAAAACGCGGGAAAGATTTCATCGAAATCGAAGGCATCGGCCCATTAGCTCAGTTGGTTAGAGCGTCGTGCTAATAACGCGAAGGTCGTGGGTTCGATCCCCCCATTGGCCAAAGAGAATAAATGTTATTATTGAACGATAATTTTGAAAAGACGGAAAAGATTTCATCGAAATCGAAGGCATCGGCCCATTAGCTCAGTTGGCTAGAGCGTCGTGCTAATAACGCGAAGGTCATTGGTTCGATCCCCCCATGGGCCAAGGAGAAGAATTAATTTAATTGAAACGACTGTTTTTAAAAGGCGGGAAAGATTTCATCGAATTTGAAGGCATCGGCCCATTAGCTCAGTTGGTTAGAGCGTCAGACTAATAACGCGAAGGTCGTGGGTTCAATCCCCCCATGGGCCAAAGGGAAGAATTAATTTAATTGAAACGACTATTTTTAAAAAGGCGGGAAAGATTTCATCGAAATTGAAGGCGTCGGCCCATTAGCTCAGTTGGTTAGAGCGTCAGACTAATAACGCGAAGGTCGTGGGTTCGATCCCCCCATGTGCCAAAGGGAAGAATTAATTTAATTGAAACGACAATTTTTAAAAGGCGGGGAATATTTCATCAAATATAAGGCATAAACCCAGTAGCTCAGTTGGTTAGTGCGTCGTGCTAATAACGCGAAGGTCGTGGGTTCGATCCCCCACATGGGCCAAAGTGAAAAATATTTTTATTGAAACGACTATTTTTAAAAAGGCGGGAAAGATTTCATCGAAATTGAAGGCATCGGCCCATTAGCTCAGTTGGTTAGAGCGTCGTGCTAATAACGCGAAGGTCATGGGTTCGATCCCCCCATTGGCCAAGGAGAAGAATTAATTTAATTGAAACGACAATTTTTAAAAGGCGGGGAATATTTCATCAAATATAAGGCATAAACCCATTAGCTCAGTTGGTTAGTGCGTCGTGCTAATAACGCGAAGGTCGTGGGTGCGATCCCCCCATGGGTCAAAGTGAAAAAATATTTTTATTGAAACGACTATTTTTAAAATGGCGGGAAAGATTTCATCGAAGTTGATGGCATCGGCCCATTAGCTCAGTTGGTTAGAGCGTCGTGCTAATAACGCGATGGTCGTGGGTTCGATCCCCCCATTGGCCAAAGAGAATAAATGTTTTTATTGAACGATTATTTTTAAAAAGACGGAAAAGATTTCATCGAAATTGAAGGCATCGGCCCATTAGCTCAGTTGGTTAGAGCGTCGTGCTAATAACGCGAAGGTCATGGGTTCGATCCCCCCATGGGCCAAGGAGAAGAATTAATATAATTGAAACGACTGTTTTTAAAAGGCGGGAAAGATTTCATCGAATTTGAAGGCATCGGCCCATTAGATAAGTTGGTTAGAGCGTCGTGCTAATAACGCGAAGGTCGTGGGTTCAATCCCCCCATGGGCCAAGGAGAAGAATTTATTAATTGAAACGACTGTTTTTAAAACGCGGGAAAGATTTCATCGAAATCGTAGGCATCGGCCCATTAGCTCAGTTGGTTAGAGCGTCGTGCTAATAACGCGAAGGTCGTGGGTTCGATCCCCTCATTGGCCAAAGAGAATAAATGTTTTTATTGAACGATTATTTTTAAAAAGGCGGGAAAGATTTCATCGAAATTGAAGGCATCGGCCCATTAGCTCAGTTGGTTAGAGCGTCGTGCTAATAACGCGAAGGTCATGGGTTCGATCCCCCCATGGGCCAAGGAGAAGAATTAATTTAATTGAAACGACTGTTTTTAAAAGGCGGGAAAGATTTCATCGAAATTGAAGGCATCGGCCCATTAGCTCAGTTGGTTAGAGCGTCGTGCTAATAACGCGAATGTCGTGGGTTCGATCCCCCCATGGGCCAAAGTGAAAAAATATTATTATTGAACGATTATTTTTGAAAAGACGGAAAAGATTTCATCGAAATCGAAGGCATCGGCCCATTAGCTCAGTTGGTTAGAGCGTCGTGCTAATAACGCGAAGGTCGTGGGTTCTATCCCCCCATGGGCCAAGGAGAAGAATTAATTTAATTGAAACGACTGTTTTTAAAAGGCGGGAAAGATTTCATCGAATTTGAAGGCATCGGCCCATTAGCTCAGTTGGTTAGAGCGTCAGACTAATAACGCGAAGGTCGTGGGTTCAATCCCCCCATGGGCCAAAGGGAAGAATTAATTTAATTGAAACGACTATTTTTAAAAAGGCGGGAAAGATTTCATCGAAATTGAAGGCGTCGGCCCATTAGCTCAGTTGGTTAGAGCGTCAGACTAATAACGCGAAGGTCGTGGGTTCGATCCCCCCATGTGCCAAAGGGAAGAATTAATTTAATTGAAACGACAATTTTTAAAAGGCGGGGAATATTTCATCAAATATAAGGCATAAACCCAGTAGCTCAGTTGGTTAGTGCGTCGTGCTAATAACGCGAAGGTCGTGGGTTCGATCCCCCACATGGGCCAAAGTGAAAAATATTTTTATTGAAACGACTATTTTTAAAAAGGCGGGAAAGATTTCATCGAAATTGAAGGCATCGGCCCATTAGCTCAGTTGGTTAGAGCGTCGTGCTAATAACGCGAAGGTCATGGGTTCGATCCCCCCATTGGCCAAGGAGAAGAATTAATTTAATTGAAACGACTGTTTTTAAAAGGCGGGAAAGATTTCATCGAATTTGAAGGCATCGGCCCATTAGATAAGTTGGTTAGAGCGTCGTGCTAATAACGCGAAGGTCATGGGTTCGATCCCCCCATGGGCCAAGGAGAAGAATTAATTTAATTGAAACGACTGTTTTTAAAAGGCGGGAAAGATTTCATCGAATTTGAAGGCATCGGCCCATTAGATAAGTTGGTTAGAGCGTCGTGCTAATAACGCGAAGGTCGTGGGTTCAATCCCACCATGGGCCAAGTAGAAGAATTTATTAATTGAAACGACTGTTTTTAAAACGCGGGAAAGATTTCATCGAAATCGAAGGCATCGGCCCATTAGCTCAGTTGGTTAGAGCGTCGTGCTAATAACGCGAAGGTCATGGGTTCGATCCCCCCATGGGCCAAGGAGAAGAATTAATATAATTGAAACGACTGTTTTTAAAAGGCGGGAAAGATTTCATCGAATTTGAAGGCATCGGCCCATTAGCTCAGTTGGTTAGAGCGTCAGACTAATAACGCGAAGGTCGTGGGTTCAATCCCCCCATGGGCCAAAGGGAAGAATTAATTTAATTGAAACGACTATTTTTAAAAAGGCGGGAAAGATTTCATCGAAATTGAAGGCGTCGGCCCATTAGCTCAGTTGGTTAGAGCGTCAGACTAATAACGCGAAGGTCGTGGGTTCGATCCCCCCATGGGCCAAAGTGAAAAAATATTTTTATTGAAACGACTATTTTTAAAAAGGCGGGGAAGATTTCATCGAAATTGATGGCATCGGCTCATTAGCTCAGTTGGTTAGAGCGTCGTGCTAATAACGCGAAGGTCATGGGTTCGATCCCCCCATGGGCCAAGGAGAAGAATTAATTTAATTGAAACGACTGTTTTTAAAAGGCGGGAAAGATTTCATCGAAATTGAAGGCATCGGCCCATTAGCTCAGTTGGTTAGAGCGTCGTGCTAATAACGCGAAGGTCGTGGGTTCGATCCCCCCATGGGCCAAAGTGAAAAAATATTTTTATTGAAACGACTATTTTTAAAAAGGCGGGAAAGATTTCATCGAAATTGATGGCATCGACCCATTAGCTCAGTTGGTTAGAGCGTCGTGCTAATAACGCGAAGGTCGTGGGTTCGATCCCCCCATTGGCCAAAGAGAATAAATGTTATTATTGAACGATTATTTTTGAAAAGACGGAAAAGATTTCATCGAAATCGAAGGCATCGGCCCATTAGCTCAGTTGGTTAGAGCGTCGTGCTAATAACGCGAAGGTCGTGGGTTCTATCCCCCCATGGGCCAAGGAGAAGAATTAATTTAATTGAAACGACTGTTTTTAAAAGGCGGGAAAGATTTCATCGAATTTGAAGGCATCGGCCCATTAGCTCAGTTGGCTAGAGCGTCGTGCTAATAACGCGAAGGTCGTGGGTTCAATCCCCCCATGGGCCAAGGAGAAGAATTTATTAATTGAAACGACTGTTTTTAAAACGCGGGAAAGATTTCATCGAAATTGAAGGCATCGGCCCATTAGCTCAGTTGGTTAGAGCGTCGTGCTAATAACGCGAAGGTCGTGGGTTCGATCCCCCCATTGGCCAAAGAGAATAAATGTTTTTATTGAACGATTATTTTTAAAAAGACGGAAAAGATTTCATCGAAATTGAAGGCATCGGCCCATTAGCTCAGTTGGTTAGAGCGTCGTGCTAATAACGCGAAGGTCGTGGGTTCGATCCCCCCATGGGCCAAAGTGAAAAAATATTTTTATTGAAACGACTAGTTTTAAAAAGGCGGGAAAGATTTCATCGAAATTGATGGCATCGGCCAATTAGCTCAGTTGGTTAGAGCGTCGTGCTAATAACGCGAAGGTCGTGGGTTCGATCCCCCCATGGGCCAAAGGGTAGAATTAATTTAATTGAAACGACAATTTTTAAAAGGCGGGGAATATTTCATCAAATATAAGGCATAAACCCATTAGCTCAGTTGGTTAGTGCGTCGTGCTAATAACGCGAAGGTCGTGGGTTCGATCCCCCCATGGGTCAAAGTGAAAAAATATTTTTATTGAAACGACTATTTTTAAAAAGGCGGGAAAGATTTCATCGAAATTGATGGCATCGGCCCATTAGCTCAGTTGGTTAGAGCGTCGTGCTAATAACGCGAAGGTCGTGGGTTCGATCCCCCCATGGGCCAAAGGGAAGAATTAATTTAATTGAAACGACTATTTTTAAAAAGGCGGGAAAGATTTCATCGAATTTGAAGGCATCGGCCCATTAGCTCAGTTGGTTAGAGCGTCAGACTAATAACGCGAAGGTCGTGGGTTCGATCCCCCCATGTGCCAAAGGGAAGAATTAATTTAATTGAAACGACAATTTTTAAAAGGCGGGGAATATTTCATCAAATATAAGGCATAAACCCATTAGCTCAGTTGGTTAGTGCGTCGTGCTAATAACGCGAAGGTCGTGGGTTCGATCCCCCACATGGGCCAAAGTGAAAAAATATTTTTATTGAAACGACTATTTTTAAAAAGGCGGGAAAGATTTCATCGAAATTGAAGGCATCGGCCCATTAGCTCAGTTGGTTAGAGCGTCGTGCTAATAACGCGAAGGTCATGGGTTCGATCCCCCCATGGGCCAAGGAGCAGAATTAATTTAATTGAAACGACTGTTTTTAAAAGGCGGGAAAGATTTCATCGAATTTGAAGGCATCGGCCCATTAGATAAGTTGGTTAGAGCGTCGTGCTAATAACGCGAAGGTCGTGGGTTCAATCCCCCCATGGGCCAAGGAGAAGAATTTATTAATTGAAACGACTGTTTTTAAAACGCGGGAAAGATTTCATCGAAATTGAAGGCATCGGCCCATTAGCTCAGTTGGTTAGAGCGTCGTGCTAACAACGCGAAGGTCGTGGGTTCAATCCCCCCATGGGCCAAGGAGTAGAATTTATTTATTGAAACGACTGTTTTTAAGAAGGCGGGAAAGATTTTATCGAAACTGAAGGCATCGGCCCATTAGCTCAGTTGGTTAGATCGTCGTGCTAATAACGCGAAGGTCGAGGGTTTGATCCCCCCATGGGCCGAAGAGAAGAATTACTTTAATTGAAACGACTGTTTTTAAAAGGCGGGAAAGATTTCATCGAAACTGAAGGCATCGGCCCATTAGCTCAGTTGGTTAGAGCGTCGTGCTAATAACGCGAAGGTCGTGGGTTCAATCCCCCCATGGGCCAAGGAGTAGAATTTATTTATTGAAACGACTGTTTTTAAGAAGGCGGGAAAGATTTTATCGAAACCGAAGGCATCGGCCCATTAGCTCAGTTGGTTAGAGCGTCGTGCTAATAACGCGTATTGAGTTTTTTCAAGGGGGGCGGAGTTTACCCTTCGAGCGTGAGGGTGATTGGCAGCAACACTAAAAATCGTCTCAGCAGTGTCCTTTCCCGATGTTGAAATAAATACATTCTTGGTATTTGTATTTATTTATTTTTAGTATTTATTGTTCTTAAATAAATTATAAATTGCCACATCATATATTGTTTCTTATATTCGATATTTTACTAGGACGTTGCAAAAACCGCAAACGGTATTTTCAACAAAGACTTGAGCGGTGCGAGCTATTAGATTTGTGTAAATCCACGAGCTTCAATATGACCCCTTTCCACCCACGAGCTGCAATTTAAGACCCCCGCCCACGAGTTTAAATTGTAGATCCCCCATCTACGAGCTTCAATTGGAGACCCACCATCCACAAGCTTCAATTGGAGGACCCCCACCCACGATATTCAATTGGAGACCTCCCCATCTACGAGCTACAATTTTAGATCTTACCCACGAGTTTCAATTAGAGGGCCCCCACCCACGAGCTGCAATTGGAGGCCCCTCCGCCCACGAGCTACAATTGGAGACCCCACTCACGAGCTTCACTTGGAGGCCCTTCCATCCTTGATTTTCAATTGGAGACCCCACCCACAAGCTTCAATTAGAGAGCCCCCACCCACGAGCTGCAATTGGAGACCTCCTTATCTACGAGCTTCAATTGACAACCCTTCACCCGCGATCTTCAATTGAAAACTCTTCACCCACGAGCTTCAATTGGAGGCCCCTCCGCCCAGGAGCTTCAATTGTTGACCTCCCCATCCACGAGCTTCAATTGACAACCCTTCACCCGCGATCTTCAATTGGAGACCCACCATCCACAAGCTTCAATTGGAGACCCCCACCCAAGAGCTACAATTGGAGACCTCCCGATCTACGAGCTTCAATTGAAAACCCTTCAACCACGATCTTCAATTGGAGACCCACCATCCACAAGCTTTAATTGGAGGCTCCCCACCTACGAGCTTCAATTAGAGACCCCCACCCACGAGCTACAATTGAAGACCCCCAACCACGAGCTACAATTGTAGACCCCACCCATGAGCTATAATTGGAGACCTCCACCCGCAAGCTTCAATTGGAGGCCCCCTCCATGAGCTTCATTGGAGACCTCCCCATCCACAAGCTTCAATAGGAGACCTCCCCACCCACCAGCTACAATAGGAGACCCCTCACGAGCTTCATTTGCAGACCCCCACCCACGGGATTCAATTTGAGATCCCCACGAGCTTCAATTGAAGACCCATCCATCCTCAATCTTCAATTGAAGACCTCCCCTCCCCCCATCCACGAACCGCGACGGCTCTTTTCAGTCCCTGCCACAACCCTTTTCTCCCCGCGAAACGCGACGGACGCACGCACATCATTATTTCAATAGAAGTTGCTGCAATGAGAGCTTCGCTCGCTCGCCCCGCTCAATAATTTTGATATAGTTATTATTAATTTTTATTGATAATTGATTATTATAGGAACAGAATGGGGAACATGCAGGGTTTCGGCGGCCCTCTATCTGAAGCGTGGCACGCGAAGAGAGTAGCCCTTCAGCATCAGATCCTGGGTCGAATGAAGGAATACGGGATGATTCCAGTCTTACCAGCTTTCGCTGGTAGAGTTCCCGCTGCATTTTCACGGTTCGAACTATTTTAAATGCGCCTGTAGTTTTTAATTACAATTTTTACGAAATATTTTTTGAAATTTTCAGATTATTTCCAGATGCTCTGATTGTTAACGAGACTGGTCATTGGGGTAATTTTGATCCACCTTACTGTTGGTAATTATGTGATAAATATAAATTATTATATTTTATGATTTCATATTTCTGTGTGAGATGAGCATTTCTTTAGACTTTAAAGTTACACTTTTAGGCAAATTTAGTCCAATCTGTTTCTCTAGTTTTTACACAGAATCCCTAAGAGATTTGTGTGTACTATTTTCACTTGCCAGGGGCTAACCACTTCCTTAAATTCTGTACACCGATTACAGTGATTACAGCCTTTGGTAGTGTTAAATGTGTTATCGATTACGTAATCAGTTTAGTATAGTCAAACTACGGGCTTGTACACCGATTACGGATAGTAGTCAGCCCCTCGCTCACTTGGTACGTAGGCTTAGTAGCCACCGACGAAGTTCGGAGCATAACTCTCGCCAAGTTGGAAGGAATGTGGTAAATGATACACAATCGACAGCCAGTATGAAACCCTAATTAGCCCAATTAATTGTTTTTCTAATCGGAGCCCAAGCAGTGGTTATTTGCCCATTTTAGTGATTTTGGGCGATTTTAGACTTGATTGAAAATTATATTTTTAGTAAGTGCTGATCATTTCCGAACTACTTTTACGTTTAAATTAACAAATTCAAATTTTAAGTGAGATTTCTGGTTAATTGGCGCGGCAAAAGAGTGAAGCTAGTCAAGGTGAGCTCTTTCACTCTTATCGATTTTCAAGACTATTAGAAGAAAGCTTTATTGGAGAGCGTGGTGCCGTCTGTTAACGGCAAAGAAGGCTAAAATATACTTTTTGGACTGAATTCAATTTTCCAGCCTTAAATTTAAAGTTTCCCTCTAAGAATACGAGTGAAATTGGTGACCTTGACAAATGTCACTGTTTGGGGAAGAGTGCGAAAGAGTGAACATTTTTATTCATTTATTTATCTAAATATATCACTAACGATTTTCCCCATGTCAGATTGCTATACAATTTTGGCTATGATATATTGGGTACCTTTAATGGCGCCGATGTTCTTATGTTAAACGACAAGGTGATTGAGATATTGTTTTTAACATACAGGATGGTTGAGAAAACGCTCATTTTAGGCAACTTTCCTCTTGGGTAGAAGATAATTGAAAATTTATCCAAATTTATATTTAATATTGAAATGTTTTTAATAAATCGGGGGAATGGTGTGTACTTAAATGTCCGTGACATCTTGCTATAGATTCTTTTGGCCGACCCGCCCATACGAAAATGGTTCATCAAATTTCGTTCAATATTTATATCCGAATTTGGGAAGATCTGTATTTGACTTTGATCGAGATTGGTTTTTAAAAATAGTTTTAGAATTGATCCAATTACCGTGCATAAATTTTTATTTTAATTCGATTTGATCAAAATGGTTTGATCCTTTTCTTTTACGAACCGGATTGGAATGTGTCAAACTTCCAATTAAATCCAAATTTGGACAATGGATCGAATCATTTTCGTAAGTGAAAAACCCAATAATCTGAAATTTTTACAGATTATACGTATTACCAAAAGTAACATAATTACCAAAAGTGTGACAATCCCTGTACTTTCGTATGCTAAAAGGTTTAATGAATGTTCGAACTCGAGATCGATCACATAAAAGACTATTTATTGTCGCCTTTCCGGATCTTTCTTTAGTCTATGGTATTATATCGTAGGTAGATGACGATAGCATCTCCACAGAACGACGAAAAATCAAAAAATACACTAACTTTGACCAGTGCTACTTAGTTCCTCCGTTCCTCACTACGAGGCGTTATTTGTTGGTTTTAACTTCCATCCCTCCCCAAGGCATACTCTCCCTTCTCCCCTCCCAACTTGTATTTCGCTCGTAACATTCATTATGAAATAGTTCCGATTGACACACTTTTGTTAATTATGCCACTTTTGTATTACGTACAAGTGCCTCAATTTGCCTAAATAATAAAGGATAGCTATGACGTCATACCCAAAAAGATAAGCCCTAGCTGGCCCAACGCCTTAGTCTGGCTCTCAGCGCGCTCTCTATGACCAAGAGGCAAAGTGCACGTATTAGACCTAACGACTTCATCTCAAGTCTACCAAAAACGAGTGATCATTCTAGGAATTTCTTAGCGGGGACTTTAAATACTGTTTAAGTTACCTTTTTACGCTGGTTAGCTTGATTTGTTTACCAAGTCCTTTTTTACCTATCACACGAACCCAAACCTTAATGTTCGCATTTCCCCACTGCTTGATTTTGCGCTTGTTGCAGCCTACTTCCAGGGGCTAGTAGGCCACTCTTTGAAGCTCTCTGTCGCTCTTTTCACTCATCGTAGGAAAATGGGAAGATAACAGGCACACTTCTCAACTCACCCCCTACAACTCCTTAAAAAATTTAATAACCTTTTGAAACACCCTGTATATGTTTTGTATTACCTACATTGAGATGGCGCTGCGGTAGAATTTCGAAGGGTAGAAAATATTTACGTTTAGGAGCGTGTGTATGTGTTTTAGGCGGAAAACGAAACACGATGAAATAATTTCGATTCCAATATTTTCTTTATTTCAGTACATCGTTCCTGGAACCTCAAGATCCGCTATTTGTAACTATTGGAAGCCTGTTCTTATCAGAGGTATTTGGTCCCTTCAAATGTTAATTATCTATCCATGTCTTCCCAGGCATGCCATTGTAGAAATGCTAAAAAGCGTAAAACCACAAGTTTATAATGTACCTCTTCCTAGAGAGGTATCCATTTAGGCCATAAAAATGGACGCGAGATCCATTGGGCATTAATTTCCTCGGCTTATCGCGGAAGCTTACACAGCTCCAAATATACCGCGAGTATTTAACCATTTAAAATGTTAAAATTACTCTGCATACCAATTAATAAACCATTTTCCACTATTTTTTCTTCCTAAAAGCATTTTGAACGTACATGTTTCAGGCGAACAACTTGAGAAGTATAGGAAGATATACTATACACAGGCCTGATACTGAGTCACTTTTCTCACTTAAAATCACTTTTTTTTAAATCTGTCACTAAAAGTTACTTTTCCCAAAATTAGTTACTATTTATCACTTTTCTCAAATTTTTAGATTTCCTTAGCATTGAACCTTAGAAAACTGTCTTACAACCCTTTTTTACAAATAATAAAACCAAATCAATTTACTTTTAATGAATTGCTCATTTTGGCGCTGCGGTACTTGAGAAGCTCCGGGAGAGGGGGTGTAGTAAAAAGTACGTCCGCTCATTTAATTTCGCGGGTATCCCGTATTAACACTTTTAAGGCGAAATAGTAATTGTCACTATTTTGGTTGTGTAAAGGCCTTTTCACACGAGCCAACTTTTCAAATCAAAATGCTGAGTCAGCAAAAATGGATCAGTGATCCATTTTTTACTCGCGTACTTTTTTGGTGGATCAACTCATCGAACTTTTATTCACACGAACCAACTAGTTGACTCAACTCAAGTTGACTCATCTAGTTGGGTCAAAAAGTTGGCTCGTGTGAAAAGGCCTTAACTAGTCAAAACACGCCATTAAACAGTATTTTGTTTATCATTTTTGGTAGATTTTCTGTCACTATTTAGTTACTTTTCGGTAACTTTTTCTAAATTTTTAGTCTCTAAACTCACTAAATTCTACTGTGTAAGTGAGTATCAGGCCTTTATACACTTCTGGTAAAACAAATTCGACATAAATACGGCTTTCTCGAATAAAGTCGCGAGTATTCAATGAAAGACGAATCCCATTCGACCGCTGCTCATTTAACCGATTTCCCCCCCCCCCGTGGATGTTAGGCAAATTATGCTGGCTTGGAATTTCAACTGGAATGCGGTTGTCTGAAACTAAGTATTAGTCTAGGCAAACTACAGAAACAAGTTAGAAAAATAGGCCTAGCTTAACCTAACCTAACCTTACTTGGCCCAACCAGTGGCGTAAATAGCGCCCCTGCAGGCCCCGCGGCGGGGGCGGCGAGAACTAAGGGGCTCCCAAAATCGGTACTATGTAAAAGGGCCCCGAGTCCTTTTTCGTGGGGGGGGGGGGGGGGCGCGGAGTTCCTAGTTACGCCACTGCCAACCAAACCTTATATAATGTATAACAAATTTACGAATCCACCGAAATACCCTATTGTGCTATAATCTGGTAAAGTATGCGGGAACAATTCGGTTCAATGGGATTCGATTTAATGGAAATACACTGTTAAAAATAGAGGTTTATAAAACGACCAAAATTGGACTTTTAATTTATTTCAAACCATATGGTTACTGAAAACGGTCTAATCAATTATTTTAGACCCATTTTACTCTTTCATGTTTAATACAATACCGTTTGGGGTATTGAAAAGGAACGAGCCCTAAGAATAAACCTTTTCCAGTCCTTTTGGTAAAGGTATTAAAAAGTTATGTTCTAACATTTAATCCTTTTGACTACCCATTTAATTCCCTTAAACGAAGAAAAAAATTATACGGACCCATTTCGAGACTAGTATTTGAATACTACGTTATTTTTTTTTAATATTTTCTTTAAAATAACATAATGCGAAGAAATTCCAATCACCAGGAATATTTAACTAAGGTTAAGTCTTTAAAAATTTGATAACAGATTTAAATATAGGCGATATTGAATATGGCGTCAAACTATTATAACCCAAATATTGGCACCACAGAATTCTTGCTACGTGTATATCAAAAACTGAAAGTACATGATACATTACGTGATCAACTCCCTTCGTTCAACGCCTATTTCCCCCTAGCGAAAACCAGCTTAATCTGGCCATGTTAATGGTTAATCTATTGAGTCGTATTGAATAATAATGAAAAAAAGGATTAAATAAGGGCATATAAAGGACTGAAAATGAAGTGAAAAGGATTAACTTCTAACTGTTTATGAAGTAAAATGTATAAAAGAGTGTAAAATAAGTTCTTAAACACTCCACAAAAGGACTGAATTTGGGGAAAAGAAGGTTTAAATATGTTCTATGATAAAACCCTGAATGGTCTTAAATATTGGAAAATGTTTTAAGCACTTTAGAGGTCTAAAATAAGACCTTTATTTTTAACAGTGTACATGACTAGAGGTCAATGGCAGTACCTTACCCGAACCGGACTGGGGAAACCTCTAAAACTGGGAAGTACCCACGATCTGTTTAATTTTAAATCGGTTTAAACCCATTCGTCTGTTATAAAGACTATAATTTGTTTAGATATTTGGATATGTTTGAGAAAAAGATCGTGCATGGAAGCTAATTTGTGAACGACACATCTATGTAGCTCATTAAATCCAAACAGACATGACCTATCCGGAAAAAAACGTACCACAAGAAAAACGTCCATTAGTGTAATCACCTCAAGCTAATTCCTTTAGCTTGATCTAAATTGGGGTGCATCGCCCATTTCAAGCGCTTCTGACCGAGGGGCTGATCACTCCGCGCAATTGGTGTACAGAGCCGTACCTTTGACTGTACTAATGGGATTATGCGTAGTCTTCCAAGTCCCTGCCTTTGGCAGTGCTAATCTAAGCGAAATCGGTGTACAGACTTTCTAAGAGTGGTTAGCCCCTCGCTTCTGACACAGCGACGCGTTTTTAAAACAACGACAGCGTTTATACGTAGCTTTCTTTATACGTACACTCTGTTTGAAAAGTCTTCGACAGCTGAAATTTTTGCCCTCTTTTTAATTCTGCTAGAAAACTATAATAGATAGTTTAATGAAATCAATTGCAACTTTTATTTATTTTCCAATATCTTTCGTTATTTATTGGTTTCGTCCACCAAAAATTAATAGTTTGGCGGGAACCGTCAAAACTCATTTTTTACAACTTTTTAAATATTGGTTCTACGGCACTGACTTTCCCGTTTTTGAATTCACAATGGTCGGTTCATATTTAGAAAGTGGAAAAATTATCCCTCTACAACCAACGGTTGAGAAATTATAGCGTTTCCAAACTTTCCTCGAAACTAGGAAACACCTAAAATTCATCAAGCGATTATAAATAACGCAACTTCGACGACAATTTGGAAACGCGATAACTTCTCAACCGTTGGTTGTAGAGGGATAATTTTCCCACTTTCTAAATATGAACCGACCATTGTGAATTCAAAAACGCGCGAGTCAGTGCCGTAGAACCAATATTTAAACAGTTGCCAAAAATGAGTTTTGACGGTTCCCGCCAAACTATTAATTTTTGGCGGACGAAACCGATAAATAACGAAAGATATTGGAAAATAAATAAAAATTGCAATTGGTTTCATCGAGCTATCTATTATAGTTTTCTAGCAGAATTAAACAGAGGGCAAAAATTTCAGCTGTCGAAGACTTTTCAAACAGAGTGTACATGGATTAATTCACTAAAGGATTTACCTCAAAACGAAGACTTGTTTGATTTATGTTGCGAACGCCCCCTAGAGGAATAGATTGCTTTCTGGATCGAACGAACCCATCTCCATAGTTACCAACCAATCTCGTTTGAAATCTACTTCTAACGTAAAAAGTAAGCCATAAAACAAACGTGAACTCACGACGTCAGTGTAAAGATCTACCTGTATGGTTTGAGGTACATCCTTCAGCGAAGCTACTTAAAATTTGGCAGTCATGTCTTAGGTGAAATCTTTCGTTTGACCATGGCTATACATGACGTCAAAACCCCGTGAACAAGGTTTCATTAAAGAAAACATCTTTATGTTATACTTATGAGTAATTATGTTACATGTGCCTGACGTTAGGGATTCCTGGTAACGTTTATACCATAATTATGAAAATTAGAAAAATTTAACACCGCACCGATATCAGAGTATTAGTCATAACTTATTATTATTAGTTATTCTGCAAAAAAGGTTTAGTTCTCAACACAGAGCCCCTAGTGTCTCAAATATGGAAAGCCCGAATGTCCGGTTTCTAATTAACTTACTCAAAATTGTCAGTGACACTTACGCTTAAAAAAAGTATAACCCCTCTTGTTTGGTAGGGTGCGCTTAGACCATACCGAGTAGCTTGCACAGGCCTTCCTAGTGACGGGCGGCAAGGGGTTAGTTTGATAGGGTTTTACCCACAAATTCCAAAAAACGTTATACACACTGTTAAAAATAAAGGTTTATAAAACGACCAAAATTGGTCTTTCCATTTATTTCAAACCATTTGGTTACTAAATACGGTCTAATCAATTATTGTAGACCCATTTTACTCTGTCATGTTGAATACAATACCTTTTGGAGTATTGAAAGGGAACGAGCCCTAAGAATAAACCTTTTCCAGTCCTGGTGGTAAAGGTATAAAAAAGTCATGTTCTTTCTTTCAAGTTATTTCTTTTTTCAATGTTTTCTTTAAAATAACAAAATGCGAAGAAATTCCAATCACCAGGAATATTTAACTAATGTTAAGTCTTTAAAAATTTGATAACAGATTTTAGATATAGGGAATATTGATTAAGGTGTCAAACTATGACAACCCAAATATCAGCACCAACTAATTCTTGCTAGGTGTATATCAAAAACTGAAAGTATTAAATGATACTTTACGTGACCAACTTCCTTCGTTCAACGACTTCAGGGACGCTCATTCGGCTATTTCCCCCGGACGAAAACCAGCCTAATCTGGCCCTGTTAATGTTTAATATATTGAGTCGAATTGAATAACAAAAAAAAATAATTAATCAAGGGCCTACAACGGACTGAAAATAAAGTTATAAAGGATTAACCTCTTACTGTTTATGAAGTAAAATGAATAAAATAAAAGAGTGTAAAATGAGTACTTAAACACTCCACAAAATAACTGAATTTGGGTAGCAGAAGGTTTAAATATGTTTTATGATAAAACCCTGAATTGTCTTAAATATTGGAAAAAGTTTTAACCACTTTAGAGGTCTTAAATAAAAACTTTATTTTTAACAGTGCACTCTAACTAAACTAACTCCTTGCCACATCTCGCTAGGAAGGCTTATGGAAAATACTCGATATAGTCTAAGCGCACCCTACCTAACAAGAGGGATTATACTCCCTTTAAGGTGTTTCCACTGGCGCGAATTACATGAGCACGTACGTTCGTTTTGGCGTGAGTGCTAGTGGAACCAAAGCATAAGACGCCGAAGTGTAAACTTAGCTTTCCAGTTGGTTTTAATTAACTAAGTATTTTGATCTCAGTATATGAAAGAGTTTGGAACGAGCCACGTGTACAACACGGATCTTTTCAACGAAATGCCGTCTCCGTCGAGGTACGTGCCGTTTCTACTTTACAACGGTACTCACAAGGAGATTACCCGAGCTGTTTATTGCCGATTTTGTTCAAAGTCGGTCGTAATGTAGACCTATATGAGATAGGAAATTTCCCAAAAGGAGAAGTTGCACTACCCATTCGATTTGCCATGGCAACCGAAAATGGGTTTGACCACTTAAAACCAAAATAAAATGTTTTCCTTATTTTACCCAAAAATTGTAACGATTTTAACCCAAAAATGTTACAATTTACCCTAACTTTATGAAATTTACCAAAATGTGGTCTAAATTACCCATTTCGTGAAACCGAGAAAATCCTATGCTTTTTTAAATGGAGATTTTTGGTATTAAGTGGTCAAAAACATTCGAATGGGTAGTGCAACGTCTCCTTTTGGGAAATTTCATATATCATATAAGTCTACATTACGACCGACTTTGAGCAAAATCGGAAATAAACACCCCAGGTACTCTCCTTGTCAGAGATTATATAATTCCTGTATTTTCCTATTTTTGTCCCATAATTTTGAAATTTTTATCTTATTTTTGTCCCATATTTAAATTTTTATCCTATTTTTGTCCCATAATTTTAATTTTTATCCTATTTTTGTCCCATAATTTTGAAATTTTTATCTTATTTTTGTCCCATAATTTTAATTTTTATCCTATTTTTGTCCCATAATTTTGAAATTTTTATCTTATTTTTGTCCCATAATTTTAATTTTTATCCTATTTTTGTCCCACAATTTTGAAATTTTTATCCTTTAATTATCCTTTATATTTCTGAGCACCATTGTCCGGAAGCCCTGCTTTCCTGAAGTATTTAGTTAACAAAGTGCTTATCTCGTTCTGTGACAGCGACCCCGAGTACCTGGCATCTTGCGGGAAAGCCGTCTTCGATTCTTTGACTCTGGTGGACCCTAAAGCCGTCTGGTAATCTCACTTTTCTCTCTAAAACCATACGTAACATACATCAATTCGTAGCTTGATCATGGATGTGTTCGTTTCCACGGTAACGCGCTGAGGTCAGCCATGACATTAAGACGCCCATGGTAGTCACATGATTATTTGACAAACAGGATCGTGTGGTGTTCGGCCTCGTGATCTGTGACGTGGAATAACGTCATGGTGACCGTTACCAGGCGGGACGCAATTTACGTCATATTCTGTGAACAAAGATTCATGAAAGAAAATTTGTACTTTAGGCATACTTAAGAAAATTAATCCAGATAATTTAAATGTTAACGGAATTTTCTTGGGTGATAGTTTGTGCAAAATTACCTTTTGGTATATTTCTTGGTGCACTATTTTTGTCGGTCTAATTCGGTTGAAGACATTGGTAATGCATATAATATAATATTATATTATATGCATTACCAATGTCTGGAGGGATAGTAGCGTTTGTCCAAATTTAATTCATCCATAACGTGTTGCAAATGTCCGAATACTCATTTGTTCAAATTTTAAAACCGAAAGAGTTTCATTTTGAGCGCACAACATTTAGTGCGTTTTAATTAAAATATTTTATTGTGTAAAAGCCGATTTCTAATTTTTAATTATTTATCAATATACACAAGGTGAAAACGTTTTTAACTTTAGTTCAGGATACTTAATCTGCCACGGAAGGACTCTTACGGTGTCGCATGTTTAGTCAACGCGACATATTGACTAAACATGCGACGCCCTTGTGTTTTGTTGTTTATTTTTTCGGACGCAGCCTATTTAACACTGTAATGTTTTTTCCTCACGTAAGTTCATAGAAATCTCATAGGTATCTAGAATACTGCCGTGTAACTGGCAAATGGACCAAACGCCGTGGCAGACGATAGCCAGATCTCAACCAATCAGAGCTCAAAGAGTGGTTCTGCCAAGAATTTAATGTCACCCGAGAGAATGACGTCACCTAGCTCCCGCGATAGTAGCGGAACCAAGGAGGATTATTTTCCTCCTTGGCGGAACCACTCTACGGACTCTCATTGGCTGAAGGTTCAAAACGAACTGGCGACAAGCTCGGCCGTAGGTGACAGCATTCTAGTTACCTATGAGATTTCTATGCGTAAGTTATCACGCACCTGTTCTTGAATGATATAAATAGTGGCTTTGGTGTCTCTTTCCTTAGGGTCATGCAGGGTTGGATCTTCGTAAACGACCCGGTGTTGTGGCAGCCCCCTCAGGCCAAAGCTCTGCTGACCTCTGTTCCTCGAGGAAGAATGCTCATACTGGATCTGGAAGCTGAATTCTTTCCTCAGTATGAACGCTACGAATCCTACTATGGACAACCATTTATTTGGTGCATGCTTCATAATTTCGGCGGTGTTTTGGGTCTTTACGGAGCGTTTGATCCCGTTAATCAGGTAAGGCTTCGTCTTCAAAGCAGACCGAGAATGTGGGAAAAATTTAAAATCGGAAAACACAGTATACTGACTGAAAAATTATAAAAATACCAAACATTTTAACTGTGTTCGTGACTGTCGTGATTTTTAATATCGAAACACGAAAGCGGATTTGAAAAATAAACCAGTTTTAATCAAATTTAAAAAAGGTGGAAGTACAAAAAATTCGCTGTAGTCCCTTTTTTGTGGAAGTTGCTGCCTTAATACTAGTTTTGATAGTTTCGAAATTATAAGATTTTATTAACTTTAATAAAAGTAGTTTGACGTTGTAGCTGGTGTCCCGATAGTGCTTACAAATGCGAGAAATACCATAATTCTATAATATAGGGTTACCTCTATTTCAAAACTAATTGAAGGGCCCTAGACAATTTCGTTCATATTTTTGGGTCAGATCAGTGCAATAAAATTTCGGCATATTACTAGCTCTAAGGTTCACACATATCTATCACTACGCCAAAAGGCGAGAAAAAAGTCAAATAAAAATGTTGTTGAGGTCCTTGTAATTTGCTAATTGACTGGAAAAGCCCATTATAAGTCCCCGTGATTCTAACTACGCCGCTGTTCCAAGATTTTTTGCAAATGAGAGAACTTTTTTATTGTACGTGTCATTGAACATCTAGTTCTAACACTGCCACTTTCGAACCAAATCTGGAAATTCATAGACTTTGCAAATCCGTTAAGTGATCAAATAATGAAAGAAAGCAGTGTACAGAAAATTATCAAAATGCAAGCTGATTCGAGTCCAAGTATACATACCTCTACTTGGAATGCTTATCGCGGCAGATTTTCGTCTCGATGTGGCTGACGGTTTTTTGACGTCACTATGTTAACTTAACAAACAACTACGTGAGAGGGGAGCGCGCGCAGACGGGATTTTTTTCTCTCGTAGGCGGGGCCAAAGCCGTCAGAGTGATCTTACCAAACGCGATACGGCAGGAAAAGCTTTCCAAGTAGAGGTATGGATTCCTGAATTGGCCTATTTTATTTCCTATATTTTATTATAATTTACCTATTTTATTTCTTATATTTTCCTATAATTCGCCTCTAAAATTCCTATTTTACCTATAAAATTTTCACTCTGAACTTTGTATAATCAATGTAATAAGACACTGACCGTATGCTTTTGTTTTTGGAAGGGTCCATTTCTGGCCAGGAATTTCGCCAACAGCACGATGATCGGGACCGGGCTCACTCCCGAGGGCATCGAGAAGAATGACGTCATGTTCGAATTCATGAATGAAATGGCCTGGCGCCAGGAACCTGTCTCCGACATTGACGAATGGTGGGAAAGTATTCTCTTACACTAATAGACAAGTCGCCATCTAGCGACACCACAAAATTAATTGTGGGTTTTCGCTTTTTGTCTCTCTTTTTGAGATGTTTTGGTCTGTCGTTTTGGGATGTTTTTGACTCACTTTATGAGACGTTTTGGTCTCTCTTTTTGGGATGTTTTGTCTCTCTATTTTAGATGTTTTTGTCTCTTTTTGGAGACCTTTTTGCCTCTCTTTTGGAGACGTTTTTGTCTCTCTTTTTAAGATGTTTTTCTCTCTTTTTGAGATGTTTTTGTCTCTCTTTTGTCTCTCTTTTTGAGAGGTTTTTGTCTCACTTTTTGAGATGTTTTGTCTCTCGTTTGGAGACGTTTTTGTCTATTTTTTAGATGTTTTTGTCTCTCTTTTTGAGATGTACTGTCTCTCTTTTTTAGATGTTTTTGTCACTTTTTGAGACATTTTTGTCTCTCTTTTTGAATTGTTTTTGTGTACTATTTGAGAGGTTTTTGTCTCTCTTTTTGAGATGTTTCAGTTAGTTCTTTTCAAATAGTTAGGTGACGTCATTGGTCTAAAAAGGCGAACATCCACAATGCATTTCTTCCACTCGCGTGGTGGCATTGCGAATATTAAAAACAAAATTCAGTACTTAGTTGAAATTTCTTTCAAATGAAAAGTGGGTTCTATTTGTGAAGCCTTTTTGATTCCGTTATAGTTCGTGACACTGAAGCTCTGAAGTACCTCATTATTATTCTGTAAATATTGTTTAATACATGGACATCCAAGAATGTATTTAGAATGAATATTTTTCGCATTGTCCTAATAGTCCTCACGCTCGAACAGTCAGCTCCTTGAAAAAAAATAAATCTCAATGGTTCCCTAAAACTAACGTCTTCCGACGCGAATGAAGCACGCACCGGTGACGTTTCCCCCGACCGTCTCCACCAAGATGGCCGCGCGGATTGTCTTAATATAGTCATTATCCCAAAGTAGAAACAAATCCATTTTTGATACCGCCATAAGTCTATAATATTGTTTTAAAAGTTTGTCACTTTAGGGAATATTTTACTGAGAGCTAGTAACGAAGCGACGTCATCACAAGAAGAAAATCTCCCCCTAGCGAGGTGCTGTCAACGGCTACGTGTGACGCGTTAGCAAGTGGACGCGAAACGGCGACGAAGCCGGTAATGCAGTCTGTCTTGTGAATAGCTCTCAGTAAAACTGTTGCATGTGAAGAATAGGAAGTGTCACACTTATGTAAAAATATTATACACTTATGATACCATTATGAACAAAATGATACAATTCATTTAAAGCAAGTGGCGGCTTTTGTCTAGTTGCATTCGCTCGCCCTAGATGTCGTCAGCGTATTAATCAAAACAAGTTGAGCAAGCATCAAAATCTAATAATAATCAGCTAGGCTAATACCCAAGGCACACCTTAGGTGGCCGGTAGGTGGGTGGTGGCAAGCCCTTCATGCCACGCGAGCCAACAGCTCCCTACACTAACTATTATTATTAGATGTGGCCAATTGGGATCTTCTCGCGTTGATTGGCTTTTGGGAAACACTTAATTAATAACTTATTAAACACGTGTTTTCGGGAAGCCAATAGATGACATACAACTTGCCTTTCGCTTTGGTTCCCTGGAAGGTGCTGCCATCTAGAAGCGCTTTTAGAAGTATTTTTGTAAACGTTTTTTATACTTATTTTGATAGAGCTGCCACTTGCTTTAAAGTCTCATCAATATCGTTATCATTTATTGGTTAAATTCTATGGGAGCATAAAGTAGAAATTTTTATGGTGGGGTTCAACGATTTTCACATTTTTTCCCGCTAGTAGCGCTGTTGATTGACTTTAAGGGTCTTACTGAAAAATAATTTCGATCAACGAAAATCCTGCTATATACAAAAATACCTATTATACCATACGGAAGTGTAGATTTGAATACGTAGTGTGAAATGGAGATTACAAATTAAATTACTACCACCAGTTGCTATCCCAAAATTTTTGCAACACTTTGTCAATGGAAGAGATGGTACGCAATGTAATACCCCATTTTATTTACAGGCTTTCATATTACGCCAAGTGTCGTTACGGCCAGGACGACCCTAATTTAAGCCAAGCTTGGAAACTTCTCAGGGTAATTGCAATTTCTATAACTGACATTAAAATTTTGTTATAGCGTATTGTGTTTCCCCATACGTTACCTTAAAGTGAAAGAGAGCCCAATTCAACTTTAATTGTACCTTTTCAGAAATCGCGAAAGAAAAGTCATGTAGGATATATTCCCCTTTGGATTTTAAAGCAACTGTCGGCTCTATCATTGCCACCTCCATTATGATATGGCCCTTGTTATTAGAGATGGCAATGAATCTATTCGATTCTTCGAAAGAAACGACTTTACTGGAGAGAGTGGTGCCATCTATTAATGGAAAAGGAAGCTAAAATTCAAAATATTAGAGATGGCAATGAATCTATCCGATTCTTCGAAAGAAACGACTTTACTGGAGAGCGTGGTGCCATCCATTAATGGCAAAGGAAGCTAAAATTCAAAATATTAGAGATGGCAATGAATCTATCTGATTCTTCGAAAGAAACGACTTTACTGGAGAGAGTGGTGCCATCTATTAATGGCAAAGGAAGCTAAAATTCAAAATAGCGAAACCATAAGGTCGTCCGAGAACCATTTATAAAAATTATAATTAGACAACTTATACCCTACTTGGTGGACTTTAACCTAAATTATATATCCCATATAAAATAAATATAATTTAAGTTATTGTCAAATTTACAAACAAACCCATCAACACGAGGGATAATTTTATGTTCCGCCTTTTGGGTCAAAATGTAGCTTAAGCATCTTGTTTTGATTTCGACGCTAGCGACATCTGTTTTAAAAAAGAGTTACTTCAGGTTGAGTAGACACTTGCTTTAAAGGCCACGTAGGATATATTCCCATTGTGTTTTAAAGGCCATGTAAGATTTACCATACTTGCTATCACGAGTTATCGAAAAAGAGGAGCTACTCAATTTTAACCCAGATTTTTTCAAACGCTGGAGTGGCCCTTTGAGTCTTCTGGCTTCATTTGATAATTTCCATCAATGTCTTCAAATTCACACTTAAATACCATTTAATTTTTTTTGTTCCAAAAAAGTGGTTCATATATACCAATTAATTAAGCCTACGCTCTTCACACTGTTCGACCAGATATTGCGTTTATATTACATTTTTGTGGGACGCAATAGCATGACAGTTGTTCGCAAGACGGCTAACGATTTGGGTTTATTGTCGTCTGCTATAATGCTTCGTATATGAAATTTAGGTTTAACCTCTCAAAATTACTTTGACTGCTTTTCAATAATAACAATATTATATAATAAGCAGACGACGGGTCAAATGTTTCAAAGTTCCCGCGTCAGTGACGTAACGGAATAGCTCAATTTCATTGGTTGAATTTCAAATAGTTGTGTGTCTCAAACGGAAAAACGTTGCGTACATGTGTTGGACCTCCAAAAAGTATACCAACGTTTGCTATTCACACTGCTTAATTAGTTGAATAAAGTTAAAACGTTGTATAGTCTGAACTTCCTTTAAAGCTTAGTATATCTATAGAAGTGAAATTTAAATAGTATCTGCTCTCGGTAGATGGCGCCACAATAAATACTGAAGTGGTGAATTCAGTAGATTGTTAAAAGGGTCCGACCACGAAATTAAAAACATTGAATATCCTTATTGCTAATGTTATTCATGCATCCCCCTTTATTTAGGTTTAAAACGTAATGTGTCAAAAGTCCGGTAATTTTGTTATGGCATGAAATTTCGGCCAAAATTAGTTTTATGAATTTAGAAATGTATCGTCGTTCAGGGTTCGCATAAAATTTCTGGAATTAAATTCGTTGAAATTTCCATGTTTTCCCTCACCAATTAAGTTGATAAATTTTCTCTGACCATTTTTGTAGAATAAATGAATGGTTTGAGGTAAAAATCTTAAAAGATATTTTCTTTAAAAAATTTATTTGTCTGATATTTTTGGGGTCATTTTATAATTCCTTGATATTTTGGAATCATTTTCCAATTTCCTGACTTTTCCCTGTCCTTTTGGAAACCTTCTAAAATTCCCTGGCTTTTCCCTGACCTTTGGAAACATTTCAAATTCCCTGACTTTACCAGGTTTTACAGGTCGTGTATGAACCCAGTCGATTAACGACGATTATAAATTAATGATCAGACAATTTCCTACAAAATCAAACCTACGCAAATTTATCATCCACTCTATCGTTTTCGCGCCATTTCATTTTGAATGTTATCCCTGAGAAGCGCCTCAACCATAGATAAATAAATATTTATTTGGCGATGCCTAAACACACCATTTTCAAACTGAGATTGTGCCTAAACGATCGCTGGGATAATAAATTTGCATAGAAACGTTTTATTTTTTTTTAATATCCGTGCCTTTAATGTCATAATTCAAAACAAACGTAGATATGAATGAAAAACCATGTTTAAGATCCTTTTTAAACCCATTCAAAATTGGGACGTTTGACACATTTCGTTTTAAGACTAAATAAAGGTTCATGCAAAGTGAAACGTTGAAGGTTAATAATGGACTAAAAGGAAGCCTTAAAGGAACTTTTTAAATCTAATTACATATATTTATTATTAAATATATTCAAATATTTGTTTTATAATTAAATAAATATCTTGTATAATTTGGCCAGTAAATACACCATTCTATAAAATACATTAAATACTACTTATGTTTTTAGTTACTTTTGGGTATAGAGAGGCCGAAGGTTTGGCCCGATTTTTCATGAACCAGGGAGGCTCAAAAAAGGATTATCTGGCAAACCTGCTAACCTAGTTGTCTGGATAAATAGTGGATTTTTGATCAAAATCCTACTCAGTTAACGGTTATAGTTTTATACAAACCATTATAAATAGTTAATTTACTATATTGCATTGATTCTTATAAATAGTTCAGTCATGGATTTACTATATTTTGAAATATACTATCTTCACGTAGGTTACCTTAGCTATATTTTGAAAATCAACTTTATAACTTCAGGATAAACTAATCAAATAGGAATGTGCATAAGCAGAATTTTTAAAACCAAAGAATAAATAAGTTTGCAAGTCCTACTGAAGTAGTGCTATGTTGTCTTAAAGAAAGTGTTTGGCCTGATAAGCTAAGAATTTGTAGAAAGGTTTATAATTGTGAGCCCTAAAGAGAGTTTGATCCCTTAAATGGATTTTGGTGTAGTACGGGACATTTGATAATTATGACCCAAATATTAATGTTGTACAAATAACTGTGTTTATTTGGTGTGGTTTTGAAATTTTGGATTCAATGAGCTAAACTTTGTTCTTTTATTTCCTAGAGGAGCGTCTACAATGCAAATTCGTCGTTCATAAATCATGGCCAATACATCATAGTTACGAGACCCAGCTTGAACAAACAACCACTGGTAAGAGCCGTTTAACACGTTCTCATTCTTTGGATATTAAATTGAAGTTTGTACTCGGTAATTGAGAGTTTCGGTAAGAATTTAATTATTTCAAATTAGGGAGAAATTGCCGAAAATGGCTATGTTGAGACATTTATTAGCTAAAATCTTTATAAGAAGCTCATGGATTGACAATCCATGGAGAAAACAGGAACTTATTTCTTGGTCGAGCTTTGAATAATCACCGGATGTAGTGACCGAGGCTTAGCTCCAAATGTTTAAATCGAATATTTACATGTATATCCCTTCGATTACACAAAACTGAAAGACAATATTCATATAAAATACCTGTATGTATGTAAATTAACATATTTTGAAGTAGGTAAGTTCTTTCGTTATAGCTATCCCTACAAGTTAAAGGGACACATACTCGTTTAAACTTCCCTAGTTTCCCGCGCTCCTTTCCGGAAATAGGGCTGTTAATACCAGAATGTGATTGTCTTGGACTTGCTAGTCCGAGGTGCGGAATGGGAGGAGTTACCTAAAATTCAGGCTCAATTTTCAAATGATTCTGTGGCCCTTTAACATTACACTTGTTTACCCTAACTATAAATGTTCGATTTATAAATAAGCCAGAGTGCATTCAGGTACTAGTATAACATTAGCCTATAGTACTATCCTCTCACACTTCGTCGCGTAAATCCATCACAAAACTGTAACTTAGATGGCGACATTCGCTTAAATAAAACATCTTCAAGGAAATTTCCAAAACCTGCAAGTTACCATTTATATAGTGCTTGTTGAAATAATGGAAACTTTGCTAATGTAAATAGGACGTCGTGTGTTTGGTTAAGCCTTGTAATATGTAAGAAAATCTACTTGGTTAAAAGGAAACACTCGAACGTTGCTTACCGAACACGTGAAAAAATTCCATTATTTCAACAAGCACTATATAAATGGTAACTTGCAGGTTTTGGAAATTTCCTTGCAGGTCCTGGTTTTCGGAAATATTACATCTTGGCAATTTCCTTGAAGCTGTTTTATTGAAGCCCATATCGGTGACGTTTTTCCTTCGCTCCTGCACTCGTGCCAGGGGAAAATCTGACCATGATTCCCGCGTATCGCCTTACTTTAATTATAAATTAATTCACTGCTTTTTCATGATTCCACGTGTATATTATAATTTTCCTGGAGACGAATTTTAAGCTATTACTATAATTTAAAACTTTCAATATACAGGTTAAGCCCAATCTGTATGCTGCCCAAAATAATATAAACCTCGTACCCTAGATTTTTAAAAACAGCCCCGCACGTATTCAATACCGTTTACCAGGAATCAATACCTCTACTTGGAATGCTTATCCTGCCGTATCGCGTATGGTAAGATCTTTCTGATGGCTTTGGCTCCGCTTACGAGAGAAAAAATCCCCTCAGCGCGCGCTCCCCTCTCACGTTGTTGTTTGTTCAGTTAACATAGTTAACGTCAAAAAGACCGTCAGCCACATCGAGACGAAAATCTGCCGCGATAAGCATTCCAAGTAGAGGTATGGATTCCTGCGTTTACTTACTTCCTGCCGGAACTCGGAAACAATTTGCTCTATAGAGACCGTGGTAATTAACTAACTATAAAAAAATACTACGGCCAAATTTGATGACGTGCAGTTCGCGCAACAGCGCGTCATCAAAGTTAGCCATGATAAATCTATGGCAGCAACAGATGGAGGCCGATTTTTCGGAGGTCACTTGTCCGAAGTAGGTAAACGCTTCGTTACAATACCGTTAATCGGTAAGTTCTCAGAATTCGAATCTAGGGTACGGAGTTCTATATTATCTTTGGTTAAGCTAACTCTCGGAAACGCGTAGGCGGAACTTGATTAGATTGTACAGAATTAAGATACATGTAATCCACTCGGCTACAAGTTTCCCCTACACGTTCCCGTGCCATGGCTCTAACTGGCTTAACCTAATTAGTTTCTAATACTCTATCCTTTATTTTAATCCGGAAATCGTTCACCAGTTGTTTTTCCTTCTTATTTATGTAAATCGTTTTAATAATTAGACGAATGCTTGAAGATCGTAGATTCGGCAGTTTTGTACATAGTTCGTGCTCTTAAGTTTGCCTAACACCAACGGGGTCTCGATCGAGAAACGGTTTGAAAGAATTTTTGGATTGCCTCCAAAATTCGTCTGTTGCTGTCGTCACCCAGATGAGATCCCATTGAAGTTTAGTAGGATCTCATCTCAGTGACGTCACGATGTTCGTTAGCAACGAAGTTACCAGCCTTAGCCCTTAGCAACCACAGCGTATCGAGGCAACTTTTTAGAGCCTAAAATTTACTAACCTTGGCCGAACACAACTTAATTTTATGTTTTATAAAACGTTAAATAATGAAAAACTCGCGAAGAACGAAACAACAATTCAGACTAAACTAAAAATGCTGAAACTCCGATCAAAATATAATAAGATATTTACACAAGATAGCGTAAAATATGGAATTATTTATAAACGAATAGCTCGATTAGCAGTTTTATTTATCATAGAATTTATTGGTTTTTAAAAATATGTTGGTACTAAACGACCCGCGAAAGATGGAATATAAAATATTAGACTAGACTAAAAGTCAGAAGCTCAACAAAATATAATAAAATGTATATTCACGATACACAGTTTGTAAACCACTGCACACATATCATTAGTTAGGCCTAATCTTTTTAAATACTGCACGTGAAATAAATATTGCGCTTAAAAAAAGTACTTTTAGCTGTGGTATGATCCGATGGACGTTTACAATGCTTTGATATACTTCCAAAAATCTGAAAACGATACTCATTTGCAAAGTCAAGAAACCTACAGGTGAGTTACTTCTACTTTTAAAACCACCAGTAAGTGAGGTTTGGTCTTCATTTATTTTTAGAACAGGACGTAATAAAACCAAATTATTGAATTGGTTCCGAAAACTAATAGTGAAAAATGTAATTGTTCGTCCAGATAACTGCGGTTCATATATACTGTTGTTTATAAAGTTTCGAACAGATCTATTCACAAATTTCGCTCAGGGAAACAAACATTTAAAGCGGAGTCCTTAGAGGGTTGATCTTGATGTTTTTATTTCATACTAGATGGCGTCAATTAACAGTTTTTGGTGGGAAGGGTTTCAATATTTATTGCTTTATTGGAAAAACCATTTTAAACTATGTTTTATGTAAAATTGTTAACAAAAGTTCAACTCAGGAAAAATAGCTTTTATTGATCGCTTTTTATTTGAGGCTTTGTTGGTCTCTGTTGAACCTTAATTATAATTATTTTATGGCAAACTTAAATAAGTCCTTCTTTTCCCTTTAGGTACGACTTCATAGACATTGGTCGGCAAGTTTTCCAGCTGGCATTCGCCAATCAGTACTTGAATTTGAGAAACGCTTACAATGAAAAAGACCTCAACGCTTTAGAGTAAGTTAACTTCATATTTATTTCAAAATAAATAAATAAATTGAACGCGAAATGTTTATTACGAAAGAAACGCGACGTCCTCGATGCTGCAGATTTTGAACGAGCTGGATTCATTGCTCTCAGCCGACGAACACTTCAGGCTGGACTCGTGGGTCTCTTCGGCCAAGAAATGGGCATCTACTCCCGAAGTATGTACACCAAATTTAAGCACTGGCGTACTGACATCAGACTTGGGCAAAATCGTTATTGACATTTTCACTTTTTCGCCACTCGGCGAGTGAGATCGCGCGAAAAGAGTGAAGGTAGTCAAGGTCAGCTCTTGCACTCTTATCGATTTTCAAGACTACTAAATGAAGGCGGGAAATTTGAATTGGAATTTAATGACTTTACTGGAGAGCGTGGTGCCATCTATTAACGGCAAAGAAGGCTAAAATATTCTTTTTGGACCGAATTCAAGTTTCCCGCCTTAAATTTCAAGTTTCCCGCCAAGAATACGAGTGAAATTATTGACCCTGACAAATGTCACTCTTTGGGGAAGAGTGCACTCGGCGAGTGACGAAAAGCGAGAGTGCGAAAGAGTGAAGATTTTTATTGAGTTCCACTCTCATTCTTGAGTGAGAGTGAAACTCTAAATATCACTAGCGATTTTGCGCATGTCTGCTGTCAAGTGCTGTTAATGAAATTAATTTGCAAATTAATGAAGTTCTCGTAGACTCAGGTTTTAAAATAAATTTGCATGGTCAAATAAAAGAAGCAGGTTTATTGGAAAAAATAGTTGAAATTCAGGTTGAGCTTTACTGGGGCATCTACAAGTTTGGATCATGGACTAATCAACTTGATTTCCATTTTCGGAAAGCGATCACTTATTGGTCATTTTTCCAAACCTTTTTTTCTTCTAAACTACTCATTATTGAACTTCATGCGCACAAACCGAGCGAGTTTATAAATTTCAATAAAGCTACATTGGGCTGACTAAAATTTTTTATATAGTACTTGTTGAAATAATCGAAACTTTTCAGCTTTTTTTGACATTTTAAGGCTTAGCAAAAACACGACGTTCTGTTTACAGCCTTTTTACCGGTGAAAAGTTTCCATAATTTCCTCAAGCACCAATTAAACAGTAACTTGCAGGTCCTGGTTCTCTGATTAATTACTTGTTGGCGATTTCCTTGGAGATGTTTTATAGAAGCGCCTATATGATTTGAAACCCGATCTTTATTGATTTAAGACTAAAATGAGTAGTTATGTTACAGAGTTTTATTCAAATGTGTTAATTGAAATAACTAATGATATAGCACATGTAGACAGCTCGGCTGTTTCACAGCAAAACCAAATAAAATGATACTCCACTGCTCTAGATTCTTTATATTGATGAACATTATTTCTTATGGTAACGTAAGTGGTATTTTCTGGTATCACACAACCAGGAATATTTTGGCGAATTAGTATTTCTCAGTAGGTGTGCCATTGTAGGTGTAGTATTGGAATTTAATCACTTTAATTATCCAAAATTGTCGTTTACTAGGTTTCCCTATGACAGCGGTTCCCAATTTTCAAAATTATCCACCTATTTCTGACGGAACCCCAACTCATTTTTTTATAATCATCTTAAAAGACTCTTGACACAAACAAAGATGGCCACGCTGCGAATTCTTGGAACCCCTGTGACTCTTCCACGGAACCCCAGGGTTCCGCGGAACACCTTTTGGGAAACGCTACTCTATGTGGCAGTTGATTTACGCGTTGGTAAAAGTCTCTAGGTCAGCTCCTTCAAAATGCAAGTTGCAATTACACGTACGAGATAGCGAATGACTGACCGCTTACTGTAATCTGTGTACTCTCTGGTTGAAATCATTAGTGTAATCATTCCAGAATAATTTTGTAACAGCCGTAATCGCTCCATAATCGCTCCATAATCGCTCCATAATCGCTCCGTAATCGCTCCATAATCGCTCCGTTATCGCTCCATAATCGCTCCATAATCGCTCCGTAATCGCTCCATAATCGCTCCGTTATCGCTCCATAATCGCTCCATAATCGCTCCGTTATCGCTCCATAATCGCTCCATAATCGCTCCATAATCGCTCCATAATCGCTCCATAATCACTCCGTAATCGCGGCTGTCGCTTGCTGATAACGGAATCGGTGTCTAGAAAAATGTGAAATGGTTAGCCCCTCGGAGATGAAATATGAGCTTTCATTAGACGTACAAATTCTGTTCTACCAGCCGATAGCTTGCAATCGTATACGTCAAAATATTTCATTCGTAGCTGGCTCGTGGGTGTGTTCGTTGCCATGGTATCGCGCTTAGGCCCATGGTGGTCGCGTAATTATTTGCATCGCGGGATCGTGTGGTGTTTGGCCTTCTTATGTGTGACGTGAAATGTCATGGTGGCCATTTCAAGGCGGGGCTTAGCTACGATGTAAGCGTCCGACGCTATACGAGCAGGCATCCAATGTTCGCGGGTCGTATACCACCGAATATGTTGTTAGTTAGAGATGAAATAACCACGTATCGTTTCTTGTCATTTCAGGAGGAAATTCAACTGGTGTACAATGCCAGAAACCAAATAACTCTCTGGGGACCAACTGGACAGGTATTAAACCATATTTTTAATAACGTTTTGTCGGAAGCTTTGCCTCGTTGGGTATTTTTATGCACAGAGGCGCTTACGATTTGATAATGAAATCAATAGCTCTTTCTATAAAATAATATATACGCATACATGTATAAAAAGTGTTATTTTTTGGAGCGCGCGCTTCCTAATATTTCTGTGTAGAGGGTCTCGTGCGTTTTCGCGCGTTTTCGCGCGAGCTCAACAAAAACAAAAATATGCGCGCGCTCTCTAACTTTAACTGCACGATGAATCTAACGTTATCACGTGACCTATCGTATTTTATTTAAAGAGCTATTCTACGTTGCTATCAGTATATTATTATGGGAAATATTTTTCTATACAGACCAACAAACATATGTGTCACAACATCAGTTAGAAGATACTATTTTATTAATTAAATTTAGAAAACGTGAAGTCAATAATCTAGATTAATTGCGTTAAAATGGTATAATGGTTTTTGTAATATTCCAAGCGCGAGACAAGCTACGACAGAGCAAGTTTACTAAATCTTTCATATGAAACGTAGGATTAGCTAAAGCAACGCTCAAACTATAGCTTAAAACCCAGTTAAAGCCAGTTGAAAATCCCTTCAATTATTTCGCATCAATTATTTTAATTGTCGGTTATGATAGAGAAGTTTTACTAATGTGCTTTCAACCATTTCTCTAGAAATAATCCAATGGTGTTGTTGAAAACCACTATGCTCTACCAACACCGTTTGACCAAAATATTAGCTCGAAAGGCACTTAATTAACTAAAAATAATAATAATCGGAATTGTTAGTTAGCCCCTTTGTCCACCTCTGGTTGATCACATTAGAAAAACAGTTAATTTAATATCGTCGAATTTATTCATAGGTTTACTAAAATCAATATCAATTATTATTATTCTAAAGCTTTTAGACCTGCTACTAAGCAATAGTGGTATCACTATGATCAAGCTTTATTAATTACAAATGAATTTTTATTATTTGTAATAGTTGATTGACTACGCCACTAAACAATGGTCCGGCGTCGTATCTGGGTAATGTAACGAATTTCGCAATTGTCTAGTTTGTCCTCAGATTTAATGAACCCGTAAAATGATTAGGTATTGCCGACCGAGGTGGGAACTCTTCTTCGACACTCTGTCGAACAGCATCACGAGAGGAACTCCCTTCCACCAAAATGACTTCAACAAGAAAGTGCTCTGGTTTGTCGAGGAGCCCTTTGTTTACCAAACTGACGGAACATCCGCTGTTGATGGAACACCCACAGGTAACAACGAAACTACGTCATATATGGCATACGAGACAAGGGCAGACATGGGCAAAACTTGGAGTGATTTTCCCCTCACTTTTCTCACTCCACTCTCTAATAAAAAGATACTCTTACGAGTAGAGTGTTCACTTTTTCGTCACTCGCGAAGTGAGCTCGCGTGAAAAGAGTGAAGGTAGTCAAGATCAGCTCTTTCACTCTCATCGATTTTCAAGACTTTTAAAAGAAGGCGGGAAATTTGAATTTAATTTCTTTATTGGAGAGCGTGGTGCCATCTGTTAACGGCAAAGAAGGCTAAAATATACTTTTTGGACCGAATTCAAATTTCCAGTTTCCCGCTAAGATTACGAGTGAAATTGGTGACCTTGCGAAATGTCACTCTTTGGGGAAGAGTGCACTCGGCGAGTGACGAAAAGCGAGAGTGCGAAAGAGTGAAGATTTTTAATTGGTTCACTCTCACTCTTGAGTAAGAGTGGAATTTTAATGTTAAAATCCACTTCAAATTTAATTTTAAAGTGAAAACATTTTTTTTATTTGATTGTAACGTGTGGGACAAATTCAGTCCGCTCGTCCACCTGAGATATGTGTAACGGTCACGCCAACGGGGGGATACGTTGGGACAGGGGTAGGGACACCCGTGGCAGAAGTATTCCGACCACCCGTTGGGGGATTGGTGGTCGTCCTCACACGGCCATAGGTGGTATTCACGAGGAGATGGCGGCCATTGCACTAAGGTAGATAGTCATGGGGGAAAGGGGGATGACGCTAGCCTTCCACTACAGCGATGATGACGTCACGAGAATACACCCTATCCACAAACTCTGCCTCCCAGACGCTTGGGATTATAGGAGTACGCCACTACTCCCGGCTATTAAGAAGATTTATTATACAAAAGTGGAGCATTGTCATTTTATCCCAATGTATCAGACGACACTACGCTAGGAAAGCGAACTTTGAAACAAATCGAATAGTAACTTCATAAAAAAGATTCGATCCGATATTTGTTCCTGAACGCAGCCAAGTAATCAGCTCCATCTACTGCAAATATTACTCGCTTGGAACATTTATCTTTGTAAGCTCCCGTCAATTTAAAAAATATATATATTTCTGTAGAAAAAACTGTTCGAAGCGAAATGCTATTAACTCGTGAAAATATGGTTGATAAGTATGCCTACTTAGAATAATTTTTACATCTTTATGCGAAACAATATAAATGTTGGGCCGTGATACACACACCGGTGCTTGACCTAGGTGGATACTTATTATCTGGTAACTTCTGGTAATAATTATTTCAATGGGTGGGAAAAGTCAACAAACGTGTTATATATAATATAAAAACTAGTCATATTTAAGTTTAATAAATAAAGTTTTAATTCATTTTATTGCGAATATAACTTAGTTTATACTGAACAATGTTAGGATTAATATTTTCCAAGAAGAAAACATCACTGTAGTAAAAACAATTATTGACCACTTTTGAACAAATTAGCCACTAATTTCACTTTCATCCAGATCAGAATTTCACACGATTACTGGTCACATTGATTTTTTCACTTTGAAACACTGAATGGAGTTAAGATTACATGTTCAAAAAGTTTGTATACCATTGGACCGAATCCCATTCGACCGAATTATACCATTATGCCGAATCCCATTCGACCGAAAACCGCGTTTTGGGCAGCTTTTCTTAAATTTAATAATAGGCAAGGTTTCGTTTGCGTCATATTGAATTTTTTATCATATATAACCTAGCCAAACCTAACTAACCAATGAGAAACACTGAATTCCCATTAAAATCACAATTTTCCCACCCAAAAACCCTTATTTTTAAACCTGGTCCCGCTTAGATTGTGTGTTTCTTTTTTCATTTATAAAACAAACGCACTTTAACCAATTTCCTAACTACTCGCACCGAAATGCATTAGGAAAAATAAGCATAAAATTTACTAAATCTACGAAAGGTTATCAGTATATTAAATTATCATTCAACCTAATCCCGCCATATTGGGTTAGAAACGAAAATACATTACGAATACAGTGGCGTAACTAGCATGGGGGAAACCCGGTGCGGATATCATGGTGTGTTACTAACTAGTCAAAAAGGTTTTATTTTTGTCACGGTCGGGTGTCACCCACAAAACGGCCCCGAACGCGCCGCCCCCGCTCACCCCTAGCTACGCCACTGACGAATATGTTCGATTCAATGGGATTTGGTCCATTAGGATACAACCGTTCAAAAATGGTCAGATTGCTCTTCGCAGATTTCAACATAAAGCATTCCCCAATTAAGTGTTACATTGGGGATTTGTTTGTTTAATTTAATTTGTTACAATAGGTCTTTCTATAAAGTAACATTGGCTTTCTTTTTTTGATGTTGCTGCTGCGTCACGGGTGACGTATCAGTAACATTGGCTTTCTTGTTTTGATGTTGCTGCTGCGTCACGGGTGACGTATCAGTAACATTGGCTTTTTTTTTATGTTGCTGCTGCGTCACGGGTGACGTATCAGTAACATTGGCTTTTTTTTTATGTTGCTGCTGCGTCACGGGTGACGTATCAGTAACATTGGCTTTCTTTTTTTGATGTTGCTGCTGCGTCACGGGTGACGTATCAGTAACATTGGCTTTCTTTTTTTGATGTTGCTGCTGCGTCATGGGTGACGTATCAGTAACATTGGCTTTTTTTTTATGTTGCTGCTGCGTCACGGGTGACGTATCAGTAACATTGGCTTTCTTTTTTTGATGTTGCTGCTGCGTCACGGGTGACGTATCAGTAACATTGGCTTTCTTGTTTTGATGTTGCTGCTGCGTCACGGGTGACGTATCAGTAACATTGGCTTTTTTTTTATGTTGCTGCTGCGTCACGGGTGACGTATCAGTAACATTGGCTTTTTTTTTATGTTGCTGCTGCGTCACGGGTGACGTATCAGTAACATTGGCTTTCTTTTTTTGATGTTGCTGCTGCGTCACGGGTGACGTATCAGTAACATTGGCTTTCTTTTTTTGATGTTGCTGCTGCGTCACGGGTGACGTATCAGTAACATTGGCTTTCTTTTTTTTATGTTGCTGCTGCGTCATGGGTGACGTATCAGTAACATTGGCTTTCTTTTTTTGATGTTGCTGCTGCGTCACGGGTGACGTATCAGTAACATTGGCTTTCTTTTTTTTATGTTGCTGCTGCGTCATGGGTGACGTATCAGTAACATTGGCTTTCTTTTTTTGATGTTGCTGCTGCGTCATGGGTGACGTATCAGTAACATTGGCTTTCTTTTTTTGATGTTGCTGCTGCGTCACGGGTGACGTATCAGTAACATTGGCTTTCTTTTTTTGATGTTGCTGCTGCGTCACGGGTGACGTATCAGTAACATTGGCTTTCTTTTTTTTGATGTTGCTGCTGCGTCATGGGTGACGTATCAGTAACATTGGATTTCTTTTTTTATGTTGCTGCTGCGTCACGGGTGACGTATCAGTAACATTGGCTTTCTTTTTTTGATGTTGCTGCTGCGTCACGGGTGACGTATCAGTAACATTGGCTTTCTTTTTTTGATGTTGCTGCTGCGTCATGGGTGACGTATCAGTTACATTGGCTTTCTTTTTTTGATGTTGCTGCTGCGTCACGGGTGACGTATCAGTAACATTGGCTTTCTTTTTTTGATGTTGCTGCTGCGTCACGGGTGACGTATCAGTAACATTGGCTTTCTTTTTTTATGTTGCTGCTGCGTCACGGGTGACGTATCAGTAACATTGGCTTTTTTTTTATGTTGCTGCTGCGTCACGGGTGACGTATCAGTAACATTGGCTTTTTTTTTATGTTGCTGCTGCGTCACGGGTGACGTATCAGTAACATTGGCTTTCTTTTTTTGATGTTGCTGCTGCGTCACGGGTGACGTATCAGTAACATTGGCTTTCTTTTTTTGATGTTGCTGCTGCGTCATGGGTGACGTATCAGTAACATTGGCTTTTTTTTTATGTTGCTGCTGCGTCACGGGTGACGTATCAGTAACATTGGCTTTCTTTTTTTGATGTTGCTGCTGCGTCACGGGTGACGTATCAGTAACATTGGCTTTCTTGTTTTGATGTTGCTGCTGCGTCACGGGTGACGTATCAGTAACATTGGCTTTTTTTTTATGTTGCTGCTGCGTCACGGGTGACGTATCAGTAACATTGGCTTTTTTTTTTATGTTGCTGCTGCGTCACGGGTGACGTATCAGTAACATTGGCTTTCTTTTTTTGATGTTGCTGCTGCGTCACGGGTGACGTATCAGTAACATTGGCTTTCTTTTTTTGATGTTGCTGCTGCGTCACGGGTGACGTATCAGTAACATTGGCTTTCTTTTTTTTATGTTGCTGCTGCGTCATGGGTGACGTATCAGTAACATTGGCTTTCTTTTTTTGATGTTGCTGCTGCGTCACGGGTGACGTATCAGTAACATTGGCTTTCTTTTTTTTATGTTGCTGCTGCGTCATGGGTGACGTATCAGTAACATTGGCTTTCTTTTTTTGATGTTGCTGCTGCGTCATGGGTGACGTATCAGTAACATTGGCTTTCTTTTTTTGATGTTGCTGCTGCGTCACGGGTGACGTATCAGTAACATTGGCTTTCTTTTTTTGATGTTGCTGCTGCGTCACGGGTGACGTATCAGTAACATTGGCTTTCTTTTTTTGATGTTGCTGCTGCGTCATGGGTGACGTATCAGTAACATTGGATTTCTTTTTTTATGTTGCTGCTGCGTCACGGGTGACGTATCAGTAACATTGGCTTTCTTTTTTTGATGTTGCTGCTGCGTCACGGGTGACGTATCAGTAACATTGGCTTTCTTTTTTTGATGTTGCTGCTGCGTCACGGGTGACGTATCAGTAACATTGGCTTTCTTTTTTTATGTTGCTGCTGCGTCATGGGTGACGTATCAGTAACATTGGCTTTCTTTTTTTGATGTTGCTGCTGCGTCACGGGTGACGTATCAGTAACATTGGCTTTCTTTTTTTATGTTGCTGCTGCGTCATGGGTGACGTATCAGTAACATTGGCTTTCTTTTTTTGATGTTGCTGCTGCGTCATGGGTGACGTATCAGTAACATTGGCTTTCTTTTTTTGATGTTGCTGCTGCGTCACGGGTGACGTATCAGTAACATTGGCTTTCTTTTTTTGATGTTGCTGCTGCGTCACGGGTGACGTATCAGTAACATTGGCTTTCTTTTTTTGATGTTGCTGCTGCGTCATGGGTGACGTATCAGTAACATTGGATTTCTTTTTTTATGTTGCTGCTGCGTCACGGGTGACGTATCAGTAACATTGGCTTTCTTTTTTTGATGTTGCTGCTGCGTCACGGGTGACGTATCAGTAACATTGGCTTTCTTTTTTTGATGTTGCTGCTGCGTCATGGGTGACGTATCAGTAACATTGGATTTCTTTTTTTATGTTGCTGCTGCGTCACGGGTGACGTATCAGTAACATTGGCTTTTTTTTTATGTTGCTGCTGCGTCACGGGTGACGTATCAGTAACATTGGCTTTCTTTTTTTGATGTTGCTGCTGCGTCACGGGTGACGTATCAGTAACATTGGCTTTCTTTTTTTGATGTTGCTGCTGCGTCACGGGTGACGTATCAGTAACATTGGCTTTCTTTTTTTATGTTGCTGCTGCGTCATGGGTGACGTATCAGTAACATTGGCTTTCTTTTTTGATGTTGCTGCTGCGTCACGGGTGACGTATCAGTAACATTGGCTTTCTTTTTTTATGTTGCTGCTGCGTCATGGGTGACGTATCAGTAACATTGGCTTTCTTTTTTTGATGTTGCTGCTGCGTCATGGGTGACGTATCAGTAACATTGGCTTTCTTTTTTTGATGTTGCTGCTGCGTCACGGGTGACGTATCAGTAACATTGGCTTTCTTTTTTTGATGTTGCTGCTGCGTCACGGGTGACGTATCAGTAACATTGGCTTTCTTTTTTTGATGTTGCTGCTGCGTCATGGGTGACGTATCAGTAACATTGGATTTCTTTTTTTATGTTGCTGCTGCGTCACGGGTGACGTATCAGTAACATTGGCTTTCTTTTTTTTATGTTGCTGCTGCGTCACGGGTGACGTATCAGTAACATTGGCTTTCTTGTTTTGATGTTGCTGCTGCGTCATGGGTGACGTATCAGTTACATTGGCTTTCTTTTTTTGATGTTGCTGCTGCGTCACGGGTGACGTATCAGTAACATTGGCTTTCTTTTTTTATGTTGCTGCTGCGTCACGGGTGACGTATTAGTAACATTGGCTTTCTTGTTTTGACGTTGCTGCTGCGTCACGGGTGACGTATCGATGACGTCTTACTACGAAAAGCCCTGGATATAAGGGTAAATTCGATGAGGCACCCTGTTTTTAAGCATAAGCTGAACTGAACTTGTACGTATTTCGTTACGAAGGAGCTACATATAAATAAGTTCAGCAAGCGTAGCTTATTTTATAGAAAGGACTATTTTCCCCGACACGAGAGGGTGGGGTGGAAAAACGTCACCGGCGTGGGCTTCAATGGCGTCGGACAGGAGTCCATACCTCTACTTGGAATGCTTATCGCGGCAGATTTTCGTCTCGATGTGGCTGACGGTCTTTTTGATGTCACTATGTTAACTTACCAAACAACAACGTGAGAGGGAAGCGCGCAGAGGGGATTTTTTCTCTCGTAGGCGGGGCCAAAGCCATCAGAGTGATCTTACCATACGCGATACGGCAGGGTAAGCATTCCAAGTAGAGGTTTGGATTCCTGCGTCCGAAGATGGATTCGGTTTAAGAGGAAGGAACGGACTGTTGGCAGCGCGAGTGGGATTGGCAACGACTCTTAAATTGGTCTCAACAAAGTCATTCTCTCTAAGTAGAAATATATACATTCTTGGTATGAAATTCAATTTTCTTTCGTCGTGAAGGTTCTTTAGATCTGCCAAGAAGTATTATGAAGCGAAACCAGGAGAGCTTGCACGCGCTGTTATCGATCAAACCAGATTTTCGTCCCAAGAAAAAACCGGTGTGTAAGCTTAAAGCGTCTAGAAAGTGGAAGAAAAATAAGAAAGCAAGGAAACCAAAACCGAACCAAGAATTTTCTTAAAAACTTCAATACGATCAAATCTAATTCAAATTGTATCTTAAATCATGATTAAACTGTTTATTTCTCAGATATTTATGATTTATTTAATCGGTCGCAAGAAAATCAATAAAATTTCCAAAATATTTCGAAATTATAAGAAATTTGTGAAATTGAAAAAGAAATCGAAAATATTTATTGCATATCTTAAAAATCAGATTATTTTAGATATCATAAAATCATTTGGAGACGGCGGCGGCGATCGGAAAACATTTCTGTGTTTTAGCCAAAAATTCATATATTTAAAACTTAAGCAAGAAAATGTACAGCTCGAAATGTTTAATACTATATATAATTTTTACGAAGGTATTTTAGGTAAAATGGGGTACACGATGGGGTGATTTTCTGTTTGGTCGAATCTATCGAAATCAATTTTACAATTATATATCATCTTAATGCTACTCGCATCTGCAATCTCAAAACTTCTGTAAAAAGACTGAATTCAAACCCAAATAAAGCCAGTGAGATAATAAAATTTTCCCTGATTGCTATTTTTGAATAATTTTATTTCTGGGGGGTCTCTGCCCTCCTTTGTTTTACCCTGTGGGGGCTCGAGCCCCCACGGAATCGCCGTCACTGGTTTTAGTCACCGGAAACATGAAAATCATTCGTAATCACTCAAATGTCCTAGAAATTATGGCTTCGACAAAGAAATACGGAAATCTTAAAGTTCCAAGATTATTTGTGAATCATAAAATCACTTGGAATCAAAAGAAGTTTATAGATATAGGGGAAATCTTTGGTAATTAGCCAAAAATCCTGAAAACCATGGCTCCGATAAAAAAATCTGGAAATATTTCAATTCAAAACATAAAATAACTCGCCTATTCCTTATTTAATATATTTAAATGAAGTGAACTACACTGCTTTTTTAATAAAAGTGCGATAAATGACTTTGATGTTAGCTTGGTATTATGTGTAATATAATATTTCGGTATTACAATAAGCATTATAAATGATGATTCGGAATTATTTCATATTTAAATACTTTTAAATTTTGAAATTAATTTAAACCAAATCTTTATAAATTAGATAATGAACTACGTAAAGCCGTAATGTTGGATGTGATTGGTACACAGGGGGGAGGAGATTAAGGGGTCAGCATAATACCTTACGTCACGTATAGTAAATTTATACCTGAACCTACGATATATATTATTTTAATGACCAATTTAATACTTATATTCCTTATCTATAATTAGTTTTCTTAATGTAAGAAATTAAATTAAATAATTTAAATTATTGGAATAATAATGAAATTATATTCCAAGTTCAAGTAGATAAAGTTATAACAAATTTACTTCGATTCAGTTCATTCTATGCAATAATAGCTAATATGTACATAGATTAATATTTTTTGACAACAATTACCTATTTCTGTTCAATTTATTTACCAGAATTCAGTAAGTTATAACGCATTTACCCTGTAATATTTAATTTTACTGTGACGTCAAAAACTAAATATCGCTAACATTCAGTGAAATCAATTAGTAAACCTTCAATACACAGTTACTTGTACAGATCTATTGTCAATAACAGTTAACTAAATTACCGAATTTTAAATAGTTAATACGTAATCAGTTCATTTAAAGTGTTTAATCAATGTAAATTACTTCGCTATGATAACCGAAATTGATGTATGTAATTATACAGAGGAATAATGACAGAGTTGGCAAAAACCGCCTTTTTTTAATTTAAAAATCCGGTTGTAACCGGTTGCTTAAACGGATTAAAACCATTAATAAAACAATGCTCAAATTGCTTATATCTAGCCCTCATTTCTCAAATTGCCGATTTCAATATTACGTTTTGGCGAGTGACAGTACCTTTACAATGTGAGGTATAGCAGACTTATATACCCGCTTTTATACCCTAACACGGCAGCGTATTTTCACGCGCAAAATGAATTTGAAGATCTCCTAGTTGCTTATATTTAGCTCTCATTACTTGCGACAAAAAGTGAATTTTAAGTTTTAGTTTTTTCAATATTTCAAATTAATTTCTCAATTTTGTTTAATTAAAAAAGTGGTTTTTATCCATGGAATTTATTCGGTGGTTAAATCCTGGTTAAACCAGGGTGGTTTTACCTAGTCTGGCTGGCTCTTGCCACCCCTGAATAATGACCACGTTGAGAAGAGTAAGCTCCTACGCCCTAAAAATAATCAAATCAAACTGACGTCTTTGGTCGCCATTGAAGTGCACGCCGGTGACATTTTCTCTGGGGGGGGGGGGGGGATGATACCATGAGGCCTGCGCTGATCGTCTAAACTCATAGTGCCGCTTGTAAGTTGTAAGAACCTTGGTCTAAACTAAACTTAAAAGTAGACGTCCCGAGGTGTTTCTCCCCGATTGTTTTCAAACTCGCGGGTCAAGGAGAACTTCATGTACCTTGAAAGCTCCTAAAGGGAAAAGTTCAATGGCCATCCATTTTGCCATCGCAGCCAAAAATGTTTTTCACAACTCAATTAGTTTAAACTTTCTCAACGTAAAATAGCATGGCAAAATAACGGATTGTAAACCCATTCGATTTGACCGAAATGTTATTGATTTTACCCAATTTTATAAATTTTACCCAATTTGTTTTGCCAAAATTTTTAATTTTAATTTTTTGAAAATATGATTTTGCCATGCTATTTTACGTAGAGAAAGTTTAAACTAATTGAGTTGTGAAAAACATTTTTGATTGCCATGGCTAAACGAATGACCATTGACAACTTTTCGAGGTACATGAAGGTCTACTTAACCTTTTTTTTAAAAAAATAATCAGCTAGGCTAATACCCAAGGCACCACCTTAGGCCTAAGTCATCATGCGACTTTTAAAGCCTTTAATTCAGGTGGCCGGGTTACCATGCGTAGGAGGGTGGTGGCAAGCCCTGCATGCCACGCGAGCCAACAGCTCCCTACACTAACTATTACCGTTAACCTCAACAAGTTTTTATGGAAGGGGAAACCGAAGAACTCGGGGGAAAACCCCTTAAACCAGTGGAGAGAGAACTTGCAAACTCAACGCGGAACGAGTTGTTCCGAGTTTTCACCCAGTGCCACAAGTTGGGATCGAACCCTGTTCCTCTTGCTGCGAGGCGAAAGGGCTAACCACTCCGCCACCCCATTCTCACTCAATATCAATAAATAAATTCTTGGTATTTTAAAACCAAACTCAGTTACGTTTACCATTTACATTTAATTAAAAAGTAATTTAATTCCAAAATTAAGAGCCTTCATCAAGACGCGGAAGGAAGTAATTAATTGTTTAACGCAAGACATTAATTTAACTGAGTATTTTAAATTTCACATTAAAAATTGAAAATATTAGAACGAGAATATTCCTTCGTGTTATATCGAAAGTGACATAAGACCCAAAAGCGTATCAATCCTACTTTCGCGCCTGCTAAAACATCTAGCGAGAGCTAGTCTCACAATAGACTACATAACCTACTAGTAGGAATAGTACTAGCAACATTATATTTAGTCTATGGTTTGGCGCGATTATCTCGCCCGTAGACATACGTTCTAAAACGCCTCACTCAGCGGCGCGGGAGTGGAGAAATTTTCAAATTGTAATGACGTAGTTCCACGTCACTCTTACTCCCCGATCCCAGTTCATTCCCGTCAGTGCAACAACCTCCCACTGAACGATTTGCCTTTCTGACACACTTTTGGGTCTTATGTCGCTCTTGGTTATATTCGGCGCCACGTCATACGTCATTAAATTATTCTACGTCATTACTCACTAATCACGAAGCAAAACACCACACGATCCCGTTTGTAAATAATTAGGTGACCACCATGAGCGTCCTAATGTCATGGCCGATAAAAAATCGTTACCGTGGCAACCAAAATAAGCCACACCTATAGAGCGACCTACGATTTGTCGATCTGAAAAAATTTAGATTCTTCATAATTAATAGCTTATTATTTCTAGTTCGAAAACAATCAGTGCAGCGTAGCGATTTATTTGCTTAATTGGGGTCATTGCGCAATCAGAAACAATTTATCTCTTTGAAAGACTCCTGACAGCCTGCCGAGATCGGATTCGTGACCTCTCGGGGAAAACGAGAACCTAGCGAATATCGTTTTTGCCGTTTCCAATATCTCACCCTCGAAACTTTACAGAAGAGCCGACGGTTTTCCTGACAACGAATTAATATTGTTGCCGTTCTATTCGTGACCGACACGAGTCTAGGTGGCGCTAGCTTCTCCGACTTTACGCCTATGATCTAGCGTCTGCTACGGACAAATAAAAAAATCCTAACAACGTTTATTCTTAAATAAACTTATAAAAATATAAACAAACTACACAAAAATTATACTAAAATGCAAGTATCTATAACTATAAGTCTAAAAAGGTTGTCCTTTTTTTATTTGTATGTCATGTTCCTAAAAATTCGAGAACGGTTAGCTTTGAAATTTTAACTCGATGTTCAGGGCCTGATTTTCAACTAAACGCGCCTACTTTCAAATACCTGACATGGTTACTAATTCAATTTCATTTTACACATAATTAAATTTTATTTTACACATAATTAAATTTTATTTTACACATAATTAAATTTTATTTTACACATAATTTAATTTTATTTTACACATAATTCAATTTTATTTTACACATAATTCAATTTTATTTTACACATAATTAAATTTTATTTTACACATAATTCAATTTCATTTTACACACAATTCAATTTTATTTTACACATGATTCAATTTTACTTTACACATAATTCAATTTTACTTTACACATAATTCAATTTTATTTTACACATAATTCAATTTTATTTTACACATAATTCAATTTTATTTTACACATAATTCAATTTTATTTTACACATAATTAAATTTTATTTTACACATAATTAAATTTTATTTAACACATAATTAAATTTTATTTTACACATAATTAAATTTTATTTTACACTTAATTCAATTTTATTTTACACATAATTAAATTTTATTTTACACTTAATTCAATTTTATTTTACACATAATTCAATTTTATTTTACACATAATTCAATTTTATATTACACATAATTCAATTTTATTTTACACATAATTCAATTTTATTTTACACATAATTCAATTTTATTTTACACATAATTCAATTTTATTTAACACATAATTAAATTTTATTTTACACATAATTAAATTTTATTTAACACATAATTAAATTTTATTTTACACATAATTAAATTTTATTTTACACATAATTAAATTTTATTTAACACATAATTAAATTTTATTTTACACATAATTAAATTTTATTTTACACTTAATTCAATTTTATTTTACACATAATTAAATTTTATTTTACACTTAATTCAATTTTATTTTACACATAATTCAATTTTACTTTACACATAATTCAATTTTACTTTACACATAATTCAATTTTATTTTACACATAATTCAATTTTATTTTACACATAATTCAATTTTATTTTACACATAATTCAATTTTATTTTACACATAATTAAATTTTATTTTACACATAATTAAATTTTATTTAACACATAATTAAATTTTATTTTACACATAATTAAATTTTATTTTACACTTAATTCAATTTTATTTTACACATAATTAAATTTTATTTTACACTTAATTCAATTTTATTTTACACATAATTAAATTTTATTTAACACTTAATTCAATTTTATTTTACACATAATTAAATTTTATTTTACACTTAATTCAATTTTATTTTACACATAATTCAATTTTATATTACTCGACTTTGGACTTTCGCCACTTCCTTTATCTATTTTTCCGGCTGGTCTCGGCGATATTTTCCTGGGCGCGTTCATGTTTGATTTTCCCCCTTTCAGCCTCATCCTCCATTACAGATACCCAAAGAGTGGATGCTATACTCCCCGCTGGTTCCGGTATCTTCCCATTGCGCTGAATCCCATTCGACCGAATTCCGCCAATGTCTTTGATGAAATTAGCCCAAAGGCGGGTTTTTTGTTTTTTTTTCTAACAATTGAGCGACCGCAAAAAAATAGTTTTTCTCTCTACTTTTGATTTTTTATGGAAGCGTTTTATTATATTTTTAAGTCTCTTAGGTTAGGTTAGGTTAGGTAACACTGCATGCTGTTCTGAAAGATGCTGAAACGGATAAAACCGAATCTTAAAGGCCGAGACCAGAGATTCCATTTTCTCGTGCGCGAATTTAGACCCCCACAAAATTGAGTGACAGCGTCGACAGCTTGACCGACGGCTTGGACGGTTTTTGGATAGAATATATACAATGAGCATCAAAAAAAGAGGTAAGCGGTCACTCAAGCTGTCAGAGCTGTCAATCAGTTGTCACTAGGTCCAAAAATTAAGTACAGGATAAGAGGGGTGGAAATTCGCTCTGGTCTCGGTCTTTAAACCCGGAAAAGTGTGGGGTTTTTCGGTCGAATGGGATTCGGCGCAATGGAACAGATTCTTTGAGGAGAGGGTATTAAGAATGGGCGTTAAAAGAGGGAAACTAAATATGAACGCGCCCAGATAAATACCGCGAAAAAGAGTGTATACATTCTCCCCGGCGACATAAAATAGACCAATCTCGTGATAGTCTAGAGGATATAAACCAGTTTTAATTTAAATTGTGCACTTTATGATAGAAGCATGAATCTTTCTGTAATTAAAATTAAACACTTATTAAGCCGATTAAAGATTGGAGGCATTCTCTATCTGGTCTGTGACGCTTGTGACAAACGAGTTAAGTCAGTCACAATCTGTAAAATCCATAAGTGAACGACCCCCACTCTAACAGAGGCGCGCCCTTCTCCGAAACGGAGCGGAAGGGAGAGATTGTTTTGGGGGACGTCGCTAAAGCAATTTTCAAACTTTGCTATACAAAAATTTCCATATGAATCCTCTCTTCAATTCCGCTTCTTTTAAGAACACATGTTTAAAAAACGTTTTACGCTAAACAAGGTACACATATCAGATTTTTTAAAAGCGTTAGTAATGTATGTTCAAACGAATGCCAGAACATTTATTTCCCTTCTTGAGAAAAACCCAATAAGGCTTTCTACAGGTGTTTGTTATCATTGTGACAATGGCTATAGTATTTGGGGAATCTGGTTCGGAATTCTTGGAAAATCCTATAGGCATACTTTCGCTTTTGGTTAGTCATTCTGTAGTCTCCACTTTCGAAATAGTTGGTAGGATTAACGTCCACTTTTTGCGGCTTCAGTTTTTCTGTAGATCGCAATTTCGCTTCCTTAAAATTATGAGTAAATTTAAATTAGTCGCGGACAAATCTTTGGTTCCTAAAGATAAATAACATATTTCTATTAACTGGAATTTGTGCTTTATATGTCAAAATGTAACTACCGAAAAATTAACATGTCCCGCTGAATACCAGGAGCGATTTAAATCAGCTAGCTATAAATCGATTTCGGAAAATATCGAAACTTTGAGTAAGCTAAACTCATTACCACGTGGATTGAGCATGAACTGTTTAGATGACGGTTCTGGTCTCGAAAAAACTCTTCATACTATGAAAGCCAAGTTCCATAAAAAGTGTAGTTTACGTGTTAACAAAACGGAAGTTACGAGAGCGACCAAACGGTGTACTACTAATGAAATCGAATGAAATAGATGATTCAAATACTAGTAAAAGAAAGAAATTTACACGAAACTTTTCTGCTCTAGAAGTGAGTAAACCTTCCACTGCAAAGTGTTTTTTCTGTGATGAAATTGGTACTAATTCGAAGCCATTACACGAAGCATCGACGTTTGATTTAGATAATCGTGTAAGACTTTGCGCGTTTAATTTAAACGATCAAAAACTTATAGCGAAGCTAAGTCAGGGATATATGATCGCTATCGAAGCAAAGTACCATAATGCTTGTTTAGTCAACCTTTACAATAGATAGAGACCGCCCAAAATTATCTAATATGGAAGAGTCAGGTTCATTCGAAAAAAATGCATTTGCTGAACTAATTTCTTACGTTGAAAGTACTCTTAGTGGTGAAATATCCGTGGTTTTCAAATTGAGTGAATTAAGAAAACTTTATGTTGATAGAGTTATTCAGCTTGGTGGTAGCGCAACGTTTAACGCACACTCTACGCGCTTTAAAAAACAACTTTTATGTTACTTTCCTGAACTTGAAGCTCATAAAGAAGGCAAAGACGTACTACTCGTCCCTAACGATTTAATTGGAAAATCACTGAAATCGTCATGTATCACGGATGCGGAAAGTGAAGCTGTGATACTTTCACGTGCTGCAAAAATTGTTCGAAGGGATCTACTTCAACTAAAACGCAACAAATTTAATGGATCATTCTTTCCGGGTTGTCAAAAAAATTCTGTGCCTAAAACTTTGCTTATGATAATTACCATGATAATTATTGGATCCAATATAACAACACAGGTGGATTACTTGACTCAGCCTTGCGTATCTATAGCTCAGTTACTGGCATTCCACTGTTGTTTTAGAAGACGAAATATTGCATCGAATTGAAAGCATGTGGAAGAAATGGAAACGCCGCTACCTCTATTTTTGGGTTCTATGATAAACGCTAAAACCAGATCAAAAGACGTAATAGACTTATTATAAAAACTTGGTCTCTCCGTTTCATACGACCGTGTTCTTGGTTGCTCTTCCGATCTGGCTAATACGTCTCTTAGACATTTCGAGGGTGTAGGGGCAGTGTGTCCGCCGTCTTTAAATACTGGTGTACTTACTACATCTGCGGTGGACAATATAGACCATAACCCGTCAGCAACCTCTGCACAAGGGTCATTTCACGGCACTGGAATTTCACTATTAAAGCATCCAGAGTGTGGGAAAATATTCGAAAAACAAAATCTAGACTTTCAGAGATCTGTCCAAAAGGTTTCCTTGCTGCCCGAGAGCTACTCAAATGTCCCGCCAGTTTCGTCATTGAAGAAAAAGATTCATGTTCCTGAAATAAAAGGTCTCGTAGAATTAGAAGTGGTCGATGACGTTTTGGTAAAGAAAGCTTTCAACGAAGAACTATTATGGTGCGATAAAGTATCAAATTACATCAGTCAGGAACAGGTTAATGACCACTGTATGTCATGGGCAGCGTTTCATAGTTCAACGACCTCCATTTTAAACGAATCGCTTGGCGAAAAAGAACCAATATCTGTATCCGCTTTGCTGCCATTATTCCCTGATGAATCCAAATCAGTGGCAATGATTCGCCATTCGATGGACGTTATCCGAAAAGCGACAGCTATTTTAAATCCCGGCCAAACTCTGGTGATAGCTTGTGATCAACCTCTTTACAAACTCGCAAAAGAGATCCAATGGATGTGGCCAGAAACACACGGAGAAAATACAATGGTGGTCATGCTTGGTGGCCTTCACATAAAAACGACACTTCTGAAATCTTTAGGCGATCTTTTAGAAGGCAGTGGATGGACATCTGCTATTGAACAAGCAAATGAGGCTTCATCCGGTACGGCCAACCCATTTATAAAAGCCTCACACGTAAAGAAAACTGGAAGAGCACATCATGTGACAGCGTGTGTCCTTTTTCATTTAAGAAAAGAGGCCTATAAGCTCGATAGTCACACGAATTTGGCGTTTGAACAATGGTGCGAATTAAAATCCAAAGAAAGCCCTCAATTCCAATTTTGGGATCTCATTTTAAACATCGAGTTAAGCATTCTTGTGTGGGATCGAGCGGTACACGAAGGCAATTTCAAATTATATGTCGAAAGCTTGAAAAGTTTGATTTGGATGTTTTACGCTCTTGACCATACAAATTACGCACGAGCAGTTGCCATCCACCTTCGTGACATGAAAACTCTTCAAGATACGCACCCAGAAGTCTACAACGAATTTTGCAAAGGCAAATTTACAGTCAAGAAATCCGAACGTCCGTTTTCGAGAATGTCGTTAGACGAAAGTCACGAACAGAATAACGCATGCGTCAAAGGTGATGGTCGGGCTGTTGGTTTGACGGAAAAACCAACATCTCTCCTAAGGACCAGAACTAGCCAGAATAGTAAAGGAGTTCAACATTATACTTGGGAAAGGTAAAGATGAAAACAATTCTAAACATCATGAAAACACACCAAGCAAACAAGTAAAATTCGCAAAAGACGTACAATCACTCATAGACGTCATTAAAGATATTGGAAACCCCTTTACTGAGTCCTCGAATGACCTAATTGTCTTAGACAGCCGTCAAATCGTTGATAAACAGATCGCCATTTCACTTAAAAGTTAAAAAAAAGAACAATGCAATTTTTTTTTGTAAAACGTTTGGTGGAACGCTCAATTTTGCTAGACTAATCACTGAAGAAGAACAAATTTCCTTTATTCAAAAGATCTCCAGAAAAAGAATAAATCACGGAATCAATTACAAATTATGACAATGAAAAAAGACCGGGACTTATTTTCTAAATTATACATTGCATGCCAGTTTCGCGAAGGTGACATAAAAGAATTCTTTAGACATGAAAATCAACCCTTTCCCCCGTCACTGTCAGACAATGGAATCATAAGATTTGGAAATAAATCGGATCTAACACACTGTGTGGAAGACGTTCTGGCTGAAGACGAATACTATACTTCCGTTCCAGAGGTCGACGTGATAGTTATAGACGGAGCAGTTCTTGTAAATATGATCAAACCTGGGACAGCGCGTACTTTCTTCGAATATTCGCAACACTTCATACAGTATATTTCAAGTCAATTTAAAGAAAGCGTTCGTCGAATCGACATCGTATTTGTAGAAAACAGCTTAAAAACTCAAACTAGAAAAAAAAACGAGGTAAGGGAGTCAGAAGAAGAGTTGAAGGAAGCAAAGCGGTTCCAAAAAATTGGTCCGAATTTTTAAGGTTAGACGACAATAAGGAAGAACTCTTCGTGTTTTTAAGTCATGAAGTAGCCAGATCAAATTTCCCTGGTGATGTCTTAATTACCAGCGGCGAACGCGTTCTTTCTACTAATACCATGGATCTTCAAGACGTTTCACCATGTACACATGAAGAGGCGGACACCAGAATATTGCTACACGTAGCTCATAGTTGCAAACAGGGATTGAAAAGGGCATTGATAAGAACAGTAGATACCGACGTCCTTGTTCTTTGTATTAGTTTTGCTCTGAAAGTAAGAAGTGAGCGTTTGATTTTTGCTTTTGGAACCGGAAAGTCTTTCCGATATTTGGACGCTACGTCAATCGCTAACAAATTAGGAATTGAAAAATGTGAGGCTCTTCCATCATTTCACGCTCTGACAGGGTGCGATACTGATCTTGTTTTAATGGGAAAGGGAAACGAACAGCTTGGGCGACCTGGAGCTCATATGGAGGAGTAACTCCGACGTTACAACAATTGACCAAAGGGATATCCGTATCCGAAGTCAAAGAATTGCTACCAACAATCGAGCGCTTAGGTTTGCTACTCACAAGTTTTCTCCCCCTTTTTTTCCCATTATTTTATATTTTAAAATTACTCATTCACTCTTGTTCATAAAGGTTTATTAAGTATGACAAGCTCCATCTCCTTCGATTAACGGTTTATTGTATACCACTCAGTTCTCGCTCCTCTCATGACAGTTAAAAACGGTGAGCGGCTTCTCTAAAATTCTAATTACACTTCATCGTGAGAGGGGAGCACCCATCTCTGCTTAAAACTGTTCGCAGAAATGTTAAAATCGTTGATTTACTATAAACATGTATATGGAAGTCCGCCACGGACATTCTATTAGCATGTTGTCAGAATTTATAGCCCGGTGTACCGGTAAGAAAAGAACCACACCACCGGAGGCCTATCATCAGAATGCCCTACGCCAGCGTCCACAAGCCCGGACAGGTGACAAAACCAGCATGGGTAGCAGAACCCCACTACTGATGGTCGCACCCTCGACGCAAGCCGCTCAACCCAGCAGAAGGTGCAACAATGGGACGACCAGCCCGCCACTTCGCACACAGCAGTGGGATAGAGAACGGATGCTCTAGCAACTCCGGCCGACACCACACCTACAAAGGCAGGGAGCCAAGCCCTTTGGAGAGAGCTCCTAAAGGGGAACGGCGGGCACACAGCAGCCCGCATAACCCGGCACAGCTGGCACCGGAGATCCCGGTGGGAGCCCAAAAGGCCGGGAGATGGGTCCGCCGTGCCCTCATACGGAGGCCCGCAGCCCCACAGCAGGCTACTCAATCCGCCGAGGCGGCCAGGTTGCCCGGCCCCTCTCCATTAGCCCGGGCCGAAGCCCAGTATCCAGCCCACACCTGACCGAAGTCGGAGGTCGGAGATAGGACCCTTTGGACGGAGCTAACATCTCCCAGCGCGCCACCGCCCTTACGGGTCACAAGAGCCGGACCCCGACTCCCCGGTAAAGCCACCAGTTATTGCACACTCCGACCCCTTGAGGGCCACATTCTATTAGCAGGATGAGATTAAATGGCGTCTTTAAGGTCTTTATTTCCCGTCATTCAGATCAGTGGCGTAGCCAGGATTTTGTTTCGGGGGCACGCCATTGAAAAAAAAGTAAGAAAATTAAAATATTTGTACGTACGACCATACGTTCCGGGGGGGCATCTTCGCCCTGTGCCACCACCCTGACTACGACACTGATCCAGATCAAAATGAAATCCAAGACGTCCCGTTTTTGAGATCGTCAAAAACAAGAATTACTCAGCTGCGTGGTAACTTATCTCTATTTTGGGAAAACTAAACGTTAAAAAAGTTAAAAGGTCGGGACGGGCGTAAGGAACTCAACAGAGGAAAACAAACCGGGCGACGTTTTAAAACCAATAACGGCACGACCACGCGACATATTAAAACAAGTCGGCCCAGGCCGTAATATCAGTTCCACATCAGTGTATTCGAGTGGGCAAACCCATACACCCTTAGTGGACACAGGTAGGCAAACTAATACAAAAACTGTTGAGGCTACGTGATTTCTTATCGTTGGACAGAGCAGATATTTAATATGGATTATTAACAACTGCATAAATCATATTATTGCAAGAATGTATTTATGTACTAAGAATATGGCAAGACGGAGATTCTGTCCCCATGGTCGCATACTTTTCAGCTTAAGGGCCTCTAGCCAAAGTGCTAGCCCATTGTACTTAACATGTTTGATTCTAGCAAAGCAGACTTTTGCAACACGCCCTAAGTTCGACTGCTTTGGATTTTTTGGTCTCACTCTTTCAAGTAGACGCGAGTGAAGACGATCCAATCTTTTACTTTTATTGTTCTATGAGACCAAATTGTTTTTTCGATCACTCTCCCTTTAAGGGGGTTGGTCGGAGGGGGCGGAAATTAACGGCACTGCGTGCGCGTCAAAGAGCTCTATCGAATGAGACCAACTTGTTTTTTTCGGTCACTTTCCCTTTAAGGGGGTTGTTCGGAGGGGGCGGAAATTAACGGCACTGCGTGCGCGTCCAAGAGCTCTATCGAATGAGACCAGCTTGTTTTTTTCAATCACTTTCCCTTTAAGGGGGTTGGTCGGAGGGGGCGGAAATTAACGGCACTGCGTACGCGTCATAGAGTTCTATCGAATGAGACCAACTTGTTTTTTTTCGGTCACTTTCCCTTTAAGGGGGTTGGTCGGAGGGGACCATACACGGTTTCGATAAGAAAGTGCCACACTTATTTATTACTTCTGACCATACACGGTTTCGATAAGAAAGTGCCACACTTACTTATTACTTCTGACCATACACGGTTTCGATAAGAAAGTGCCACACTTATTTGTTACTTCTGAACATACACGGTTTCGATAAGGGGGTCGAAATTAGGGCGGGGGGAGGCGAAGTTTGAGGTTAACTTGACCCTAAAATGCCGTAAATATACGTAAAAAAACCCGGAAAAAGGAACGAGAATTGCGACAACTTAACCTGACAAATCCCCCCCCCCGCGTTGCAAGGAAAGACTAGATGTTCCGAGTACAATTTGTACAGAGCGGTGTGGCGCGGTTGGTAGAGGCGTCAGGTTTTGGACATTACGCGGCCCGCAGCTATCTGTGTTCGAGTCTCGGTGAAGCCACTAATTTAATTATAATAATAAATCATTTATCGCAGTCCCATCTACCGTGTCGTCGCTTTTCCACAACAAACACACAAACAAACAAACAACAACACTTAACGACAATCCGTCCATAGCAATAGTCCCACTTCGATATATATATCTCGATGTGGAACTTAAAACTAGATCCGAAAAATAGGTAAAGGAGGTAAAGAGGTGTAAGTCGGTACCAGGAATCTGTTCCATTGCGCCGAATCCCATTCGACCGAACCCAATCCCACTTTGGCGGATTTAGGATTCGGTCTAATGGGATTGTCCCATTCGACCGAAAAACCCGTACCTCTCCGGGTTTAGGATTCAGTTTTATCCGTTTCAGCATCTGTCAGAACAGCATGCAGTGTTACCTAACCTAACTTAACAGACTTAAAAATATATTAAAACGCTTCCATAAAAAAAGTAGAAATTTGAGGTCGCTCAATTGTGAATATTGCGTCGGTCGATTAGAAAAATACAAAACCCGCCTTTGGGCTAATTTCTTCAAAATCTTTGGCGGAATTCGGTCTAATGGGGATTCGGCGCAATGGGAAGATACCTCCCCGAAGACCCAAGCCTGGACTCCCCGACGAGGGTAGAGGTAATGGCGATCGTGCGGGGGGGGGAGGGGCATACATCAGATTGTTGTATTTATATACCCCGTGCACCGCCAAAGCATTACAGGGGTTACTCATCATCTGTCCCGGCCGAGCCGTCGACCTGTATACAAAGATAGGAAATGCTTCCTAAATCACATACACACAACGGTATACACCCGTATACCTGCATCTCCTACTCACGACTCACTCGTGAGTTCGTCAAAATTCACAACGATATAACGCATTACGCGTTCAAGATCGTTGATCGTTTCGTTATCCAGATTGTGGAGACCATTCTCGCGGATTGGTCTCCTTAACAAATGGTTCGTTCTAGGACAATTACGAACATAGTGCTCTGAGTCTGCTTCCAGAGCACCGCATATGCATTTGGGCGATGCAATATGACCCAAGTTGAACAGGTAGAGTGGGAACTTACCATGTCCACTTAGGATTTGCGTCAAATAGTAATTCGTGTTGAAGCTACCATTGACCTTAGGAAAGTACCTCTTAGTTACCTTTCCCTTCTCACTCTCATCCCATGACTCCTGCCACCTTTGAGTCGTCACCTCATTGAGCCACCTTTTAATCACCAACTTAGTTGGCTTCATCTCCTTCTCCTCGGGAAGATCGGTTGCTGATTTTGCAAGAAAGTCAGCCCTTTCATTCCCTACACACCCAGTGTGCGACTTTATCCAAGTAAAGTTGACTTGAGTCTCCATCCGTTTTAACACTTTACGGATATCATGGCATAAACCATGATTGTTTTTATGATTGCTTAATGCGTTAATAGCAAAAAGACAATCTGTAAAAACCGTTGCACCATCACCAGGACGATGACCATGCGTCCTTAACCAGCAAATACCCTCGTGTATTGCTAACAACTCAAGAGAAAACGCATCCACCTTACCATTAATGCGAGTGACCTCATTGTACACTTCCACACCATCTCTGTACACAGCAAATGCCACTCCGGCACCCCGACCGGATAACGAACCGTCAGTAAACACCTCTATCCCATTGCCATTGGGTAGTTGCTCTGTGATGTTTATACTGCTACTGACCGCTGGGTGGTCCTCCTATGGGTCGCCTGGGTAGAGGTAGTTACCACCACGTAACTCCACCCCACAATGCTTACTGTCTTCCCTAAAAGAAAAGGACCTGAACACAGCAGCTTCCTGACTCACCACCAGGTCTAACGGTTGAATACCAGCAAGGATCCGCAGCGCATCGCTCGAGACAGTCCGGTAAGCACAAGTAATACGAAGGGCCGCAATTCTCTGAATTGAGCTCAACTTCCTCACCATCACACTATTTTGCGTGCTCTTCCACCAAGCACCGCAAGCGTAAGCCACTACTCTCACAATACAGGAGAGGGTCGGAAAGGCGCGAAAAAGAGTGTATACAAATGAACCCTTCCTTATAATGCTGTCGTTGGGTCACCTGATTCAGTACGCCAGCGCTTTTTTTTCTATTTCGGGAATCTTCGAATATTTTCTTCGTTATTCCACAGGAAGTATTTTAGGCTGTGAGGCTGTTTACTACTTTTTTAGAGTAGTAAAGAGCGACATATTTAAATTGGCGCCGCTACTGGTAAGAGCGACATATTTAAATTGGCGCCGCTACTGGTAAGAGCGACATATTTAAATTGGCGCCGCTACTGGTAAGAGCGACATATTTAAATTGGCGCCGCTACTGGTAAGAGCGACTTATTTAAATTGGCGCCGCTACTGGTAAGAGCGACATATTTAAATTGGCGCCGCTATTGGTAACAGCGACATATTTAAATTGGCGCCGCTACTGGTAACAGCGACATATTTAAACTCGCGCCGCTACTGGTAAGAGCGACATATTTAAATTGGCGCCGCTACTGGTAAGAGCGACATATTTAAATTGGCGCCGCTACTGGTAAGAGCGACATATTTAAATTGGCGCCGCTACTGGTAAGAGCGACATATTTAAATTGGCGCCGCTACTGGTAAGAGCGACATATTTAAATTGGCGCCGCTACTGGTAAGAGCGACATATTTAAATTGGCGCCGCTACTGGTAAGAGCGACATATTTAAATTGGCGCCGCTACTGGTAAGAGCGACATATTTAAATTGGCGCCGCTACTGGTAAGAGCGACATATTTAAATTGGCGCCGCTACTGGTAAGAGCGACATATTTAAATTGTCGCCGCTACTGGTAAGAGCGACATATTTAAATTGGCGCCGCTACTGGTAAGAGCGACATATTTAAATTGGCGCCGCTACTGGTAAGAGCGACTTATTTAAATTGGCGCAGCTACTGGTAAGAGCGACATATTTAAATTGGCGCCGCTACTGGTAAGAGCGACATATTTAAATTGGCGCCGCTATTGGTAACAGCGACATATTTAAATTGGCGCCGCTACTGGTAAGAGCGACATATTTAAATTGGCGCCGCTACTGGTAAGAGCGACATATTTAAATTGTCAATTCGCTAACGGCTTGGAGTAAATATTTTTAAACCAAGGTCCCTTTGCACGTTTGACGCTTAGCCGTCGAAAACTTCATATTTGGCATAAGTTGAGCGGTACGGGCAGTCGGGCACAACTAGAGCCAGGTCGACTGCACCTTCCCAGAAGACTCGTATCGGTAACCTCTTCCGGGCCAGATTAAGAAAGACATACCGGGGAACTCTGTAACATATACAGACGCGCGCTCAACTTCACCGAAATATAATAAGGCTATCGTGAAATAGTCTCTTCTTCCGAGCACCTCTAATTGTCCCTTTTTAGAAAACAGTCGCCAGTATAAAGATTCACTTTAAACGTTTTAATGAGAGAATAATCAAAACAGCTTTCTCGTATAAATAAGCGCGGTTCAATAAACACACCGCCATCTATCGGCTTTAAAAATAACTATTAGGATGGTACACTTCATAACAAAAGAAGCCCAAGCGGTCGTCATAGGTCACCGAGGTCAGGCTGATTTATGCCTTAGACTTAAAATTATAAAATCTTTATGACGTAGAAAAACATTTTCACGTGACCTCCCGCATTTTATAGAAACACCTATTCGTTTGATGACGTTTTTAAAAATCTCACGCATTTTAAAATCTCCTTGGTAAGCCTTCATTTTCTTTTCCTTAATATAATTTACTTTACAGAATGTCACATACGAAGATTAAATAAATAAAGCAACTTTTGGTTGGGAACTCTCTTCCTTTTGGTTTCTTGTAATACATTGGGAAGGACCGGGGTTCCTTTTATAATTTCATTAATTTGGTAGTGAACCCTGTAAAGCCCGCATTTGAGTTATCTCGTTGTTTTGGGCCACCGCTGCTGGCGAAGGTAGGGATGACTCATCCTCGCTCGCGTCGTCCACCTTCGGAATTCTCCGAAAGTGGCGACCTCTGACCCGATGGGTAAAGAGCGGGGTAAAGTTACCGGTGACGCTTACTATTGCACCACAGTGAGTCCGCAAATATTTCTTGGCGGGCTTTCTTCTCCAGGCTGGAGACCGGTAGCGTCATCCGAGGGGCCCACTATATAAGAGGTGTCGGGACACTGGACAAAACCTCTTTGGTTCTGGGGTGCGACCAAACCAGGCGAAATATTTTTATATTATCTCTTCTAGAGAAATTTACTTGTCACCATGCCTTGTAAACTTTGGTAAATATATATATATATATATATATATATATATATATATATATATATATATATCGAATTGGCACCTGGTGTCATGATGCAATCGGTTAAAGAATAACTCCACCCAAAAAAAACGCGTGCGGCGAATTTTAGGGCGGAGTTATTCTGAAACCGATTAAATAATGGCCCAAGCGATGCCTTTTGTTCAACGTTCTTATACATATATACGTTCTTGATATTATTATAAATAAAGAGTATTTTACCGTTGGACACTCGTACATGGTTTAAACCTAAGCCGACAATTTCCAGGCTTCACAACCCGCTAATCCGTCAAGTAGAAAACGAGCTAATGAAACCATGAATGTATTAATGAATATCGAACTACCTTAGGTAGTCTAGCCTCTGTCGCTAGGATGGGAGGGGCTTAGTTATTAAGACATTGGTCACACGCCACCGCTCAAAGATTTGGTTGAAGGGTAACGTTTTGAAACTTGACTAGCTTTCAGTGCCAAGCCTTAGCGCAAAATTTGGTTTCTAAACTTTTAATAATACTAATCAACTAGGCTAATACCCAAGGCACCACCATTTAGCGACTTATAATGCCTTTAAAACAGGTGGCCGGGTTACAATGCGTAGGAGGGTGGTGGCAAGCCCTTCATGCCACGCAAGACAGCAGCTCCCTACACTCACTATTACCGTTACAAGTTTTTATGGAAAGTGAACCCCTTTAACCAGTGGGAAGAGATCTTGCAAACTCAATGCAGAAGGAGTTGTTCCGAATTTTTTACCCAGTGCCACAAGTTGGGATCAAACCTGGCTCATCTTGCAGCAAGGCGAAAGCGCTAACCACCCCGCCACATCTTTCTGATTGAGAGAAAATAGGTAAGAATATTATTTATAAATTCCTTTATTTACGATAATCAAGTATTTTTATTAATGTACAGGTATTTTTCTAAGAATCACGAGCATTTTTTTTTCGCCGGTTAAATCGCGCAATCCGGAAACGCCTGTCTCCGGATCGTCTTAAGTGATTACCTAACACGCAGAAAGGCACCACCCGTCTTTGTTCGAGATGGTAGAAAGAGTAATGATATAGTTAAATATTCATGGTTGAAATGAATTCATTCATGATGAAAGGTAAGCAAGGGGAGGGCTTAACAAGGGGCCCCTCCCCGCAGTGAGTATGGGAAGTCACGTCTAACCAAGCCTATGTGACCAGCGAGCACACCTGCAGCAATTCCCAAATCACTAAATTTTCAGAAATATTTAAATTATAGTTTTTTTCGTTACAATTAATAAATCGAAAGTACCCCTCAACAATCCGAGATGCATTTTAAAAGTGCACAGAATTTTTTTCGGAAAAAGGTTTGAAAAATAGCAAAATTCGATTAGTTGTATCCAGGGCAGGATTAACCAATAGGCCGACTAAGCCTGGACCTAGGGCAGCAAGCCTACAAGGGGAAACAGGAGGTTTCGAAAAAATTCAAGGTACAAAAATGTTATCATCTACTTCTCATGATATTTATTTTCAGGAGTAATTTTAGTAAATGCGTCCACATTTTTCGATACCATGTAAAGCAATCATTTATTAACGTCACGAAAATATCCGCAAAGTCTACATTGAAATTGTATTTTCCATCCATTTGTCAATTATAAATTGCTGGAGCGCCTGGCACGCCACTGAAAGGGTGCACCAAAATTAGTTTGGGCCTAGGGCCTCACAAGGTCTTAATCCGGCCCTGGTTTTATCTGAAATCACGAAGAATGGTAGGGGTGGGGCCAGCTGAAATACGGGCCGTAGCTTTCATATGATTGGTGGATCCACGAATTTAACATTTATGCTACAGATAACTGGCGCTAGTTACGCTAAAAGCATGGGGTAGCGCTTGTTGGAAGATAATTTCTCGATGTAGTTCATACTCTCTTTAAAGCCTTATCTAAGTTACTTTTTTATTCCTTTACTATATTTTATTTGCTTTTATAATGTCAATATTAAAACCGATAATATACATAATATATATTTTTTGTTTTTTTTTCAATCAAACATTTGTTTAGTCATAATCTTTTATTTGTTTTCAAGAACAAACCATCTAAAACTTTCAATATTCTAGCTACGTCAACCTGCCGCTGGAAGACGCAAAACCGAATTTTTATTCATGTTTTTCTTTTCGAAATCGTTTGTCAAAATTGAGGGCAGGCCAAAAAATATACAAAGAAAGACCGCCTTAGCGGAACAATCTGAAATCCGTGCTATCCTCGCTAATGATAAGCCGGTAAATTCATTCGTATAAATCTATGTTCGGAAAAAAATTAACCACTCAATAATAACGTTTACGCACTAGCATACATAACATAACCACTTATAAGTATCCCATAAAGCAGTTTTCCAAAATTACCACTTTTTCCGAATCTTGTGCATACCATTGGTAAATATGGTTTAATAATGATAAATATGGTTCAATAATGTTATATATGGTTCAATAATGGTAACTATGGTTCAATAATAATAAATATGGTTCAATAATGTTATATATGGTTCAATAATGGTAACTATGGTTCAATAATGGTAAATATGGTTCAATAATAATAAAATGGTTCAGTAATGGTAAATATGGTTCAATAATGATAACTATGGTTCAATAATGATAAATATGGTTCAATAATGATAACTATGGTTCAATAATGATAAATATGGTTCAATAATGATAACTATGGTTCAATAATGATAAATATGGTTCAATAATGGCAAATTCGGTTTAATAATGATAAATAATGGTAATGGTAAATATGGTTCAATATTGGTAATAGTAAATATGGTTCAATAATGGTAAATATGGTTCAATAATGGTAAATTCGGTTTAATAATGATAAATAATGGTAATGGTAAATATGGTTAAATATTGGTAATAGTAAATATGGTTCAATAATGGTATATATGGTTCAATAATAGTAAATATAGGTCAATAATAGTAAATATAGGTCAATAATAATAAATATAGGTCAATAATAGTAAATATGGTTCAACAATGGTAAATATGGTTCAATAATGGTAAATATGGTTCAATAATGGTAAATATTGGTTTACATTGTATAATAATAATAAGTGACCTTAGAAGGTCTTAATATTAATTTTAATTACTATGTCTTTTCTAAATCTGTTAATTACTGTAAATAATTTATGGAGATATATTATTTATCATTATCTACTATTATTTACCACATGTTAAATACCACTTCAGAACACTGCACAAAAACATTTTTAATGAAACTTTGTTCACGGGATATGACCAATAAAGCGTCATCAACGGAAGTTAGTGAAACGGATTCTGAAAAATTGACGAATTTCTCGAACGGTTCAGGCTTTAACAATCTACAGTTTAGCTAGTGCTTCGCCATCACGAGATTTTGTTTCCATTGTAACCTTTACTAAAGAGCCATAATTATAAGAATTTTCCCTTTTTGGGTCCACTTATAGGGTTGTCCGTGTAAAACAAGGTCTCTATGAAAATGTGATACAGAGGCTGAGAGGCATACTTATATGGCAGAAGATTCACCATAAAAGTTAATCAACAGCGTTCTTTACTAAATTTACAAAATTATTGCACGACGGATACTTCATGGTTCAATATTTTATTAAAATTAAAGGTTTACGCTAGCTTTCGGGTCGAAACCCCTCTTCAGGCGTTCTGTTTAATTTTAATAAAATATTGAACCATGAAGTATCCGTCGTGCAATAATTTTGTAAATTTAGTATAGAACTTCCACCATGGTTATAAAATTAAATATTTATGTTTATAACAGCGTTCTTAGTTGCCAAAACATGAAATTCATTGATTCACCACCGAACATCTCAAAAATTGTTTCTATGGATAAATTGTACAGAGACCCACTTATGAGTACTTATTAATTTACATCTGGTTCTATGGAAATTATAGTTTCAGCCGTGACATCACGCGACACGCTGATCAAACAGGAAAGCAAAGTAGGCATGGAAACGTCGAACGGAATCGAGGAATTGAGAAAGCTGCACAAACACACTGACCTTGCTTGCCACAGGGAAAAAATACAATAATGGACCCATTTACAATAAAAAATAAGTAATTTTTATCCTCGATCCACGTCTGGTCAGTACCGGTAATTTCACGTCGACATTTTTTATATTATAACCAAAAAATAAAAAATAAAAAAGATCAAGAATAAATAAAACACATAATCAAGGCGCGACAGCTAATAATGAAAACGAGAACGCGCTCGAAAACAATACGGTAAAACTAAACCGTAGAATTCCTTTTCGAAGGGAACGCGTTGCTTTCACTCGAGGAGAAGCTCTTTCGGCTGCGTTTCGGCAGAATGACAGTTTTGGATATCAGAGATATAATATACGAAGCCGCTGTGCCTCCCTTTCTAATGAGTCCGGATAATTACCGCTCGTGCGATTCGGTGCTTGTCGCTTCGAAATAGCTCTCTTTCGCGAGACGCGTACATTCCATTTTCTCCGGCGATCATTATATTACGTCGACGGCGACAGGCTTTTTTCATCCACACGTGGCCGAGTATTAGTTAGTCCGATTAACGGACGCGTTAAACGCCGATTGAAAGGGACGTCATCCCGGGCCGCCCCTGTGTCAACCGCAACGCGACAGACGGGACACGGCGGACGGGCTCTGTTGGCCTAATAGACACGTTGGCCGGTGTCGCGTTACCGTCGAGATTTAATTGACGTGCGTTACGCTTTCCGAGAAAAGCTAGTTGATATAGTTTTATGTTTGTCACGTCGACTTCCATAAAAAACAAGACAGGAAAAAACCTCGTGAGAGATGATAGGCGATAAAAACTTGGACGTGATTCTTACGAATCATTATTCAGCGATAAGTGCTAGCTCGCGCTTACTCGTTAGTTCCATTTCTTTACGCTTTACTCGAGAAGCGAATAGAGTTCTTAAAAGTGGGGAAAAACGGTAGAGCTCCGGATGACGGCGGTTGGAATTAGATCGACTGTTGTATATTTATAGGCTTAACTAGAACTGTATTGCCCGGGTTATAATAATAATAGACGATAATTTCTCGATAAGGGCGACGTACATTTTTGAACAAACGCAGGAAGTAGTCGGGGCAATATTTTTCATTATCAAAAAACCTCGTGAAAGTCGCTTAGTTGTGGCTCTCTCTCTCCTCTGCGGATGCGTGTCAACGTAACTTTCACTTTCGTTATCGAGTCCGTTGTTTTTTTCGTGGTTTTCGTTTTGGCCGGCGTATCGTTTTTCCGAAATGAGCCGGAATTCTATAATTGGATCCGTTTTGTGAAATATTTCCATGGCTAGGCGCCTTGGCCATGGACCCGCGACCACGAAATTGAAGAACACGAAGCGATTATAGAAGGTGAGTTAATTAGTAAATTAGTTAATTGTTTCGCAATTATAGTTCTAACGAGACCCTTTCTCAATTAGAGAGTTTCGTAGATTTCATTGAATAATAATTTTTTCCTATAATTTTGGTTTAGTTAATTCATGATTTTAGGGCAGCCGAAACAATTAAAACCGCACGCATTTTTTAAACTGCATTTCTAAATTAAATCGACGAGTGCGGTTATGCGAGCACCCTGGAAACGCAAAAATGAAACACGTGTTTCGAATGTTTAACGGAGCGTAAAGGAAATTAGGCCAATTATTTGACCTCCGACCTTTTTCGGAATCACCTTTATCAATGCCATGAAATAGAGTTTAACGATCGAAGTCAATTTGAAGATCCAATTTCGTGGTGGATTAACGAATTATTAATGACACTAGGCTTAACAGAAGGTAGGGTAATCAAGGGCAGTGGTTTAGACCTGATTTTGTTTCGAGGGGGTACTCAATAATCAATTGTGCTTGCCAGCAAACGTTTATGGGGATGATTTTATCGCTGGCTACGCGACTGATCCAGGGCTTAGTCACGTAAAGGGTCACAGTATGGTTTGAAATCGATAATTTAACGTGCAATTCTCTAGAATTTGATTGGTCGGATCTTTTATCACGTGAAATTCGGGTCGATTTTTTCAAATGATTTTGTAATCAGGTGCACAAGCCGTAGGTAATCACGGTAATTCACGTAAGATACTCGCTAGAAATCAAAGAATATCTTTCGTAAATCAGTAATGACGTGCGCAAAATGTTAGAGTTCCTATCCCGGAGGAGGTGATTGGCGCTAATTACGTTTAAAACAGTCGGGACGCGTGTTTAGCAGACGATTTCTCGATTTAGTTCCTACTGCTTTTAAGTTATTTGTTTGAAGGGAACATAGTCTCCTTATTTGTCCGCTCCCTCTTGTGGCTTTTGACTTTTCGGCGCTAAAACCTGGGGTGTTCGAATGCATTTCGCCATGTTTTCACTCCCTCCCCATTCATAGAAATAAGCAATTTCAGTTTATATAGAGCCACCTAACGGCCGCTCATAAAGATATGTGATTTTCGTCTGCTAACGCTTTCTGATTAACCACGTGCATAGCAGACGAAAATCGAGCCGTTTAAGAACTTCTAGGTAGGAGAAACTTGTAGTTGAATGTAGGTGTAGCTTTATTGCTTACAATCTACACTTCTAAAAGTGATCCTTACAGGTTTTCTGGGGATGGATTAACCGGCCTATTCATACCTGACAGCGTTATGATGATTGGGACCATGGAAGTACCATGGAACCTGCGCGGCTGCTGTAACCCCTTACAACTTTAACAAAAGAGCTAGTGCCATGCAATATGGCATATCAGGAATACATACCTCAAACTAGGAATGGTATGAGAGAAAAATTCCCCACTTCGCGCGCGTATCCCCTCTCAAGGAATTTTAACCCCGCGCAACCTCCCGTTTTTACAACTGTAGTTTTGTTGTCGACTATACTCGGTTACTCTATGGGGAGTCCAGGATATTTTTGGTAGGAGATTTAAACCAATGAAACTCGTATGAAAAAATACGTAAGCTCTGACGTCCAAATGACTTAAAAAGGGGTCCCCTAGAGGCCTAGATAGAGACGGAAATCGGCTGAGATAACCATTCCAAGTTCGAGGTATGTATTCCTGCAGGCCCGTAGCCCCGGGGGGCATTCGGGGGCTATGCCCCCCCAAAAATAAATGTTGCCCCTCAAATGAATTTTTGTTTGCCCCCACCTGCCCCCTCAATTTAATCCATTCCCCCTCAAAGAATATTCTCTGCCCCTCCATCTTTATTAGTTTTTTTAAACTTATATTCGTTGAAATATTCCTTTTGAACCACTTGTCTTTGTTTAAGGTTTAGATCGTTATTTATAGGTAACTATTTCTTAATAAAATACAAGTTGTAGAAAGGTCTGTTTCAGAAAGAAAGGTTTTTTTTGTTGAACACCAAAAACATATCACGGCGCCACTTATGTTAATTTTCGAAATTAGGTAACGAAAAAAAGGTGCCCCCTCACAAAAAGCTACTGCCCCCTTAACGAAATTTTTCTGGCTACGGGCCTGTATTCCTGGGCATATTTATAAACATTAATTTAATCTATTTTGCGTTACACTGAAGACAATAAGTTTAAGTTGGTTTGAATGCCAGTTTTGGTCAATAGAATCGCGATAATGAGAGCGTTAGTGAACGTGGCTCAAGAATGTTGTATAACGTTAGCGGAACATTGAACCCCAATTGAGTAGACAGTTTATTCCTTAAGAAAATTTAAAAGCGTGATCATCGACCGGAAAATATAATAATTTTTGTTCTAGACCTCGATTACAAAATTTTGGTTATCGAGCTAATCACTAACAAGGAGACATCTGGGGATTGATAGTCCTTTATGTAAATATTTAACTTATTAATTACCATGTTATAGTATACTAAAAAACAATGAAACTGGAGAAGATCACGCGGTATAAGTCTCGTGTTTTTTAAATTTATATTAATAGGCTTAAAAAAGTGGATTGATAAAGGGCCACGGCTCGAAACGTCTCCAAATAATAAATTTATACCGTGTGATCTTCTCCAGTTTCATTGTTTTTAGTACCTTTATGTAACTTAAAAAACCCTAAAGAGAATTTATTCAATAGGAAACCGTTTTGCCATAGCAACAAAAAAGGTTTTTGACTACACAAAATGGAATTTAAAAATTTTAAAAATGCCAAAAATAGAAAAAATAGATAAAAAATTAAATTTTGTTGTTTTAGTCACTTTTTTATCTATTTTTGGCATGTTAAAAATTTCACATGGTGGGCCATAGGGAATAGGTCAGAATCCCATGTTATTTTCAAAGGTAAAATTTCAATTTTTGTTGTCAAAAACATTTTTCGTTGCCATGGCTAAACGGTTGCCTATCGAATAAACTCCCTCCTAGGATTTTTCCAGTTACATGAAGGTCTACACTTCGAGGTGTATCCTGTAAGTTCCTACATACGCCGCAAGCAAACTTGACGCTGTATTACAATGCCAGGTTACGACGGCTACACATCTCCTTGTTATGTTCACTTGTAGCCAAGGCCTATTGAAAATTAAAAATCCTTGATAACGAATATTAATGATTACTTCGTCGATATAAACACCAGATATTGAATCGTAACCATAAATTGGATTATTATGAAGACTTGCTTCGTTTCTGAAGTTTTGAAATCAAATCGCGTTTATTTATCAACGTACCCTGACAGTCATTTCCTCCGCGGAATCATCATCACGTACTAGAAACATTTTATCGTGGTTTTGCCGTGATTTTTTTCATAGACAGTCAAATGGCATCCGTGTAAAGACCAGTAGTAGCACTCCGGAACTAATAGGCTTTTCCATAAAATAAACTACGCTTGTTTATATAGAGCTCATTCATCACGAATTACGAAGTGCAGTTCAGTTTATACTTAAAAACATTTACCCTTATGTCCAGGGCCTTTCGTAGTAAAACGTCATCGATACGTCACACGTGACGCAGCAGCAACATCAAAACAAGAAGGCCAATGTTACTTTATAGAAAGGCCTATTGAGAGCTTCCTGTTAATTGAATATGATTTAATTCTTCTTTTATTATTATAAGTAACATTAATAAATATAAGTATGGCGCAAACTATTATCCCGATGATAATTTTTAATGGACTATTTCGCTATGACACCATATGTTACATAATTACTCATAAGTGTGCCTCTGTAGAAAAATTTCAATGAGACCTTGTTTCACACTGAACATACAATAAATGGAACCCAAAAATTAAAAATTCTTATAAAACTTGCGCTTTTGAAAAGGTAGTCATCGAAACGAAATCACGTGATCGCGAGGCACGAGCTAAAATGTAGATTGTCAAAGTCCGAAACGCGAGAAATTCTTGGCTAACTTCCGTTTCACATCAGTAAAGCTGATGACGCGTTTTTCGTGATTTAGCCAGAATTGATACGTAATATACGTCATAACCCGTGGACGAGGTTTCATTAAAGAAAATGCTTTATGGCATACTTATGAATGATTATGTTGCATATGATGAGACATACGTCTTACAGAGCTAAGAAGTGACCACCATTGAGTTGGGAATATTAATCTAGAGGTCCAATCAAAACGTCGGATTTCAGAATACTGCCGTCTGCTCCCAAAAGACAATAAAACTTTATAATTCTACCCATGGCGCCGTCTTTCTCTCAATGGTTCGTTCAAATAAGACGCGTTTTCCGGCAAAAAGATTGTTTTTTCAAAAATAATGGATGGCGCCACGGGTCATATTATAACGTTTTCTCGTCATTTTAGAGGACACGGCACATTCGTAATTTTCAAAAACTTGTGTCGCGGGGAGCAGATTTGATTGGATCTCTAGATTAAAATTCCTAACTCAATGGTGACCACTTCGCGAGGTGCATGACGTAGATAAAACGTGTCCCATGCTTTTTCCAATTGGAAAAAAATAATACCATCATGGCCGCTATAGCTAAAGGAACGGCATGACGTCATTCTGTCAAGTGCCTATTTAGTAAGCTGGAAAACAACTGCCCCAGATCTTTGAAAGATTTTGGATAATAACGATAGTCTAGAAAGTGAAATATATTTAAGTGAAAATGGTCCAAAGCGATATGTTCTAATGGACGTTTTTTCTATTTCCTCCAAACGGTGGATTTTGGAAGCTGATCAATATAATTGGGAAATAGAAAATGTAAATAAAATAGTCTTAAATATTTTATTATTTTCTATTTTCTATTCTATGAGCGTAAGGCGTTGCAATCATGTTTAATCATAATTCAGCAGGGTATTCTGGTACCTAATTGGTCTTTTACATCCAAAGGTGTATGCTTGGCAAAAATGTTCTTCATTAGAGTGTTTTCGTCTGATACGACTTTGAAAACTTGTAACGTCCCAGCTGTAGTGTTAATAATGGCTGCCATGACAGTTACTGTTTTTTATCAATAGGCAAATTATTATTATTGACTGTAAAGTGGTCAAATTTAAATTACGCGCGGTCGACTGGCCGGAAATGGTCTGAGGTATCCTTGCGCCGACTGTACTATATATTTTGTCTTTCTTAGCCTGCAACTCACTATAGGCAAATTACACTGGTCGTGAGTTTCGAATTGAAATCACTCCATAACTGGAAAACAGGGTTGCCATACATAAAGTAGAGCAAAAAACGCGTGGGAATTCAATTCTATTCATTTGCTTCACAAAATTCGATACTTGGAGGAAATAGGAATAACGTACCTTACAGTTAATTTTTGGCTTGGCTGCATACAACCGGCGGTACGACACCGGATTCCATTCTCATAACCCACGATGCGAATAACTGAAATAGTACGTAGTAACACACCCCTTAAAAGGGGGGTTTGTGGTTTCGATCACAACGGAAAAAAAGTAATTTGTAATTTGAAAACGCCGCCAACGCAGATTTTCAGTTTCGAGGCTAAATACAGAATTCAGTTAGTAAGAATTACCTATGAACTGCTATGCAAAGAATGGCAAAATACCCGAAAAGTTGGGCCAAAAATAAATTAATTTAAGGGGGAAGACTACAGTGGCCATTGTCTACTTTAGCGCTATTTCAAGCTGAACTCTTTTAATTTCCTATTTTAACTTATAAAATTAATATTTAAGTGTAGAACAGCTTCTTGTTTAGTGCTTAAAATAATTTTGACAATTTTAAATTTAAAAGTAATTAAGTTATTACGTTTTAATTCGGACCCCCGGAGCTAAACAAGTTGGGCAAGCGCCCAAACTACCCTTTAGCTAGAACCTTATATCTCGTTAACTATTAATATTAGAATCATCAAAATTATTTTAAGCACTAGAGGAAGGTTCTGCCTAATAAGAAAAATATAATTCAATTATGTAATTGTTTAAACAGAAACGTTCAGCTTGAACGAAAAATATGCTTTTACTGTATTATTCCCCTTAAAGTAATTAAAAAACTTATGAGTTACTCGAGCAGAAAATAAAGACTCGAAAACTCGGATAAAAGAGAGTTTGGAGTTAAAAACGAATAAAAAATTATATGAAATAGGCGTCATCAATTTTGGCCGTGGTAGGACAATACAGTGGAGGTCACGTGCTGGAAGTGGGTAAACGCTTCGTTACATAACCAACAATCAGAAAGCTCTCGCAATTAAAATCTAGGGTACGCAGTTCTATATTATCTTTGGCCCAATTGATTGATTTCAAAATTACGTTTTTGCGCGTGACAGTACCTTTACATTGTGAGGTATAGGAAGCTTATTTACCTGCATTTATACCCAAACATGGCGGCGTATTTTCTCGCGCAAAATGAATTTTAATATCCACCAATACACCGAAAAGAGAGGATTATCATTAAAAATGTCAAAACTCGTTGCGTAGCAACGGAAAGCCAAATAGGGGATTATTCATTATTAGCCAAATTCATTAGATGATATTCAGATTACAGACAAATCAGAACCGAGTTTAGTAATGTTTTATCAATCTCGATCTTATTCACATTTGAGACTTGGAACATAAATTTGAAAAGTTAAAAATATTACTAGTATTCAATAGGTCAGAAGTTTATAACAAACTATCTTATTGAGAAGTGTGTAGCTTCCTAAACCCCTAATCATAGGACTATCATAAGGTCCCCGTAAGTAAAGGTCTAGCATAGAGCCCCATGTTTACGGCATTGTCCATGCGAGAAGAAAATGAACGTAGTGACATCTTCTTTTTAAAAATTTCTACATCTAAAACATGATCTTACTTTTTAGAGCAGCCACGCTCGGGTTGATAAATGTCACACAAAACGCGTCTAAATCTCAAATTTGAAAAATAAACACCTTCAGAAACACAGCTCTTATTTATAATAGCCAGTTTTAGGTGGTGCTGATTATTTTTTTTCCAAAGATATGTGTTAATTTTAAATTTTAAAGCGATAAAATTATGAATAAGCCTGGGATACGGTGCTAAGGGCTCGCGGCGGAGATTTATCCCGCATGGCCCTAAGTTTAAAAACGTTCGCGCACGGCTGGTGCGCATTCATAAAGTATTTCGCGAAATTTATTTCAAAAATGCATAGTTGAGGACGTAGCCACTAGGAGGTACAGATTTTGAATACCTACCTCTTAGTAACGGGTATGTGATCGTCAAAATTTTGGCCTAGACCTTTGCTTATGGGGACCTTATGATAGGCTTATGCTCTAATGTATATCTACCCCGTGTCGCCGCCTACACTACAGTCCGCAATAAGGGCTCCTACAGTCTACGTCATCCCAACTCGTTTTCTAGCACGTGCTCTAGCGCTATAAACGTTTCCTGATTAAAGAATGTTTGTTTGCTCCAAGAGTGAATAAAATGAGTTAAATTGAGTTATTTTTAACGCATCTGGCCGCTACTACGTCCATACGTGTACCTAACGACACAGCTACATCAACAATGGTTGTTTGGCGACGCCGAGTAACTTTGCTTGTAATACCGTTAGACGACGCTTATAAAATCGCGTTTAGAGTCGCTTTAGTCAACAAAAATTAACTTCTTATTCCGAAATGAATTCAAAAATAATAACTTCGGTTTATTTAACCCAGTTTTGTACGGCTCGCGTGAAACCAATGAAGTAATCAATCTTAATGTATCAGTGGTTCCCAAACTTAAAATAAAAATGTTACGTGTTGGGCTTAGGTTTTCTCCAGCGCCGGCCCTAGCCCTTGGTCAGGGTAGAGCGAGATTGTTTTTCGATTGCTGCCACGCCGCCCCGCGCCTCTCAAAAGGAATTTTGGCGCCCCTTTCCACCTGGCCGCTGTCCTGGCGCCTAGAGCGACCGCTCCGCTTGCTCTACCCTAGGGCAGCCACTGGTTTTCTCGAGGGGTAAGTCACTCTCGGATGGCCAGACTGTACACCGAGTTCGCGTACTTAGTACTGATAAAGGTACGGATTTTAAAGAGTTAACAGCAGTCAGAGGTACGACAGTGTACACCGAGTTCGCGGAGTGACCAAACCCTCGGGTTTTCTAACTTGGAAACGCCATCTGCGTATTTAATCTTAAATTTAATTTAATTCAACTAGATGGCGACTGTAAAGTTACCACATTAGCTTGAGTATGTTTATTTTGGTGGAAGCTTCTGTATTTTTAGTTAAGTCTAAAATTTCATTCCAACTTTCGCGAGCCCTTTAGTATTAATATTGTTCTAACAAATATGCATAATTTATATAATTAAATCTGGCTCTTTCATTTTAAAAATGATTATTTTCTGAGGAATTACTCCAGGTAAAAAAATGTTTGGAATCCCCGAGGTTGTCCATCGCTTAAACGAGTCCTGAAGTTTTGAGTCCCTTTATTTGTATCTCGGTCCACGATAACGTTTAGACGCTTATTTTGCTCTCCAAATTGCCCAATTAGCTCTACTTCTGATAATCCGACGGCCATTATTTTAATAAACAAACCGGTTTGAACAACCGAAGCTTAGGAGCTAAAATGAACTACAATATACTGTATTAATGCAATTAATTAAGTTTTCGGAGACTTACGTTCTAAAATAAAATTACATTGTCAAATAAAAGAAGCAGGTTTATTGAAAAAAATAGTTGAAATTCAGGTTGAGCTTTTCTGGCGCATCTACAAGGTCGGAGTCTTTGCAGATTCTTTTGAGCCTAGGCCTAACTCATCTAGGCTTGGTATGGGTTTTAAAAACGCTAGTGGAATATCCCACTTCGACGACTTGTTCCATTTTCGGAAAGTGATCTCTGAACCGAACCGTTTGCATCCATTTCCCCCAACTTTCTATTTTTCTGAACTACTCATTATTTAACTTCATCCGCACAAACCGAGCGAGTTTATAAATTTCAATAAAGCTACCTTGGGCTGACTAAAATTTCGACGCAAAAAATTCCTTCTCAATTTAGAGGTTTTCCCTTGGCTTAAATACATATGTTAGTAGTCAATAGTGTGACTCCGAAAATTACTAGGATGAATAAAAAGGTTAAACGTAGTCCACCTTTTTACTCGTGGTGAAACAAACCGTGAAGATTTTTGAATGGAATAAAGGTACAGTGGCATACTTATGAGTAGTTATGTTACATATGCTATAAGTATTTTTGTAACATTTCGTTTAATCTAGCTCCACTCTCAAAATTCGAACGATTTTGTTTCCCTTTAAGCTCTTCGCCACGATTTAAATGAAATACTCCGTAATACCATATGTCTATAATATTGGAAAAATATTACAGACTTATGATATTACGTTACTATTTAACCTTCCGGAATGTACGTGTTAGAGAATCAGAGTCAAAGACTCGATCGCCGAAAACATTTTTGGGTGCCACATTGAACCCGCTTAACCTTAGAAACGGTGTCAAGGTTAAATTATAAAATTTTCCGTTAATCTTCGTCCAAAGACTGTAATAGAATATATCCAATCGCGTTAATATTGCAAACAATTCGATAGAGATTATCGGGTGCGATAACATCATAATAGAGCGCGGACTTTTGTTTTAAATGAGTTCTTATTTATAATCTCGTAACGTTGATTTGGTTTCGGCGAAAGCAATTATCTTCGGGGAAATCGCGTATTGTGTTTTTTGCACAATATCGAACTTTGTTAAATTATGAATAGAATGCTTTTAACACACACACAATTAATGTATTTTATCAGCGCTGATAATTGCGACGATTTCTTTCTGTCCAAGCGATCTTATTGTTCGCCGATATAAATTACCGATTTCGGCTCAGATTGCCAATACGATTCCGTCGTGATCTCGCGCTAATTTTCAAGGAATTCATTTGCAACAATTCTGACAGCGAAGGACTCTCGCACTTATTAATTTGGGAATACACTGTCCCGGACGATTAGGGATACCGATGTTTGTGCTGCTTTTCTCTTTATAACTGAATTATACAAGGACAATAATTCCAAGAATGAAATAAAAGACCTTTCTAATTCTATTTCCTCGAAATGTTTCGAAAGGTAAAAGAAAGTTTTTGTTTTATTTTATACAGGGTGTTTCAAAAGGTTACGCAAAAATTTAAATTGTAGAGGGTGAGTTGAGAATTACGCCAGAGAGCTTCAAAGTGTGGCCTACTAGCTCCTAGAAGTAGGCTGCAACAAGCGCAAAACTTAGCAGCAGGGATTTTAATACTGTTTAAGTTTACTTTTTTACGCTGGTTACCTCGATTTCATTACAAAGTCCTTTTTTACCTATCACACGAACCCAAACCATAATGTTCACGTTTCCCTTCTGCTTGGTTTTGCTCTTATTGCAGCCTACTTCCAGGGGCTAGTAGGCCACACTTTGAAGTTATCTGGCGCTCTTTTAACTCATCGTAGGAAAATGGGAAACACACAGGCGTACTTCTCAACTCACCCCCTACAACTCCTTAAATTTTTGCATAACCTTTTGAAACACCCTGTATATCAGCTAGGCTAAAACCCCGGCACCACCCAAAACCCAAGTCATTTAGCGACTTTTAATGGCATTAATTCATGTGACCGGGTTAAATGGAGTAGGATGCTCTAAACATTGGAGAGATAACTTGCAAACTCTACTGTTCAGAGTATTTTAGTGCTTAAAATTAATTTGGTTGCGAGTGCCTCCGAAGAAACGGGACTGGGCTTAAACTATATCGAATAGAAGACGTTTTACCATACTATCCCGAAGGTATTTGTGAATAGTAGTTTCACTTGGGTTCTAGCCGCCGCCGCCGCCTACAGTTTTCGGGGCACAACTTCTCAAGTGTTTGTAGTAAGATTGGAAAATGATACGTTAATCGTACTCACCGGTTTCCCACTAAATTTATGTTTGCATGAAGGAATTTTCGTTTGAAGTGAGATATGTGATCAATTCGCGGAACCCCACAGCCCGCATATGACGTATTATGCTATTTGAATACTCCCTATTATTGAGTACTCTTTACATACCAGTACTAGGAATTTGTGATGTCCATGCAGACGGCTGCCAGACGCCTATTTTAGAGATAGCCCAAGAATGTATTTGAGTACTCTTTACATACCAGTACTATGAATTTGTGATGTCCATGCAGACGGCTGCCAGACGCCTATTTTAGAGATAGCCCAAGAATGTATTTGAGTACTCTTTACATACCAGTACTATGAATTTGTGATGTCCATGCAGACGGCTGCCAGACGCCTATTTTAGAGATAGCCCAAGAATGTATTTGAGTACTCTTTACATACCAGTACTAGGAATTTGTGATGTCCATGCAGACGGCTGCCAGACGCCTATTTTAGAGATAGCCCAAGAATGTATTTGAGTACTCTTTACATACCAGTACTATGAATTTGTGATGTCCATGCAGACGGCTGCCAGACGCCCATTTTAGAGATAGCCCAAGAATGTATTTCTCTCTAATTATGGAGTCGATCCGCTGATACCAGAGGGGGAAAGGAAATTGTCACCGGACTGTGCTTCAATGGAAACCAATGGTGGATATGGAAATTAAGAGTTATATATGGGACGCTAAATTTTTTATATCAAAGCCGATGCGAGTTTCATTTTACTAGATATATATTTAGCCTGCGCGGTATATTGATATTCATATCTGCATTGTTCAGTACGTATGTTTAGCTTTGCCTAGTCATCATCTATTTACTTCTTGAGTCCCATTATACCCTAATATCCAAAAAGATATTAGTCATTAGCCATATTATTTCGCTGTTTTTCAAAGTTATTCGATACTTGTATTCACTTACGAGTAAATTTTTCTTATCCGAAATTTCTGTGCATTTGGATGTATTTAAACTTTGCTTTTCACTAACTAACGTATGAGAACGCTGAAAATCTTCTCAATATAGCACTCATTTCTAGATCGGGAGAATAAGTATCTCGAGACGATCCATGGTCATCATGGTCTAATTTTCCCCCAGCACGGAAGTGGGCAGAAAAACAACACCAGCGTGCGCTTTAATCCCGTTGAAAATCATTCCCTCCTAAATACAAATAATAACATTCTTGATATTAATAAACCAAAAATCCTACATTTAGATATTCCTTAAAGGGAATTGAATCGCGGGTATTAGGTGTGGAACACCAACTCTTCCCTTTAAAGGGAATATAACCTGCAAAGCAATCTTTATGGAAGACCCCTTCAGTTTTTCAAATTGCCCTGTACAGTGGCGCCAAGGCAAGAGCGGCCACAGCTGCAAACGTTGCTGTTCCACACCTAATACCTGAAGTTATATTCCCGTTAAGAACGTTTGTAAAAATGGTATTTAGAAAATATAATTTAGTTTTTCATTAATATATGAAATGGGATGGGGTGCCGGAGTGGTTAGCACTTTCGCGTCGCAGCAAGAGGATCTAGGTTCGATCCCAACTTGTGGCACTGGGAACTAGTCCTTCTGCGTTGAGTTTTAAAGTACTCTCCCCACTGGTTAAAGGGGTTTTCACTCGAGTTTTTTGGTTTCCCCTTTCCATAAAAACTTAGAGACGTTAACAGTAATATTAAGTGTAGGGAGCTGTTGGCTCGCGTGGCATGAAGGGCTTGCCACCACCCTCCTACGCATCGTAACCCGGCCACCTGTTTATAGGCATTAAAAGTCGCTCGATGATTTGGGCCTAAGGTGGTGCCTTTAGTTTTAGCCTAGCTGTTTATTATTATTATTAGCAAATTATTATCCGTTATCAAATTAAATATTTTTAATATCTTAAAATACTACCATAAGTAACATAATACCTCTATGTATGACAGAAAAAATGCATGCTACAAGTGTCATACTTATGATATTACTATTATATGCCTTTACCATTTACTAAAAAATAACTAATGATGGGAAAAGTGAATATTTCTACTTCGAAAGATTATCGATATGTCTTTAATTGTTTTGACTTGGTAACCCTAACCTTCATGAAACTAGCTGGCAGAAATGTGGAAAGAGGTGTTCTACCATAAATATGTAACTTTATACTCACGTTAAAATAGCAGACAATCTCTTAAAACGTTTTATATTGCTGTACCTAAACGTAGTTTTGTGTCAATTAGCCTTCTTAGTTTACATAGACGCGTTGTGATATATCGCCTGCTTAACAGACGAACATCCAGCAGCTTAAGAACTTCTTACGTTGGTCCCTATACGTGGTTCTGTAAACTGAAAAGACTAACTAAACGTGTATATGGTTAACTCCTAGGGAGCTGTGGGCTCGCGTGGCTTGCAGGGCTTGCCACCACCCTCCTACGCATTGTAACCCGGCCACCTAAATTAAAGGCTTAAAAAGTCGCTCGATGACTTAGGCCTAAGGTGGTGCCTTGGGTATTAGCCTAGCTGATTATTATTATTATCCCTAAGCCTTGGCGAGCTTAGTCAGTTTCGTTCATTTAGCAACTTACTTTCATAAGGATTACTATTTTCTAGGTAATTTAGGTTAAATGTGCTTATCCTATCTTAAATGACTAGCCCCTCTTTCTAATGATTTTAGGGACCATTCGGTACTTATTAATTGCTTTAGCAAGCGCGAAAATTCTTCTTCTTATCCCTCTATCGGGAAAACGTGCAAGTGCAAAGGTACCGCAAGGATCCACCATGTTTGAAAAACAGTAGATGTTAATTGTAATTTCTAAACATGGCCGCTTCTTGTGATACTTTACGCATTTTATCATCGGGACCGGGATTGGAAGAAGCTTGCAGTAATAATATAGGTAGATTCCACCTTCCGTAAAACTATAATCATTTTCACTTCCCTTCCTTACTAAGAAATGCGTAACTCACTCAAATAAATTAAAAATAGGAATAGCCCTATTGTTTTCCATATGGCCGCTTCTAGGGTGCTTAAATCGAGACAAACTTTTATAGTTGTCAAGCTTCGCAACTCCCATTTTGAAAATATTACAAAAGTTAGTAATCAAATGTGAGCACTATAGACAGAAAATATGTTTTCAATAAGTTTTTATGTATACTTGGCGAGAACGTTGCTCCCAATCTCGTTCATGCTCGAAGAGTAACCTCCCCCCCCCCTAAAATAATCACATCATTGGTTCCCTCATCCAACGCGATTGAAGGGCACACCGGTGAATTATCCCCCCCCACCCCCCACCTCGGTCATGCCCTGGCAAAATTGGACCATGATGCAGTAGGATCATCTCACCATAGAATAGACGCTTTAATAAATCATCCTCCAAGGAAATCGCCAAGAAGTAATATTTCCGAAAGTCAGGACTCGCAAGGTATTGTTAAATAGTGCTTGTTAAAATACTGGAAATTTTTCACCTTTGCGGCAGCAAGAAGCTAACAAGGTAGCTTTTGACATATTAAGCCTTGGCGAAAACACGACATTCTGTTAACAGGTGAAAAGTTTCCATTATTTCAACTACCACTATATAAACAATACCTTGCGAGTCCTGACTTTCGGAAATATTACTTCTGGGCGATTTCCTTGGAGAATGATTTATTGAAGCGCCTATTTTAGTCAAAGTAGAATATTTCCCAGTACGATAAAATAATAGCATTAATGGAGTTACGTGGCACCTTTAACGGAAATAGTTAGTGTAGGGAGTTGTTGGCTCGCTTGCCACCACCCTCTTACGCATTGTAACCCGGCCACCTGTTTAAGGCATTAAAAGTCGCTAGATGACTTGGGCCTAAGGTGGGGCCTTGGGTATTAGCCTAGCTGATTATCTATTATCTATTTATCTATCTACCTTTTTAACTAACAAAACTTAGCGACTCTTGAGAGGTAATGTCGGCATCTCTTTAAAATGAAACATTATTGTAGAAAGTTGAAATGTCATGTCGCGGGAAAATACTATCTTTCCTTTGGTTCTGCCAGGTAAGGCTAAGTTTCATTAGCGCGAGTAACGGCGTGTCACTCAACCATGACTCAACTTTGGTAAGTATAAACTATTTGCGCGCGAAACATTTATTATTAGAGGGGCTAGTCACGTGTAGGAGAACTTGTAGCTGAGTGTAGACGTAGCTTTATTGCGTACAACCTTCACTCCTAAAAGCTCTCCCCACACGTTTTTGACTAGTGGTTGGTTGCGTGTTACCAGGCCTTGTCGTGTCTGCCATTATAAGATTAATGTTCAAATCGGTAACGACAGAGTTGGATGCTGAGGGTCTTCAATAACACTATGGTAGAAGTAGCATCCACTTTGGGTTTGAATATGCAAAGCGGCATATCGATTGTGTGATATTTGTAAACATGTATATTACTCCTTGGGAATATATTACTCTGTAAGTCCTGGGTGACATACTACTCCTTGCAAGAAAAGGAGCTTAGTTCTTTTTGCGTGATGACCAATGGGGAAATGCTACAGGGTAGTTTAGTAGTTCTTTTCACAGATGAGCTTACATTATGTCAGATGGAAAAGAATAATTCTAGTTAGAGGCGTAGCACACGTAGGCTATTTCGGGATTGCGCAAGGTTTGGCTCTAAGCTTAACGGAACTTACCTGAACTGAACTGATAGCGTTGTTAAGCGGATGTTTTTCTTCAAGTACAAAGCACATGCTGTAGAAGCGAGTGGGGCTAATGCGCAAGTCAGAGATATGATCTAGCATAGATACCTTACGCTGCATACGGGCCCCCGACAAGAACACGGAAGAGATAGCTAGCAGAAGGCCCAAATTTTCTGGATATGCTACGTAATAGTGCCATCTATCGGTGACCAAAATTAGGTTTTGGTAAAAGGAACTCGGTAGATTAGGCCCAAGAATGTTGATGTCCCTTAAACTCCGCGTTAATATAAGGCTGTGTCATTTTGGTTTGCTCTTGGTGGAAAGATGGCGCTATATCGTAGCGCCTACAGAAAATATGCGCTGTCTGCTAGTTGTCACTTCAGTGTTGGTCCCACATAGAATTGTGAATCTATATTATTTTCTATATCTATGGCATAAGTATCCAGTGAGGGAAAGAACGTACATAAGCAGCCTTGCCAACAGGGTTGGACATATGGATACCTTTTTTAGTAGTCAGTCTGGCTAGTGAGCCTCCTTTCTTAATTTATTTTAGTAGTCACTGACTACTGGGGGTAAATATTGTGGTATAAAAACAAGAAATAGGAGTTTGGTATCATTTGAGTTACATGACGGGATTTTTTTTTAAATGGGATTGATGAATGATAGATTTATGATATGATATATTTGCCTTAATTTATGAAGCACCAAATTTAGTTTAAATTTTAGAAGTTAAATGCCCTGACTAGTGGCTTATGTCCAACCCTAGTTGCCAAGTCCAGAAAACTATTGATTTCCTTAAAACAATAATCGTAAGCCTGAAAATAGGTGGTAAATTTGAATTTAAAGGAATGTTGGTGTTATACCGTGAGTGTATTCTTTACGACCATGAATATCGAACAGTATTGGTGATGGGAAGGGCTTCGTTATTTTTTTGACAGGCACCGTTTTGAAACTAAGCCGTATTTTGTAATATTTTAATACCCATCTTTTCGATTGAACGAGAATAGGTAAAAATATTAACAGCAAATGCCGTAATTTACAATATTCTACTGATCTTCTAGTAGAAACGTGTTTTTGTAAAAATAGGCGCTTCAATAAAACATCTTCACGGAAATTGCCACTAAGTAACTAACAGGTCCTGGCTCTCGGAAATATAAGTTACTTTTTATATAGTGCTTGTTTAAATAATGAAAAGGTTTCACATATACGGTATGTCGAAGTTTTATTTTTAGGAGGTGATAAAAAGTAATGGGCTTAAATCAGGGTGGGCCCGTTGAAAGAAATCTTCACTGAAACAAAAAAAATATTGTTAAAGCCAGTTTTCCACCAAATTCGAAAGGTATCAATATCGGTCACTGAGTCTGAATTATCGAACATCGCAAATTGTACAATGTTGGCAACCCCCGTTTAAAAATTATCGACGTGTACTACAATTATTGTACGTGGCGGATTGAAGTGTAATCCGAAACGCTGACGTAAAGCTTGGTTCACAAGGCGTTTGTAAGGTAGAAGGCGAAGGGAAAGGTGGTAGGCATTCCGCCCTCTGAGCTGACCTTCGAGTTGAGATTTTCACTTTACCTTTGGTATAAACATCGTTGTTCCCAAGAAGGAGTTTGCCGACGAAGCTCTGTGAGATTTCCTTGTTTACCAATAAAAATGGACGCTCCCTGTGCAATGCTGCTAATTGTTTTATTGTTGAAAAAGATCTCGTGGTTAAACAAGCAGATACTCTTAGGGTATTAGATGACCGGCATGACGTTAGTACCGTTTTGCTATTTTATTAAAAATGCGACGTCGAAATATCAAACGGAACTAGATTCAAGTTGATAGCCAAACTCACCCACCCACCTTTTAGGAATAATTCTTTCCATTTTAGATTTTCGGCGGGAATGTGAATCTCTGATTTCTGAATTTTACTTCTTCCTTCGTCTTCTGATTATCTTTAATTTTCACGTCTTTGTGAACATAACTTTGGGTCGCTAAGTACTTTGAGCCTATGGTCGGACAAAACAGAAGCGAAGCGAAATTCCAACAAAACCAGAGGAAACTCGTACGACGTTTGGTCCCAATGTTTATTACAAATACACCTTTATATATAGATTTCGACGCTATTGAAGTGTTTACTCTAAGTCATTGCTAATTAGTAAAAGGTTGATACGCTGAAGTTAGGTAACTGACTCACTATGTGTAACGTATTTGTACATGGTGCTGCGTGACTGCATTAAGCTTTCTCTCTTATTTCACGGAAAACATTTGATTTAAAAAATATTTTATTTCAGGCATTTTTATAGAAACATGGAAGACTTTTTGCCATTGTGTTCAAGCTTAGAGCGAGAGAGTTGGACTTTGCAAAAACTGAATTCCTCGGACGAGGACAGCGACTTCAGCATGGAGGGCTTCTCCTGGGATGATTACGCTTTTCAAAACTTGGACATGGACCCGTACTTAGACCTGCTCCTGTCGCAAGCTTCCTCGGCGACGGATGGTACGCAGGTGGCGGACTTCTTCTTTGGAGGCCTGAACGCCAGCGACTTAGCCTTCTCGGAAACTAACCAGAGCTATCCTAGTCAACCCGAGTACAATAGCACCGACAGACCTCTACCCAATTCTAGTCCCGATAGTTTCGACTCTAACGACAAGACGTACTTATGGACTGAACCGAAATTAGAACCGACTGCCATCAATTCCGCTACGGACACCACCCGCTTTCAAATGGACAACGGTTTGTTGTACCGCGTCGATAATATCCGCGAAGATAGTTGCGTAAATCCCAATTTAAGTCGCGTTGCTGGCATTCAGCACGAAGTTACTTTCCCGAGTGACACTCTAACAAACAGTAATCCGTTGGTAGTTCTAGGCGTGGGTCTAGAGGCGTTAACCGATTCATTGAACAACGACCACTTGTACGCGGAACCACCACCACCACCACCGCCGCCGCCGCCGCCGCCGACGTCATTCGTAAACTCGCACAACGTGGGTCGTCGATACGGCATTAATAATGGCGTTAGGTCAGCGTACAACCCTCAAATCTCTACTCAGTACAATCCTAGCGTAGCTCCTAAAAATAGCAGAAGTACGAACGCCGTGAAGGAGTCTCCGACAGTCAACGCCATTAGTCGAACCGGGAACCGTCGCGGACCCAGAAGTGCGCCCAAAGACGAAGAGAAAATATTTTATTGCAACTACGAGGGTTGCACTAAAGTTTACTCCAAAAGCTCTCACCTGAAAGCGCACCTGAGACGACATACCGGAGAGAAGCCGTTCGCCTGCCAATGGCCCGGTTGCGGGTGGCGGTTTTCGCGCTCGGACGAGTTGGCGCGTCATAAGCGGTCGCACTCTGGAATCAAACCCTACCAATGCGAAATTTGCCAAAAGAGATTCTCTCGATCAGACCACCTGGCCAAACACCTTAAAGTGCACCGCAGAGACAAAACTCTTAGCGCCACTGGTGGCACCACTACCAATTACCGACGCGCAACCGCCGCCATGATGGCCAGTTCACTCAGATCCAACGGGAATTCCGTCCCCGTGTCGTCCATGCCTATAGTCGTTGGAGCTGGTTTGTAATACCGTTACGTTCGACGTCTTAAGCTCAGCTAAGAAAGTACTCTTAATATTCGAGGCAAATGTACCCACTAGCCCCGTTGCCAGTGGTGGTTTAAGGAGTGTAATGACTAGTCAGTAACGCAATATTCGCGTCGGAACTTTATTTTCATTCCCTATTGAACGCGTCACTTATGCACACGTCATCCGAACTTGGATAAATGTTGTATTTCGATACGCCTTGTGTCAAATGAGAAAAATATTCAGAATATTTCCATCTTTTTTTTTGAAATAGTGTTTTACGTTACGTAAACTGTTTACGTTAAAATATAACCATTTTTCAAATTTAACTGATAATATGATATTGAAGTTAAAATAAAATTGATATAAGAATTAAGAAATGATATTACAATTTCAATAGATCTTTGTTCCTAAAACCAATCGAATGCGAGTAGCCATGACAATGATTGATTCGTAACGTAACTTATCGTAACTATGCCAATCTTTCAATAAGACCTTGTTTCGCGATCACCAGAGAATCTATGGACCCTGAATAGTGAGTGTACAGAGCTGCTGGCTCGCGTGGCAGGAAGGGCTTGCCACCACCCTTCTACGCATTTGTAAGTCACATGATGACTTAGGCTTAGCTGTTGAGGTGCCTTGGGTATTAGCTAAGCTTAGCCAGAGATCTTGAGTAAGGAAATAGATACAAACACTTTTAAGCTTGCACGTGAGTGTTTCCTGTTTTCGGTGCTAAGTCAGCCATGGCATGAAAATGCCCATGTTGCTCACTTGATTATGCGCGTAACAGAATCGTGTCGTGTTTGCCTTCTAATATGTGACGTTAAATAATGCCATAGCTGCCGTTTCAAGGTGGGGCTTAGCTATTTCATATAACCATGACGCTACGAGCAAGCACGGAATATATCTGCTATAGAAATTTCGATTAGTTTTAAAGCAAATGGCGGCTCTATCAAAAAAAGTAAAAAAAGGTCTCAAAAATGCTTCTATAAGCGCTTTTAGGTGACAGCACCTTCCCGGAACTTACAGCGAAACCACCTGTTTAATAAGTTATATTAAAAAGTCAATCAACGCGAGAAGCTCCCAAATTGCCTCGCCTTTAGGTTAAATCATGGAGGTTCTATCTTAGATATAAACTCCATGGCTAGATTTTGATGCTTACTCAACTGGTTTTGATAAATACGCTAACGACATCTAGTGCGAGCGAATTCAACTAGACAGGAGACGTCCCTTACTTTAAAACTTCTTCTACTTTTAAAAATGCATTAGACGAACAATTCTAGTGTAGGGAGCTGTTGGCTCGCGTGGCATGAAGGGCTTGCCACCACCCTCCTACGCATTGTAACCCGGCCACCTGTTTAAAATCATTATAAGTCACTAGATGACTTGGGCCTAAGGTGGTGCCTTCGGTATTAGCCTAGCTGATTATTCTTCTTCTTCTTCTCAAAACTATTTTCATCACTAGCCTTGAGGAGCGCGGAGGTAGCTATCATTTAGCATTGCATGTCTCTTAAATCCCATGATCCTGATTGTCACTGGCCGTATACTCACAAAGTCAGTACTGTTGCTGACTTTGTGAGGGAAAGAATTTCTAACACAACTTGGAAAAACTTAAATTGATTGAAATTTCGTTTTTCAGCGTTCATACTGGTGTTCTCAAATAAGCATTATTTAAAAGTGATTTATCTATTAGTATGTTTCTAAAGAAGGTAGCTTGTAAGCCCCCGCCACCTCTGGCTAAAGGGGTTTTCCATCGAGCTCTTCGGTTTAATCAGCTAGGCTAACACCCAAGGCACCGCCTTAGGCCTAAGTCATCAAGCGTCTTTTGAAGCCATTAATTCATGCGGATATTGAGCTGTTTACATGTAGCGCTTACCACCACTCTATATGCAGTAAAAGCCATCCACCCGAATTAAAGGCTTTAAACGTCTCTAGCTGACTAGGGCCTAAGGTGTCAAGGTGGTGCCTTAATAACCTAGACGATGATTATTATCTCCCTAAGGTTGCCACTGAGTTTGAAAGCCCAGTAGTGAAAATTAAGTAAATTACATCGTATTCTTTAAAACAAGGTCTCAATGAGAAAAGGTTTTCCAGGCATATTTACCCTTGAAACACTCTATTTAATAATAATTATTTTCCAAATTAAGTTTTACTATGAGGACTAACCATGACGAAGTATTTCAATCTTTGAATAGTACTATTTTCCTGAATTTTTTTTAATATTCACTGTACTTTTCAGAAGTAAACTTTCATACGTACAAATATGAGTAGGTTCTTCTTTAAACGTTTTATGATACCTTTAAACATTTAGTTAGTTTAATTTACTTTTTGCATTAAATATAACATAAGTGCTCTTGACGGCTGCGTTTATGCTTCATCGTATTTTGGTAGCGGTACCGCACTTGTCTTCAAACTTTCAAACATTCCGACGAAGTATTCGATAACTTTTAAGATGCGTTCTTAAAAGCTCGCCAAGTTACTCAACCCTCGCATCATACCATAGCCGTCTGTATACTCATAAGTTATCCGTTCCAAAAAAGTCCAAAATATTTTAAACAAAGTCAAAATGTAAAAACAAATAAGGAAAATTTTTAAAAAATTTGTTAAACGAGTAATTCGAATGTCCAAACAATTAATTAAAAATAAACCAACTTTCCAAAAATAAATAAATCAAATTTTAAAAATAATTGAAATATAAACAATTTCCAAAAAAAAACCCAATTTACTTATAAAATTATCAAAAATAAACCCAAATTTAAAAAAAACACACAATTTACTTATAAAATTATCAAAAGTAAACCCAAATTTCCAAAAAAAAACAATTTAAATTATTAAAAAATAATCGAAGACAAAAGTCCCCAAAAAAATTTGGTCTGTATATCCAGACGAATTCGCTCATTTTCCATTTCAAAGCACCATATATTGTCATAAAAGTACTGCAAGTACAATTATTTTGTATTTAGAATTCCGTGAGTATGCGGGCGGCTGTGATGCACGCGGCGAAGTCCAAACTTATATTTTTATTAAAACGAAATATTTAATGTGAATCGTGTCAAATATAAAACCACGAAAGTGCCAAAAACTATCGTTTATTTAAATATATTTATATTACATTTTTTATTGTAATGTGGTTGTCCGCGTTTACGATTTATAAAAGCTTATACATTTTTGTGTGGAAATTATTTGTTTGTAATCTAATAGTTAATTAAGAAAACTGAAGCGAAGGGTGAAAAGTAAACTGATGAAATTGATGTCTTCAGAAGGACGTTTTGGCAGCGAAAAAATAGTTGTTTTAAACATGAAATATATTTCACTAATAAATGTTTTTTAAGATGAAGTTTTATTTATTTGAAGGAAATAACAGGTTGTCAAAAACATTGCGCGTACCAAGTTAAATTGAGAAGAACTCAAAATCTATGGTAAGCATATATAGTGCCGTTTTAAGACCTTCGTAGGCCCTGGGCACTAAGACCTTTGTAGGCCCTATTTCTAAAAATAATTTTTTTACTTTAATTTTTCCATACTTATAAACTTTCGTAGGCCCCTTCGAACCTTCGTTCGCCTTAGGCATAGTGTTACTTGGAGCCCATTTGATAAAACGGCCCTGAGCATATAGGACTTTGTTTCGTATATGTGGGACTAGAATCAAGTATACCAATTTGGGAAAACGGTGCAATTTCAATCTACTATTATAATTAAGTTTCGGTTTCATGGACGACCTTTAATGGAAAACGTTTGCAAAACAAATTAAAAACCTAAGTTTCTACGTCTATTTTTCTTACTTAAAGAGATATTGTCATAGTTAAAATGAATAAAAACAACGTATTTTAGTGCACTATAAATTTTTCTTTTTAATTATAACAATTTATAGTGCCCTAAAATACGTTGTTTTTATTAATTTTAACTATAATTTTGCACTAGCGATTGGTATTTTTATAAGATATTGTCATCTTGGACACATTTTGAATTTTGTGATTTAGGGTACATCATAAGATGTCCAGAATTCTAAAATAAATAAATATGCTATGGCACTTAAAAATATTTAGCTATGAAAGTTAACTTATAAATATTTACATGTGATATTACACTTCGCCATAAATTGTGGCCGAGAAAAAAAATTTTAAGATTTCCTACCGTTACAGTTTTTTTTTCGATTAAATACGTGAAAAAAATTGTTTATTATTTGGGCACTTCCTTCAAAAATTAAATCGAGCGCTCTAACTCTAACAGTGCATCGGAAACCAACGAAAACCACCATTATTTTATTACCGTTTGTTTAAGAAATAAGGTAAGTATTTTTCTGTTTATTGATTATTAAATTCCTTATACAGAAAAAAATAATATAATTTTATTAAAGGTAGAATTTCGACTTCGATGTCGTATTACGGTATTAGTGTCCTCCATTACGGTTAAATGATTTTTGAATAAGAAATTTTGGTTCTACTATTTTCTCATTGGGTTGCCTCTAAACCTCGGCTCGCTCTAGTAGCAACCAATATAAACATCAACCCACAAATGATGTCCATAATGATAGGCACCCAAGAAATGCAGGAAAGCCTACCCTTCCACTTAAAAACTTCAATTTGCTAGTGAATATTTATTTTTTCTAGTGAAATCGTTAGTCCCATTATTATTATCATTACCTGGACGTAGGCTGTAACAAGCGCAGCAGAGACTTTAAATACTGTTTAAGTTTATTTTTTTACGCTGGTTACATCGATTTGTTTACAAAGTCTTGTTTTACCTATCACACGAACCCAAACCTTAATGTTCGCATTTCCCTGCTGCTTGGTTTTGCGCTTGTTGCAGCCTACTTCCAGGGGCTAGTAGGCCACACTTTGAAACCCACTCTTTTAACTCATCGTTGGAAAATGGAATAAAACAGGCACACTTCTCAACTCACCCCTACAACTCCTTATTATTTTTCCATAACCTTTTGAAACACCCTATATATCTCATGTAAAAATCTAATACACCAAGAAAATTCTGACAATTTATCTTTAATCTTACGCTTTACTATTTTTGTGACAAATATTTTGTTTATTAGGTCTCCAGGAGTTAGGTTTACAGAAAACTAACTACTCTGTCTAAAAACAAAGCCCCGGGACCCGAAAACCTGCATCGAAACCGACATTAAAGGAGCTCCAAAGTTCGGTGGCAAAATGTGCGTAAAGTCAGTAAAGTGCGAAATTTACGGTTGACTCTGCCCGCCTCTGCCAAGGCCGAGTGAGGGGTTGGGGGGAATGAAAAGCATGCTCAATTTTCTTTTTTTGCCACCGAATTTTGGAGCCCCTTTAACTTACATTTTCAATTTGAGTTTAAAAACAAGTGAAGTTTCTGACCATTGGAAAACTACAAAAGTTACTCCTATTCCGAAAAAGGGGGATCCTACCCTTCCTCAAAACTACCGACCGATCAGTCTAGCCAGCCAAGTGGCCAAAGTATTAGAATCTCCTATCAAAGACCAGATTCACATACGTTTGTTAGACATCTCATTCTTCTCCCGACATCATCTTCTTCTCCCGACATCATCTTCTCTTTCTTCCTTCTAGGTCTTGTACCACCAACCTTCTTGAAGCCTCAAACCTTTGGACCAGAGCTATCGACGATGGGCTTGCTGTGGATGTTATTTATCTGGACATCCAGAAGGCCTTCGAGCAAACTGTACCATAACAAACTGTTTGAACGCCGGAGTGCCGCTGGTATAGAGGAGAAGCCCCTTCACTGGACCAAGGCCTTCCTAATGGGTCTTAAGAGGAACAAGCTCACCATCCTGTTCCGCCGCGATCAGTTCAATCCCCTCTACTCTTCGCCATTTACATCAACAGTTTACCATCGACGGTCAAACATATGCCTTCCTTAGTCTATTTGCAGATGACACTAATCTTTTCCATATACTCCAGTTGGCCACGTCTCCAAGATAGCTCCAAGATGATTTATCTCGGGTAGAAGACGGGGCCGCAGACTCTGGTCTTACCTTTAATGGTACAAAATCGTGTGTCCTCCACCTACTACCTCGATGGGCAGGAAATAGGCGTTTAAATAAAACATCTTCAAAGAAATAGCCAAGAAGTAATAAATCCGAGAGCAAGGACCTGAAAGTTACTGTCTATATAGTGCTCGTTGATATAATATAAATTTTTCGCTTGTAAACAGAACTTTGTGTTTTTTCAAGTGTGACAATTTTTATAAAAAGGGGGAATTAATTAATTTAAGGTTCGTTGTCTAGGGATTCATTTTATATACTAACAAATTGGTGTCACATTGGTAAAGAAAGAATGACTTCGGTAAAGGTTCCATAGATTTATTTGGTCGATTAATTAAAGATGAATATTAAAACGTACGTACATTTACAACAATTTTTTTACCCATTACGGTTTCGAAGAGAAGGTTCATTTCCTTCGAAGGCAAACTCTTGGTTTCGACGTAGAATCTTGATGACTAACGACGTGGATCCGCACTGCACTTTTTGATGATCGCGGTCACACGATTATTGTTCTCGGCGAGCATACTTTAAAACTTCGGCTTTTCAGCCCACCAGAAATCGGGCTACAAACAGAGTGGCGTCCGCGTTTTGTTGTTCCAAGGACAGTAGATACAGGGACGAGAAAGTGTATTGGCGGCCTCTGTTGGAATATATCACCTAAAAGGACCTAAAAGCCAGGAGAGTTAGTTGTAAACAAAAAAAAATGGCAGTAACGTAATTTTAGCGGTTCTTGACGAGGGTTAAGTGTTCAAAACAAATGGGCATTTTTTAATTTACGCTCGTAGTTTTATTTTTTATTTAACATCAAAATGCTAAACACTAGCTACGATAATACTGTCCATGGTGAACCACGTCTTAACAATGGCCGCGGTTTGTTTACATCTAACTCCCCGTGAATATGAAGACGTTTAAATTCGAATTTTTTTCCTGCTTTCTCGTCCCTGTACCTACTGTCCTTGGTCGTGAGTCAAAAAGCTATAAAGCACTTATAGCGGACTCAAAGCTTAAGTCCTGGCAGGATTTCTGCACTAGGGTTTCAAGGGAGGATCCTTTCTCCCTACCCTATAAGTTGGCCACAAAGAAGGTCAAATGTAAGAATGCATTAAATTGCATCAAGAAACCGAATGGTTCTTTGACCTCAGGTATTGAGGAGACGTGGTCTACTCTGATGGATACTCTTTTTAAAGAGGACTCCTTAAATGATGATGAGGAGGTTCATACGACAATAAGGGAGTCATTGCACGAAGACTTCATGAGTCAGAATGATGAGCCATTTACGAGTGATGAGGTCTTGGAGACTATCAACTCTTTTAAGAAGGGCAAGGCTCCTGGTGAGGATGGTATCACCATCGAGCTCTTCAAGATATTTTTCTTAGCTTGCCCAGCGTTGTTTGTCAGGCTTTTCAACACTTGCCTCAGTATGGGATACTTCCCAAAACTTTGGAAGGTTGCTAAGTTAGTTTTTCTTTATAAAGAAGGCAGAGACAGGCAGGACGCTAAGGCCTACAGGCCAATCTCGCTTCTTCCGGTGGTAGGGAAGGTGCTTGATAAGCTGTTGTCAAGAAGGTTGTATTACTTTCTCCACAGCAACAAATTGCTTAGCGATAAGCAATTTGGGTTTAGACATAGTCGATCCACGACTCACTGTCTAACCAATATGGTGAACCAAATCAGGGATAACAAAGAAAATAATTGTCACACCAGTCTGATATCTCTAGATATCGAGGGTGCTTTTGACAATGTGTGGATTCCAGGAATCCTACACGGTTTAAGGAACTTTAAGTGTCCGAAGAACATATATGAGACATATGTTAACTATCTGAAGGATAGAGTTGCAGTGGTGAGGGCAGGTAGTACCTGTGTACGGAGAGTACTGACCCGCGGCTGCCCTCAGGGTTCATGCAGTGGACCTCTGCTATTCAATGTGGTTATGGATAGCGCACTGAGGATTGAGTATCCAGAGGATTCTCTAATCCAAGCCTTCGCGGATGACTTGCAGTCATTATTTTGGGGCACGTCCAGGCGTGCTCTCGAAACCACGGGTAAGGTGATCGTGGATAAATTGACTAAGTGGAGCCAAGTCTATAAGCTGAGTTTTTCCATTAAAAAGTCGGCGGCTATCACCTTCGCCGCAAAATCCATAATGAAAAGGCTCCCAATCTATAAGATGGGAGCCGTCAACATTGCAAATGTTGACAAGTTGAAAGTTGTCGGTGTCACCATCGACAGCAAGCTTTCCTTTCTTCCTCATCTCGAAGAAGTAAGTGTCCGGGTGACGAAGCTGGTGCAAAGCATTGCTTGTTTTGCAAAGGTTGAGTGGGGCCTCGACCATAAAGCGTTAAGGACTATCTACAATGGGTGTATTGTGAGAGTAGTGGCTTACGCTTGCGGTGCTTGGTGGAAGAGCACGCAAAATAGTGTGATGGTGAGGAAGTTGAGCTCAATTCAGAGAATTGCGGCCCTTCGTATTACTTGTGCTTACCGGACTGTCTCGAGCGATGCGCTGCGGATCCTTGCTGGTATTCAACCGTTAGACCTGGTGGTGAGTCAGGAAGCTGCTGTGTTCAGGTCCTTTTCTTTTAGGGAAGACAGTAAGCATTGTGGGGTGGAGTTACGTGGTGGTAACTACCTCTACCCAGGCGACCCATGGGAGGACCACCCAGCGGTCAGTAGCAGTATAAACATCACAGAGCAACTACCCAATGGCAATGGGATAGAGGTGTTTACTGACGGTTCGTTATCCGGTCGGGGTGCCGGAGTGGCATTTGCTGTGTACAGAGATGGTGTGGAAGTGTACAATGAGGTCACTCGCATTAATGGTAAGGTGGATGCGTTTTCTCTTGAGCTGTTAGCAATACACGAGGGTATTTGCTGGTTAAGGACGCATGGTCAACGTCCTGGTGATGGTGCAACGGTTTTTACAGATTGTCTTTTTGCTATTAACGCATTAAGCAATCATAAAAACAATCATGGTTTATGCCATGATATCCGTAAGGTGTTAAAACGGATGGAGACTCAAGTCAACTTTACTTGGATAAAGTCGCACACTGGGTGTGTAGGGAATGAAAGGGCTGACTTTCTTGCAAAATCAGCAACCGATCTTCCCGAGGAGAAGGAGATGAAGCCAACTAAGTTGGTGCTTAAAAGGTGGCTCAATGAGGTGACGACTCAAAGGTGGCAGGAGTCATGGGATGAGAGTGAGAAGGGAAAGGTAACTAAGAGGTACTTTCCTAAGGTCAATGGTAGCTTCAACACGAATTACTATTTGACGCAAATCCTAAGTGGACATGGTAAGTTCCCACTCTACCTGTTCAACTTGGGTCATATTGCATCGCCCAAATGCATATGCGGTGCTCTGGAAGCAGACTCAGAGCACTATGTTCGTAATTGTCCTAGAACGAACCATTTGTTAAGGAGACCAATCCGCGAGAATGGTCTCCACAATCTGGATAACGAAACGATCAACGATCTTGAACGCGTAATGCGTTATATCGTTGTGAATTTTGACGAACTCACGAGTGAGTCGTGAGTAGGAGTTGCAGGTATACGGGTGTATACCGTTGTGTGTATGTGGTTTAGGAAGCATTTCCTATCTTTGTATACAGGTCGACGGCTCGGCCGGGACAGATGATGAGTAACCCCTGTAATGCTTTGGCGGTGCACGGGGTATATAAATACAACAATCTGATGTCCTTGGTTGTTCTGACCAGTAATCTCAGCATTCGTAACGGGGTGGATAATTGTGTCCGCAAGAGTGAAATATTTGGAGAAGCCTTGACGTCACATGGAGAAACCCAAAAGGGGAAAGACCAGAGTCATAATAAGGAGGACCAGGGCCAGTGAAATATTTATTTACAAGCCGAGAAGCCCAGCTAGTTGTGTGTTTCGAGGCACCCCCCCCCCAGTAAGCCCCCCTACCCCTCTTTCCCATGCGAGAATTACCGGGGTACCCTTTCCCCCGCAAATATAACAAAAAACTCGCCTTCTATCTCGTCCCAAACTCCCCAGTAAGGCACCCCTCGCACTTTTTCCCATGTGATAATTACCATGGTACCCTATTACCCCGCAAAAATAACAAAAAACTATCCTTTCTCTCTCGTCGCAAACCCCCCTTTAAGGCACCCCTTCCCCTTTTCCCCATGCCAGAATATACCGGGGTACCCTTTTCCCCCGCAAAAATAACAAAAAACTATCCTTTCTCTCGTCGCAAACCCCCCTGTACCCCTGTAAACCCCCTGTATCCAATGGCAGATTTGCTCCCCCCCCCCTCATGACGAACAGAAATATATACGCTCGCTAGTCGAACCACCACCAGTAACAAAGCGAAAGGCAGTCCCGGTTTCTCTCTGTCCCGTGCCGCCTGTGTCTTCGCCCGGTTCGCCGCCCCAGCTTTGGTACATTTAATGACAAATCAAAAACACAAAAAAGGCTATAGTTGAGCCACTAACAAAGCGAAAGGCAGCAGCTTCTCTCTCCGTCCCGCGCTGGCTTTTTCTTCGCCGCCCCGCCTTTGGCTTCATGACAGACTAAGCAAACATTCCTGAAAGCTCGAACGAACGACCGACTTACCAAGCGCACCTTATAATATCGATAAGAGGGGGTCGACCATAAATGTATGAGTGATACAATTTTGTTACACAAGCCTTGAAGGGAATATAACCTGGAAAGCAATCTTTATGGAAGACCCCTTCAATTTTTCAAATTATCCTGTATAGTGGCGCCAAACATTTCCAAAGCCAAAGGCAAGAGCAGCCGGAGCTGCAAATGTTGGTGTTCCACATCAAATACCTGAGGTTATATTCCCTTTAATATGTCAAAAAAGCGGTATCTTCCCATTGCGCCGAATCCCATTCGACCGAATTCCGCCAATGTTTTGATGAAATTAGCCCAAAAGGCGGGATTTATATTCTTCTAATCGACCGACGCAATATTCACAATTGAGCGACCGCAAAAAAAAATAGTTTTTCTTTCTACTCCTTTTGATTTTTTAGGTTAGGCTAGGTTAGGTTAGGTTAGGTATAGTCAGTTGCAGGCTAAGAAAGACAAAATATATAGTACAGTCGGCGCAAGGATACCTCAGACCATTTCCGGCCAGTCGACCGCGCGTAATTTAAATTTGACCACTTTACGGTCAATTTCAAATTTCGTGAGTTTCATAGTTTTTTCGCGTGATCTAGGAACCGAAATTGGAATCTATTTTTTAATATCATGTTGTCATGAGTTTAATTACTGAATGCAGCTAAAAAAGGTTCGATAATTGAAGCTCTAAATATTTTAAATAGCCCAAGAGGTTACTATAAAAAGCATGATAAAGGTTTATTGTTAACAAGTAAAGAGAAAAATATAATTTTAAACGTCTATAGCTCATTAAGACAACGTTACCCCCCAGAAAGCGTGGTAACTATTTTAAAAGAAACTGCCGATTTAACTGCTAAGACGTAAAAATAAATTTACAAAAATAAATAATTATAAATACTATTTTAAATTTAAGAATTATAGGAATGCCTTATGAAATTAAAAAAAAAAGATTCCAATTTCGGTCTCTAGACGGCGCTAAAAGACGACAAAAAGAGCAAAATTCGAATTTGACCTTATAAAATGGCCAAATTCAAATTTCGCGCGGTGGAATGACCGGAAACGATCTGAGGCATCCTTGCGCCAATTGTACTATATATTTTGTCTTTCTTAGCCTGCAACTCACTATAACACTGCATGCTGTTCTGACAGATGCTGAAACGGATAAAACCGAATCCTAAATCCACCAAAGTGCGGCTTTTTCGGTCGAATGGGATTCGGCGCAATGGAACAGATTCAAAAAAGCTACCTGGTTAAAAAGGAAACACTTTTTGCATATAGTACAGGTGAAAACAGGGGCGGCGATATAGGGTACGCAGGGTACACAACTGCGTGGGGGCGCAAGAGGTTTGGGGGCGCATTTTTTCGAGGACTATAAAGTGAGTAAGTTTTATAGTTGACGCTAAAAGTATGTAAAGACTGGTTTAAATTTGATGTACGCTACTTCATTTTAACTTACTCTTCGAAGAATTAGTTCATCACGCAGGGTACACGCCGGAGACTTTTTAGATTATCTAGCCGCGTTACGAGATTTACTCTACTTTACTATAAGTTTTACTACTTAGAATTAGCTCATAAAGCAGTATACACGATGGACACGTTTTTACTCTATGTTACATTTCTATGTTGGAGAGCTTAATAAGGAGACGGGTTGTTTAAATTTAAAAGTAACATATAATGTGATATTCGCAGTGGCGGACCCAGGATATTACTATGGGTAGGCTACTTAATTCTTTAATTTGGGCCCCCCCCCCCCTTTACATACACTAACTAAACAAAGCTGTGACAAAACCGGTTTATTTTTAATAATTTACAAAATAAATGTACATGACTGTTTAAATGTACTCGGAAGTTTTTTTTAGTTGCCATGCTTAATTTTATCTTTATTTTTGGAATTGGGACTTGGAGAGTCGAAAAACCGCCCAATTTATCATCTGTCTAACGATGCAACACTTTTTGAAGTAGCTAGTTTAGCAACTACAATGAATCAAGGCTGCGTTCGAAAAAATATTAGAAATCTTTTCAGTGTTCGCAACTTAAAAACAGCAGGCTTTTAATTCGGATTTTGATATTTCTAGTTTCGCAAATCATTTAAGGGGGCTGTTCGGGGCCCCTACAAGCGAAATAAAAGTAGGCTGTATATATATATATATATATATATATATATATATATATATATATATATATATATATAGATATATAGATATATAGATATATAGATATATAGATATATAGATATATAGATATATATATATATATATATATATATATAGATATATATATATATATATCTCGATATAAATATATAGAGATATATAAATATATAGAAAGGGGCTCAAAATCTTACTAACCCAAGCACCGCCACTGGGTGAAAAGTTCCCATTATTTCAACAATCGCTATATTAACAGTAACTTGCAGGTCCTGGCTCACGGGAAAATTACTTCTTGGCGATTTCCTTGAAGATGTTTTATTACTCATAAGAATGTCATAAAGATATTTTGTTTTAATGAAACCGGATATGACGTTAATTACGTCACTTCCAACTAAGTGATAAATAGCATTATCAACCTTATAGGGAAACGGAAGTTAGTAAAGCGGATTTTGTAAACGCGCAGTTTTTCTCACACGTTTCTGTCTTTGACCATCTATACAGGGTGTCCACTAAAAAACGATCCAGGGCGAATATCTCAGAAACCGTTTTCTCTAGGAATTTAATTTTTTTTTATGTTACGTAGCACGTGCAGGGGGCAAAGAAGAATGATAACCTCGATGACCTTGAACCAGGTCTTCAAGGTCATCCAAAAACTATCTCGAGAACCGTAAGTGTTAGAAAGTTGGTTCCAATTAGAAAAGTGTTCCCCGTCACGTTTTATGCCTACATAGCGTGAACATGATCGGATTCGACCAACAGTAAGTCGAGAAAATTGGTACCAAAATCACAAAGGTCGTAAAAGGGAAAATTGCAAGACAGCGCTATCAAGGTCATACTAAAATTATCTCGAGAACCATTAGGTTTAGAGCAAAAATTCCGAGGGGTTGGTCACTCCACGAACTCAGTGTACACTGTCGTACCTCTGTCTTTGCTAATAAGAGTTCGTGAACTCTTTAAAATCCGTACCTTTAACAGTACTAAGTACGCGAACTCGGTGTGCAGGTCATCCGAGAGTGACTTACACCTCGAAAAATTCCAATTATAAAGTATAATTTCAAGTTATAAATACATAAAATGTGACGAAGAACAACTTTCTAATTTAAATTTTTGCTCTAAACGTAATGGTTCTCGAGATAATTTTAGTATGACCTTGAAGACAATGGTTCAAGGTCATTCAATTTTCCAAATATTAAAATCTCCTACCATGATGCGATTGTCTAGCAAATTTCGATAATGTAGCACGACTTGTTTTGGAGTTATTAGCTCTATCTTGCAATTTTCCCTTTTACGAATTTTGTGATTTTGGTAAAAAATTTCTCGACTTACTATTTGTCGAATCCGATCATGTTCACGCTATGTAGGCATAAAAAGTGACGGGGAACACTTTTCTAATTGAAACCAACTTTCTAACACTTACGGTTCTCGAGATAGTTTCTGGATGACCTTGAAGACATGGTTCAAGGTCATCGAGGATATCATTCTTCTTTGGCCCCCTGCACGTGCTACTTAACATAAAAAATTTAAATTCCTAGAGAAAACGGTTTCTGAGATATTCGCCCTGGATCGTTTTTTAGTGGACACCCTGTAGTTCAGCTCGTGCCTCACGATCACTAGATTCTGTTGCCATGGTAAAATTTTCAATAGCGCAAGGACTATAAGATTTAACTTTTTAACACTTTTCCTGCAACACCCACAATGTGTATTCGCGACCGAAAACTATCGCTACGGCCCCTTTGGTTCGCTATTGAAAGCTAGATAGGTAGTGGCTAAAACAGACGCTATTAGTATTTCCCGGCGGGCAGGTCACTTCCATTTTGGGTGCGTCTTAATCATAGTAAGATGATTAAATCAGGGTAATAGTGATGAAATCAGGGTAATAAAGATTAAAAAATCTAATCAAGACTGGAAAATCTAATCATGGTTTAATCAAATTAATCACGATTTAAACGAGATTTAATCAATCTAATCACGATTTAAATGAGATTTATTCATTCTAAACATGATCTAATATTTTTAATTAGATTAAATCATTTTAATCACGATTTAATCATTTTAATCACGATTTAATCAATATAATCGGTCGAATCGAGATTTTATTATTAAAATCAAAACCAAAGTACGATTTTTTAATATTATTTTTTAATATTGATGTTTATATCGCAGTTGAGTTTGAAATGATTGAAAAAATAACTTATCACATTTTATTTAAAACATCCGAAAACTTCACAGCTTTGTAACAAGTTATCACAATTTTGTTATCACAGCTTAGTAATTAAGGTAACATTGTAATGGGAACTACTTTTTTCATATTAAATTATTCTAATCGCTATCATTCGAACTAGGATGCCTGAGATTATGAGCACCGGCACTGATCCCATGGAGAATTGTAAGAGATAATTTCATTAACAAATTTAAGGTCAAAGAGTGTATATTTTATGTTGAAATTCCCCCTCTTATTTTTGAAAAGCTAAAATAACCATAGTTGAGATGGCCTAACCATCACTAGAGGAAAATGGAATTATTCCCTCATTTTGTTTATTTTGTATCTGAAGTGTTTTATAAATAAGTGTTAATTAAAGATTTTGTGATTGATTAAAGACAAAGGGTTTCCATTCTGAATTCGAATCTCCCCCCTTTTTTATTTTTCTTTCCCCCGTATGTAACCCCTTCTCTCAGATTTAATTCACGCTACGAAAGGCCACGACTTGCATTGTGTCACCATCTTTCCCCGCCTTAGTGAATTAATATCTTTGAGCAAGGGCTAGGAATAAATTCCAAACCGTACTCGTTTTCCCAACCGATACGATACGTTGTTTGAGAAATATATCATTACGATTTTCCTAAAAAGTTTGCAAATCCTGTTGCTCCCTCACGGATTGATCCGAGGTGCCCCATCGAATACGAACTTAAAGCAAGTGTCGGCTCGACCTGAAGTAACTCTTTTTTTAAAACAGATGTCGCTAGCGTCGAGATCAAAACAAGATACTTAAGCTACATTTTGACCCAAAAGACGGGACATAAAAGTACCCCTCACGTTGATTGACTCGTTGTAAATTTTACAATAACTTAAATTATAGTAATTTTTTACAATATTTTATATGCGATATATAATTTAGGTTAAAGTTCACTAAGTAGAGTATAAGTTGTCAAATTATAATAATTATAAATGGTTCTCTGACGATGTTATTGTTTCTCTATTTTCAATTTTAGCTTCCTTTGTCATTAACAGATGGCACCACGCTCTCCAGTAAAGTCGTTTTTTACGAAAAGTCGGATAGATTCATTGCCATCTCTAATAACAAGAGCCATATCAAAATGCAGGTGGTAATGCTTTAATACACTTTTGCTCGACTTTCGTAATACAGAAGACGATACGTGTTATTTTTTTTTTTATTTCATTGGGAGCTGCTCTATCTTAAACCTCGCAGCTAAAACTGTGATGTCACCATCAAATATGGATCAACCTTCGAGCAGTCCCTATGGAAAACGCCATGAGATTGGATGCCATAGAAATCGGATAACAAACTAGAACGATTTTTGAAATTTTATCGCGTGGTCCGAGTATAACTTTTAAATAACCCTGGCTTTGGCCCATGCTTTTCGTTTGGCTGGCAACGAAAGTTACGCCATCGGCACCGCACTTGTGAACTAACACTCTATTTCGCCTAAGATTAAATGGCCGACTTTAGCTCGACGCTAACGCGGTTTTTTTACATCTTTAAAGCGACTTATGTTTAATTAAAGTTGAAGAATGGCTCAAAATTGCGTATTTAAATCGTGTAAGAGTAAATACAAAAAGAAAACATATCTTTTCACAAGTTAGTGTTAGAAATAGTTTTCTTCTTACCATAATTTCCAATCGCTAAGAACGCACTAGAAAACGCGTTTCTTTCAAATCATAAAAAACTATTTTTTTTTAAATAAATAATGAAGAATGGTTAAAAATTGCGAATTTAAATATTTTAGGAGTAATTACTCAAACAAAAACGTATCTTTTCACAGGTTACTATTAGAAATAGTTGTTTTACGCGCTATGGTAATGGGGGAAACCGGTGCACAGTAATGGTTTATCGCGAATATCTACGTTAATATTATATGTACGGCTATAAACCCAATTACGAACATTAGGGCCCGATTATTTCCTAAAAAACATGTTCTATGAACATTTTAAATACGAACAATCATTGTGTCGTATTCGCGGTTTTAACGTTGTACCCGAAACGCGTCTCAAAATTTTGCGCCTTCGTTGACTTAAAACGCGTCCGCCGCTCTTTATGTAACCGCGTTTAGAATTTACCACCCAGCTAACTCTTGTTATTTCTGTAATAAATCGATTGAAAATGAAGCTGTTGTGAAGGTTGTGTGAGAGAAAATGATGGGAAAGTCGGTATAATCGGTCACTTCAATTTAAGTTCATATTGACTGCCGTAAGGATTAAATCCACAAGACCAGTGTCAATGCTTTGAAAAGAAAACACGACACCGATGAGACTGTTCGACATGTAGAACGCGAGCGAATCAAACGTATAATAAATTATATTTAATACTTTAAATTAGTATATAAATTGTGTATTATTTCAACGCTAAATGTAGACCTCAGAGCCAGCAAGAATATAATTGGTTAATACCTCATATAATCCTTTAGCAAAGACTGTTTCTCTAAACAAAAGAACATCTAATTTTAACAGAAACAAACTGAAAACCTACTATAAACTAAGTATTATAAATAGTTAGGCCTATGCGACCAATGTAAAATTCCCAAACTAACAGTGAATAAAAATTTAACTTTTGGATATGAGCTAGCTAGATAACATATAATTGAATAACATTAGCTTACAGAATCAGATAGCAAAGGCTAAGCCTAAGCCTTCCTAAATGTCCCTAAATTCAGTAAACTATTTTTTTAATAATAAAAATAAGTTACAACAATTATTCTACAGATAATCTATCATCTCGTAAAATAACAATTTACCCTTCGAAAAATATGAAAAGTTGCAGCCTTCTCTCGCTTTGTGCAGTTTTTGTACTTACAACTAAAACCATTAAAGAAAATGGAAAAGACCACTAATGAATCAACAACACCTGTAAATGGTTATTTGCATCAATGCCTACGTTATTCACAAAGTAGACCTGGTGAGTGATCACTAGATAAAATAAGCTTCGTGCGCGAGGCATAGATGGTGTTATTGTCGTTTTAGCCAAGAATCTAATCGGTGGGCTGCCAGCCATTCGATTAAGCCTTCTAGCATGGAGGAATAACAGGAGGACCGATTCAGCCTTTTTGCTATGTAAGTTTTTTTTTGAAAGGAGATGCTAGCGCCACCTGGCTGTCGTACATGACTAAATAGCGCGGCAATTTCAAACTTATAATTTAAAGACAAAAAATGCACACAGTATATTTTTCTCTTTAATTCCAAACTAATGATAAAAATAAATAACAAAGGATTAAATATGTTTTAGTTATAATATTTTTTTGGTTCCTGAGTCTCTCTGTAATCTAAGACACGAATCTGAACAGTTGCGTGGCTCTTTTAACTTCTTTTTCTTTGCATTTTCAATCCCTTTTCTTTCTATCTCTTCCAAAATTTCTCTATTTTTTAAGCGAATATTATGATGTATTCTAAGTCGGATATATAGTTTTATTATTTTTCCTTTTGTTATTCCTCTATGGTTCTAGTTTATTATCCAATTTCTATAGTGGATGCGTGCCTAGTGAAACTCTTTAATCTTATATTGATTACCTGGGAAACTTTAGTTCTAAAGTTCTGAAGTATTTTATTCCGGCAAAAGGCGATGCCCATCACGCCAGAGGGCTGTACAGTAGTTTGCAAGGTAAATTTATAAAACAATGAGATCAAAGAGTATATACAGGGAAATTTACACAGGATAATGAGATCAGGTTAAATAAGCGTTTAGCTCGCGGGCGAACTTTGAGCGGTCCACAATGCATTTGAGGTGGTCCGGAAGGGCATTCCATTCCTTCAGCGACGAAGGAACGAAAGAGTGCCGTCGAGTTGAAGTCCTCGTAAAAGGGAGAAGGTAGTGCGGTCCACGCCGACTGCCACGAGGGGATCGAGCCCAGCCCGAAATGGAGTGGGAGAGAGGAGATAGAGCACCGTGAGTTTTATGGACGATAGTGTGGACAGTCACGAGGCGTTTTACTCGCCGACGCGACCGGAGGGAGGGCCAGTGGACGTTGTGGAGGACCCGAGTTATGCTGACGTCCTACGAGTAGCCAATAGACATAGCGAAACGAACAGCCTTCCGCTGAACCATTTCAATCTTGTGGATTGATGCTGCCGTGTGAGTAGGCCACACGGACGAACAGTAGTCCAGGATTGGGGTTACATGAGTCTTGACGGCGGAGGCTTTCGTGGGGAAGGAGAAATCCAAGGGCACGATGCGCTTGGGAAACGATCATCGAGATGTGAGAATCCCAAGAAAGCGTAGAAGTGACGGTGACTCCAAGGTATTTGAATTTCTTGACGTGCTCAAGAGCCTCCCCAGAGAGGTGGTAGCGATAGGCGTGAGGCTTAGAGCCCGGGCGGTGGAGGGAAAGCACCTTACACTTATTGGGGTTAAGTTGAAGCTTCCAGCGGGCGCTCCAAGAGATAATTTGGTCGAGATCACCTTGTAGCGTATAGTGATCGGCTGGCACGCCAATCGCCCTTGACAGGGCCACATCGTCAGCGTACACTGAGAGAAAAAACCGTAGTTTTAACAGGACATTTTTACATGAAAATATGATGCAACACGTTGACAGAATAGTCCTGTAAATATTACCGGGTTTTGGTATTTTTTAAAGAGAATATTTACAGTAATAACGTGTATTCTCTAAGAAAGGTATTTACCGTAAAAAGTACCGAAGAGTTACGTAAAAACCTTTAGCACACTTTAAATCTGTATAAATTACAGGGAAAATGTCTGTGAAATTGTCAGTGCACATTGCAAAATTAACATAAATATAATGCTTTCGCTAAGTAAGTTAGCTTACGTTAAAAGGACAGTTTGATGTCGTAAATACGTTGTATGTATAATTGAAAACTGTATGTTTTACATATATGGGAAGCTAAAATATACATGTTTGAAGGGAAAAATTCACAAGTTCATAACGAGAACTTTTAATGAAAAATCAATTTTAAATTTTTTAGAACACATTTATTACATAACACCATTAGTTTATTTTCGCAACGCTATTTTTTAATGCCAGTATGTTTTTCTAATAAAAATATATTTTAAAGATAAAAGTATACTCTTACTTTTACCAAATAATAATAAACTATTCAGTTGGAACCAGTGGCGTAGTTAGGGGGGCACAGGTGGCACGTGTATATACAATTTATGTATTTTATTTGTTTCCATTGTGTGCCCCTTCCGAAATTAAACCCCGGCTACGCTACTGGGTGGAACGTTACATTTATTATTATAAGCGCTCACTTAAATCCCAAAATAATCTGCTAAAACTCGTTCTTAGGTAACTAGCAAATAACACTCCTAGCTTTGTTAAGCCTGGTGGTAGAAATGCGGAACTCGTTGATACACCATAAACATTGAACTACGTACTCTCTTTAAGGTACTAATTTTTATCTCTCCGAGGGTACATTCCTGTTACGCAGTATAAAAAAATCTCTTATATTTTATTCAATGACGTTTTCGTCACTCTTTAATCATCAATATTTGAATTATTGCTGTGATACGCTAATGTTTTAAGTTGCTGAAGTCCAGGCAAAAGAAGGAACTTATTGTACTTTTGTTGACCTTTTTGTACTGATCGACATAACGATTAATTTTCTTTTATTTTCGGCGTCGGACTCTACCGCATACGATGGTCGACGTTTGTTCTGCACTTCAGCAGTGCTACTACTGGCGCCTCTAACGGCTGGTCAGAAGCTTCTCCCGTGTTTCTAAAGCCGAGTTCCCACTTAGCGAAAAAAACAATTTTCGCGCTGAAAATTGACGCTCGCGAATAAAATTTCCGTTTTTTTTTTTCAAAGTCGCGTCTCCACGGTATCTAGCGAATGTTCTATTTTTTGACGTAGACACCTTGGCCATAAAAAGCTTCAGCCAATCAGCAAACGCGTTCCCTCGATCTATTCCGCTCCCTTCCGTCACTTACTAAGCCTAGGTCTTTAGAAAAGCGGCTCAGCCAACTTGACCAAGATTCTGAAGTAAAGGTAATTATCTCACGAATAGAATCGTTTATTTATTGAAATTATCAACATGAACATCCATTTGGTTCATTTTGAAGTTATGTTTTATGTTAGGCCTAAAACATTACTAAAAACCCGCACGAGTTGTTTTCAGCGTTTTTAAATTTTCGCCCTAAAGTGAGAACCGCTTCCCCAGCGACCGAAAAAAAAACCCGTATTTTTTCGTTGCGCGAAAATTTTATTCGTCTCGAAAATTCGCCAAGTGGGAACTAGCATTAATGGGGTAACAATATTTTGTAGGGTGACGTCTGTCTAGTTAGCGAAGCGTATTAATAGTCTTTGCAGGAAAAATGTAGATTCTTAGATCGTAGAACTTCGTTTCTTGAAACTCTCGAACAATGTTGCCACTCCTTGGCATTTATCCAGGATCTTGGCATTTTGAGGTCGATCTTGCCACCAGGTTATATATTTTCAACACTTTGGCATTTCACCTAGGGGTTTTTTAGCCGAAAGATCTTATATTATCCGTAGGATTTTCCTTTCGAAAACGTTACAAATTGGGATTTTACTATAATTTATCCTATTTAAGTTGGGCTTCTAGGTCACTACGAGGCCGTGCGAACAGGGTTGGCAACCTTGCGTACGAAGTATAAGTCAAACTATAACCATAGAAATCAGAAAGTAACTACATGTAGAACGATTTTTGCAAAGGCGGAATGCCCGCCGATTAGAACCGTAGCTTTGTCTTTACTAAAACAGTACTTCCAACTGTATATTTTACATATTGTTAAGATAAAAATAACATTTAGACCTTTTACCTGTAAATATAAAAAACCTTTGTAAATATATTTTTTAATATATTTTGTGCCCTGTTCCGACCCCCCCCCCCCCCGCCCGCTGCGCTCTCACTCGATATAAATAGCCAGTGTAAATGGCGATAGGGCGGAGAGTACCGACGCCTTCGTGACCACACGATTCAATCCCTAGAGACAGGGCCTGATGTCCATGCCTAGGGTTGTTGATTAGTTTCACGGGTACGAGTGCGGTTGGGAACAAGATCACAGGGTTCTTCACATTTAAACTTAGACACCATCTCATAATTTCTTAACAATATTCTGCAATGTAATAAACGTGACTACCCGTAAATTATACAGCACTTTCAACTGTATATTTTACACATTCTTCAATATAATACACATACGAACCCGTAAATTATACAATACTTAAAACTGTATATTTCACACATTCTGCAATGTAATAAACATGACTGCCCGTCAAATATGCAGTACTTCAAACTGTATATTTTACATATTCTTCAATGTAATAAACGTGACTACCCGTAAAATATACAGTACCTCAGACTGTATATTTCACATATTCCTCGATATATTAAATATATCTTACTGTACAATATACGGTAATTTTAGCTGTATATTTACAAATTCTTCAATATAATAAACATAACTTACGGTAAAATATACAGTACTTCAGACTGTATATTTCACATATTTTTCCATAAAATACAAATAACTCTAAAATATACTGAGGGGCGAACTGTAGTTTAAACATTTTTAGCTAGAAACTATACTATAGTGTATGTAAAATGTATAGAGTTACCTACTGTTATGTTTACATATTGTCCTGTAACAACAAAAACCTCTACCGTACACTTTTAAATGTAAAATCTACATTTTGTTTATGTACATAAATTTCACGAAAAGATCCAGCTCAATCTACAGTAACGACATGGACACCCGTGGGTCCAAAATATACCTGTAAATTCGACAGCATATTTTTCTCTCAGTGTAGATGGCTTATGAGTTGACATTCGTCACATTACAATCTATACATAAAAATCAAATGTGTTTATGGAGATTAAATTTATTTATTAGTGCCAGCAGTAAACGTCAATCTGGAGGAGGAATTTCATGCTGTGTTTCTTTTTGTAACAATAATTCCCTCCGTACCCCTAATGTCAGCTTTCACACATTTCTTAAAGATAGGAGGCTGAGGAAACAGTGGTTGACTCGAATTAACAGAGTTGGAGCTAATGGTAGATTTAGCTTATGGACACCCAAATCCTCGTCTCGTATTTGTGGAGCCCATTTCAATATTGGTTGGGTTAAAAGTCGCTCTGACACAGTTCCAATATATTTTCCAAGGAAGACATACGACTAGAATCTTGCACATTCAATTCGAATGTTCATCGTAGCAAAACTGGTCTTAAACGTATGTATCAAATTTAATGAATTACTGTTGAAGATAAAAAGCGTTATCGGCTTTTCTCGTTTAGTTTTTTTAATAGGTTACAAAATGTTTATTGTAAATAAGATATATTTTTAATCACTAATCTTATCTTACTATTTTTTAACCTTATGTGTATATATATTCGCTTACAGCGTTTATTATTGCCGTCACTCCTAATATGTCGTTCATCTTGTAAAGTATTCATTCTTAATAAACGTTTGTCATTTTAAATTACTACGTTATGATTTCTTACTAGTTTCATTAGTTAGTTAGTGTAGGGTAGCTCTGCTGATTAACATTGGATTTAAAACTCCAATAGGTTATGGGCCCAGCACGCTCCCACTGCGCCACTACTATGCTGATGATCTAGTCTGCTGTATCCCGGTTTCAGTTACCATCACCGTAATCCGTATCCTGTCAACAGTTCCCGAAAGCCACCATGGATAGCCTACTTCGCCAAGACGTCGAGAAGCTATCAGGTCCGGAGAATTGGAGGAGTTGGAAAAGACAAATAGTCGACATCCTCACCGTTCGAGACGTATACGAGATTCTTACTGGCGAATGGATTGAACCTACGGAACCGGTACCTGGAGCAACAGCAGCAGAGAAGTCCGAATACACTTCAAACAAGAAGAAGTACCGAGTGGCGTTCAGCACGGTCCGTGGTATCCTCTGGTCAACCTTATCCAAGAAGGTCCAAAACGTGATTACCAATTGCGAGACACCAAAGCTAGACTCGTAGCTAAAGGCTTTACGCAACGAGAGGGTGTCGATTACGACGAGACTTTCGCTCCGGTCGCTCGATTCGAGACTCTACGAATATTCTTCAGCCTAGTCGCCCAGAAAAAACTTAATCTACGGCAATTCGACGTGAAGACGGCTTTTCTGCATGGCAAGCTATCTGAAGAAATATACCTACGTCAACCCGAAGGTTTCAACGATGGCAGCGGACAAGTCTGGAAGTTACGGAAAAGTCTTTATGGTCTCAAGCAATCCCCACGATGTTGGAATGAACGAATTGACAAATCGCTTCAGAACCATGGCTTCAAGAGTGCTGATGGAGATCACTGTCTATATATTTACTCAACCAATGACGTTTTCTTGGTCTTGATCCTCTACGTCGATGATGGATTGGTTGCCGGCAGTACCACCAAAGCAGTTGATGACTTTCTTCACGACTTCAGCGATGAATTCGAAATCATAACCGGAAAAGCGTCAACGTATCTTGGACTTAAAATCGATCAGTTAAGCGACGGCTCTATATTTTTACACCAGAGCGCCTATGTCGAAAAAATCCTGGAGAGGTTTAACATGCAGAACTGCAAACCAGTAAAAACTCCCACCAGCAGTCCAGACACTACCGATCAGAGCAGAGAGTTTTTCGAGTCAACGATCGTATATGCCTCAGCCATCGGAAGTCTCAGATACGCAGCCACAGGAACACGACCTGATGTAGAGTACGCTGTCAATCGAGCGTCACAAGCTATGGCCAACCCCACAGTCGTCGACTGGAACTGGGTGAAAAGGATCTTTCGATATCTTAGAGGGACCTCTACACTTGGTCTCCTATTCAAGGCAGGCGATTCTATGACAACAAATCCTTACAGCGACTCTGACTACGCCGGCTGTGAAAAAAACGAGACGTTCAACATCTGGAATCGTATGCTTAATTGGTTCAACTCCAGTTACATGGGCGAGTAGAAAGCAACAATCCGTTGCCCTATCAACCACAGAGGCTTAACTGGTAGCTGCCACTGAAGCGGCGAAAGATGTCGTCTGGATTGAACGAATCAAGTCTTTCCTGGGTCTCAACGTAGACGATGATGTACCCGTACTCCGAGTCGACAATGCAGGGGCCATTAAACTCATCAGAAATCCTGAGTTTCATCGCCGAACGAAACATATCAGTATTCGTCAGTACTACATTCGTGAACTGGTCGAAGAGGGCGTCATCGACGTTATGTATGTCCCGAGTGAAGAACAGCTGGCCGACATTTTCACTAAGCCACTACCTAAAGAAGTCTTCACCCGCCACCGTCAGAATCTCAGTTTACGGCAGTACGAGAAAGTCGTCAACGAGGGCGAGTGTTGAAGATAAAAAGCGTTATCGGCTTTTCTCGTCTAGTTTTTTTAATAGGTTAAAAAATGTTTATTGTAAATAAGATATATTTTTAATCACTAATCTTATCTTACTATTTTTTAACCTTAAGTGTATATATATTCGCTTACAGCGTTTATTATGGCCGTCACTCCTAATATGTCGTTCATCTTGTAAAGTATTCATTCTTAATAAACGTTTGTCATTTTAAATTACTACGTTATGATTTCTTACTAGTTTCGTTAGTTAGTGTAGGGTAGCTCTGCTGATTAACATTGGATTTAAAACTCCAATAATTACATAATTTTACTTAAGGTAAATTATTTAATGACAGAGATGGAGTTTTTATTTCTGAAGATCAGCTAGAACCATTAGGGGCTGAAGTTACAGTTCCGTTTAAAAGAGTGAAATCATGTTGCAGTAACAAATCTGATTCTGAACGAGTAAATTCTAAAACACCTCAACTATCTAAATTCATATTCTGTCTCAAGTCCCTCCAGAATTTTGGACAATATTTCGTATAGAAGACAAAATATTACCTAAAAAGTAGCATCCAAATTTATAGAAAGTCTTTGTCAATTGATTTTCTTTTAAGTGGCATTACGGTATCAATTTTGTAGAGAGAGAACTGCATACTGTAGCAGAGTACTACTGAATAATGATTAATAGTACAAGTAGTTAGTTTATAAAAAACGTCTACTTTTAATATCTACTGGTATTGTAATAGATGTAATAAAAAACTGTACTTAGGTAATATACTTAAGCAGGCTATCTAAGATATATTTTACTAAAGCCTAGGAACCTGCGTGTTCTGTTGGTATGAGGGTTATAATAATAATAATAATAAATTTTTTATAGTCGCTAAAATACGGTAATATAAATTTAATTCAAGGAATGGACTAGAAGTAACACAGCACACTTTACCCTCATAGACATTAAAATATAGAAACCTATTTCTCATTGCAAGTTCCACTGTACTACACGTACTGTGTATGACGTATGCGTTATATTTCATGGTACTAGAAGAAGGACTTCCCACAATAATTCATATACTCCCCAATATTCTAGGAAATTAGGGTGAAAAATAAAGAAATAATATGAAATTTAGAATTTTTTTTTATAATTTCACCTTGAAGTACTACCAAAATCCCGGGTTGTGCAGAGCTTTTGTGAGGCCCAAGCTAAATTTCATATTGGTGGTCCCCTTCCAGGCCTGAAGACATTCACCAATTGTCAATTCACACCCCCCTTCTTTTAGGCCTAAAAACATTATACAAGTATTGTGGATTGGCACCCCCCTCGAGGCACTCGAGTGGGCCCCTACGTATCCAGGCCTCTCTATCAGGCCCAACGAGAGAGGAGGGAAGCTGGTACAAATTACCTGGGCCCTGGAATGGACACTTATCTCAAGCTTATATTTGAAACACTTTTAAAAATAACATAATTCTAGCAGACCCTGCCCAGAGTAAAATTACTTGCAGGCCCTTTGGTTTTCACCCCCCCCCCCCCAAGCCCTGAATATTTTTTTTCTAATTATCATCATGATTAGCGCCCCTTGAGCCTTAAGAGTGTTTTCTCACATTCTGGTTTGCACCCCCCTCGTGCTTCTTTGATGGGCCCCTATCAGTCCCCCTTGTGCCCTTTGATTTTCACCCTCCCCCCCTCAAGAACTGAATTTTTTTCTTCTAAATTATCTAGATTTGCACCCTCCTTGAGCCTTAATAGTGTTTGGTCCCCTTCTGATTTTCCCCCACCCAATTGTGCTTCTTTGATGGGCCCTATTAGTCTCCCTTGGGCCCTTTTGAACTGGGCCCTGGGGATTTTGTCCCTCCCCTATCTGCAGGAGCCTGGTATTAATATAAAGTGGAAATTTCAAGGGGGAATTTTTACTCCCTCTCCCACCCACATCATACTGATGACTGGCCAGGACTAACAGCTTGAGCCCTCCCAATAATTTAAGAAACTGCGTATGCCAGTTTGACTAAAACTTTAAATAAGATAATTATAGACTTTTGTTTTTGATTTTTAAATTTAGATCATAATTATTCACTTTCGGATGACATCAACACTGTGTCTGCAATTGTAGAAAGAAATGTATTAATTGAAAGACTAGAAGGAGAGAATGAATATTTAGTGCAAAAAATTAAACAATTAGAAGAAAGGGTTTTAGAATTAGAATACAATCTCAAGATAAAAAGCAATGAGATTATACAAATGTATTTGCAAAAGACAATTGAGCTAGTGAAGAAAAAATCAGAATTTACAGTGGAGAATTTACTCGAAGATGAACATTCTCTTTATTTTTAAACTGGCTTTGATAGCAAGGAAAGGTTTATCTCATTCAAGAAATTTGTCATGGAAGGCTTCGATGAAGCTCAACAAAATGTGAAGACGAAAGAAACACCCGGAGTAGCAAACCAAAATAAAAAATTCAAAATTGATCCGGTAAACCAATTATTCTTGGTATTGGTTCGATTGCGTGTGGGGTTGCTAGAGGAAGATATTGCCTTTCGTTGTGGAGTGTCAGTGACAACTATCAGCTCATATTGGAAATTTTGGGTGGATTTTCTATTTAATAAATTAGTGCAAGTTCCTATTTGGCCTTCAAGAGAGACTGTGAATTTGCATATGCCAGAGTCTTTCAAGAACATTTATCCAGCTACAAAAATTATTTTAGATTGCACAGAATTGTTCATTGAAACCCCATCTGACTTCAGGGTGCTAAGTAACACATATTCATCCCAGAGGTGGGCAAAAAATTGCGAGCGTTCGGAAAAATGAGCATATAGAGTTTTAAACACGGCTTGCTCAAGTGAGCGAGTACTCAAGGCAAACGAGTTTATTTTCTCAATCTCTAATTGAGAAGCCTCTGGGCGAGCGCCGAATAGTTCGCTCCGGCGTTGATGGCTGACGGCGCGCTGAGGGAGATTCCCCCCTCAACGGGTTAGTTCCCTCACTTTTAAGCGCTCACCGCGCGCTGAGCGAGATCTCCCGATCTTCGGAATAGCCCCCTCACTTTAAAGCGACGCGTTAGTACCCTCAGTAGAAAGCGCTGACGCAGCGTTGAGGGAAAATAACCGAGAGAAGGAATAGTTCGCTGTATTGTGGGACTTGTAGGATGAATTTCATCCTACAAGTCCCACAATACAGCCAAAGGACTAATAGTTATAGCACCTAATGGTTGGACTTCGTTCGTTTCAAATTTAGCGCCTGGAAGATTATCAGACAAAGTCATAACAGTAAAAAGTGGAATTATCGATTTGCTTTCACCCGGAGACAGTGTTATGGCTGATCGAGGATTTCTTATAAAAGAAGAAATTGAAAAAAAGGGCGCGACTTTAAATATACCACCATTTCTTAATGGGAAAAAGTAACTTGATATTAATGAAGAGAAGCTAACTCGAGAAATTGCAAGTGTCCGAATTCATGTAGAACGTGTAATTAGACAAGTAAAAAATTATAGAATTTCAAAATATACAATTCCCAATGTAATGAATGATAAAATCAACAAGATTTGGAAAATATGTTGCTATTTATGTAATCTCTCAGGAGAACCATTATTAGAAAGGAAAATAAGTGAAACAAATTGAATTTTACTTTTGTAAAAAGGAACTTTATAACCAACAATTAAAAAAGGAACTTGCTATCAATTTTGATTACACTTTTGGAACATTACAAACATTTCAGCTACATTAGGCCTATCACAATTTATCTCAACTTTGTTTGAAATTTTTGGGTTAAATAGTTAATTAAATCTTTTCAAAACTAACTTATAACATACTTATATCACATCATTATCATCAACAAAAAAATAATAAAAAAAAAATGCAGTTAGTAACTCTTTTCCCAGACCTCTTTTTCAAACATAACGCGTTCCAAGAGTTAAACTTAGTAATGGCAAGTTGCCCCTGAACTTGGTGGTGATATTTATGGTTTTTTTTTCTCAAAATAATCTTATCATGGTCTAACTCTAAAAAGTCTGGTTTTAGTTTTTTAAAACACTTTTCAATTGTGAAATTAAATTCTTTTCCTTTGGCTAAAGTTTTGATTTCAAGCAGTCCCCACTCATTAATTTGGTTGTCATAAACTAGCCTGTCAGGTGAGCACCCCAAAAATGGAAGGCCAGGGTTTACACAAAAACCTATTGGAAAAGCATTCTGGACTCTAGTTTGAACAGTGAGATACTGATGCACAGCATCATCCTCAAATTTCAATCCATCTTTTATATACTTGTTTTGAAAATGTTTCCCCTTTCTCATTCTTTCAGTGAAGTTGTCGTTGACAGCTTTTTTCTTTTAATTATCTCTCCTAAGTTAGAAGCTGTTAGCCTAATTCTCCGCTCAGCCTCCCATTCCTTGCAATTTGACTGCTCACGAGTTCGTGAATCGATCTTCTAAAGACCATGCTTCTTCAATGGTAACTCTTAACGTTCTGGGCAAAAGCTCCTTTAAACTTAAATGCAATTTCACATCACTAATTTCAATTGGTACATTTGGTCTTGAAATTTGCATAGTATTCTCTTTCATTTCATTTACTGGCTCAAACTCGAACGGCGCAATTCCTATCGTGGCAGGTTTATAATTGTTTTCGGATAAAATCCTACCTAGCATGCTTGGCTTTTTATTAGAAAATTCCTGGTATTCTATTGCTAATCTTTTAAGTGCTTCACTAGAAACAACAACATTTGTTTTTTCGCAATGTATTTTTCTTCTCTGAACCAGCTCAGCTTGCCTTTTGCCAGGATTTTCAGGCTTGTGTTTACCTTATCATTTGGTAAAACACGTGGTTGACACCACTCTTGCTTCTTGTTCGTGGATGATTCCTCTTCAGTCAAATACAGATTGCCCATTCTCAAATTATCAATGACAAACCACAACACAGCCACTATATGTTTGCAGTGGCCTCCCAACCCTGCAACACACGCACACTTTGCAAAAATAATGTCAAATTTGAAATTGATTTTCACCAAAACTATGTATGTTTTTTTAAAGTAAATGAAGCCTGCACGTTTGACTTTACACTAATAAACAGCCGGCCATAGTTTAAAAGTACATTCCCAGTTTTCCCACTTTTAAAGGGGCACCAAAGTTCGGTGGCAAAAAAAAAGAAAATTGAGCATGCTTTTCATTCCCCCCCACCCCTCACTCGGCCTTGGCAGAGGCGGGCAGAGTCAACCGTAAATTTTGCACTTTACTGACTTTACACACATTTTGCCACCGAACTTTGGAGCCCCTTTAAACATTCGGTACCCCAGTGTAGTATGTTTAGATGCTTTAGCTTCATTTTGGAAAGTAGCTATTTGCTTTTGGCATACTATCGATATCTTCATCTTGAAAAATTACATTTCTTAAAGGCGACCTAATAAAAATTTAAATAGCTTTTAGTTACTTTAACCTTTAAAATGTCTAAGCCTAGGCCTATGTTCGTCAAAATGTCCCAAAAATAAACCTCATTTACAATGTTAAAAAGAACGTAAACTGACCTCAAACTTGTACTTGAAACTGAAGGTGTTTTCGGTGAGTTCATGTCAGGTAAAAAGTAGTCAGAATATGTAATAAAAACTGTCAATAATTTAAGTTAAGCAGGGGAGAAACCAACGTTATTCCCATAGCAAAAAGCAGACGACACCGGTCCGACGCGAATTCTCGTCAGCCGATTCGAAACGGCCACTAGGTGGCTCTATCTACACCCGAAAGGTGAATTCGCGGCCCTCCGGATATGCCGCGAGCCACAGCAGCGTGGAACCACGAACGCCGTAGGAGCGGAGCTTGGCCAGGAGGAGCTGGTGGGGGAAAGTGTCAAACGCTTTCCGAAAGTCAAGGAAGATGACATCGACCTGTGGGAACTCCTCAAGACCAGAAGACCACGCATCCACACAGTTGAGGAGCTGAGTTTCAGTGCTGTGGCCATAGCGAAAACCGTGTTGTTCGGGAGTAAGAACGTCGTAGTAGTCAAGGTGGGCAGTAATGGATGACGCCACAATATGCTCAGTGACCTTGAGCAGGTGGGCCAAGAGGGAAATTTGGCGATATTTCTCGGGATCGTCGGCCGGATAAGGCACTTTAGCGCCGAGGTCATCCACGGAACATTGAACCGCGACGAGATAGTTCGCAACGGCGTATTGCGATAGACAGCCGCCGCAAGGGTAGACTTGAAGACACCCCACTTGTCTATCATAGCAGTGAGCGCACTGAGAACCATCGCACCGACTTCAGAGGCGATAGCCTCCACGTCCGCCTTCCCAATAGTCAAACAGGTGCGGGGGGGGGGGGGGAGGGCGAGGCGGAGGGGGGACGTCCGGCAGCTCAATCAGAAGGAAGTCGTGATCCCCGAGACCGGGCAGGTGCGTGACGTCGCCGACGACACCGGCAGGAGAGGACAGAGAAAGATCCAGAATGCTGCTGCAGGTGAGGGTAGTGCGGGTGGCACTCAGCACATGCTGTGTGTAATGACAGGCTAGGACTGTATGAAGAAATTCCGAGTCAGGAGCGAGAGGGGATTGCAGCTGTGCCCAGTCGATGGACCGGTAGTTGAAGTCGCCAACAAAAAGGAGGTCAGAGGCACCCTGAGACAGCGAGTCCAGCAGGGAATACGACCGTACAGACGATGGTGGGCGGTACACACAGGCGATCCGAAGGCACTTGGGGCCGATAGTAAGGCACATGACCACTTCAAGCGAAGCGTCAGACTTTATGAGATAGGAGCGAGAGACTGCAATGAGGACACCACCGCCATGACGGTTGCGATCCCGACGGTACACGTCATAAGCGGAGCTAAAAATTTCAGAAGAGGCGATCGTGGCGTCGAGTTTCGTCTCCGTAAGGGCGATAACATCAGGGCGAAAGGTGTCCAGGAAGGCCTGAAAGGCTGGGATTTTGTTTCCAAGCGACTCCACGTTGGCGTAGAGCAGGGTGAAGTGAGTCCGCGGGAGTCAGACCGACGCGTGTCCGCGGCGGTTGTTCTGTCGAGGGACCGCGACTCGTTGTATGTTCGATACCCGCAGCCCAGATTTTGGGATCCAGAACAGGGGCAACATCCGTAGGCTGAAGTGTGACGTTGAATGTAGAGCATCCTGAAGAGAGATGGCTGGATCGGACTTTGACATGAGTAATGACGACGGCCTGTAGTGCGGGAGCACAAAGCTTTGAACCCCAGGGTCAGCGCTGGTGTTGGTGCCCCAAGCACCCAGGAACTGGTGTTGGGCAGCAGAGCGCTTGGCGTTAGCGTAAAAAACCCCAGGGCGCCAGGAGGCAACATTGAGGACCGTCTGGAGTTGCGTCTTAGCAACATCGAAAAACCCAATACGGTAGGCGCCTCTGGCCTGCAGCACAGTACGAAGAGAAGCAGGCTGGACTCCGAGAGAAGTGACGTAACCCAAAAGATCCTGGTCCGTCAAAGTAGGGCGGAGTCGAGAAAAGAAAACCGTAATCCGTGGTGGAGCCGGGAGCACTCCAGATTGGCCTCCCCCGGTGAACGTTCCAACGACCGAACGAGGCTGAGTCCGCTTGATATGCTGGGATGGGCCGAGTTTCACGGAAGGGCCAGAGCCAATTCCAACAGCAGCGCCAGGAGGTAAGAGCTGAGCTGCGCCAGGGCGTAGGTGTGGGCCAAGTCAGGAACGGTATTAGCAGGGTTTGGGACTGTCTGAGATGGCTGAGTGCCCATAATCGGTGGACTCGGCCTTTGAGAGCCGTCCACAACGTACTCAGAAGAGCCGGCGTCAACGCTCCTGACACCCTCAAGGGCGAGCACACGAGCAGAGTGTACGGAGCAGGTTTTCTCCAAAGAGGAGATATGCGCGAGGAGCGGCGAGAGTCCACGGCGTCAGCGCTTACACGCCCAAACACAATGGAGGTTTGTGTTTGGGGAGAGCTTATAACAGGCGTAGTGAAAAAAGTTGGTACAAAAAGCACATTCAACCATCTTACCGCCAGTCTCACCCACCCTCGATTTAGCACAGTCAATGTCACAGTAGAGCGTTTTGGATTGGGCGGAGACGACCGCCGGGTCCTGAGCAGCTTGCGGGCCCACTGGGGTGGCTTGTTTGGTTTGATCAAGCATAATGGGCGGGGATAAAGGAGGCAACCGAAGAGTTACTGTTAGTCACGTCCAGACGACGAAACGGAAAAAGTTTTAATACGCGTGACCGTCTGCACCAAAAAGTTTATTAAAGCGTGGAAAGTGGCCAAGGCTTAACCATACGGTGAAAAACAACGACATATAATACAATAGAATTAAACAACGAATGGACCGAGGATCACAAACTGTACATTAAAAGGAAGCCGAAGGCCTCCGACAGCTGAAAAACAATAATGATAAACTAAAAATATTTACCGAAAATAGATGGAGCGAGAGGAACACGCGGACATTCACGCGCTAATTAAAGTTCATCATCTGTATGGTTTGGAAATTTCTGAAATAAGAAAAAAACATTTCATCGATTATAGCAGTTTTCAAATTTACGAGTCCTTGAAGTCCTAGGAGCAACAAACACAGCAACCCACACGGTCCACGGAGTACCAACCCGTCAAAAGTCGTGCATTTTTCATTGGTTAGACGATTAAGCGCCTGCTGCCGTTGGAATTGGAAAATTGGGAAATTGTCTTTCCCCCGCCCGTAAAACGCACACTCGTAAAGGCTCGTCCAAGGAAATTTGTACACAACACGGCGTTAGAGTGTTTAAAGGCTAGCTGCGTTTGATCTTCACAAAAAAAGGCTAGCTGCGTTCTCCTTGTGTTTGTTGCTCCAAGTTGAAATCCACCGTTCGAAAAACGGAACGAAAGAGATGTCTGAGTCTGACTTGGTTGGGACACGGACTGTAAATTTTAGAGGACCGGTATTCCCGAGGTATTTTACGCCTCGTTCACCGATCAGGCTGACGGGAGTCGCTCAAGGTCATAAAAAAAACTAAAGCGAGTGTCTTTCGGTCGGCCAGATTTCCAGATAACATGCGGGGGGGGGTCTATCTCCATGCGTGGTACAAATGACCTTGACGGACTCTCTCTCTCTCTAGTTCGAAGTGATTGATGCTCGGGGAAACCAAAATTCTACAGGAGAAGGCTACGCTTTACTCGTCCTCTAAAATTTACAGTCCATGGTTGGGACAGAGGCTGACTAGAAACAATTGCATTGCATTTATGGTAGGAACAACATTACAACTGTGCAATTTTGATATTTTTATGTTAAAAAACTTATATATTATCGTTAGCAGCGGCTTAGAAAGGTTAACCACTCCATATTATTTTCAAGAAAACTATCCTTATGAACGGCCCTCATGAAGTATGAATTGACGTCGTCTAATTCGGTGACTGGTTTGTATACGTTTTAAAAAGCGGTTTGGTTCAATTTGATATCTTACACCGTATATTTGTAATTAACCTCCGTCAGGTTATTTTTTATTTTTGAAGGAATTTAAGTTGACGTATTTAACCTTGTTTAAAGTGATGAACACATGGCCTTTGTGTACAGGACTAGAAATGGTACGGTTAATTCATGGACTAATTAATTAGTCCATTAGTCCATGGTTAATTCTTTTAGTCGTTTGTAATGTTAATAACCAATCTGAAAATCATTTCATTTCTGACAATTGGAAATATGCATGGGGTTTTTGGAACTTTTGGCAATCGCATTCTTGCGATTCTGGTAGAGTACTGCCAAGAAATGGTAATTTCAGGCTGTTAGAGCAATATGGCAAAGCAAGACAATCTGACCGCCTTGTCAGGAATTGTGCCTTAAACATTTGGCTTAAATAGTTCCACCAGCTTTATAAGGGGAGCAATATGTGACAACTACCAAACCTGTCAGAGGAAAGTGTACTGAGCAGTGGCGTGCTAGGATTTTGGTACTGAGAGAGATTGTAGGAATATCTGAGAAATATATTTGGTCTTCTCTGAAGATGAGAGAATAGGGTAAATGTAAAGTGAAGTTTTGCTCTGAAACACTTATTTCTAATTCCGTATGAAACGTTCTTCTTCAGACTCTTATGCAATGCCTGGCAGTCCTAGTCAACTACTATTTCTGCAGTGTTTCTACAAAAATTATAGTTGTCTAAATATTTTAGTAGACTTTAGTGTTCGTAGGGGGACAAAATAAAGTTGGGGTCGGGGTCGGGGTGGGTCTAACCCCGCGAAAAACCAGTCGGGGTCGGGGATGGAAAATTCTTTGAATTTATTATGAATAGAAAAATTATAAAAATACCCCAATTTTAATGAGCCTAGAGACTATTAGTAATAGCAAGAATGTATTTATTTATACTCAGGGAGAATGAATATGTCGAGATTATTTTTAGCGTTTCTCTAATTCCACCCGTTGGGCCCCCCCGGTATGCTCCTCCGCTTTAATAAAATCAAATAATACTGCAATCTCATTGGTTCTTAAAAATTACGTTTTTCGACGCGATTAACGCTGCAGCGAGGACGCAAAAAATAAGACCGCCTCCTTTTTCCCTCCCCCCCCCCTTAGCGTGACGGGGTTAGGGGCTCAACGTGTCCGTTGATAGTCTCGACATATTCATTCTCCCTGAGTATAAATAAATACATTCTTGGTAATAGTAACAATAGATAAGATAGGTAGATATTAAAATAGAGGTCTATAGCTTAAGCAATTGTTTAAGTAAGTTGTTTCATAAATTCACAAGTTATTTACAAACGTTGTAACTCCTTAGCTGAGACTGAGACAGCCCGAAACAACGGAAATTATGAAAGTGAAACTAAAATTTAAAAAAGCTACTCAAGTCGGAGTTAAGCGTCGAGCGAGAACTACTTCAGCGGCATCAGCCGAAGGTCATTCGGATCATTCTATTGTCGCCCACGAAAATAGGGAGAGAAAGAACCTATATATTTTATATATTTTTAGGATTTTAGCGAGGTGCGTTGGTGCGAAAATTTAAAATTACACTACAAAAACATAACCCCGAAAAATGGAAAACCCCGACTTAGTTTGCGACAGTCGGGGACGGGGACAAAAGTCGGGGTCGGGGTCCCTGTACGAACACTAGTAGACTTTGCCAATTTTATGTACAGATCCGGTGTACAGTTTCCGTGTTTTGAACACCAGTTGATTAAAATCATTAAATTAAATAATTAAAGCCTCATTGAGTATTTTTTTTTATAGTTTTCAGTCATCTGCATTCGCAATTGTGTAGTCACACGTTGCAAAAGAATGTCATCAGATTATCAAGCCATTGGGCTGCCACTAAAAAAATATTAGACGAAGAAATTATTAATATAAAAAATGCTGGAACGTGGAAGGAGGAAAGAGTTATTACTACCAAACAAGATTCTGAAATTAAAGTTCAAGGATCTACAAAACCAGTTTTAAATTTTTGTGCTAACAATTATTTAGGGTTGTCTGTAAGTAATTTTTAATGTGTTGATTTTATTTCCATTTCAATACACCATTTACTTACAATCAGCAACAAGAATCAATTTACGTAAGGAAGAATTTGGAACTGGCTATTTTGATTTCCATGTGGTTATTCGCGACAGAAAACTATCGCTACGCCCCCTTTGGTTTGACATGGTAACCTAGATAGGTAGTGGCTATACCTACTTTGAAATATACTTTTGAAAAATGCTTCAACGATAATTTTTAATAAACTAGAGTTCTTTTTATGCTTATAACTAATAATAAATAAAATATAATTAAGAATAAAATACTACAAAATAATTCATGTATAAATTAAATTATTAAAAATAATTTTTTTAAATTAAAATTATTTTAATTAAACGTGATATCAGGAATCCATAACGCTGCTTGGAATGAATAACGGATTTGATTACCTGCCGTTGTGGCGGAACATAGTAGGCGGAGCTTATAAGCGGAGAGTGTTAGCTCCTCCTATAAAAACCAGTGACTAATGTGTTATTTCCTCTGTCGTCTGCTTGCTATTTAGGGTCTTTGGCAGATGTAAAGGTTATATAGTACTGATAGACCAAAATATTTAGAAAATATGAATATGAAAAAAGTTATTAAAGAACTTAACGTTTGAAAACCGTATTAATTGAGAAAGTGGTTTCGGAAGTCGACATATTTTTAGGCAACGACATTTTTACTATTCCCGCCAGTTTAAAGACTGTATTCAGTTCATGTACGGAAATTATTTTTACACTTTGTGCCAAGCACTATGGAATAGATGTTTGAAATCCTATAATGATAAAAGCTACTTTTTTAAGAGAATGGTATATAACCAATGTAAATTAGAAACTAGCATATCATTGGGAAATCAGGCATTATTGAATTGTAAGTATAATTCCTTAATACTTCAACTGAGTTACTAACTCGTGTTGCTGTTAAATAAATTAGGTTTAATATTTATAGATGTGTGTTCTGGAAACCCAAAAGCTAATATATGCCAGAATGATTTACGAGAGACTTTAGAAAGTACATTAGCCATTAATTCAATGGAAGAAGGTACAAAGGTGATGATTATTATTTTGTAATCTTTAAGTCTTAAAATTTTATTGTTTTATGGAGCTTGAAAGAAGCAATAGTTCTACTTTGACTTGACCAGAAATTTATCTCTACTCCAACTTCAGACTCGGATCTTGTAAAGGTGATAAATTTAATTTCTCGAGGAACGTTGGAATATTTTCTGAAACTTATTGGAACTCTTAAGACAGAAATTACTAATAGTGCTCCACAGAGCCCATCGTTCATATTTGATAACAATGATGTTCCTGGTTAGTATTGTTAAATATAATACCAAGAATATTGTAGATGAAAAATTAAACTTAAATTACAATTTCAGTATACAATTTGTTCGATGTTATGACAACTCTCACAGGATTTTGATAACAATTTGCTTCACTCCGTGCTTCTAAATCTAACCCGTTAAGCCTTTGTTCAGGATTTGGAGGAAAATAGACTTGGTCTTTACGAACAATTATTATTGCTCTTTTTTTCGAAGCTTGGTCACAAACTACTGTCTTTTCTAAATCATGAATATGCTTTGATGACTCATCTATCGCATATTCTAATACTGGAAAAACATCTAAATCAACGAAGCAGACGGGTTCTGCCCTTTTTACCAATGACAAAAGCTAGCAGACGACTAATAAAAACCATGAATGAAGTATACAAAAATCCGTATTTTGTAATAACCAATCAAACGCCAGGCCTTTCACGTCACCAAATTGTACGTCATTTAACGCGGTATAAGCGTTTTTGGCCCAACCCAGAATGTTCCGCCACAAAATACCATAGGGGATATGGGGAGATATTCATTCCAAGTAGCGTTATGGATTCCTGGTGATTTGCAAGTATTATAAAATATATCGTATTTATAAAATATAGTATTTATGAAATATATCATGCTTATAAAATATATCGTATTTATGAAATATATTGTATTTATAAAAAATTTAATTATAATAATTGAAATAATACTTATGAAATATGTAGCGTGCTCCGTTCAAGAGTTGTTGCTCTAGACCTAAAATCAAGATGGACCAGTGCTCGAAATGGACCGGAACGCTGTTCCATTTTGTACAAGTTTTTCCTTATAACGTTCTGTAAAGATTATTTTTTAATGCACAGCTCTCGTTATTCAGAATAATCAGTAGTTTTGAAATAAGGTGGGGGTTGGCATAACAGCATATCCCTGAAGCTATAAATCGGTTCATGTCAGAAATGTGGCATTCCTTCTTAGGAGGAGAGAATAGAGAAATTGGCCGTTATTTAATCTAGTTTCTAGTTGTATATTGTATTTTTGTGAGGACCGCTTGTAGTCAAGCATTTGCATGTAAATGATGACAAAACGAAAATCCTAAGAAGTATAGGATCTATTAATAAATTTATCGAAATTACCATAGGGTCATTAACAAGTAGCTATGTAAAATAAAAACAAAAACAGCTTTGGTTATAACAGCGTTTTGTGAATGAAGCTTAATTCGAAAGCTAAGAGTATAGAAAATAAAATATAATTTGGCTATGAGAGACTTTTCATGGAATAAACTAAAAGGCATATGTAAACAAATCATATTTTTTCACAAGCATTTCGATTAAACCTTTTTGAGAATAATATTGTACATATATAAGAAAACACTTCTAAGTACTTATGCTTGAGCACAGTTGCCAAGACCCTTGTTTCACTTACTGTACCAACTTCCAAGTATTTAAATGAACTGATTCACAAATAAAGCATTAAATTAAATATACTTACATGGTTAAATTAACTCTCCACTCAGAATTATCCAGTGCACACACTACATGGAGACACACATGATTAATTAGTAACAAGTCAAATCCGAGCAATACTGATAACATATGCCTTATGTCACATGATCTTTTTATAGTTTGATGTATTCTTTTCTGGTCAAAGTTCAAATAGGGTTGTTGACTTAAACATAGTTTAGCTATTCGTGGTTTGTGAGTTTTGGGATGTATGGGTAACTGTTTTAAAAGGGAACCAGGGAAATTAAATAAAGCTCAGTTATGCAGGGACTTTTCTGCGTTTCTGGGTTTTTAATCATGCTCCAAATTTAATGAAGGTCGGTTTCGACCCTAAAGCATGCTAGAGTTTCCGCATGATTTTCAAACTTTAAATGTTGTGATGTAAACTGTTATCTTTTTGTTTCAGAGCAATCAGGAGGTAGTAGATGCTGGTGTGGATGCATTAAGAAAATATGGGGCTGGCCTTAGTTCCGTAAGGTTTATTTGTGGAACTCAAGTAAGTTAATATATTTATACTTGTGTATAACGAGATGTGGCTAAGGGTTATATTTTGCGTGGCATTTTTGTTTAGTAACTCGTAGCATTCTTGATTTTATCATTGAAGCAGTGTTATTTTGTGGCCGTGGGTCAGAATTTTTTAGAACAAAGCACTAAGGGTGGTTTTTGAACTTTATCATTCACGTTGTTAAGGCCTATAAATAATTCTGATAATTTTCTGATATAATTATAAGGTTTTATTGGCAAATGTGTAAAATAAGGTTGATTGTTTCAGGACATTCACAAAGAACTTGAAAAAAAGATATCAATATTTCACAGTCGTGAAGATGCAATTGTATATGCTAGCTGTTTTGATGCCAATGCTGGAATTTTTGAAGTTTTATTGACACCGGATGATGCTGTAATCTCTGATGAACTAAATCATGCTTCAATTATAGATGGAATAAGACTCTGTAAAGCTAAGAAGTTCAGATATAATCATCGTAACATGAAAGGTACTATACCATAATGAAACTTTTTTAAATATTATTGTATGTATTATTATTTAGCATGGCTAACGCAAAGTTTTGTGGGCGATGGCAGTTGAAAAACCACAGTGTTTGATACTAATTTGTTTTTAAATTTTGTTGAATTTTTTGTTTCAACTCCTCCATACCCTGTCCCTGGATATAAAGCCCCACTTTCTGGGAAACTATCCTGGAGGACTTGTTGTGATCATGTCAAAGTGAAAAGGCCATTATCCCAATTACCTCTTTTTAGCTTGTTAATTTTATATAGATGGTATATTACATATTTTAAAAGAAAATTGTTTTGATAGCTCACTTATCATTTATATTTAGATCTAGAAAGTCAGCTTCAGCAATGTAAGGATGCTAGGCAGAGGTTAATTGTTACTGATGGAGTCTTTAGTATGGATGGAAATATTGCTCCCTTAAAGTAAGTTATAATGCTAATGTTCCAAGGTGCTTCTCTGGCCCTCCAATGAGTCCAGTGGGTTAAGGGTGAACATTTGAAGTGTGATGATTTCTGTCAATTTTTGGTTCAACTATTGACTGTTTTGAACTGTTTTATAAAAGCAACTCAGAGTTGGCAAGAACTAGCCTGACTGATTTTAAACACTAAGAAAAATGCGTGGTTATAAAACTGTTAAAAGTTTAAATTAAAGCACAAACCCTTACCAAAAAATAAGTTGGCTAAAAACCACTTAGGACAACTTGTATTTCAACTTGGTTTTCAGTTTGTATTTGGGACAAATGCCTACTTAAAAATAACTTAAATCCTCTTTATTAATCAACTTATTTCCAACTAAACCAGAATCAACATTTACATTTAACTACTTAAAAGCAACTTAAATCCTACTAGGGAAACATCTAAAAACCAACTGAAAAATATTATGTAATTTCCTGACTACTAAAAACCAACTAATTATAAACTTAGCAAAAGCAGTATTTTCCTACCAACTGAATAACAACTTATTACCCCTTTAATAGTAACTTGAAATATGCTGACAACTTGAGCCTACTTAATACCAACTTAATATCAACTAATTATGTGTATACAAACTAAATACAAACTGAAATACAACTTATTTTTTGGTAAGGGAAAGCTGTGAAAACAAGTGAAATACTTTGAATTAAATATGAAAAACATCACCAGCAAAATCATTACCAGTCACCCATATCTAGCTTAGTCTTTGGTTTTTAAACAAATGTGAAAACATATTAGGGCATTTAGCTTTTCTTAGTGGTGGCTTTATCCTGGTTTTAATTGGTGTTCTTAACCTTTTAAAATCATAATGGCTTTCAAATTTTTAGAAAAAGCCAGCTCTTTGCCAACCCTACCAACTCTTAATTTAAAAGTATAATTTTTTTTAAACAAATGCAGAGGTTAAGATTTTTTATTAAATAGTAATTTTATTAATAAATTTGGCATAATTTAACTTTGCAACTTATGAAAATTCAGTCTTTTTTTTCTATGGAGAGATCGATAGACATATTTTGGTCTTTCATATTTTTCAACTTAAAAACCATTTCACCGCTGATTAATTTTTATTAATGGTAGCAATGTGGATATCACTGTCCAAAAATTTGGAACTACAAAACTCCACCCTTTCATCAAATTCACCAATTGGCTCAGATTTTCTTTAATCATACAGTGCTTAAAATAGTAAACTTAAATGGTTATAACAGGTTTACCATGCTTTAATATTTTCATTTTTAAATGCGAGGAAATAAACTTTAATTATGAAATAGATCCCCTTATAATCAATGAAATCAGCTAGGCAAATAAAAAAGGCACCACCATAAGCCAAAGTCAGCTAGTGACTTTAAATCCCATTAATTCAGGTGTCACAGTTAAACTACTGTACATGTGAGGGTAGTACGTGGCAAGCCGTTTGTGCCACTCAAGCTCCATACACTGTTACTGTTAACATTGACTTGGATGATAAAATAATAACTTAGGTTTCAAAAGTCTTTACCAAAGTAATTTTATTTAGATTTAGTGAGTGGTCACTCTAAAACAAGAATTTGTGGCCCAAATGGCTGTTGCTACCCAATAGTTGCGAAAACCACATTGCTCTCTGAACATGATTTGAGATATAAGTATAACTTGGAAGTGCAGGGCTCCCAGAGTACCTATAAATCCTATAAATTTCCTGTTTTCAAATTGTTCCTATTTTTCAAAAACTGTGCCTATAAAATCCCTGTAATTTTAAAAATTGCCACTAGACAGCTGCTGAAATGCTTATGGGAAATGTACTAAACACCTAAACTTATAAGAAATCTTTTAAAAAAATAACTTAGCGTGGCTCTTGTAAATAATTATGTATATTACCTCTAGGACGGGGGTTAGCACTTATATCTCTGGCAGCGTTATGGCACTCATGGAATCTTATTTTTTTTAAACCAATCACAAATTTTTTTACCATTTTAATTTTGAAACACATTTTAAGTAAATATTGAAGCAATATCAAATGCATTAGAAAAAATTAAAAGTTCTAGAGTATTTGACTTATAATCCTGTTTTTTCAAGATATTTTTACCTATACATTCCTATGTTTTCTGTGTCAAGTTCCTAGAATTCCTATAATTAAAAAGATTATCGCTGGAAGCCCTGTGTTCGTCTACTTTATTGAGAATTTAATCACGCGAATAGTACATTTTTGTTGTTTTTAGTAACATTATTTTTATAGTGAAATATGTGATCTTGCTGACAAGTATGAAGCTTTAGTGTTTGTTGATGAATGCCATGCCACAGGATTCTTTGGGAAAACTGGAAGGTATAGTTTTTAATTTATTTGATAATTCTTAGCTTCTTCACATAACGTAAATAACACCTCAGATATTCTATATTTATTTTAAAATGCTAATTAAGTTATCGTAACTATATTATATTTAATTCTGTTTTAGGCTTATTTATAAACTGTATTATACAAACTAGATAATAACTTTAATTCCTTTCAGAGGAACTGAGGAATATCTAGACATTGTTGGTAGAGTTGACATCATAAACTCAACCTTAGGAAAAGCTCTGGGAGGTGCAGCAGGTATTCACAAGTAGTCCCTATAATGCATTTCAAGTTGTATTATCCTTGATAGAAATTTTCCTCCACCCAAGAATTTTAAGACTATTATTTGTATCATAGTTTTTTTTAAAACTGGTTAAAAATTTAAAAGTGCTAAAGAAATATACATGAAGTTAATTTTTACATGGTTCACCCTATTCTGAACTCCGTATTCTTTAAAACGAATTGGCTAATCGTGTCTACTATTTTATAAAGATGATAGACTATAAAGGTATCTAAAACTATATCTGTGGTAGCATTTAGAAATTAAGTAATGGCAGAAGGGGTTTGAATAAGCTTTTCAAAGTCAAAATGCCAGAGGGTCACTGAAGTGGTACATTGCCTATCACAATTCTATGCTCAATCCAAAATTTGCAATTACAGGGTTCGTATGGAACCCGGATCTCCTGGATAAGTCATGGATTTAAATAATATCGTAAAAAGTCAGGAATTTTCTTAGTCAACAAACTTTTCTCTTCTCTTGCGCGCTCATGGCTGGCACTTTTTCCCGAGAGAGGAGAGAGACAATCTCAATATGCTTTTATTACATATAATTAAGTTTTTGGTATATAAAATATTGTTTCACTTTGTACTTTTACCTATGGAAACATAAAATGATGAAAGTTAGCAGGAATATTAACAAAAAGGTCCGGGATATTGGCAAAAATTAATCGGGGATAGCCTGGATAAGTCAGGGATTTGAAATCCAAAAATTTCATACAAACCCTGAATTATGCTAAGTTGCAATTGCCATTTCATACTGGTTTTTCTAATTTATAAACCCATAAATGTACATAGAAGTGTGTTGGATAAATTCCTTATTGAATTTTTGGTTTTGGGCAGAACTCCGCTCTGGCTGCTTGTTACTAATTAGAAAACTGCCCACTGAGTGATGAACCATGTTTTGGGTGCACAACTGTAAAACAAGCTGATACCAACAATTGGTTAGATCTTAGTCCACCAGCCATGATAAGGCATAAACATGTTTTCTCCTTTCAAGGTAATCTTAGACCAAGGAACGTGATCATGACAGGGTTTGAATTAAAAAAAACCCAGCCCAATAAAACCCATGGGTTTTTTGGGTATTACCCACTTGAAAAAACCCACTTAAAAACCCACATTCAAAGTTTTGAATTTTAAAAAAAACGAGTGGAAAATTTTTAGATGTTTATTATTTTAGAAATTTAAAAATATTCTTACAACTTGTTAAGAACTTAAAAAGACTAACTTACTAACAAGGAGACTACCCGAGGTGTTTATCTCCAATTTTGTTCAAACTCGGGTGGTAAGTAGACCTTCATGTAACTTGAAAATCCCTAAAAGGGTGGACAAGAATGGGCTTTCGTTTTGCCATGGCAACCAAAAATGTTTTTAACAACTTAAAAACTGATTACTCATATTTACCCAAAATATGTATATTTTCTCATATTTACCAAAATTGACGTATATTGGTCCAAAGGTACCAGATTAATCAGTTTTTAAGTTGTTAAAAACATTTTTGGTTGCCATGGCAATATGAAAGCACATTCTTGTCCACCCTTTTAGGCATTTTCAAGTTACATGAAGGTCTACTTACCACCCAAGTTTGAACCAAATCTGAGATAACCACCTCGGGTAGTCTCCTTGTAAGAGTAAGATTTTTATTACTTTTATTATCTAAACAACCTCATATCTAAATCTTTATAGAGTAATGGCACTGTGACGTCCTAGTACGTCACCCATGCTCTTTCCTATAGATAAAAATTTGCGACCAAAATGGCGACCATGGCCAAAGCTACAGATAGTGCTAACTACTCTATTAGACTATTAGCCAGTGTTTTGGTTCAGCGCGGAAATATCTATAGACTTTAACAAGTTTCATTGCCTTTTCACATGTAAAATTGTAAAATTAAATTGTTTCTTGAAAATATAATATATTTAATAAACATAATATATTTAATAAACATGATATATTTAATAAACATAATATGTTAAATAAGCAATAATAATTTAATAAACATAATATGTTAAATAAGCAATAATAATTTAATAAACATAATATGTTAAATAAGCAATAATAATTTAATAAACATAATATATTTAATATTTTTAAAATAAAAACCCAATAAAACCCGAAAAAACCCTAAAAAACCCACTGGGCTGGGTATTTTTTTAAACCCTGGATCATGAAAAATATTTACCATATTCAGCCACTTTATATCTATGATAAACTTAATGTTATAAAAACAGATGAAGCAGGACGAAAGCTATCATGATGCTTATAGACGAAGAGACCTATTTTTTCCTGTCACTGAGAAATAACTAAATCATGAAGACATTATTCATTATGGAGCACATGGAACCATCTAACTGACAATATTATTTTGATAATAAAAGCTTGGCAAAATAATTGTTAGGGTAAAAAGGATTGATTAACTGTAAATTTTGCTCTAACTTGGAATTTATTAAAATTAAATGTATATTGTTCATGGAAATTGACGTGAAAAATGGTAAATTGCCTCATGAAGCTGTGAGGGTGGCAGTCATGCCATAACGATTGTTCACTTATTTTTCTACCCCTGACTTGAAAAACCTTCAGAGGCCAGGAAGCCATTAGAATTTATTTTACCATTAATAATATGGAAGCTGGAACAAAGTTAGAAAAAATCTAAAGCTTGAAGTATAACATATTCTATGTACATTTGTGGATTAAGAGTATGATTGCTTTTCTCGGAAATATAATGTTAGATTTTAATGTAGTTTAATGTTTTTAAGGCTGTAAGTGCTAAAAGTGCTATTATAATTGGGTAAATTTATGTAATTTAGGTGAAAGGGTGCAGCTTTCCAATTGTTAGTCGTTGTACAACGAAAAAGGGGTGTTCAAAAATTGTATTTTTGTCATTACTTAATTTGTGAATTGCCCATAAGGTTAGTTTGTGTTGGCAGTCTTGTGAAATAACTTAATATGTGTACTTTTGTTTCTTAAATAAGGTGGCTACACCACTGGCAAGTGTGAACTAATTAATGTGTTACGTCAGCGTTCCAGACCTTATCTATTCTCAAACTCTATTCCTCCCCCTGTTGTTGCATGTGCCAGCAAGGTAACAATGCTTATATCAATTACGATTCTCATATCAGTAAAAGTACACTTAAAGTTAACCAAACTAGAAATGCTATCCTTATGTTACATATATTAACTTCGTCAAATGAATTTTTTGTTTAATATTATGAAGGATACTGTTTCATGCAAGCTTTTTACTTAATGCTAACATTCAATAGCAGCCTGATTTGGGGTTAGTTTGTGATTCTCTCAATCCCTTACCAAAAAATAAGTTGGTTTTTAGTTGGTATTTAGTTGGTTTTCACATTTATGTTGGTTTTTAGTTGGTATTTAGTAGGTTTTCACATTTAAGTTGGTTTTAAGTTGGTTTTAAGTAGGTTCAAGTTGCCAGCATATTTTAATAAACTATTTAAAGAGGTAATAAGTTGTTTTAAGTTGGTTTTTAGTGGTCAGATAATTACTTATAATTTTTAAGTTGGTTTTAAGTTGGCTATAAATGGTCTTTATTAAGAGGTCTTTTTAAGTAAGTTTTAAGTTGGTTTTAAGTGGTCTTTATTAAGAAAGCTTTTAGTTGGTGTAAAGTGGTTTTTAAGTAGGTTTTTAGTTGGTATTTAGTTGGCATTTGTTCCAAATACCAACTTAAAACCAACTTAAAAAGTTACAAGACCACTTATTTTTTGGTAAGGGATGCCATGTTGGCTCCAGCTTCAGAGACAAAGTAATCATAATAGGACCCCAGAATTTTTGTGTGCCGCTTCTTCATGGTTGACTGGTACAAAACATTAAAAGCTTACTTTCATTTACAAAGAGCTACCAATTAACTGTGGTTAATTTGAATGTTTGAAAGTAGTTATTATTTAAAAATGTTTAAAAATTAAAATCAGTAAATAGGGAAAAGTTTTACTCCGACCTATGCTGTAGATGGCGCTACACAACATTAGGCGGCTTTTCCACTTCTATATAATAATGGCGTGCGCTAAACGCTAGTAAATTTGAATGTGTAACAGAGCACGCACAGATAATTTGTAAAAGATGTAACTTCCAACACATATACAATCTAATACCAATAGTATAGCGCATGTGGCAGGGTAGTAAATGAAAAAATCGTAGACTTTAATACAAACTTAAATCATAACCATATTAGTTTGGCATATTTATAGCTTTCATGTACCACCACTTAAAACATTTTTACAGCTGGTAAAATTTTCCAGGTTTTTGACATTTTGATGAAGGATTCCTCATTGACCAAGAAAGTTGCTAGCAACACTCATCGCTTCAGATCAAAAATGAAAGCGGCTGGTTTTGTGATATCAGTGAGTAGAAAAATTTAGTGCTCAGACTTCTTTGCAATTTTTACAAGGTCTGTCGTATTTCCCTAATACTGAATTTTTATTTCTCATATTTTTATGTTTTATATCCTTATTGAACGGTTTATCTATATTTTTAAAAAATAAGTTCTTTTACCATTTTAATTCCAAAGTTTTAACTATTATCTATATATTTCACTGTTCAAATTTTTTAAATAAAAATAGAAAATGTGACCTATGCCAATTCATAACTTAAAGGGCAACACAAGTGACCATGTAAAGGGGGCGCTTGGTTTGGAACTATGTTTTCTTCATAGTCATAAGTAGGTTTTCCAAGGAGGATTTATACAGTGCGAAAACTTTATTATCCTTGGTGAAGACACGTGGCGCATATTCGCTCTCATAAGCAAATTTTTCGATTTTCTTAGCTCACCACCAATGAGCCCAGGATTTTAGGCTTAGCTTAATTTATTTTATATGGAGAAAAGTGCTCAGTTAGTTTCCGAGATTTTGACGTTGATATATTTGATTTAACAATGTTTTGGAATTTAATGATTTTCCAATTGAAACCTTGGACGCGGTAAATCTCGGCCGCTAGCCTCACTTTGTATTATGAAAATCCAAGGTCTCACACACATGGTCCTATATCCCTTCTCCCTTAATAACTTCCCTATCATTATACCCAGACATAATATTTATCTTTGTTTTATTACATTTCTTTTGTATAATGGATCCGATTTGTTTTCTCGGACATTTTCGCGATTAAAGAATGCATAGATTTTGCATAAAAACCCCGAGAGGTACATTTATACCAAATATATTTGGCAAATATGGTTCTGCTTTTTTTATAGAGGGAAAGGCTATGGCAGATAGCGCATGCACAGTCGTTCTTTTTATCTATAAGATAATTTCCCCCCTGTATGGTTACTTTCGTTGCCCTTTTATCTGGAAAACTATACAACCAAAAAGCTTAGCAGTAAAGTGAGATAGTACAAATGAGGGGGTCAGCTGGTCAAATTTGTTCGTTTATTTTAGCATTATTTAAAGATTTAATCTGACAGTTGAGATTTTGAATTAAACATAGAACAATAGTATTACCTTTGGGGGTCCTAGGCTAGAAATCATCCACCCTATGGAGTAGCTCGTGCTTCATATCTTATGATTAAAAATTATGTTAGGGCCTGGCTTATTAATAACATCGATAGAAATATTATGGTGATATTTTAACATCTTGCTTCAACCTCTGAGAAAACACTAATCACTAGAAGAAAAATATAATACATAATATATTTCTAGTTAATAAGATGTTAACCTATAAACTTGCATTAAGGGCAAGCGTTTTGTGGACTGTAAAATTTTCTCAACAATTTTGGGCCAAACACCAATTTACAATTGGCAAAGGGCTTGATTGACATGTAGCAGTACAATAAGTTTGTTCTAACTATAAAAAGTGTAATTTTTAATCTTGAGTTTATAAATAATAAGTTGGCTGCATTTTCAATCTTGGGAGTCTTATCAATAATTACAAAAATTCAATACTCAATTTCGGAATTTTTTGTACATTTCTTAAGGGAGATGACCATCCCATTTGTCCTGTGATACTAGGAGATGCTAAATTAGCATCAACATTTGCAGATGAAATGCTAGGTTGGTTCTTTTTCTTTCATTTACTTCAGGCAATGTGCGACTTCAGGCCTTTATCTTTACACAAACGTTTCCAAAATTGGACAAGGCGTAGAATTTGTTATTGCTTATTCCAAAAGGTGGCTCTTTATCTTGGCAATTACTGCCGGCTCTAGTGACTGGATTAATCCTTAGTTTAGCTCTAGCACCCAGTAGCGGCGCCAGGATTTTTGGGGAGATAGGCCAACCATTTGGAGGCCCCCCCCCCCACATTTTTTTAAAATCCATCCGTGTGGATTATTTATTTCTTAGCAAGTGTTCCAATTTTTGGGTAAAATGGGTACATGACGAAAAAATTTGGACTAATTATGAATTTAAACATTACTTAAACCAGAGTGTGGGCTGATCCTTTTTTGTGTACCGATAACACTAATTAACAAATGAGTTTTCTTATTTCGACGACTGAATTCTAGTCTATCAATTGCAACCGATGGCGATATTTTAAATTTACCGCCATTGGCGGCATCAACCAGGTGGCGTAACGAGCTCTTCCTTTTGCTTCCGCCGGGAATGTTCTAGAATATATGACTCACGTGGTAAAGAGTATAAAATTCATATAACTACCAGCTGAGAACTCACTCAATTTTTAGATCAACTCTCGACTTGCCGGCGGAAACAGAAGGAACCATCAGACATGGAATTTATGGTAATAGATTCTTTTATTTTTGTAATTAAAGAAATATATTTATAACTAACTGTCCTTAGTGGTTATTTCTTCTATACACAGATTTACAAATTTAAATTGTCGTTTCTCAAATACGATTAGAAACGATTTATGCTAACCTGAGGTTTTGAACTGGTTTATATAACGTAGGTGGGTAAGGCTCTTAAATAATTTTGGTTCAAAATTAAAGCTGAAAACCCCATTGGTTATACAATTTACATTCATTCCTTCGGTACTTCGCATATACATCCCTTACATCCAAACTTACAACTTTACGAAAATGAAAGTACTTAGGTACACTAACAACTGTAAGTAAAGTAAGATACAAATGGGATATAGTAGCGCTCACGAAAAAATAAAAATAAAAAATAAAATACTGTCAAAGAAAAGTTACTTGTACCTTTGAAAGGAATAAAAACAGCAGTGTTGTTAAGCGAATCACTCGCATTGAATATTGAAAAATTAATAAATAAATAAATTATTTCGCCAACAGATTACAGAATTTTCTGATATTAAATAATTTGGAGGCCCATATATTAAATTTTGGAGGCCCCTACCAAAATTTCAAGTAGGCCCAGGCCTACCCCGGCCTGTTGCTGGCGCCGCTACTGCTAGCACCAAGACGTGTGATAGCAATTGCCTTCAAAAGATACACATTTGAGACATGAGGTAAAAACTTGTTAAAGCTTTGTCCAAGCTAACATTTCTCAGTTTAAAGGATCAACTTAGTTACCCCTAAAATGGCAGGATATATAACATAGTAACTCATAACTTGTAAGGATGCCAAAACATTTCTATTAGAAAAAATGTCAATGAAACCTGGTTTCACTTGCAACCCCCGGTATGTATTAAATTACGGTACGGGGGGTATACAAATAAAGATAACGAATGCAACATGATTAGTGGTATGATAAAACCTTATATTCCTTGTACTATTGAAAAGTAAACAATGGAAAAAAATCTCATGAGCACAAAGCACAAGCTAAACTATAGATTATCAAAGCCAGAAATGTGAGTTATAATTCTGTCAGTTTAAAAAATTTGCTTTTACTATAAAGTTGACAACGCTTTTTGGTCAGAGTTGGAAGTGGTGTGAATTACAGCATATCCCGTGAACAAGGTTTCATGAAAGACAATACTTTTTGACATACTTATGCATTATGGTTATTTATAATGGCTGGTTAGAGATACGTTTCATTTATAGAATTCATGTTTGAAATGAATGTAAATAATTAACGGAATGGTATTGTGGTCTTCCAATTGGGTATTTACATAAGTCTTGTGGCAGCACAACTTATCTTTTGTTTAGCGTTCATGGGTAATTATTCCACATGATCAGAATAGCAAAATGACTAATTAAATAATATAGGGCAACAAAACACAGAATGGACATTAAAACTGGGAGTAAAGAAAACATACCTCCACTTAGTAAAATTTATTGAGTAATTTAGTTTTTTTAATTTTACAGCGGAAGGTATATATGTCATAGGATTCAGTTATCCAGTTGTTCCAAAAGGTTTGAGACTTATTGCTCTATTTTTGTTCTTCTCATAATAGACTCACAGAAAACTTTAATGATTTCTAAGTTGAATTGATATTTTGTATAGTATCTCTTTGGTAATAATTAATGGATATTTAAACCAGCTAGTAGTTTTTCAGGAAAATCTTAACTTTATGCAAAAATATTTTCCGGTTAATTTTAATATTTTTTGGCAATATTGTGACAATTACTCTGAAAATGAAGAGATTTAAAAAAAATTCCTTTTTGTTTTATTTTAGGAAAAGCTAGAATCAGAGTACAAATTTCTGCTGCACACTCAGAACAGGACATTGATAAAACAGTTGAAGCCTTCATATCTGTTGCGAAAAAACAAGGCATAATTTAAAACATCCCTTAATTCATGGGAAGTTTTGACACTAAAGTATGTACTCGTATTTTTAATTGAAGTTTTGGTTCATTTTAATGTGTCAACATGATTAGAGATTAGACAGTTAAGGTGCAACCCTTTGAGCCTCTTAAAAATCACCTACACAAAGGACATGAGAGGAAGTTTCCTAATTCCTCCTCTACAAGGCATGCCCTGCACATAAAACTGTCACTGATGCCAATCAGATGCAAATATCTATTTCGCTGGCAGTGACCTAAGAGTATGCCCGTAACCACCCTGATACTACTCTTAGAAAGCGAGAGCAACTCAGTTAGTCTTTTCTTAGTAAGCCCAGGGGTAAACTTCTTGGCCTGCCTCTGACTGAACAGTCTTGCCCTATACTTCTTTTTAAGACAGAAGTCTACACAGAAGCGAATGGCAGAAATCTGCCTGAAAAACCTTGACAAAAAAGCCAAACTTCTTAGTCTGACAGTAAACTCCCGCTCCCACCCCTGAGTGAGTCTTGGATCCATCCGTGAACCAAACAATTTCACCCTTGGTAAGTTGGTTCCAAAAACTGTGTTGCCAGTTCAGTCTAATTGACTAGGAAAGTGAACACCACCGTCAGTCAACATAGAATCGATCCATAGACAACGTATCATTGATACCGAAACGCTTAGCAGTCTTAGAGACTTTCTCAAAATCCCCATCGATATCCAGAAAAACAGCTAACGCTATTTCTTTGAACTCAATTGCACATTCAAGGCAATTTATTATGCCATGAAGGGTAGTCTCAGTAGATTTGCCCTTTATTTAGGCATATATAATGAGCATTAGCGAGGGGTGTAACACCAAGAAACTCCTCTCTAATATATCTATCAACTAATTTCTCCAGAATGTTTAGGAAAAATTAAGTTACTGATTGGTCTAAATTCCTTAGCCTCAAGATAACTTGCAGTAGGAAGGGTAAAATTCCATCTGGTCCAGAAGCGTTGTAGAGCTTAAACGACTTTATAGCCCACAGAAGCCTCATGTCAGTGACTACTGTTACGTTATTTTTATATTTAACTTCATTTTTATATATATTTTTCATTTACCATATACCTTTGTAAAACGTGCCCCCCCCCCCCTACGCTTTTCAAGGGAAGAGAAAGTCGTGTGGTGCCCAGTTCTCAGAAGTCGCGCGGGACAGAGAAGTAAGGGCCTCGAGGCTCTAAGTGGTTCCTTTACCCCCCCCCCCCCCCCTTAATGACCGCTTGGGAACTCCAACCCTTTTCTTTATTTTCGATTATCCTTTAAAAATTATCATGCCGATGGGCAACTTTAGAAGTTGTTAAAAATATTTTAACTGTCAGTGACTATTGTCACTGAAAATATTTACGATGTTGTTTTGAACTTTTTGGTGGGAATGTCGGGGAATATTCGTGTCAAGATTGGGTTTTCGGATCGTCACTGCCACTTACAATAAAAAGCCAGTTAAGCCATAGCAAAAGAATCCATTTCTAAACCGTTAATTGTCAGCCCACTGCCAGTCATGATACATGAACCATAAACTCATTTCAACCTACTTTTACCCCTTTTCTCGCCATATACTCAATAATAAGAAAATAAACGCTTCTCTTAATCCGCTAAAATATTTGGATTGGCCAGAACTTAGCCCCTCCCATGACCTACGATTGGTGTCACCCAGTGACCCTAACACGTGATTTCATGTGCCAAGACATCCAAAAAAATACAATAAAACCAGTGAGACTGAGGGAGAAAGACGTCCGACGACCATAGCCTGGGAGGCTAGTTTTTCCATATAGGCCTGGGAGGCTAGAGTTTTCGCCAATATTAGTTTGAACCAGTAGCGGCGCTAAGGGTGGGCTGAAGTGGGCTTTAGCCCCCCTGCATTTCTGAGAGGGGTCACATATTTATATTAAAAGGGCCACATATTTATAATTAAGAGGCCACATATTTGAATTTATGTGAATTTTCTTTATCTCTAGAAATTTGTATTATTGCCAAGAAAAGTTTTTCTAAAAAAAACTTTCAAAATCAATTTGTTTACTCAATAAGATAGTAGACCACAAACAAATAGATTCGGGAGGAAGGGAGAGGAAATTGAGAGAAAGTTGAATGGACAATAGAAAGAAAAGAAAGGGAATTTATGGAAATACCCCGGGCATGCAAGTGTCCCCTCCAGGTCGGATACAAGGTCCAGTAAACAAGACGAGAGCCGCAACAATAAAACGATCTTGCTCTTCTCGCTTCCTGGAAAAAGGGGTCACTAAAGTTGTTAGGGCCACAAAATAATTAGCCCACCTGTGAAAAAACCTTAGTGCCGCTACTGGTTTGAACCAGACTTCGCTTTCGTTCCGCAAGTTTAAAAGAGTATTAAAAATTCATAAGAGACAAATCTGTCCAAATCGGGAATGTGCAAACCTCTTCGTCGAAGTCATCGTCCACCATCACCTTCTATCTACTAATCTTCACCTGTGGCCAAAACTTTTCATTAATCTACGTTTTTCCGTTTCTGGAGGGGTGTATGGTACCCAACGAAGAGATAAGTACTTTCGACTAATATATGGCTTGGCTTTAGGTAAAACAAAAGGGCAAAACGCTGGCAGTGACAAACAATCCCTATTAGAGACCAAGTTTTTTTTGTTTTAATTGCATGTATTTAGTGTCGGGGAAAAATGAGTATTTAGTGGGAGGGAAGCTTGAAAGTATTTGGGGCGGGAATTTATTGGGGATTGAAAGTGTACGGTTTTGATAAAGGAAGCAAGAATTACTAATGTATATTTGATGTATTGTAATAGTGTATTAATTTAATCATTGGCACGATAATTCCCAAGAATAAATTTTAAACGTTAACCTTGATCCAGTACAATTACTTTCACCCACAAGAGCTCTTCCTCTTCCTATTTAATGTTACGGCTATCTAGAGAACCCCTAGGAAGAATTTAAAGTTACGATAAAAATAGCGTAACACTACTTGTTTTCCCACATCCCAATTTACCTTTTTAGTTCTTTTGAACCGAAGAGGAAGATCATAAGAATAATCTTTATCCTTTCCATGTGCCATTGTTTTCATTAGTTTGGCTCTACAGGGAATATCAGAGGTACTCCCACCAAAATCCCCCCAGGAAGCCGGTTTGGCTTCCCGGGTGTCCTTATGATAGATAGTGCGGGTCTGATTTTAGGCTGACCAATCACAATATCTCTTCGCAGTGCCAATGTTTTTAGTACGGCTTAATGCGTAGAATTCTCGCCGTGGCGAAGAGAGCTCGCCGTCGCGCTCTTTTTTCCCTGTCGAAAATCAGCCTTTCTTTATTGGGAGTGGTAATGGAGGCAGTAGGACCGCAATATTCGCGAAATATGCAGATGGCGCCAGTAGGACCACAATATTTTCGAAATATGCTGCTGTAGTAGACGTGGGATCTAAGGATTAAAATGATGGTGCCCGAAACAAAGCTTTTGTTAAAGGATTAAAATGACGGTGGGCCACCATACAGATGGGAAAGAAACATTTCACAAACCGTATTCAATTTTCACTAACCATGTCCGATACCCGGTCTTCGCGTAGTTACGCAAGTTCGGAAGATTCTAATTCTGTTAATTCTGGCGACGAGGAGAGTTATTATAAGCGTTATTTAACGCAATATATGTATAATAATAAAGTCTTTAATCAGTATGAAATCCACGATCTGGCCAAGGATCCCTGGGATTTTTTAACAATAGGTACTTTTGTTTTTTTGTGTGTTTTTTTTTGGTTTGTTATTTGTCAAGGATTACAGTAATGCAAAAAGTTTTAACCGCAAGTTATTATTTAAAAAGATATGATCAATGTAAAATTGCTACTTGCTAACAATTTTTACAACGGAAAATACGACATATTTCGAGATTTCTGTACGTTGGATAAAGTAGGACTGATGACGAAAAATAAAAAGGCTCAATTGCAAAACAGTACTAACTTTTAAGGGTTGGGAATTTTTCCCGTATTTCAACGCATTTTAGCCTGTTTATAACCATACTATGTCATATTATATGTCTTCTGTGTGATGTTGACTTATACAACGTCGAATTTATTCTAAGTATTGGCGCCTGACGGCGCCGCGCACTCACTTCGCTCGAGTGCTGGGGCCGCGCGGCGCCTCCCCAACCCCATACTAAAAAAAGCTATGGGCCATCTATAACGCAACCTAGAGGACAGTACCAAGCCTGACACATGAAGTATCGTCAACCCGATATTAATCCAACTAACCTAATAATATTAATAACCTAACCTATTATCCGCGCCAAAACCCCTAAAATGCATTGAAATACGGCGAAAATACCGAAAATAAAAAAGTAAGTTAGTATGTTTTGCATTTCCACATTTTATTTTTCGTCATCAGCCCCACGTTATCCACAACGCATTAAAATCTAGGAATTTAAAGAATCGTCCTAGGGAAAATTCACTGCAAAAGGCCAATGTTTAAAAATTCATATCTTTGTTAATATTCATTTCCGCCAAAAAAAATAAAATTAAAATAATCCCCATCTTGCCCTCTATCCAAAAAAATATATAAAAAAGTCAGGTGGGGGGCAGCTATTCTACACGTAACCCAAAATTGCTTTCAAGTAACAATTTTAAATTTATCATATCTTTCTAAATAATAAATTGCGGTTAAAACTTTTCGCATTACTGTAATCCTTGACCATTAATAAACAAAACCAAAAAAAGCCGTATTAAAGTAGAAAACACATTTTCGGTTGCACACGTTTTAAAAATTTAGTAATATCTTGTCGTTAAATCTAATTCGTCCTCAGTCCTACCTCATCCAACATTGACAAAAATCTCGAAACGTGTCATATTTTCCGAGGTAAAAATTGATGGCAAGTAACAAATTTAAATTTATCATATCTTTCTAAATAATAAATTGCGGTTAAAACTTTTTGCATTATTGTAATCCTTGACAAATAATACATCTAAAAAAATAAACAAAACCCAAAAAAAACAAAAGTACCTATTGTTAAAAATAGCCGGATCGGTTAAAATTAGTCGATATTAATTTTCGAGAATTATTACTTAAGGAGATATAGACGCCAAAATATTAATCAACATAATCAAGGACTGGACGATACTAGGTGCGTTTCGCTAGGTACTGTCGTCTAGGTCGCGTTATAGACGGCCCATCGTGATAGCAAGAATGGGGTTGGGGTGGCGCCGCGCGCCCCCAGCACGAGAGCGCCAATACTTAGATGGTATAAAATTCGATTAAAAGACCTTTTTTTAGCTAGGACTACAGTGTTCTACGGATAACTTTTTTAATAATGCTTTGCGGTGAATAATTTTTGCACCATTGGAATCTCCTTAAAAAGTACTTTAAGGTGGGTCAGGAAAGGGAGTGGCGTGGCTATTGTTCCAATTTACCCAAATTCTTCGCCAATGCGAAGAGATTTTGGCGCAACGCTAATTCTGCGGCTTCTGCCAATGGGAGCTAGAGCCCACTTCATCTTCGTTTCCGGAAATGATGGGAGCCATCCTAAAAGTCGCTGCAACTCGGTATGCCTAATAGCGTTTTCCATTTGTCTGCTCTCGAGCACTCTAGATCGCTCTGATCAACATTTTATGTTCCATTAGCGAGCTCGGATCTGCTCCGATCAAGTTTCGCGTGTTCCATTTCGCGCTCTCGGGTGCTCCGAGATCGCCCAAAACCGATCTGCCGATTTCGACAGATCAACGGATCGAGATCAAGGTCGGAGCAAATTTTCGCGTGTTCCTTTTATATTTTGTGGCAAAATGGCAGACCAAGACGCGAAAATTCAAATTATTAGTAGACAGAAAACAACAAAGCGCGGGAATATAATAATGGAATGTTCTATTTGCGGTTTTACTCTAGTCGATTGGGGTGAGATCTAAGACGTCAGAGACAGATTCAGAGAGAATCTTGAGCAATCAAATGGAAAACGCTATAACTCTTCTGTATTGATAGTTTTGTAACTTACTGAATTGTACCTTGAAATTCTCAGCTTACAGTCGCTAAATTTAGAAAATTTATTATAATTAGTAGCTAGCTCGTTTCGTTAAGGTTTCATCTTCGTTATTACGATTTCAATATTGCAATATTGTTTTATAAAAATAACAACTATTTTGGATTTCTTCGGTAAGTTAATTTGGCGAATAACTTTTTAGGTTATTATTTGGATTGTTTAGATCTACTTTGGTTTTAGATTAAACTCTGAAATGAGTGATGGTAGCATACGTGCAATTTTTAACTGTTAAAGTACTCGTCAAAAACCAAACGGAAAAAATCCTTTGCCAAAAGATCCTGTAATTAAAAAGCATTGGTTTCTAATAATTGCGAGATCGGACGATTGGGATCCTCCAAGTATAGTTTAACAGTATGTTCAAATCACTTAAACCACGTAAAAAATGGAGGTAAAACGAACCGAACTATTGTAATGAAGTTCCGAAATTTAGCGACTGTTAGCTGAGAAAGTGTGTATTCACGTGGCGGGGCTTAGTTCCAATTTCGAATTTCCCGCGTAATGACCAAAGTGCCATCTCGGATCGGAACGGTTTTAAATAACGTCAAGGCTGTAGAACGTCGGGCGGATATCTCCTAGTCGCTAATCGTGGTGCTATTCATTTTTAAAATTAATTTAAATACCGATAAGGATAAATTTTGTGCTGGATATGCCGAAGGCATTTCTGTGAGTGGTAAAATTAGGTATATGCGAAAAATATGTATTTGCGGAAATATAGAAATGTGTTGGCATTTTTAAAGTCTGTTCCGATAGTTTTAAGGTTTCAGGGCACTGATTTTTCATAACGGCTGGAACTTTGAAAAAACTCATATTTTCACCAGTTATCTGCCAAGACTAAATTTCCAAAATTGTGTTAGACAAAATGGACCCCGGCACAACTCGCGATAAAAAAATTCGCTCGTTCATCGTCATCAAACGTCATTCGTATAAGGCGTGGCCTAGACTAATACGTCACAAGAATACACACTATAAGCTTAAAGCTACAAAAAAATCAAAACACAAGCTGCAGCTGCTTTTAGGATGGCTCTCGTCTTTTCCGGAAACGAAGATAAAGCGCGTTCTCCCATTGGCAGAAGCAGCGTTGCGGCAAAATCTATTCCCATTGGCCGTCCTCGCGTTGCCGGAGAATTTGAAAAATACAGGTAGAGAGCGCGCGCTATGGCCAAGCCCCGTTTTTAACGAAATTAAAAATTAGTCAAATATTTAATTTAAATGATCTGGTATCGTGAGTATCATTTTTGTACTTCTTTTTAGGAGTAGGAATCGATAAAATAAAGGTTATATAGGCTTTTCATTATCCCTTCAATATATTAGTTTTCTCAGGTTTTCCATTTTAATTTTTTAAGAACCTATTTTGTGCCATTTTTTATTCCTCCATGTGATTTAAATCAATTATTAAAAAAAATTACCTTATTACCTGTTCTCTCTTGATGGGAGAAAGATTGTAGAGGAAACGCTGTGAGAGTCGTGAATTCATTGGTTGATACTTATCATTTTCTTTTATATTTTTTTCATTTAGGTTTGCTATTGAATTCCGATATGCTGCAAAGAGAATTTGAATCTCAGTTAAATTCCATCTAAATTTTACTTGTTATATTTATGTTTTTAGACATAAAATTTTATGGCACCAAGAACATGTAAATGTTAAAACTAATTAATGGGTTCTTGTGTTATTTTCTATTGGTGTACACTTAGTGCATGATGTGGTTATAGGCTAAATAAAAATATATTTTGTTTACCAATATTTACCAACTGTTGCATTTTCTGGTTCCGACGGGTCCTTAATTAAATTAATGTTAGTCGCCATTAGCATAAATTAATTTAATTTGTATGGATGTAGTTTAATATCTTATACGTAATAGTTACGATGGCGTGATCTATATTCATAACCCATTAAAATTTACAAACACGAATGTCTAGAAGTTTGGTTTGAAGTATCAAAATCAGTTTAGTTTGTCAAATTACATCCAGTTTTGGAAGTATGGCTATGTCGCTGGTAAATGTCGAGTTTATTTTGTATTTAAAATTTCATGGAATTTGGGGCTTTACTTTTCATATTGAGTAATATCAAGAATGTATTTATTTATACTCAGGGAGAATGAATATGTCGAGACTATCGAAGGACACGTTGAGGCCCTAACCAAAGAATATAAAGCCCCAGGAATGGAAGGTGTAGCTCCGTCTAGTGGAACTTTTGCGCCTTTCGTTTCCGGTTACTCTGATTTGCTTTGCCGGAAGTTTCTAACGCAACCAAAACACGCGGCCAATAATATCAATCCTTCCATTCCTGGAGCTTTATATTCTTTTTCCTAACCCCGTCACGCTAAGGGGGGGAGGAGGAAAAAGCAGTGTTAATCGCGTCGAAAAACGTCACTTTTAAGAACCAATGAGATTGCAGTATTATTTGATTTTATTAAAGCGGAGGAGAATACCGGGGGCCCCAACGGGTGGAATTGGAGAAACGCTAAAAATAATCTCGACATATTCATTCTCCCTGAGTATAAATAAATACATTCTTGGTAATATATTTTAAATTATTTATTATTTGTTACCTAGTTACTCACAAGATTAAAAATCTTAACATATTATTTTTTTATCAATTTCGGTTCAATTTTTGATTGCTCTATTGATGGGTAAGATGTTTATTTATGATCTTCGAATTCTTGACTTATTCCCACTCATATATCAATGAATAATTCTAATGTAGCAGATAAAGGCGCTAAAAATTATATTAGTGTTTTTAGCAGTGTGGTGTGCTGACAAGGCACAGTTAACGAAAATTATACGTTAAAACTGGGACGAAAAGTTAACACTTTTCCAAATTAGTTGTTTCCCAGTTTTTACACCAACTCCACCACACCATCAATTACTGGTAAATCTTAAATTTAAACAAAATGAAAAAATCTGTAATAGTTAAAAAAATAAAATTTTTAAAGAATCCTAAGCTTTTTAGTATAATCTTAAGATTTCGAACTTAATTGTCCAATTTGTGAGCATCATTCACCGTTCAAAATACAAAAATTCAGAGTACGTTCTAGAAATCGAGCTAGAAATCCACCTTTTCAGATAGGCAATATTAAAAATACCATATGAAATCCGGAATTCGGAAAGACAAAATGGCAATTATCAACGAGGCGGATAATTTTTAAGAGAAGGAGATTTCCGATTTAACGAACTCCGACACTACCTATATCCAGAAGAACTTGCCGATGAAAGTGTGCCTCAGTGAGGATGCTACTCGCATCACCGGAAAAATTCAATTTGATTCCAAATCAAACCAACTTGTGGGGTTAGTTTTACCGATCAATCCAACGAATGGTTGTCCAACCACATTAGCATATACTGCCAGTTCCGCTAAAGTCATTGAAGAACACATCAAAAACAACACTCCAGTATCTCTAGCATACGTCATAATGGCACAACCACTTGTTGACAAGACTCCCTCATTTTGTTTATGCATATATGGCACCGACAACAAATTTAAGGCGCAACATGTGTTGGCGAGATGGAAATATCTCTCAGAAGAAGCTTCAAAAGTAAGAATTGAAATTTTGGGCATTTCTTCTGACGGCGACAGTAGGCTTCTGAAGTCCATGCGATTTGTTACCAAACTTCCTCAAAATGACATACAGAGACCGTGGTTTCAGTGCTGCACAGACTATCCTTTGGTATGTATTCAAGACATGGTTCACGTCGGCACGAAATTCAGAACGAAATTATTAAAACTTTCGAACATATTAGTTGTTGGGGAAAAATTATAACCTCAAGTCATTTGAAGATTGTATTGGAAAGGTTAACAAATTCCGATCTCGACGGAAAATATAAAATGAATTTTAAATCGGTAGAAACAATTTGTAAAAAAAAAGCAATTAATGTCTTAAAAGAATTACCAGAATCTGAAGGAACAAGACAATACTTTGTCTTAATTCAAAAAGCTTTAAGTGCATTTCTAGACAAGGATTTGTCTCCGAGTCAAAGATTGTACAATATATGGTACGTTGTTTTCTTTTTGCGAATATGGTGGCATTGGATTTCGCAACATTCCGAGTACAATCTCCAAAACAATTTCGTTACATATAACACCTACGCGTGTGTAGAGCTTAACGCTCGTGCCTTAGTTATCATTATTGAACGATTAAGAGACAACAATACTTCTTGCCGTGGCTTTTTAGTAGCCAGACTTGTGAAAGTTTTTTTCGCGCTACGAGGTCTTTAACAAGTACATATTCAACGGTCGTTAATTTTAGCTTATTGGATATTTTAAGTCGCTTAAAACGCATTCAATTTCAAAGCGAAATAGTCACTCAGTATAGCCAAGATTCGTCCCAATTTCAATTCCCCAGACAACAACGAAGCTGTATTGAAAACATTGTTGCACGTCTCCCTAGTACTCGAGAAATTAATTCTGTAATAGAAGAAGCCCTGAAAACGGCCAAAAATGATGCAAAACCTTAGGAATTGATGTAACATCAGATATATTAGCGGTACTGTATTGCAAATTACCGGTCGTTTCTATTGACAGTATGTCGCCAGAAACTATATCGACAGATAGTGAGAGTGAAGATGAAATTATTTTCGATGAAGACCCTCCGACCATCGCTCCGATCTCTCAAGAAATAGAAGATAGCAATCTAGAAGAAGACGGACTCAACGAAGATTTAATGGTTCTCTCTTCAGCTGGAAGAACTAACCTTAAAGATTACTCCTTAGATGGAAATCTAAGCAAAGATATACGATTTGTTCAGATAAAAACCAAATCTGGTCGTGAACTGTTAATACGAAAATCTTCCCTATGTTGGCTGCTGACAAATACAGACAACCACCTTAGCAGCGATCGTAGTAAAAGAGTTTAACAGGAACAACCGAGCACACTAGATAAACAAGGAACCAAGAAAAGCGAAATTCAACGAGAAGACTGGGCACTTTTCAAAAAAGCTCCAGAAAAACCTAGCGGAAATCGTCGAGATCGAGGTCGTAGTCGAGGTCAAAGTCAAGGTTCCCTAATTAGTTTGATACTTGGATTTTCATATCTGACTTTAAAAGGTAAAAACCGCGAATTTTCTAAGTCATCGGTCCAAACCGAACCCCCTAAAAAAGGTAAACGCGGCATTGGCGTATTGTGTAATTGGTACACATGGAATAATAACGGCTTATTGATTTCCGCTGATATTTCTTTACACGGGTTTTACGATCTAAAACACTATGTTGGAACAATATCTCCACCAGATGGTTTGTTTTTGAAAAATTCTACTTCAAAAGCGTTTTCAAAATGTCAATAAAACTACAGTCTTTTAACAAGCCTTCTATGCGAAAATAATTCAGGGCGGTTGTTGAATAAATGTTTTTATTTCCATGTTAAGCGTTTTATTTCTATAGAAGAGGCTGCGCCCAGGCCCGTAGCTAGCGAAGGGGCCTGAGGGGGCCGAAATATATTTGTGCCGCCTCAAAAAATCTGAGAATGCCCAACCGTGCCCCGTCGAAAAGTCTCTTAGCCCCTTAAAAATATCATTGTGCCCCTAAAAATATCAAAGTAGGTAAACAAAATCAATAAAATATATCCTATTAGGCTACTAGCTGAACGTCAGTGGCGTAGAGAAAAAGGGGTTCCTTGTCGAAACCCCCTTGGGCGTACCTTCGACTCTACTAAATTTTCACCCCTTCTCGACCCATCTCTTAACATTCACTTACTTCGACCACCCTTCCCTGGACGAATTTCTCGTTACGCCACTGCTGAGCGTGCCCCCTTACCAATTTGCTGGGCCCCCTTAGCTGGAAAATTCTGGCTACGGGTAGTGATGTAAGTCGGGTAAATACCCAGTGGGTAGGGTATTTTTAAATAGGTATTTACCCGGGTATTTACCCCATGCCCGGGTTAATACCCAAAACTAGGGTTTTTATGATTGGGGCGTCAGTTAGTATAAGTTCGAGTGGTACTATCTGTTATCCTCCTTGTCTACATCTTTTGCTTTGTTTGGGCTTATTAGGTAGGGCAATTTGGGCAAACTACATTTTTTAAATGCAGTTTTATTTTAGTCTATTTTATTACTAGCCTGGGAGTTATTCAAAGATAAAATTAAGGTGTTGTATTCAAATATTACTGTAAGAAACAATAATTAAAATTTAATATGATAATAACTTGATGTGTTTGTGGGTTTTTCAATTACCGTACTCTTAATTGAATAAATTAAAAAAATAACAAAGAAATTAATGGTGTTTATAAACACCTGGGTATTTATGTATTTTGGGTATTTACCCGGGTAAGTACCTAAGGTATTTACCCTGCGTTTTAAATACCCGGGTATTTTACATCACTAGCTACGGGCAGAAAAAGCAAGCTTACAAACAGTTGTCACAAAATCAACGAATATTCTGTAAATTTCATGATATAAGTAAAAAAAATAAGTAATCCATCTTTTAAAATATAATCCTAAAAATTAACGTAGAATAAATAAAAATTCACCATAACCCCCAAAAAATTCAACTAATCTTAAAAATACTCTTAAAAAAAATTTGCAATACCAATTTAAAAAGTAATCTCGGAAAATTTTATTAATCCATGAAATTTAACAAAAAAATCGGAATCCCTAAAAAATGCGCATAATCCACTGAAATTTTGTATATATTCAACCATAAATTTCTTTAATCCCAAAAAAAAATCTTAAGAAATATATAATAATCTTTCTTTAATTTGTAATCCCAAAAATTTACATATAATCAATCGAAAATAATCATCATCTATAATCAGGTGTACACTTTTTCGACAAGTGACTACCCCCTCGGTATTTGGGACGTTTCTTGTTACAATTTTTACTTCATCATCCGCGATAATTACGGATTTAACTTATGCGACTTGGATCTCAGATGTTGGCTTTCTTCTACGAATTATGGCTGTTTCTTTGTGGTGTCGGGCACAATTTTTTCCTCCTTATTTTGAGTTAGGGTGTTTCCATTATTTTTACCTCTCCGAGGGGACAAAGTCTGTCCTGCGAACGCGTTCGCATTATTCGTGCAAAGGTTAATAATTGCGTACGCAATTTCTCGAAATTTCTGCGTTCGCAGTTTCTCGAAGGGTTGGCAAAACAAACGTGTGACGGTGTGCGTTAACGGATACATTTGCGGTTTGGTTTGGATGGTGTTTTTTCGCTCACCGTCGTGACGGTTTGGTGTATTACGTTTTTGTAATGTTTATGCGTAGGTTGTGAATGTTGAGTTCGTGTTATGACGGTTGTGAGTGTTGAGTTTGTCGTGTTTGTGTTTTGATGGTTGCGCATGTTGATTTCGTGTTATGATGGTTGTGGATGTTGAGTCTGTTGTGTTTGTATGGGCGTTTTCTCTCCAACTTCTTCTAACTGACTTTGGGACGGACCGAGTGCTGAGTGTAATGCTATCTCTCTACGTCCAATGGCAGGGTTTCCACTAATTGTTCACGGTATTCGTCTTAGTATCAATTTGCGAATTATTGGCGCCGGCCAGGAATCGAACCAGGGTCTGCCTCGTGCAAGAGATTTACTCTAACCACTCAGCCACCAACGCTTGTTAAGTTACGGTGTTTTTCTAAAAAACAGCTTTGGCGAATGTCATTTACAAAGTTATAACGTTAGGTACTATAATTTATTCTACATCATTTTAAATATTTATAAATTATATTAATCTTATATTTAATGAAATATTTATAAATTATATTAAGCTTATATTTAATTAAATATTTATAAATTATATTAATCTTATATTTTATTAAATATTTATAAATTATATTAATATTATATTTAATTAAATATCTGAGTATTTTAATTTATTTGACCGTGTTCAGGAATTGAACTCGGGTCGCATAGTTACATTGCATTGACTTCCTTTAGGAAAATAAAAAGTAAAGAAACCATTATGATAAGGCGGGTTTTTTACCTTTTAATAACGCTTAGAAAAAGGATAATTATTCAAATATTCCGCGGAAACTATCAAAGTAATAATATAGCGCCACCGTGTGGAGAATTATCAATCAAACCGGGTAAAAAATATAACCTCTTCAATTTTTCGAACTTTAGTCAAATCTCGGCGGGTTAAAAAACACAAAATAAACGTATATAAGGCCGTTGCGGTCAATTTACACGATTTAGTCTTTCTTAGTTCTTGGCTGTCAGACGAACTACTACAGGACGGGGTCCTTTTGTCGGTCAAAAGTTATTAGGTAACTTTGCGGTTTTAATTAGTATGTTCGGTCTTCGGTCAAGAAAAGAGTTAAGTTGTGTTTCGCGTTTGGAACGTGAGCGAATGGACTTAAGTGTATGAACAGTGCGTGTTTAAGACTGAAAGTGTTAAAGTAATTGTGAACTAACTCAAGTCAGCTGTAAGATAAAATTGATTGTTATTATTTTTAGTATTGGAATAACCTAATTATACCCTAGAAATTATCAACTCAACCTGTGAGGCTTATTAAGTAGATTGGAAGTAATTAGTAGCGAACAGCTCTCAGCTGTTAATTAAGACAGAGTTTATAGTTAGTAATTTTAACTAAATTCAAAATACCTCAGTATAATTTATGATATTTACTTAAGTGTGTGTTTTGGTTTATTTTTCAATCACGATGAACTAAGACAAATTTAGTCTTAGACACTTGAGTACCAGTTCTGTACAATTACGTAGGAGGGATATATATTGTTGGGTTATTGATGAAAGTTAAATCTAGAACGTTCCATAGACTGTTCTGAATAAAAATAAACATTTATAATTTTGCATAATTCTGGTTGCCATTTTATTTTCTAATCACTCGCCCACAACATTTGAGTTCTGGCAATCCCGAATCAAATAAATTTTCAATTTAACGGCGACGGGAAATTATTCTCGTAAATTTATCGCGCGGCCTTAGGTAATATTATTTTAACAAAATTTCGATAAACTATCGTTTAATTAAAATCGGCCCGATTCCCTTAAAATTATAAACTAAAAAGCGAACGGTCGTTATAATACCCTCCGTAGATATTTTTTCATTAAAATTTGCTTTGTATTATATTCAACTGATAAACTTGTACTGTAAAAAGGGTTTAATTCAATTGTGCATTGTTATAGTACGTCTAACTCACTGCTGTAACTACTTAACTTATGATATTCTGAATAAATTAAAATTGGTCGTTTCGTCTCAATTATATTAATTATAATTAAAATTTTTAATAAATAACTCTAAATTGCGGAGATATATCTTTAAGGGTTATCCCGAGAAATTAATACCACTAGGGACAATTCTTCCGAGGAGAGGTAAATTTTGGCTTACCAGCTTGTTCTTTTCCGAAACGCCACTAAATGTTGTAATTTTGTTTGCTTATTTGGCTTGCAAATCTATTTCGGTTATCCTTAATTATCCAAACACGATCCATTAGCTTAGTTGGCTATCAGGCCCACCAGGAAACCAACGGACCAAAACCGAAACTAAATGCTATATCTCGAATACACCTACCTAGATCCAGATTCTTGGTCCGTAGGAATTTCTTTTAACAAACTACAGGGCAGTTTCAATGAAAAGAGGAAAATTTAGGGAACAAATTTTGTTAAAAATGGACTTGAACTCCTACATATAGGTACTTCCTTTCTAACTTTCTTAAGAACCCTACACCTCAAGACATTCAGAAGCACTTCGAGGAAATAAGTGTTGGTTATGAAAATGTTTCAATAAAGGAAATTGAAAGCAACCAAAACTGGAAACCAATGTATATCATTGAATGCCTGACAAACCAAGACAGTGTGATCATGAACCTAGAAAATTTGCCCAATCCATATAGGATCAAACGTTATCGTGCTCATAGAATAGAAGAAATTTGACTTCAAGAGTCAGCAGTACAGATGTCACAAGCTAAAAAGCTAACGATAACAAGCTCAAATATAAATACTCTAATTCACAAAGCTAATCCTCGTACAATTGAGTCGGGCATGGAAATTGGACATATTAACATTAGTAGTCTGAGATCCAAAGTCGATGACATGAATTTCCTACTACATGTACATTCAAATCGTATTCATATTCTCGGTGTTTCAGAAAAATGGTTACAACCAGATGTTCCTGATGCTATCCTTAATATCCCTGTTTATCTTTTCTTAAGAGAAGATTGTCTGGACAAACTGAGGCGGGGAATTGTGGTGGTCTATTACAAAGAAGGTCTCCCTACCTCTCTCATAAATAGTACTAATGAAAATCCAAATCACTATGACATGGATACAATCTGGACAAGCCTTCAGCATAAGAACTCTAAGGGAATAATTATTGGATTTATTTATATCCCACCTGTAAAATTTGATCAAGACTTTACGAATGAATTGAAATATAAAATTTACTCCCTAACAAGTACTAATAGAGAGCCAATCCTGCTTTTGGACACTAACTGCGATGTTTCGGCCTAACCAAATACTTAAAAAAACCAAACTGTTACTAAAGTAATGTCAGAATATAAACAACTAATCGATGTCCCTACAACATTTACTCTCGATACCAGTACAGTTATTTATCATCTATATACTAATTGCCCTAATAGTATCCTTAAATGGAAAACAGTCGCGAAGGGTTTTACTGATCACGATTACACTATCATCACGAGAAAGAAAACTGGCAGTAACCTAATCAAAACTATCAAGATTGTGAGAAACGTTTGTCATCTGTTTCTTTTGTCAATGACACCCAAGCTGATATCTTGAATCTGGAAGTAATCGCAAATGATACTCCACACCTTGCGATTGCTGCCCTTCAGAAGACTATCAACCTCAACCTAGACAAGCATGCTCCAACTAAACAGAAATATATCTGTACTAATAACACCTCATGGATTGATGCTGATATAAAGCATAAAATGCATTTACGCGAAAGGAATAAAACGAAATCCCGTTCTAAGATTAAATCCAAGAGTCTCAATTTTATCGAGCTCTTCAGACAACAATGGAATATAGTCAACTACGAAGTTCGTAAAGTAAAGAAGAACTACTTCAGCAAACAGATTGGCTAACAAAACCGGGTCAGATCAAAAACACTTGTGAAAAACTTTGAAACCATATCTTAAAACCAAATAATATCACTACCTTAACTGTGGAAGGGAAAACTTATGAAGATACAACTGAAATTGTCAATGCACTTAATGATCACTTCATTACCTGCCCTAAAAAAGTTTTTCAGGAGCTTCCAGCTTTATAGCCAAACAACAACCAAAGTAACAATGAAACAAATTTAGCTAGTAACTTGAATTCTTTTATTCCCGTTACTGAGCAACAAATCCTCAAATTACTGATAAGGATTAAATCGAATAAGACTCCGAGCACTGATAATATTGGTTTGAAACTTGTGAAAATTATTGCATTAATTATCAACACTTCATTTCGAACTGCTATCTTCCCAAAGCTTAGGAAAAAAGGTAAAATTATCCCTGCATTTAAGGGTGGTGACCCTAAAGACTAAAATAATTACCGACTATTGACTGTATTACAGACCCTTGTAAAACGTTGCGAATGAACAAACACAAAAGCTTTTGAATGACAACAATATACTATACGAGCTACAATATGGATTTAGACCGGGGCACGCAACCATAAACTAGTACATTTCATCTATACGAAACAATTACCGGTCTAAATAACAACATGTTCGTGGTAGTAATATTTGTTGACTTGTCAAAAGCCTTTGACACTGTCAATCATACGCAGCTACTTCAAGTTTTGGATGACATGGGGGTCAAAGGAACTGCTCTTATGTGGTACGAGTCATATCTCTTTGAGAGAGAACAGTAATTATATATTAACGCGGAATACTCTAACCCTCAAATTTCGAAGTATGTCCGCAAGGCAGTGTTCTCGGTCCACTTCTTTTAAATGTGTATACTACTGACATCCACACTGCGCTTGAAAAATCTGGTGCAAATAAATATGCAGATGGTAATTCCATATCTCTTGCTGGAAAAGACTTGAACCAAATTCTTCAGTAGACAGATAAGGATCTTGTAAATATAGTAAATAAACTACATAATAAAGGAATGGTTCTGAACAAGAAGAAAACCAGATTTATGATCTTCAGCCCTTCAAGAGAATCGAAAAAACTTCCGAGCTCTGTACAGAATATGCTAAACTATGAGATTGAGAGAGTCTAAAAATTCAAGTACCTGGGCGTCTGGATCGAAGAAAGCTTAAAATGGTCTGTCCACACAGACCAAGTAGTGAGCAAAGTGAAGTCTCGTATATGGTTGTTCCTTTCACTTCCAGTCTCCTCAGACCCAAAATAACTTAAAACACTCTACTTGAATCCATCTTTGACTATGGGGACATTCTTTATAACAATGCGTCAAAGGAAAACCTCGATAAACTTGAAATTTTTGATAATGCAGGTGCTAAACTTATTATGGGACAAAAGAAGCGTTCATCAGCTGCAGAAGCTAGGAGAGCAGCTGACTTTCAAACCCTAGCATTTACCTATCATTTTAACCTCCTAATTTTCATGTTTAAAGTATAAAATGCTCTCCTACCCAATTATGTCTTGAACTGGTTCCTCCAACGGGTTATATAATAACTAGAGGCCACAAATATGACTGTAATGTCGAAATATGTAAATCCGGACTAAATTCCAAGGAATCAGAGAATGGAACAATTTACCCAGAATTTGGAAAGAAAAAGAAACACAGAACTCTTTATGTGACTTTATATCTTAAAGAAAAATTTATTTCATTTTAATCTGCAATAGCTTAAAACTACTAAAATCTAATTTCATTATCTATTCCCAATACCAAGACCTTGAGTTTATCTTGTAATTAATTTCATCTGGACTCCACTGTAAATAAGTCTCCAACTTAATGGGTTATCCATAATAAAGCATTTAATTATTTATTAAAATTTTTATGTAAAATGCAATTGTTGTTTGAGGTCAGATAGTGGAAATAATACGTTAATTTTTAATGCCGCATCGGTGCTGAACACTTTCCCCGCCCGGCACCTCCCTTGGGGAATATCTTAATCATCTTAATCAGCTAGGCTAATACCCAAGGCACCACCTTAGGCCTAAGTCATCATGCGACTTCTAAGGTATTTTTTTTGTAATAGTATATTCATGTATGTAATTTGATCATGAAATAAATAGGTACTTTTCCTTGACTGTATTAAATTTTTAAATTAATAACTTCAGAGGCTAGTTCATTGCTAGGTTACCAAAAAAAAGAAAAAAGCGTTAAGCTAATAACTGCAAGGTCGTGAGGTCAGTCCCCTCTGGGCCCGCGAAATGGAGTAAATTTTTCAAAAGGACTAATTTTAATATGATGGTTAAATATTCTTGAACGAGGAGTACGCTCTTCCGTCTCACGAGTTGGAATTGTTCGAGTCGTATTTTGACCTAAATGACGTTTTAACCCTGGCTTGTACCTTAGAGTTGTCGGATGCCCAGTTTAAAGGCATCGAAGACACTTTTTCACGTTGACCAAATAAACACGTTCTCATCAACGTAAGATACCCTGTTAATCAGTCTCGTATGGTTTGTGCGGAAATCCTTACCGGAATAGAAAACAGAACTTTCGGGAAAACGTGTTTTTCATGTGGAAAGCTTAATCGTTTTTCGTCTACTCTGCAGATCTACTCCTCACAATCAACAGAGACAACCTACTCGTAGCCTACGCAATCCTCAAGGTCATCTTACTCGGAATTAAACCATTACCGGCACTTATGAACGCATTTTTTTGACATAGTCTACTTAATAAATAATAATTTGACCTCGTGTATTTTTCCTGTTGATCAACCCCAGCGCGAAATCGACGACTATCATTCAGATTTTTTCCATCTCTGTTTTGGACAATGAGGAACCTGTTGGCTCGCGTGACATGCTGGGCTTGCCACCACCCTACTACGCATTGTAACTGGCCACCTGGATTAATGGCTGATTATTATTATTTTATTATTATGCTCCCGATGACACCATATTTACCATTTCTATTGTTGACATTAATCCCCCTCGTGCAATCTCATTGATCTGGAAAACCAAAACTATTATGATTCTGATACTGGCGATACCATAAATATCATCGACAAGACTGTTTTTGATACTTCACGGTCTTACGGCCTCTACCTACTTTGCTTCCGTGTCGAATCCCAGTATTTTCATATGGATCCGATTGTTCATTGCCAGTCATAGTCTCATTTACCACCACTTTGATGCAGTGGCGGACTGGGTCTAATATTTTGGGCTGCCAGAAGACAAAGGGCCCTAGCTTAAACAACTATAACGCTATCACGTTTGAGGGGCCCACTTCATGAACGGTCCGTGGGGCCCACCTGCCATCGGGTAGGTTCACTCTATGGCCAGTCCGCCACTGCTTTGATGCATCATGGACGGCGCTATCTCTGTAAACACGTCCATCGTCGTTGTACAACATCAGGGCAGGTACATTCGACTTATTTTGGGACACCTCGTGTGTAAAATTTGTTCATTCTCTCGCTGTTTCTACCCGTAAGATTATTGACAGATACCCTCACATATTTCAAGTGGTGGACAGGTTGAAAGGCAAACAAGCGCAACTCAACATAAATTTCTCTTTGAAGAGTTCCTTTTCATCTGCGGGAGAAACTGGATCAGGAACTGAATTTTTTTTTAAATATGGTAATTATTGAGAAAGCAACCGGACCGACTCCTTGCACAGAAAAAAAGGTGTTTAGATACTTAACACTTTCTTAAACACCAAAATGCAACAGAATATTTATCATGTTTAAAACCGATCATGTTTAGGCGATAGTGGTGTGCAGCTTTGCAACATCATGCGTTTAGAAATTAAACGTGTTATTTATTTATTTATCGTTAAAACGTGTTTAGATAGAATACGTTTTTAGAGATTAAACATATTAAATGCTTTTGGCGCTGACAATGAAAACTCGTCTAAAGATTTTTAAGATTAGTTTCGTAACATGTTCAAAGGTTCGGGTGTTGAGGTTTAAAGCATGTGTTAATTTGCCGTATACGCCTTCTTTGAGTAGCCGTATACAGGGTGTTACGGATAAGAGTACCGAAACTTTCTATATGAATTCTATGGGTCTCTATGAGTACAAAATTAAACATAGGTCCTAAATTGCTTCGTTTCAGAGGTATGGGCTCCCAAAAAACTACCCCAAAAAACCGGACACAGCCTTAAATCTGACAAACAATATTCTTCCTTGAACCAAATTGTTTTCATTAAACTATCAATTGTTTTATCCATGAGGCGAGAAACTTTAATAACAAGTGGCAAAAGTTCATTTATGTCCTTTTAGAAGTAAAATGAGTTTGAAGACAAAGCCATTTTAATTTAGTGATACGATTTTAATTATTAAATTTAAAGATACAAATGTCATAAAAATTCTAAAGGAATGGTTTTAAAATTGTCCAATTCGTTTAGTAGCTAATATGGCACATTGGTCTAGGAACGCTTATTGCACGGACGGGCTCAAGAAAAATGGGTTAGAAGCTCAAAGATTCAATCAGCAGTAGATTCCTAAAAGACTGGTGTCAGATCGACACAAAGTTTAAACATTGTTTTTTTTGTGATTGGCATGTAACCTGGAGAGAGGTACAAATAATATTTCGACTGGTTTTACCAAATAGACGAACGATTGAATCTTTGAACTTGTAACCCAAAAAGCGTTCTCGGACGGGCCATATTAACTACAGAACGAATTAGACAAACTTAAAAGCATACTTTTAGAAATCTTATGACATTTTATCTTTAATTTTGATAATTAAAATCGTTCGTAACGACAAAATGTTTTTATTTTATTTGGAACCGTGTCAATAAATTTAAAATGGCTTTGTCTTCAAACTCATTTTACTTCTAAAAGGACATTAATGAACTTTTTCCACTTGTTATTAAAGTTTCTCGCCTCACGGATAAAAAACAATTGATAGTTTAATGAAAACAATTTGGTTCAAGGAAGAATATTATTTGCCAGATTTAAGGCTGTGTCCGGTTTTTGGGGTAGTTTTTTGAGAGCTCATATCTCTGAAACGAAGCACTTTGGGACCCATGTTTATAAGACATTTTTTACTCATAGAGACCCATAGAATGCATATAGAAAGTTTCGGTACTCTTATTCATAACACCCTGTATTTGAGTTGTTTAATTACTATCTAAAATAACATTAATATTAATTGGCTACGAATTAATGAAACCTATACTGTCGATTTCATTTCTTTAACTGCCTGATTGTATTTTAGCGATATTTTAAATAATATTTGTGTTAATAGGGCCTTAAATCACATCAAAAGTAATTAATGTTATTTTATTCATTTTTAGTAGTTCATGTTCAATTATTGATTTATATGCATTAGTGTTATTTAATTAGTCTAAATTACCAATAACTTAAAATTATGAGATGATATACGAACCTGGTCCATATTGTATATAGTTAACAGTTAATATAACGGTGGTTAACGAAAGTAATTTTTTTTAGAAAAATAGAAAACGAAATTAAACGAAATATATAGACAACGCGAAAAATACATTGAACTTGTAACGCAATATACACTTATTAAACATCAGTGTTTAGCATTATGTTTTAAAACCACGAAGTTTAATTTCTAAACATGACCTCTTACCAGCTGTTCCAGTTTGGAACACTACCGGAAAGATCTTGGAAGATTGTTTGAGAAACTCGTTTGATTTAAACAGATGTGATTAAGGAAACAACACCAACTCTTACCCATGTTTAGCTTTCAAACATGTTTAGATGTTAAAAACCTAAACACCTTATTTTCTGTGTGGGTATCACCTTCTGTTCTCATTCCGAAACTTTGTGACCCTACCAAAATCCGCGTGTACATTGACATGCGAGCTGATAATACTGCTATCTTAAAAGAACGTCACTTTACAAACACGATTGACGATATTGTGGCAACTCTCAATGACCGTACCGTTTTTTCTACCCTCGACCTCCGCAGTGGCTATCACTTATTCGAATTAGAACCTTCGTCGCGGTCTTCTCATCGTGGATTGTATCGGTGTAAATGCCTTAGTTTTGCCATCTCTTCCGCCACGGAATATTTTCAAGAAGCGATTGAAGACATGGTTCAAGGTCATCGAAATTTTTAAAGTGGATTTCCCCCTACACACACTATGCGACCTAAAAATTTCCAATTCGTACCTAAAACCGTTTTGGAGTTATTTGCCCAGGTTGGACACCCTGTATAACATTTTTTACCTTTCTATTATTAGCCTTAATTCTTATTGTTTTAAATTCGTCTACACTTAAAAAATATTCGCAATAACTAACTAAGCGATTTGAGTTTTAATATTTTTTGCCTTGATATAAAGAAGCGCGGTTTGTTTCACCGTAATCTTTTTGGAAATTTAATTTAGTTTTACTTTTGTCATTAATTTTAGTATTTTCCGGATTCATAATTTAGGTTTGACGAAACGGGTACTATACTTTGAAATTTAACAATATTTTGGCGTTGGAAATATCAGATTACCAGGTCACACAACAAATCTATCGTCGCAATGAAGATTATATTTAGGATTTCATTGGTGCTTCATGACCTTTAAAAAGGGAAGAATTAACGGTCACGAAGAGCAGGAACGAGAACCACTGCAAAGGTCGAAATTGATCACTAGGAAAGACCGTGGTTCAATATCAATTTATCGCAGAGCTTCAGGTATTTGGATGGGAACCATGCAAAATTCAGCGGACACTTACAATTGTTAGTGATATGGAATCCGTGATATGGAATTGAAGTTTTGGAATTTTCTTTCAAATAATTACCTTGTTCAACTTTTGGCTCACATTACTTAAAAACGTTTTTCTATAGTAAATATAGTAAAACATCCCTTCTGACAAGCTCAAAAGTTAGAAGGAAGATGAAAACTTTGCGACAACAGAAGAGAGATTGTCAATTGAAGGAATGTTTTACCTCGTTGCAACGTTTAGACTCGGATTTCACTGTCACAATGATATTTTTTAAGCATAATATTTGTTTTCTTAACTATATCTTTTACATTTCTCGTGTTGGTTTCGTCCAAGTCAAACCATGAGGTTCATTTCTACCACAGCGGTATTCGTCATGGCATTTGCTTCCTATTATCCGTGACACAAGAGGGGCAAAGTAAAAAAGTCACCGCCGTGTGATTCAATGGAGTCTCAAAAACCTATATTATGATATTATTCCAGGCTTTCTTTCAATGGATAGATGATTTTCGGTGATTTCTGGGTATTTTATTACTCCAAATCACTTTTCTGGGTTACTTGAATACATATTGAGATAGATCATCCGAGCGTGGTAGCTATCGATAGTATGAAACTCTTAGATCACGACAAGCAGCTTTCCGGATATTCGAATCTCTTTAAGATATTGACTGAAGTACTATCATTTCATTTATAGAAAGTCCTGTTCTTGATGTCTCAGCTCGATTCTTTAAACTAAACTTAAAAATAGCAGTTTCCGTTTCTACGTACAAAGTTGTAGCATTTCTTGAGCTAGAAAGCCCCAGGTTGGAAAAGTAAACAATAAAACATAAATTATCTTAAATGCCGAGATCATAGATTTATTTTTTTCGTCCGTGAATTTTAACAGCAAACTGACCTCCAAGATTGTAAAAGGTAAGGTACAATAGCTCGATTTGTCGATGCAGTCACTTAAACTGTTCGAGCTGTCAATCGACTAAAAAATCAAGTACATGAGAAGAGGACTGGAAATTAATTTTTCGCTGTGAGTTCAAAGAAAATAAATGAGTAATCAAAATAGCACTGCGTTGCAGACATCTCTTCACTATTTTTAAATCTAGATAAATTAATTTGGGTTCATTTGAGTCAGTTTACATAAATATTTGTTTTTTACCTCTTCGGTCTAAGATCCCATAAACTAATGATTCTTAAAATGTGTCTTGCCATTCCGAAAATTGTGAAACGATAACTCCACCGTTTTACTTTCATTATTTACCGTATAATATTTTTTAAGCACGATACTACCATAAAAAGGTACGACAATACCTTTCCGATATCTACCCTTAAAAGACAACAGAATCGTTTGAATTTCGGGAATATGAAACCAAATCACGATTAGTGGGATTTGCTAACACGAAGGAAGGGAAAAACTACCTAAATTTTGAGTAGAATTTTTCAAACGATTATCTGTCCCTTTAACGTTTGCTTTATTGTTTGTCGAAATACGCGGAAGAACAAAGCTGCAGGGGTTGTGGGAAATCTCTATTTGATAAACTAGTGTTGAGGCAATACTGATACATTTTCGTAGAAGTGAGCTCTGTACGAGAGTTTATTATTAGGTTCCACGGTCACCACCTTGGTCTGGAAATTTATTAGGGTAATTTTGAAGCGTAGTGTAAAAGCTTTAAACGTGTTGCATTGTAGCGGAGTTTTAATCGCATACACGTATCACGTTAGATTTAAAGAAAGAGTAATATTCTATTTGCTTTTTTTTGGAGAACAGAACGCAGTGAAGAGAAATGCATACGTGAGTGAATTTTCATTTTAAAGCTTTCTAATCGTCTAAATTCCAGTACAGGAGTGGAAATTCCCTCTGTCTTTAACTGTGGCTGCACAAGAGGCAGATTGGCGAAATTTTGCTTCAGGGATCGGTGGTTTTTCACCCAAGGGATAATCTACTCGAGTTTTTAACTGATAAATGATCCACCCCAATCTCCTGTCCTCGAGTTTTAAACTCCGGGGAAAGGTTGGACAGCACCTCTCCGCGCATTGAGTGCTATGCCCACCTCACAAAACGTCACAATTTTGGTAGAGAAGCTAGCAATAGGCCTTTGCTAGGCTGGTGCCTACTAAAGCGCCAAAATTTTCTAATAAGGGGCTTCCAAATTAAAAATTAAAGCAAACCAAACTCCAAAAATATTAGAACAATATTATTTTTTTATAATTTTCTTGTGTCTGCTCATAGCATAGCTCTTGACTTTAGTCAGCTTGTTTCATTTTAAAGTAAAACAGAGTACGCGACGACTCCAAACGCCAGACTCCATTTTAGGCTTATTATTTCGTTTTAAAAATTACCACGATGAACATAGTGAAACATAAAGATAATCATTTCCGTTTTTTAAAAGTTCTTCAACACTATGCACTGTAACTCGTTTTAAAGTTTTAATTTTCAGATTTCTCTAGTTACAATTTTTCTTTTTTTAAATACTTCTTGTGTTAAATCCGCGATTCAACCTGCGTCATTCCGTTAGACTAGAGCTTTTCGTTACGACAACATTGAGAAACCGGAAGTGACGTCACTGCGTCGAAAGAAAGGCACTACTTTTGTATTTGTTGTTACTCATTTTATTATTTATGGTGAAACTCTGTTGTTCGCTATTTTTAGCGTTGCGGCTTTCATACTTCCGCCTGAAAAGGGTTTATTATAGACGTTTTTTTTATAAATAAACTGTAAGCTTATTGACCATATAAATAGCGTTCTTCTAGTTTTACCGATGGAGTTGGGCCATATTCTGGACGGAGTTATGGTCGTCGGTTCAGTATTGATCTGCGTGTTGATCAGCGTCGTAGTCAACAGGGGAGCGAAGAAAACAGTGGACGGTTTCCTTCTGGGAGGCCGCCAGATGTCGGTGATCCCGGTGGCGTTTTCCGCTTTCGCAACTATCATTTCGGCGAACAATATAACTACCAGTCTTCCACAACATGAAATATCTCAGCGTTTACGAGGTAAAATATAAATGGCTCATTAAGCTGCTCTCAAAAATCACTGGTACCCACTTTTTGGCTGTAAATGGTAAATTATATTATTTATAACGGGGGCGGTAATTAAAGCGAAGTTTCCTTCCAACGGTGTAAAATATTTTAACATTTGTAGTAAATATTAAGTGATAAGAATAAAATATTGGAAGTATCTAGAACTAACCATGTTATATTAACTGAAATGGAGTTAAGTACTCAAGCAGAAGCCCGTAGAATGATTGTGGGAATATCGGAGAATGGTGGACATAGTGAGACTGCAATTGCGGGTCTTAGGCAGATATGGCAAGATCCTATTAAGAAGCTCAATTTAAACAGTTACAGTCATTTCTGTCATAATTTCGAAATGATCAATTACCAACGGTTTTAATTGTATACATATAGTTTTTGATAAATTTAGAAATAAGGGAACTAGTAGTTTATTAATGAAGCAAAACTAGTAGTTTACCAATTAAGCAAATTTGTAGTTTACAAATTAAGCATATTAGTAGTCTACAAATTAAGCAAATTAGTAGTCTACCAATTTAGCAAATAAGTAGTTTATCATTTAAGCAAATTAGTAGTTTACCATTTAAGCAAATTAGTAGTTTACCATTTAAGCAAATTAGTAGTTTACCATTTAAGCAAATTAGTAGTTTACCAATTATTCAGGTAATTACTAACTTTATTAAAAAATAATAAATTACTAGCGAAAGTTAAGCAAGAAACGAATTAAATTAACAAAGTTTATTAACTACGTACATAACACAAATAGGAATTTCATTAAATTAATTATTTGCTTATTACAAAGGGACTGTTTTTACAAATCAATATAAAAGTAATGTGTGCAAATTTCTATAAAGTTTGTTTGGCAAATTACAAAATTAACAAAATCTAGTTCTATCTTTGTGAGAAATATTTAAAAAAAAACGGAGTAAAAGATCGTTAAAATAAAAAATATTCAGGTTTAAAAAGCCATCTTGACCATCTAAAATTCAGAAACGTTGTGATCCCCTTGTAAGAGTGTAAAATCACTTCCTAAACATCTATAGTCGTTAGAAACTTACAATTGTGACTACAGCATTTGGTATAATTAAGTGGTTTTGCTGTTTTCAGTATATTGAGAAGCGATTCGACGGAACCACCAGGATTTTCTTCTCCACGACTTATCTAATGGTCAACGTGAGTATTTCCAAGGCAAGCATTATATTAGTAATATGTTAGCCAGGAGCCCAAACGCAAGGCTACCAACCCTAGGGACCAAGAGGTAATATGATTTTCGGATAGATGGGTAGTTAGAATGTACGAATCCGTATTATGCCAGCAATCCAAGATGGCTAAATGTCACTACATTTAAAGCGAAATGACAGTAATACGTTACCCCCTATGTCTGAGCCTCCGTGGCGCAATGGTGAGCGCGTTCGGCTGATAGCCGAAAGGTTGATGGTTCGAGTCCATCCGGTGGCGACGCTTCTCTTTTAACTCGCGTTCATTCCGTATCATTATTATATTTTAAGAAAAGTGAGGGGCCAACGTAGGAGAATGAAGAATAAATCGTCGAGTAATACGTTACCCCCTATGTCGGAGCCTCCGTGGCGCAATGGTGAGCGCGTTCGGCTGTTAACCGAAAGGTTGATGGTTCGAGTCCATCCGGTGGCGACCCCTCTCTTTTTACTCGCGTTCATTCCGTATCATTATTATATTTTAAGAAAAGTGAGGGGCCAACGTAGGAGAATGAAGAATAAATCGTCGAGTAAAACGTAACCCGCTATGTCGGAGCCTCCGTGGCGCAATGGTGAGCGCGTTCGGCTGTTAACCGAAAGGTTGATGGTTCGAGTCCATCCGGTGGCGACGCTTCTCTTTTTACTCGCGTTCATTCCGTATCATTATTATATTTTAAGAAAAGTGAGGGGCCAACGTAGGAGAATGAAGAATAAATTGTCGAGTAATACGTTACCCCCTATGTCGGAGCCTCCGTGGCGCAATGGTTAGCGCGTTCGGCTGTTAACCGAAAGGTTGATGGTTCGAGTCCATCCGGTGGCGACGCTTCTATTTTTACTGGCGTTCATTCCGTATCATTATTATATTTTAAGAAAAGTGAGGGGCCAACGTAGGAGAATGAAGAATAAATTGTCGAGTAATACGTTACCCCCTATGTCGGAGCCTCCGTGGCGCAATGGTGAGCGCGTTCGGCTGTTAACCGAAAGGTTGATGGTTCGAGTCCATCCGGTGGCGACGCTTCTCTTTTTACTCGCGTTCATTCCGTATCATTATTATATTTTAAGAAAAGTGAGGGGCCAACGTAGGAGAATGAAGAATAAATCGTCGAGTAATACGTTACCAACTATGTCGGAGCCTCCGTGGCGCAATGGTGAGCGCTTTCGGCTGTTAACCGAAAGGTTGATGGTTCGAGTCCATACGGTGGCGACGCTTCTCTTCTTACTCGCGTTCATTCCGTATCATTATTATATTTTAAGAAAAGTGAGGGGCCAACGTAGGAGAATGAAGAATAAATTGTCGAGTAATACGTTACCCCCTATGTCGGAGCCTCCGTGGCGCAATGGTTAGCGCGTTCGGCTGTTAACCGAAAGGTTGATGGTTCGAGTCCATCCGGTGGCGACGCTTCTCTTTTTACTCGCGTTCATTCCGTATCATTATTATATTTTAAGAAAAGTGAGGGGCCAACGTAGGAGAATGAAGAATAAATTGTCGAGTAATACGTTACCCCCTATGTCGGAGCCTCCGTGGCGCAATGGTGAGCGCGTTCGGCTGTTAACCGAAAGGTTGATGGTTCGAGTCCATCCGGTGGCGACGCTTCTCTTTTTACTCGCGTTCATTCCGTATCATTATTATATTTTAAGAAAAGTGAGGGGCCAACGTAGGAGAATGAAGAATAAATCGTCGAGTAATACGTTACCAACTATGTCGGAGCCTCCGTGGCGCAATGGTGAGCGCTTTCGGCTGTTAACCGAAAGGTTGATGGTTCGAGTCCATACGGTGGCGACGCTTCTCTTCTTACTCGCGTTCATTCCGTATCATTATTATATTTTAAGAAAAGTGAGGGGCCAACGTAGGAGAATGAAGAATAAATTGTCGAGTAATACGTTACCCCCTATGTCGGAGCCTCCGTGGCGCAATGGTGAGCGCGTTCGGCTGTTAACCGAAAGGTTGATGGTTCGAGTCCATCCGGTGGCGACGCTTCTTTTTTTACTCGCGTTCATTCCGTATCATTATTATATTTTAAGAAAAGTGAGGGGCCAACGTAGGAGAATGAAGAATAAATCGTCGAGTAATACGTTACCAACTATGTCGGAGCCTCCGTGGCGCAATGGTTAGCGCGTTCGGCTGTTAACCGAAAGGTTGATGGTTCGAGTCCATACGGTGGCGACGCTTCTCTTCTTACTCGCGTTCATTCCGTATCATTATTATATTTTAAGAAAAGTGAGGGGCCAACGTAGGAGAATGAAGAATAAATTGTCGAGTAATACGTTACCCCCTATGTCGGAGCCTCCGTGGCGCAATGGTTAGCGCGTTCGGCTGTTAACCGAAAGGTTGATGGTTCGAGTCCATCCGGTGGCGACGCTTCTCTTTTTACTCGCGTTCATTCCGTATCATTATTATATTTTAAGAAAAGTGAGGGGCCAACGTAGGAGAATGAAGAATAAATTGTCGAGTAATACGTTACCACCTATGTCGGAGCCTCCGTGGCGCAATGGTGAGCGCGTTCGGCTGTTAACCGAAAGGTTGATGGTTCGAGTCCATCCGGTGGCGACGCTTCTCTTTTTACTCGCGTTCATTCCGTATCATTATTATATTTTAAGAAAAGTGAGGGGCCAACGTAGGAGAATGAAGAATAAATTGTCGAGTAATACGTTACCCCCTATGTCGGAGCCTCCGTGGCGCAATGGTTAGCGCGTTCGGCTGTTAACCGAAAGGTTGATGGTTCGAGTCCATCCGGTGGCGACGCTTCTCTTTTTACTCGCGTTCATTCCGTATCATTATTATATTTTAAGAAAAGTGAGGGGCCAACGTAGGAGAATGAAGAATAAATTGTCGAGTAATACGTTACCCCCTATGTCGGAGCCTCCGTGGCGCAATGGTGAGCGCGTTCGGCTGTTTACCGAAAGGTTGATGGTTCGAGTCCATCCGGTGGCGACGCTTCTCTTTTTACTCGCGTTCATTCCGTATCATTATTATATTTTAAGAAAAGTGAGGGGCCAACGTAGGAGAATGAAGAATAAATCGTCGAGTAATACGTTACCAACTATGTCGGAGCCTCCGTGGCGCAATGGTGAGCGCTTTCGGCTGTTAACCGAAAGGTTGATGGTTCGAGTCCATACGGTGGCGACGCTTCTCTTCTTACTCGCGTTCATTCCGTATCATTATTATATTTTAAGAAAAGTGAGGGGCCAACGTAGGAGAATGAAGAATAAATCGTCGAGTAATACGTTACCAACTATGTCGGAGCCTCCGTGGCGCAATGGTGAGCGCTTTCGGCTGTTAACCGAAAGGTTGATGGTTCGAGTCCATCCGGTGGCGACGCTTCTCTTTTTACTCGCGTTCATTCCGTATCATTATTATATTTTAAGAAAAGTGAGGGGCCAACGTAGGAGAATGAAGAATAAATTGTCGAGTAATACGTTACCCCCTATGTCGGAGCCTCCGTGGCGCAATGGTTAGCGCGTTCGGCTGTTAACCGAAAGGTTGATGGTTCGAGTCCATCCGGTGGCGACGCTTCTCTTTTTACTCGCGTTCATTCCGTATCATTATTATATTTTAAGAAAAGTGAGGGGCCAACGTAGGAGAATGAAGAATAAATCGTCGAGTAATACGTTACCAACTATGTCGGAGCCTCCGTGGCGCAATGGTGAGCGCTTTCGGCTGTTAACCGAAAGGTTGATGGTTCGAGTCCATACGGTGGCGACGCTTCTCTTCTTACTCGCGTTCATTCCGTATCATTATTATATTTTAAGAAAAGTGAGGGGCCAACGTAGGAGAATGAAGAATAAATCGTCGAGTAATACGTTACCAACTATGTCGGAGCCTCCGTGGCGCAATGGTGAGCGCTTTCGGCTGTTAACCGAAAGGTTGATGGTTCGAGTCCATACGGTGGCGACGCTTCTCTTCTTACTAGCGTTCATTCCGTGTCATTATTATATTTTAAGAAAAGTGAGGGGCCAACGTAGGAGAATGAAGAATAAATTGTCGAGTAATACGTTACCCCCTATGTCGGAGCCTCCGTGGCGCAATGGTGAGCGCGTTCGGCTGTTAACCGAAAGGTTGATGGTTCGAGTCCATCCGGTGGCGACGCTTCTTTTTTTACTCGCGTTCATTCCGTATCATTATTATATTTTAAGAAAAGTGAGGGGCCAACGTAGGAGAATGAAGAATAAATCGTCGAGTAATACGTTACCAACTAGGTCGGAGCCTCCGTGGCGCAATGGTTAGCGCGTTCGGCTGTAAACCGAAAGGTTGATGGTTCGAGTCCATACGGTGGCGACGCTTCTCTTCTTACTCGCGTTCATTCCGTATCATTATTATATTTTAAGAAAAGTGAGGGGCCAACGTAGGAGAATGAAGAATAAATTGTCGAGTAATACGTTACCCCCTATGTCGGAGCCTCCGTGGCGCAATGGTTAGCGCGTTCGGCTGTTAACCGAAAGGTTGATGGTTCGAGTCCATCCGGTGGCGACGCTTCTCTTTTTACTCGCGTTCATTCCGTATCATTATTATATTTTAAGAAAAGTGAGGGGCCAACGTAGGAGAATGAAGAATAAATTGTCGAGTAATACGTTACCACCTATGTCGGAGCCTCCGTGGCGCAATGGTGAGCGCGTTCGGCTGTTAACCGAAAGGTTGATGGTTCGAGTCCATCCGGTGGCGACGCTTCTCTTTTTACTCGCGTTCATTCCGTATCATTATTATATTTTAAGAAAAGTGAGGGGCCAACGTAGGAGAATGAAGAATAAATTGTCGAGTAATACGTTACCCCCTATGTCGGAGCCTCCGTGGCGCAATGGTTAGCGCGTTCGGCTGTTAACCGAAAGGTTGATGGTTCGAGTCCATCCGGTGGCGACGCTTCTCTTTTTACTCGCGTTCATTCCGTATCATTATTATATTTTAAGAAAAGTGAGGGGCCAACGTAGGAGAATGAAGAATAAATTGTCGAGTAATACGTTACCCCCTATGTCGGAGCCTCCGTGGCGCAATGGTGAGCGCGTTCGGCTGTTTACCGAAAGGTTGATGGTTCGAGTCCATCCGGTGGCGACGCTTCTCTTTTTACTCGCGTTCATTCTGTATCATTATTATATTTTAAGAAAAGTGAGGGGCCAACGTAGGAGAATGAAGAATAAATCGTCGAGTAATACGTTACCAACTATGTCGGAGCCTCCGTGGCGCAATGGTGAGCGCTTTCGGCTGTTAACCGAAAGGTTGATGGTTCGAGTCCATACGGTGGCGACGCTTCTCTTCTTACTCGCGTTCATTCCGTATCATTATTATATTTTAAGAAAAGTGAGGGGCCAACGTAGGAGAATGAAGAATAAATCGTCGAGTAATACGTTACCAACTATGTCGGAGCCTCCGTGGCGCAATGGTGAGCGCTTTCGGCTGTTAACCGAAAGGTTGATGGTTCGAGTCCATCCGGTGGCGACGCTTCTCTTTTTACTCGCGTTCATTCCGTATCATTATTATATTTTAAGAAAAGTGAGGGGCCAACGTAGGAGAATGAAGAATAAATTGTCGAGTAATACGTTACCCCCTATGTCGGAGCCTCCGTGGCGCAATGGTTAGCGCGTTCGGCTGTTAACCGAAAGGTTGATGGTTCGAGTCCATCCGGTGGCGACGCTTCTATTTTTACTCGCGTTCATTCCGTATCATTATTATATTTTAAGAAAAGTGAGGGGCCAACGTAGGAGAATGAAGAATAAATTGTCGAGTAATACGTTACCCCCTACGTCGGAGCCTCCGTGGCGCAATGGTGAGCGCGTTCGGCTGTTAACCGAAAGGTTGATGGTTCGAGTCCATCCGGTGGCGACGCTTCTCTTTTTACTCGCGTTCATTCCGTATCATTATTATATTTTAAGAAAAGTGAGGGGCCAACGTAGGAGAATGAAAAATAAATTGTCGAGTAATACGTTACCCCCTATGTCGGAGCCTCCGTGGCGCAATGGTGAGCGCGTTCGGCTGTTAACCGAAAGGTTGATAATTCGAGTCCATACGGTGGCGACGCTTCTCTTTTTACTCGCGTTCATTCCGTATCATTATTATATTTTAAGAAAAGTGAGGGGCCAACGTAGGAGAATGAAGAATAAATTGTCGAGTAATACGTTACCCCCTATGTCGGAGCCTCCGTGGCGCAATGGTGAGCGCGTTCGGCTGTTAACCGAAAGGTTGATGGTTCGAGTCCATCCGGTGGCGACGCTTCTCTTTTTACTCGCGTTCATTCCGTATCATTATTATATTTTAAGAAAAGTGAGGGGCCAACGTAGGAGAATGAAGAATAAATTGTCGAGTAATACGTTACCCCCTATGTCGGAGCCTCCGTGGCGCAATGGTTAGCGCGTTCGGCTGTTAACCGAAAGGTTGATGGTTCGAGTCCATCCGGTGGCGACGCTTCTCTTTTTACTCGCGTTCATTCCGTATCATTATTATATTTTAAGAAAAGTGAGGGGCCAACGTAGGAGAATGAAGAATAAATTGTCGAGTAATACGTTACCCCCTATGTCGGAGCCTCCGTGGCGCAATGGTTAGCGCGTTCGGCTGTAAACCGAAAGGTTGATGGTTCGAGTCCATCCGGTGGCGACGCTTCTCTTTTTACTCGCGTTCATTCCGTATCATTATTATATTTTAAGAAAAGTGAGGGGCCAACGTAGGAGAATGAAGAATAAATCGTCGAGTAATACGTTACCAACTATGTCGGAGCCTCCGTGGCGCAATGGTGAGCGCTTTCGGCTGTTAACCGAAAGGTTGATGGTTCGAGTCCATACGGTGGCGACGCTTCTCTTCTTACTCGCGTTCATTCCGTATCATTATTATATTTTAAGAAAAGTGAGGGGCCAACGTAGGAGAATGAAGAATAAATTGTCGAGTAATACGTTACCCCCTATGTCGGAGCCTCCGTGGCGCAATGGTTAGCGCGTTCGGCTGTTAACCGAAAGGTTGATGGTTCGAGTCCATCCGGTGGCGACGCTTCTCTTTTTACTCGCGTTCATTCCGTATCATTATTATATTTTAAGAAAAGTGAGGGGCCAACGTAGGAGAATGATGAATAAATTGTCGAGTAATACGTTACCCCCTATGTCGGAGCCTCCGTGGCGCAATGGTTAGCGCGTTCGGCTGTTAACCGAAAGGTTGATGGTTCGAGTCCATCCGGTGGCGACGCTTCTATTTTTACTCGCGTTCATTCCGTATCATTATTATATTTTAAGAAAAGTGAGGGGCCAACGTAGGAGAATGAAGAATAAATTGTCGAGTAATACGTTACCCCCTACGTCGGAGCCTCCGTGGCGCAATGGTGAGCGCGTTCGGCTGTTAACCGAAAGAATGATGGTTCGAGTCCATCCGGTGGCGACGCTTCTCTTTTTACTCGCGTTCATTCCGTATCATTATTATATTTTAAGAAAAGTGAGGGGCCAACGTAGGAGAATGAAAAATAAATTGTCGAGTAATACGTTACCCCCTATGTCGGAGCCTCCGTGGCGCAATGGTGAGCGCGTTCGGCTGTTAACCGAAAGGTTGATAATTCGAGTCCATACGGTGGCGACGCTTCTCTTTTTACTCGCGTTCATTCCGTATCATTATTATATTTTAAGAAAAGTGAGGGGCCAACGTAGGAGAATGAAGAATAAATTGTCGAGTAATACGTTACCCCCTATGTCGGAGCCTCCGTGGCGCAATGGTTAGCGCGTTCGGCTGTTAACCGAAAGGTTGATGGTTCGAGTCCATCCGGTGGCGACGCTTCTCTTTTTACTCGCGTTCATTCCGTATCATTATTATATTTTAAGAAAAGTGAGGGGCCAACGTAGGAGAATGAAGAATAAATCGTCGAGTAATACGTTACCAACTATGTCGGAGCCTCCGTGGCGCAATGGTGAGCGCTTTCGGCTGTTAACCGAAAGGTTGATGGTTCGAGTCCATACGGTGGCGACGCTTCTCTTCTTACTCGCGTTCATTCCGTATCATTATTATATTTTAAGAAAAGTGAGGGGCCAACGTAGGAGAATGAAGAATAAATTGTCGAGTAATACGTTACCCCCTATGTCGGAGCCTCCGTGGCGCAATGGTTAGCGCGTTCGGCTGTTAACCGAAAGGTTGATGGTTCGAGTCCATCCGGTGGCGACGCTTCTCTTTTTACTCGCGTTCATTCCGTATCATTATTATATTTTAAGAAAAGTGAGGGGCCAACGTAGGAGAATGAAGAATAAATTGTCGAGTAATACGTTACCCCCTATGTCGGAGCCTCCGTGGCGCAATGGTGAGCGCGTTAAGCTGTTAACCGAAAGGTTGATGGTTCGAGTCCATCCGGTGGCGACGCTTCTCTTTTTACTCGCGTTCATTCCGTATCATTATTATATTTTAAGAAAAGTGAGGGGCCAACGTAGGAGAATGAAGAATAAATCGTCGAGTAATACGTTACCAACTTTGTCGGAGCCTCCGTGGCGCAATGGTGAGCGCTTTCGGCTGTTAACCGAAAGGTTGATGGTTCGAGTCCATACGGTGGCGACGCTTCTCTTCTTACTCGCGTTCATTCCGTATCATTATTATATTTTAAGAAAAGTGAGGGGCCAACGTAGGAGAATGAAGAATAAATTGTCGAGTAATACGTTACCCCCTATGTCGGAGCCTCCGTGGCGCAATGGTTAGCGCGTTCGGCTGTTAACCGAAAGGTTGATGGTTCGAGTCCATCCGGTGGCGACGCTTCTTTTTTTACTCGCGTTCATTCCGTATCATTATTATATTTTAAGAAAAGTGAGGGGCCAACGTAGGAGAATGAAGAATAAATCGTCGAGTAATACGTTACCAACTATGTCGGAGCCTCCGTGGCGCAATGGTTAGCGCGTTCGGCTGTTAACCGAAAGGTTGATGGTTCGAGTCCATACGGTGGCGACGCTTCTCTTCTTACTCGCGTTCATTCCGTATCATTATTATATATTAAGAAAAGTGAGGGGCCAACGTAGGAGAATGAAGAATAAATTGTCGAGTAATACGTTACCCCCTATGTCGGAGCCTCCGTGGCGCAATGGTTAGCGCGTTCGGCTGTTAACCGAAAGGTTGATGGTTCGAGTCCATCCGGTGGCGACGCTTCTCTTTTTACTCGCGTTCATTCCGTATCATTATTATATTTTAAGAAAAGTGAGGGGCCAACGTAGGAGAATGAAGAATAAATCGTCGAGTAATACGTTACCCCCTATGTCGGAGCCTCCGTGGCGCAATGGTTAGCGCGTTCGGCTGTTAACCGATAGGTAGATGGTTCGAGTCCATCCGGTGGCGACCCCTCTCTTTTTACTCGCGTTCATTCCGTATCATTATTATATTTTAAGAAAAGTGAGGGGCCAACGTAGGAGAATGAAGAATAAATCGTCGAGTAATACGTTACCCCCTATGTCTGAGCCTCCGTGGCGCAATGGTGAACGCGTTCGGCTGATAACCGAAAGGTTGATGGTTCGAGTCCATCCGGTGGCGACGCTTCTCTTTTAACTCGCGTTCATTCCGTATCATTATTATATTTTAAGAAAAGTGAGGGGCCAACGTAGGAGAATGAAGAATAAATCGTCGAGTAATACGTTACCCCCTATGTCGGAGCCTCCGTGGCGCAATGGTGAGCGCGTTCGGCTGTTAACCGAAAGGTTGATGGTTCGAGTCCATCCGGTGGCGACGCTTCTCTTTTTACTCGCGTTCATTCCGTATCATTATTATATTTTAAGAAAAGTGAGGGGCCAACGTAGGAGAATGAAGAATAAATTGTCGAGTAATACGTTACCCCCTATGTCGGAGCCTCCGTGGCGCAATGGTTAGCGCTTTCGGCTGTTAACCGAAAGGTTGATGGTTCGAGTCCATACGGTGGCGACGCTTCTCTTCTTACTCGCGTTCATTCCGTATCATTATTATATTTTAAGAAAAGTGAGGGGCCAACGTAGGAGAATGAAGAATAAATTGTCGAGTAATACGTTACCCCCTATGTCGGAGCCTCCGTGGCGCAATGGTTAGCGCGTTCGGCTGTTAACCGAAAGGTTGATGGTTCGAGTCCATCCGGTGGCGACGCTTCTCTTTTTACTCGCGTTCATTCCGTATCATTATTATATTTTAAGAAAAGTGAGGGGCCAACGTAGGAGAATGAAGAATAAATTGTCGAGTAATACGTTACCCCCTATGTCGGAGCCTCCGTGGCGCAATGGTGAGCGCGTTCGGCTGTTAACCGAAAGGTTGATGGTTCGAGTCCATCCGGTGGCGACGCTTCTCTTTTTACTCGCGTTCATTCCGTATCATTATTATATTTTAAGAAAAGTGAGGGGCCAACGTAGGAGAATGAAGAATAAATCGTCGAGTAATACGTTACCAACTATGTCGGAGCCTCCGTGGCGCAATGGTGAGCGCTTTCGGCTGTTAACCGAAAGGTTGATGGTTCGAGTCCATACGGTGGCGACGCTTCTCTTCTTACTCGCGTTCATTCCGTATCATTATTATATTTTAAGAAAAGTGAGGGGCCAACGTAGGAGAATGAAGAATAAATTGTCGAGTAATACGTTACCCCCTATGTCGGAGCCTCCGTGGCGCAATGGTTAGCGCGTTCGGCTGTTAACCGAAAGGTTGATGGTTCGAGTCCATCCGGTGGCGACGCTTCTTTTTTTACTCGCGTTCATTCCGTATCATTATTATATTTTAAGAAAAGTGAGGGGCCAACGTAGGAGAATGAAGAATAAATCGTCGAGTAATACGTTACCAACTATGTCGGAGCCTCCGTGGCGCAATGGTTAGCGCGTTCGGCTGTTAACCGAAAGGTTGATGGTTCGAGTCCATACGGTGGCGACGCTTCTCTTCTTACTCGCGTTCATTCCGTATCATTATTATATATTAAGAAAAGTGAGGGGCCAACGTAGGAGAATGAAGAATAAATTGTCGAGTAATACGTTACCCCCTATGTCGGAGCCTCCGTGGCGCAATGGTTAGCGCGTTCGGCTGTTAACCGAAAGGTTGATGGTTCGAGTCCATCCGGTGGCGACGCTTCTCTTTTTACTCGCGTTCATTCCGTATCATTATTATATTTTAAGAAAAGTGAGGGGCCAACGTAGGAGAATGAAGAATAAATCGTCGAGTAATACGTTACCCCCTATGTCGGAGCCTCCGTGGCGCAATGGTTAGCGCGTTCGGCTGTTAACCGATAGGTAGATGGTTCGAGTCCATCCGGTGGCGACCCCTCTCTTTTTACTCGCGTTCATTCCGTATCATTATTATATTTTAAGAAAAGTGAGGGGCCAACGTAGGAGAATGAAGAATAAATCGTCGAGTAATACGTTACCCCCTATGTCTGAGCCTCCGTGGCGCAATGGTGAGCGCGTTCGGCTGATAACCGAAAGGTTGATGGTTCGAGTCCATCCGGTGGCGACGCTTCTCTTTTAACTCGCGTTCATTCCGTATCATTATTATATTTTAAGAAAAGTGAGGGGCCAACGTAGGAGAATGAAGAATAAATCGTCGAGTAATACGTTACCCCCTATGTCGGAGCCTCCGTGGCGCAATGGTGAGCGCGTTCGGCTGTTAACCGAAAGGTTGATGGTTCGAGTCCATCCGGTGGCGACGCTTCTCTTTTTACTCGCGTTCATTCCGTATCATTATTATATTTTAAGAAAAGTGAGGGGCCAACGTAGGAGAATGAAGAATAAATTGTCGAGTAATACGTTACCCCCTATGTCGGAGCCTCCGTGGCGCAATGGTTAGCGCGTTCGGCTGTTAACCGAAAGGTTGATGGTTCGAGTCCATCCGGTGGCGACGCTTCTCTTTTTACTCGCGTTCATTCCGTATCATTATTATATTTTAAGAAAAGTGAGGGGCCAACGTAGGAGAATGAAGAATAAATTGTCGAGTAATACGTTACCCCCTATGTCGGAGCCTCCGTGGCGCAATGGTGAGCGCGTTCGGCTGTTTACCGAAAGGTTGATGGTTCGAGTCCATCCGGTGGCGACGCTTCTCTTTTTACTCGCGTTCATTCCGTATCATTATTATATTTTAAGAAAAGTGAGGGGCCAACGTAGGAGAATGAAGAATAAATCGTCGAGTAATACGTTACCAACTATGTCGGAGCCTCCGTGGCGCAATGGTGAGCGCTTTCGGCTGTTAACCGAAAGGTTGATGGTTCGAGTCCATACGGTGGCTACGCTTCTCTTCTTACTCGCGTTCATTCCGTATCATTATTATATTTTAAGAAAAGTGAGGGGCCAACGTAGGAGAATGAAGAATAAATCGTCGAGTAATACGTTACCAACTATGTCGGAGCCTCCGTGGCGCAATGGTTAGCGCGTTCGGCTGTTAACCGAAAGGTTGATGGTTCGAGTCCGTACGGTGGCGACGCTTCTCTTCTTACTCGCGTTCATTCCGTATCATTATTATATTTTAAGAAAAGTGAGGGGCCAACGTAGGAGAATGAAGAATAAATTGTCGAGTAATACGTTACCCCCTATGTCGGAGCCTCCGTGGCGCAATGGTTAGCGCTTTCGGCTATTAACCGAAAGGTTGATGGTTCGAGTCCATCCGGTGGCGACGCTTCTTTTTTTACTCGCGTTCATTCCGTATCATTATTATATTTTAAGAAAAGTGAGGGGCCAACGTAGGAGAATGAAGAATAAATCGTCGAGTAATACGTTACCAACTATGTCGGAGCCTCCGTGGCGCAATGGTTAGCGCGTTCGGCTGTTAACCGAAAGGTTGATGGTTCGAGTCCATACGGTGGCGACGCTTCTCTTCTTACTCGCGTTCATTCCGTATCATTATTATATATTAAGAAAAGTGAGGGGCCAACGTAGGAGAATGAAGAATAAATTGTCGAGTAATACGTTACCCCCTATGTCGGAGCCTCCGTGGCGCAATGGTTAGCGCGTTCGGCTGTTAACCGAAAGGTTGATGGTTCGAGTCCATCCGGTGGCGACGCTTCTCTTTTTACTCGCGTTCATTCCGTATCATTATTATATTTTAAGAAAAGTGAGGGGCCAACGTAGGAGAATGAAGAATAAATCGTCGAGTAATACGTTACCCCCTATGTCGGAGCCTCCGTGGCGCAATGGTTAGCGCGTTCGGCTGTTAACCGATAGGTAGATGGTTCGAGTCCATCCGGTGGCGACCCCTCTCTTTTTACTCGCGTTCATTCCGTATCATTATTATATTTTAAGAAAAGTGAGGGGCCAACGTAGGAGAATGAAGAATAAATCGTCGAGTAATACGTTACCCCCTATGTCTGAGCCTCCGTGGCGCAATGGTGAGCGCGTTCGGCTGATAACCGAAAGGTTGATGGTTCGAGTCCATCCGGTGGCGACGCTTCTCTTTTAACTCGCGTTCATTCCGTATCATTATTATATTTTAAGAAAAGTGAGGGGCCAACGTAGGAGAATGAAGAATAAATCGTCGAGTAATACGTTACCCCCTATGTCGGAGCCTCCGTGGCGCAATGGTGAGCGCGTTCGGCTGTTAACCGAAAGGTTGATGGTTCGAGTCCATCCGGTGGCGACGCTTCTCTTTTTACTCGCGTTCATTCCGTATCATTATTATATTTTAAGAAAAGTGAGGGGCCAACGTAGGAGAATGAAGAATAAATTGTCGAGTAATACGTTACCCCCTATGTCGGAGCCTCCGTGGCGCAATGGTTAGCGCGTTCGGCTGTTAACCGAAAGGTTGATGGTTCGAGTCCATCCGGTGGCGACGCTTCTCTTTTTACTCGCGTTCATTCCGTATCATTATTATATTTTAAGAAAAGTGAGGGGCCAACGTAGGAGAATGAAGAATAAATTGTCGAGTAATACGTTACCCCCTATGTCGGAGCCTCCGTGGCGCAATGGTGAGCGCGTTCGGCTGTTTACCGAAAGGTTGATGGTTCGAGTCCATCCGGTGGCGACGCTTCTCTTTTTACTCGCGTTCATTCCGTATCATTATTATATTTTAAGAAAAGTGAGGGGCCAACGTAGGAGAATGAAGAATAAATCGTCGAGTAATACGTTACCAACTATGTCGGAGCCTCCGTGGCGCAATGGTGAGCGCTTTCGGCTGTTAACCGAAAGGTTGATGGTTCGAGTCCATACGGTGGCTACGCTTCTCTTCTTACTCGCGTTCATTCCGTATCATTATTATATTTTAAGAAAAGTGAGGGGCCAACGTAGGAGAATGAAGAATAAATCGTCGAGTAATACGTTACCAACTATGTCGGAGCCTCCGTGGCGCAATGGTTAGCGCGTTCGGCTGTTAACCGAAAGGTTGATGGTTCGAGTCCGTACGGTGGCGACGCTTCTCTTCTTACTCGCGTTCATTCCGTATCATTATTATATTTTAAGAAAAGTGAGGGGCCAACGTAGGAGAATGAAGAATAAATCGTCGAGTTATACGTTACCAACTATGTCGGAGCCTCCGTGGCGCAATGGTGAGCGCTTTCGGCTATTAACCGAAAGGTTGATGGTTCGAGTCCGTCCGGTGGCGACGCTTCTCTTTTTACTCGCGTTCATTCCGTATCATTATTATATTTTAAGAAAAGTGAGGGGCCAACGTAGGAGAATGAAGAATAAATCGTCGAGTAATACGTTACCCCCTATGTCGGAGCCTCCGTGGCGCAATGGTGAGCGCGATTGGCTGTTATCCGAAAGGTTGATGGTTCGAGTCCATCCGGTGGCGACGTTTCTCTTTTTACTCGCGTTCATTACGTATCATTATTATATTTTAAGAAAAGTGAGGGGCCAACGTAGGAGAATGAAGAATAAATCGTCGAGTAATACGTTACCCCCTATGTCGGAGCCTCCGTGGCGCAATGGTGAGCGCGTTCGGCTGTTAACCGAAAGTTTGATGGTTCGAGTCCATCCGGTGGCGACCCCTCTCTTTTTAATCGCGTTCATTCCGTATCATTATTATATTTTAAGAAAAGTGAGGGGCCAACGTAGGAGAATGAAGAATAAATCGTCGAGTAATACGTTACCCCCTATGTCGGAGCCTCCGTGGCGCAATGGTGAGCGCGTTCGGCTGTTAACCGAAAGGTTGATGGTTCGAGTCCATCCGGTGGCGACCCCTCTCTTTTTACTCGCGTTCATTCCGTATCATTATTATATTTTAAGAAAAGTGAGGGGCCAACGTAGGAGAATGAAGAATAAATCGTCGAGTAATACGTTACCCCCTATGTCGGAGCCTCCGTGGCGCAATGGTGAGCGCGTTCGGCTGTTAACCGAAAGGTTGATGGTTCGAGTCCATCCGGTGGCGACCCCTCTCTTTTTACTCGCGTTCATTCCGTATCATTATTATATTTTAAGAAAAGTGAGGGGCCAACGTAGGAGAATGAAGAATAAATTGTCGAGTAATACGTTACCCCCTATGTCGGAGCCTCCGTGGCGCAATGGTGAGCGCGTTCGGCTGTTAACCGAAAGGTTGATGGTTCGAGTCCATACGGTGGCGACGCTTCTCTTTTACTCGCGTTCATTCCGTATCATTATTATATTTTAAGAAAAGTGAGGGGCCAACGTAGGAGAATGAAGAATAAATTGTCGAGTAATACGTTACCCCCTATGTCGGAGCCTCCGTGGCGCAATGGTGAGCGCGTTCGGCTGTTAACCGAAAGTTTAATGGTTCGAGTCCATCCGGTGGCGACGCTTCTCTTTTTACTCGCGTTCATTCCTTATCAATATTATATTTTAAGAAAAGTGAGGGGCCAACGTAGGAGAATGAAGAATAAATTGTCGAGTAATACGTTACCCCCTATGTCGGAGCCTCCGTGGCGCAATGGTGAGCGCGTTCGGCTGTTAACCGAAAGGTTGATGGTTCGAGTCCATCCGGTGGCGATGCTTCTCTTTTTACTCGCGTTCATTCCGTATCATTATTATATTTTAAGAAAAGTGAGGGGCCAACGTAGGAGAATGAAGAATAAATTGTCGAGTAATACGTTACCCCCTATGTCTGAGCCTCCGTGGCGCAATGGTGAGCGCGTTCGGCTGTTAACCAAAAGGTTGATAATTCGAGTCCATACGGTGGCGACGCTTCTCTTTTTACTCGCGTTCATTCCGTATCATTATTAAATTTTAAGAAAAGTGAGGGGCCAACGTAGGAGAATGAAGAATAAATCGTCGAGTAAAACGTAACCCGCTATGTCGGAGCCTCCGTGGCGCAATGGTGAGCGCGTTCGGCTGTTAACCGAAAGGTTGATGGTTCGAGTCCATCCGGTGGCGACGCTACTCTTTTTACTCGCGTTCATTCCGTATCATTATTATATTTTAAGAAAAGTGAGGGGCCAACGTAGGAGAATGAAGAATAAATCATCGAGTAATACGTTACCAACTATGTCGGAGCCTCCGTGGCGCAATGGTGAGCGCTTTCGGCTGTTAACCGAAAGGTTGATGGTTCGAGTCCATCCGGTGGCGACGCTTCTCTTTTTACTCGCGTTCATTCCGTATCATTATTATATTTTAAGAAAAGTGAGGGGCCAACGTAGGAGAATGAAGAATAAATCGTCGAGTAATACGTTACCCCCTATGTCGGAGCCTCCGTGGCGCAATGGTGAGCGCTTTCGGCTGTTAACCGAAAGGTTGATGGTTCGAGTCCATCCGGTGGCGACGCTTCTCTTTTTACTCGCGTTCATTCCGTATCATTATTATATTTTAAGAAAAGTGAGGGGCCAACGTAGGAGAATGAAGAATAAATCGTCGAGTAATACGTTACCCCCTATGTCGGAGCCTCCGTGGCGCAATGGTTAGCGCGTTCGGCTGTTAACCGATAGGTAGATGGTTCGAGTCCATCCGGTGGCGACCCCTCTCTTTTTACTCGCGTTCATTCCGTATCATTATTATATTTTAAGAAAAGTGAGGGGCCAACGTAGGAGAATGAAGAATAAATCGTCGAGTAATACGTTACCCCCTATGTCTGAGCCTCCGTGGCGCAATGGTGAGCGCGTTCGGCTGATAACCGAAAGGTTGATGGTTCGAGTCCATCCGGTGGCGACGCTTCTCTTTTAACTCGCGTTCATTCCATATCATTATTATATTTTAAGAAAAGTGAGGGGCCAACGTAGGAGAATGAAGAATAAATCGTCGAGTAATACGTTACCCCCTATGTCGGAGCCTCCGTGGCGCAATGGTGAGCGCGTTCGGCTGTTAACCGAAAGGTTGATGGTTCGAGTCCATCCGGTGGCGACCCCTCTCTTTTTACTCGCGTTCATTCCGTATCATTACTATATTTTAAGAAAAGTGAGGGGCCAACGTAGGAGAATGAAGAATAAATTGTCGAGTAATACGTTACCCCCTATGTCGGAGCCTCCGTGGCGCAATGGTGAGCGCGTTCGGCTGTTAACCGAAAGGTTGATGGTTCGAGTCCATACGGTGGCGACGCTTCTCTTTTACTCGCGTTCATTCCGTATCATTATTATATTTTAAGAAAAGTGAGGGGCCAACGTAGGAGAATGAAGAATAAATTGTCGAGTAATACGTTACCCCCTATGTCGGAGCCTCCGTGGCGCAATGGTGAGCGCGTTCGGCTGTTAACCGAAAGTTTAATGGTTCGAGTCCATCCGGTGGCGACGCTTCTCTTTTTACTCGCGTTCATTCCGTATCATTATTATATTTTAAGAAAAGTGAGGGGCCAACGTAGGAGAATGAAGAATAAATTGTCGAGTAATACGTTACCCCCTATGTCTGAGCCTCCGTGGCGCAATGGTGAGCGCGTTCGGCTGTTAACCAAAAGGTTGATAATTCGAGTCCATACGGTGGCGACGCTTCTCTTTTTACTCGCGTTCATTCCGTATCATTATTAAATTTTAAGAAAAGTGAGGGGCCAACGTAGGAGAATGAAGAATAAATCGTCGAGTAAAACGTAACCCGCTATGTCGGAGCCTCCGTGGCGCAATGGTGAGCGCGTTCGGCTGTTAACCGAAAGGTTGATGGTTCGAGTCCATCCGGTGGCGACGCTACTCTTTTTACTCGCGTTCATTCCGTATCATTATTATATTTTAAGAAAAGTGAGGGGCCAACGTAGGAGAATGAAGAATAAATCGTCGAGTAATACGTTACCAACTATGTCGGAGCCTCCGTGGCGCAATGGTGAGCGCTTTCGGCTGTTAACCGAAAGGTTGATGGTTCGAGTCCATCCGGTGGCGACGCTTCTCTTTTTACTCGCGTTCATTCCGTATCATTATTATATTTTAAGAAAAGTGAGGGGCCAACGTAGGAGAATGAAGAATAAATCGTCGAGTAATACGTTACCCCCTATGTCGGAGCCTCCGTGGCGCAATGGTGAGTGCGTTTGGCTGTTAACCGATAGGTAGATGGTTCGAGTCCATCCGGTGGCGACCCCTCTCTTTTTACTCGCGTTCATTCCGTATCATTATTATATTTTAAGAAAAGTGAGGGGCCAACGTAGGAGAATGAAGAATAAATCGTCGAGTAATACGTTACCTCCTATGTCTGAGCCTCCGTGGCGCAATGGTGAGCGCGTTCGGCTGATAACCGAAAGGTTGATGGTTCGAGTCCATCCGGTGGCGACGCTTCTCTTTTAACTCGCGTTCATTCCGTATCATTATTATATTTTAAGAAAAGTGAGGGGCCAACGTAGGAGAATGAAGAATAAATCGTCGAGTAATACGTTACACCCTATGTCGGAGCCTCCGTGGCGCAATGGTGAGCGCGTTCGGCTGTTAACCGAAAGGTTGATGGTTCGAGTCCATCCGGTGGCGACCCCTCTCTTTTTACTCGCGTTCATTCCGTATCATTATTATATTTTAAGAAAAGTGAGGGGCCAACGTAGGAGAATGAAGAATAAATTGTCGAGTAATACGTTACCCCCTATGTCGGAGCCTCCGTGGCGCAATGGTGAGCGCGTTCGGCTGTTAACCGAAAGGTTGATGGTTCGAGTCCATACGGTGGCGACGCTTCTCTTTTACTCGCGTTCATTCCGTATCATTATTATATTTTAAGAAAAGTGAGGGGCCAACGTAGGAGAATGAAGAATAAATTGTCGAGTAATACGTTACCCCCTATGTCGGAGCCTCCGTGGCGCAATGGTGAGCGCGTTCGGCTGTTAACCGAAACTTTAATGGTTCGAGTCCATCCGGTGGCGACGCTTCTCTTTTTACTCGCGTTCATTCCTTATCAATATTATATTTTAAGAAAAGTGAGGGGCCAACGTAGGAGAATGAAGAATAAATTGTCGAGTAATACGTTACCCCCTATGTCGGAGCCTCCGTGGCGCAATGGTGAGCGCGTTCGGCTGTTAACCGAAAGGTTGATGGTTCGAGTCCATCCGGTGGCGATGCTTCTCTTTTTACTCGCGTTCATTCCGTATCATTATTATATTTTAAGAAAAGTGAGGGGCCAACGTAGGAGAATGAAGAATAAATTGTCGAGTAATACGTTACCCCCTATGTCTGAGCCTCCGTGGCGCAATGGTGAGCGCGTTCGGCTGTTAACCAAAAGGTTGATAATTCGAGTCCATACGGTGGCGACGCTTCTCTTTTTACTCGCGTTCATTCCGTATCATTATTAAAATTTAAGAAAAGTGAGGGGCCAACGTAGGAGAATGAAGAATAAATCGTCGAGTAAAACGTAACCCGCTATGTCGGAGCCTCCGTGGCGCAATGGTGAGCGCGTTCGGCTGTCAACCGAAAGGTTGATGGTTCGAGTCCATCCGGTGGCGACGCTACTCTTTTTACTCGCGTTCATTCCGTATCATTATTATATTTTAAGAAAAGTGAGGGGCCAACGTAGGAGAATGAAGAATAAATTGTCGAGTAATACGTTACCCCCTATGTCTGAGCCTCCGTGGCGCAATGGTGAGCGCGTTCGGCTGTTAACCAAAAGGTTGATAATTCGAGTCCATACGGTGACGACGCTTCTCTTTTTACTCGCGTTCATTCCGTATCATTATTAAAATTTAAGAAAAGTGAGGGGCCAACGTAGGAGAATGAAGAATAAATCGTCGAGTAAAACGTAACCCGCTATGTCGGAGCCTCCGTGGCGCAATGGTGAGCGCGTTCGGCTGTCAACCGAAAGGTTGATGGTTCGAGTCCATCCGGTGGCGACGCTACTCTTTTTACTCGCGTTCATTCCGTATCATTATTATATTTTAAGAAAAGTGAGGGGCCAACGTAGGAGAATGAAGAATAAATCGTCGAGTAATACGTTACCCCCTATGTCGGAGCCTCCGTGGCGCAATGGTGAGCGCTTTCGGCTGTTAACCGAAAGGTTGATGGTTCAAGTCCATCCGGTGGCGACGCTTCTCTTTTTACTCGCGTTCATTCCGTATCATTATTATATTTTAAGAAAAGTGAGGGGCCAACGTAGGAGAATGAAGAATAAATCGTCGAGTAATACGTTACCCCCTATGTCGGAGCCTCCGTGGCGCAATGGTGAGCGCTTTCGGCTGTTAACCGAAAGGTTGATGGTTCGAGTCCATCCGGTGGCGACGCTTCTCTTTTTACTCGCGTTCATTCCGTATCATTATTATATTTTAAGAAAAGTGAGGGGCCAACGTAGGAGAATGAAGAATAAATCGTCGAGTAATACGTTACTCCCTATGTCGGAGCCTCCGTGGCGCAATGGTGAGCGCGTTCGGCTGTTAACCGAAAGGTTGATGGTTCGAGTCCATCCGGTGGCGACCCCTCTCTTTTTACTCGCGTTCATTCCGTATCATTATTATATTTTAAGAAAAGTGAGGGGCCAACGTAGGAGAATGAAGAATAAATTGTCGAGTAATACGTTACCCCCTATGTCGGAGCCTCCGTGGCGCAATGGTGAGCGCGTTCGGCTGTTAACCGAAAGGTTGATGGTTCGAGTCCATACGGTGGCGACGCTTCTCTTTTACTCGCGTTCATTCCGTATCATTATTATATTTTAAGAAAAGTGAGGGGCCAACGTAGGAGAATGAAGAATAAATTGTCGAGTAATACGTTACACCCTATGTCGGAGCCTCCGTGGCGCAATGGTGAGCGCGTTCGGCTGTTAACCGAAAGTTTAATGGTTCGAGTCCATCCGGTGGCGACGTTTCTCTTTTTACTCGCGTTCATTCCTTATCAATATTATATTTTAAGAAAAGTGAGGGGCCAACGTAGGAGAATGAAGAATAAATTGTCGAGTAATACGTTACCCCCTATGTCGGAGCCTCCGTGGCGCAATGGTGAGCGCGTTCGGCTGTTAACCGAAAGGTTGATAATTCGAGTCCATACGGTGGCGACGCTTCTCTTTTTACTCGCGTTCATTCCGTATCATTATTATATTTTAAGAAAAGTGAGGGGCCAACGTAGGAGGATGAAGAATAAATCGTCGAGTAATACGTTACCCCCTATGTCGGAGCCTCCGTGGCGCAATGGTGAGCGCGATTGGCTGTTATCCGAAAGGTTGATGGTTCGAGTCCATCCGGTGGCGACGTTTCTCTTTTTACTCGCGTTCATTCCGTATCATTATTATATTTTAAGAAAAGTGAGGGGCCAACGTAGGAGAATGAAGAATAAATTGTCGAGTAATACGTTACCCCCTATGTCTGAGCCTCCGTGGCGCGATGGTGAGCGCGTTCGGCTGATAACCGAAAGGTTGATGGTTCGAGTCCATCCGGTGGCGACGCTTCTTTTTTAACTCGCGTTCATTCCGTATCATTATTATATTTTAAGAAAAGTTAGGGGCCAACGTAGGAGAATGAAGAATAAATCGTCGAGTAATACGTTACCCCCTATGTCGGAGCCTCCGTGGCGCAATGGTGAGCGCGTTCGGCTGTTAACCGAAAGGTTGATGGTTCGAGTCCATCCGGTGGCGACCCCTCTCTTTTTACTCGCGTTCATTCCGTATCAATATTATATTTTAAGAAAAGTGAGGGGCCAACGTAGGAGAATGAAGAATAAATTGTCGAGTAATACGTTACCCCCTATGTTGGAGCCTCCGTGGCGCAATGGTTAGCGCGTTCGGCTGTTAACCGAAAGGTTGATGTTTCGAGTCCATCCGGTGGCGACGCTTCTCTTTTTACTCGCGTTCATTCCGTATCATTATTATATTTTAAGAAAAGTGAGGGGCCAACGTAGGAGAATGAAGAATAAATTGTCGAGTAATACGTTACCCCCTATGTCGGAGCCTCCGTGGCGCAATGGTGAGCGCGTTCGGCTGCTAACCGAAAGGTTGATGGTTCGAGTCCATCCGGTGGCGACGCTTCTCTTTTTACTCGCGTTCATTCCGTATCATTATTATATTTTAAGAAAAGTGAGGGGCCAACGTAGGAGAATGAAGAATAAATTGTCGAGTAATACGTTACCCCCTATGTCGGAGCCTCCGTGGCGCAATGGTTAGCGCGTTCGGCTGTTAACCGAAAGGTTGATGGTTCGAGTCCATCCGGTGGCGACGCTTCTCTTTTTACTCGCGTTCATTCCGTATCATTATTATATTTTAAGAAAAGTGAGGGGCCAACGTAGGAGAATGAAGAATAAATTGTCGAGTAATACGTTACCCCCTATGTCGGAGCCTCCGTGGCGCAATGGTGAGCGCGTTCGGCTGTTAACCGAAAGGTTGATGGTTCGAGTCCATCCGGTGGCGACGCCTCTCTTTTTACTCGCGTTCATTCCGTATCATTATTATATTTTAAGAAAAGTGAGGGGCCAACGTAGGAGAATGAAGAATAAATTGTCGAGTAATACGTTACCCCCTATGTCGGAGCCTCCGTGGCGCAATGGTTAGCGCGTTCGGCTGTTAACCGAAAGGTTGATGGTTCGAGTCCATCCGGTGGCGACGCTTCTCTTTTTACTCGCGTTCATTCCGTATCATTATTATATTTTAAGAAAAGTGAGGGGCCAACGTAGGAGAATGAAGAATAAATTGTCGAGTAATACGTTACCCCCTATGTCGGAGCCTCCGTGGCGCAATGGTTAGCGCGTTCGGCTGTTAACCGAAAGGTTGATGGTTCGAGTCCATCCGGTGGCGACGCTTCTCTTTTTACTCGCGTTCATTCCGTATCATTATTATATTTTAAGAAAAGTGAGGGGCCAACGTAGGAGAATGAAGAATAAATTGTCGAGTAATACGTTACCCCCTATGTCGGAGCCTCCGTGGCGCAATGGTGAGCGCGTTCGGCTGTTAACCGAAAGGTTGATAATTCGAGTCCATACGGTGGCGACGCTTCTCTTTTTACTCGCGTTCATTCCGTATCATTATTATATTTTAAGAAAAGTGAGGGGCCAACGTAGGAGAATGAAGAATAAATCGTCGAGTAATACGTTACCCCCTATGTCGGAGCCTCCGTGGCGCAATGGTGAGCGCGTTCGGCTGTTAACCGAAAGGTTGATGGTTCGAGTCCATACGGTGGCGACGCTTCTCTTTTACTCGCGTTCATTCCGTATCATTATTATATTTTAAGAAAAGTGAGGGGCCAACGTAGGAGAATGAAGAATAAATTGTCGAGTAATACGTTACCCCCTATGTCGGAGCCTCCGTGGCGCAATGGTGAGCGCGTTCGGCTGTTAACCGAAAGTTTAATGGTTCGAGTCCATCCGGTGGCGACGCTTCTCTTTTTACTCGCGTTCATTCCTTATCAATATTATATTTTAAGAAAAGTGAGGGGCCAACGTAGGAGAATGAAGAATAAATTGTCGAGTAATACGTTACCCCCTATGTCGGAGCCTCCGTGGCGCAATGGTGAGCGCGTTCGGCTGTTAACCGAAAGGTTGATAATTCGAGTCCATACGGTGGCGACGCTTCTCTTTTTACTCGCGTTCATTCCGTATCATTATTATATTTTAAGAAAAGTGAGGGGCCAACGTAGGAGAATGAAGAATAAATCGTCGAGTAATACGTTACCCCCTATGTCGGAGCCTCCGTGGCGCAATGGTGAGCGCGATTGGCTGTTATCCGAAAGGTTGATGGTTCGAGTCCATCCGGTGGCGACGTTTCTCTTTTTACTCGCGTTCATTCCGTATCATTATTATATTTTAAGAAAAGTGAGGGGCCAACGTAGGAGAATGAAGAATAAATTGTCGAGTAATACGTTACCCCCTATGTCTGAGCCTCCGTGGCGCGATGGTGAGCGCGTTCGGCTGATAACCGAAAGGTTGATGGTTCGAGTCCATCCGGTGGCGACGCTTCTTTTTTAACTCGCGTTCATTCCGTATCATTATTATATTTTAAGAAAAGTTAGGGGCCAACGTAGGAGAATGAAGAATAAATCGTCGAGTAATACGTTACCCCCTATGTCGGAGCCTCCGTGGCGCAATGGTGAGCGCGTTCGGCTGTTAACCGAAAGGTTGATGGTTCGAGTCCATCCGGTGGCGACCCCTCTCTTTTTACTCGCGTTCATTCCGTATCAATATTATATTTTAAGAAAAGTGAGGGGCCAACGTAGGAGAATGAAGAATAAATTGTCGAATAATACGTTACCCCCTATGTCGGAGCCTCCGTGGCGCAATGGTGAGCGCGTTCGGCTGTTAACCGGAAGGTTGATGGTTCGAGTCCATACGGTGGCGACGCTTCTCTTTTACTCGCGTTCATTCCGTATCATTATTATATTTTAAGAAAAGTGAGGGGCCAACGTAGGAGAATGAAGAATAAATTGTCGAGTAATACGTTACCCCCTATGTCGGAGCCTCCGTGGCGCAATGGTGAGCGCTTTCGGCTGATAACCGAAAGGTTGATGGTTCGAGTCCATCCGGTGGCGACGCTTCTCTTTTTACTCGCGTTCATTCCGTATCATTATTATATTTTAAGAAAAGTGAGGGGCCAACGTAGGAGAATGAAGAATAAATCGTCGAGTAATACGTTACCCCCTATGTCGGAGCCTCCGTGGCGCAATGGTGAGCGCTTTCGGCTGTTAACCGAAAGGTTGATGGTTCGAGTCCATCCGGTGGCGACGCTTCTCTTTTTACTCGCGTTCATTCCGTATCATTATTATATTTTAAGAAAAGTGAGGGGCCAACGTAGGAGAATGAAGAATAAATCGTCGAGTAATACGTTACCCCCTATGTCGGAGCCTCCGTGGCGCAATGGTGAGCGCTTTCGGCTGTTAACCGAAAGGTTGATGGTTCGAGTCCATCCGGTGGCGACGCTTCTCTTTTTACTCGCGTTCATTCCGTATCATTATTATATTTTAAGAAAAGTGAGGGGCCAACGTAGGAGAATGAAGAATAAATTGTCGAGTAATACGTTACCCCCTATGTCGGAGCCTCCGTGGCGCAATGGTTAGCGCGTTCGGCTGTTAACCGAAAGGTTGACGGTTCGAGTCCATCCGGTGGCGACGCTTCTCTTTTTACTCGCGTTCATTCCGTATCATTATTATATTTTAAGAAAAGTGAGGGGCCAACGTAGGAGAATGAAGAATAAATTGTCGAGTAATACGTTACCCCCTATGTCGGAGCCTCCGTGGCGCAATGGTGAGCGCGTTCGGCTGTTAACCGAAAGGTTGATGGTTCGAGTCCATCCGGTGGCGACGCTTCTCTTTTTACTCGCGTTCATTCCGTATCATTATTATATTTTAAGAAAAGTGAGGGGCCAACGTAGGAGAATGAAGAATAAATTGTCGAGTAATACGTTACCCCCTATGTCGGAGCCTCCGTGGCGCAATGGTGAGCGCGTTCGGCTGTTAACCGAAAGGTTGATAATTCGAGTCCATACGGTGGCGACGCTTCTCTTTTTACTCGCGTTCATTCCGTATCATTATTATATTTTAAGAAAAGTGAGGGGCCAACGTAGGAGAATGAAGAATAAATTGTCGAGTAATACGTTACCCCCTATGTTGGAGCCTCCGTGGCGCAATGGTTAGCGCGTTCGGCTGTTAACCGAAAGGTTGATGTTTCGAGTCCATCCGGTGGCGACGCTTCTCTTTTTACTCGCGTTCATTCCGTATCATTATTATATTTTAAGAAAAGTGAGGGGCCAACGTAGGAGAATGAAGAATAAATTGTCGAGTAATACGTTACCCCCTATGTCGGAGCCTCCGTGGCGCAATGGTGAGCGCGTTCGGCTGCTAACCGAAAGGTTGATGGTTCGAGTCCATCCGGTGGCGACGCTTCTCTTTTTACTCGCGTTCATTCCGTATCATTATTATATTTTAAGAAAAGTGAGGGGCCAACGTAGGAGAATGAAGAATAAATTGTCGAGTAATACGTTACCCCCTATGTCGGAGCCTCCGTGGCGCAATGGTTAGCGCGTTCGGCTGTTAACCGAAAGGTTGATGGTTCGAGTCCATCCGGTGGCGACGCTTCTCTTTTTACTCGCGTTCATTCCGTATCATTATTATATTTTAAGAAAAGTGAGGGGCCAACGTAGGAGAATGAAGAATAAATTGTCGAGTAATACGTTACCCCCTATGTCGGAGCCTCCGTGGCGCAATGGTGAGCGCGTTCGGCTGTTAACCGAAAGGTTGATGGTTCGAGTCCATCCGGTGGCGACGCTTCTCTTTTTACTCGCGTTCATTCCGTATCATTATTATATTTTAAGAAAAGTGAGGGGCCAACGTAGGAGAATGAAGAATAAATTGTCGAGTAATACGTTACCCCCTATGTCGGAGCCTCCGTGGCGCAATGGTTAGCGCGTTCGGCTGTTAACCGAAAGGTTGATGGTTCGAGTCCATCCGGTGGCGACGCTTCTCTTTTTACTCGCGTTCATTCCGTATCATTATTATATTTTAAGAAAAGTGAGGGGCCAACGTAGGAGAATGAAGAATAAATTGTCGAGTAATACGTTACCCCCTATGTCGGAGCCTCCGTGGCGCAATGGTGAGCGCGTTTGGCTGTTAACCGAAAGGTTGATGGTTCGAGTCCATCCGGTGGCGACGCTTCTCTTTTTACTCGCGTTCATTCCGTATCATTATTATATTTTAAGAAAAGTGAGGGGCCAACGTAGGAGAATGAAGAATAAATTGTCGAGTAATACGTTACCCCCTATGTCGGAGCCTCCGTGGCGCAATGGTTAGCGCGTTCGGCTGTTAACCGAAAGGTTGATGGTTCGAGTCCATCCGGTGGCGACGCTTCTCTTTTTACTCGCGTTCATTCCGTATCATTATTATATTTTCAGAAAAGTGAGGGGCCAACGTAGGAGAATGAAGAATAAATTGTCGAGTAATACGTTACCCCCTACGTCGGAGCCTCCGTGGCGCAATGGTTAGCGCGTTCGGCTGTTAACCGAAAGGTTGATGGTTCGAGTCCATCCGGTGGCGACGCTTCTCTTTTTACTCGCGTTCATTCCGTATCATTATTATATTTTAAGAAAAGTGAGGGGCCAACGTAGGAGAATGAAGAATAAATTGTCGAGTAATACGTTACCCCCTATGTCGGAGCCTCCGTGGCGCAATGGTGAGCGCGTTCGGCTGTTAACCGAAAGGTTGATGGTTCGAGTCCATCCGGTGGCGACGCTTCTCTTTTTACTCGCGTTCATTCCGTATCATTATTATATTTTAAGAAAAGTGAGGGGCCAACGTAGGAGAATGAAGAATAAATTGTCGAGTAATACGTTACCCCCTATGTCGGAGCCTCCGTGGCGCAATGGTTAGCGCGTTCGGCTGTTAACCGAAAGGTTGATGGTTCGAGTCCATCCGGTGGCGACGCTTCTCTTTTTACTCGCGTTCATTCCGTATCATTATTATATTTTAAGAAAAGTGAGGGGCCAACGTAGGAGAATGAAGAATAAATTGTCGAGTAATACGTTACCCCCTATGTCGGAGCCTCCGTGGCGCAATGGTGAGCGCGTTTGGCTGTTAACCGAAAGGTTGATGGTTCGAGTCCATCCGGTGGCGACGCTTCTCTTTTTACTCGCGTTCATTCCGTATCATTATTATATTTTAAGAAAAGTGAGGGGCCAACGTAGGAGAATGAAGAATAAATTGTCGAGTAATACGTTACCCCCTATGTCGGAGCCTCCGTGGCGCAATGGTTAGCGCGTTCGGCTGTTAACCGAAAGGTTGATGGTTCGAGTCCATCCGGTGGCGACGCTTCTCTTTTTACTCGCGTTCATTCCGTATCATTATTATATTTTCAGAAAAGTGAGGGGCCAACGTAGGAGAATGAAGAATAAATTGTCGAGTAATACGTTTCCCCCTATGTCGGAGCCTCCGTGGCGCAATGGTGAGCGCGTTCGGCTGTTAACCGAATGGTTGATGGTTCGAGTCCATCCGGTGGCGACGCTTCTCTTTTTACTCGCGTTCATTCCGTATCATTATTATATTTTAAGAAAAGTGAGGGGCCAACGTAGGAGAATGAAGAATAAATCGTCGAGTAATACGTTACCAACTATGTCGGAGCCTCCGTGGCGCAATGGTGAGCGCTTTCGGCTGTTAACCGAAAGGTTGATGGTTCGAGTCCATCCGGTGGCGACGCTTCTCTTTTTACTCGCGTTCATTCCGTATCATTATTATATTTTAAGAAAAGTGAGGGGCCAACGTAGGAGAATGAAGAATAAATCGTCGAGTAATACGTTACCCCTATGTCGGAGCCTCCGTGGCGCAATGGTGAGCGCTTTCGGCTGTTAACCGAAAGGTTGATGGTTCGAGTCCATCCGGTGGCGACGCTTCTCTTTTTACTCGCGTTCATTCCGTATCATTATTATATTTTAAGAAAAGTGAGGGGCCAACGTAGGAGAATGAAGAATAAATTGTCGAGTAATACGTTACCCCCTATGTCGGAGCCTCCGTGGCGCAATGGTTAGCGCGTTCGGCTGTTAAGCGAAAGGTTGATGGTTCGAGTCCATCCGGTGGCGACGCTTCTCTTTTTACTCGCGTTCATTCCGTATCATTATTATATTTTAAGAAAAGTGAGGGGCCAACGTAGGAGAATGAAGAATAAATTGTCGAGTAATACGTTACCCCCTATGTCGGAGCCTCCGTGGCGCAATGGTGAGCGCGTTCGGCTGTTAACCGAAAGGTTGATGGTTCGAGTCCATCCGGTGGCGACGCTTCTCTTTTTACTCGCGTTCATTCCGTATCATTATTATGTTTTAAGAAAAGTGAGGGGCCAACGTAGGAGAATGAAAAATAAATTGTCGAGTAATACGTTACCCCCTATGTCGGAGCCTCCGTGGCGCAATGGTGAGCGCGTTCGGCTGTTAACCGAAAGGTTGATGGTTCGAGTCCCTCCGGTGGCGACGCTTCTCTTTTTACTCGCGTTCATTCCGTATCATTATTATATTTTAAGAAAAGTGAGGGGCCAACGTAGGAGAATGAAGAATAAATCGTCGAGTAATACGTTACCCCTATGTCGGAGCCTCCGTGGCGCAATGGTGAGCGCTTTCGGCTGTTAACCGAAAGGTTGATGGTTCGAGTCCATCCGGTGGCGACGCTTCTCTTTTTACTCGCGTTCATTCCGTATCATTATTATATTTTAAGAAAAGTGAGGGGCCAACGTAGGAGAATGAAGAATAAATTGTCGAGTAATACGTTACCCCCTATGTCGGAGCCTCCGTGGCGCAATGGTTAGCGCGTTCGGCTGTTAAGCGAAAGGTTGATGGTTCGAGTCCATCCGGTGGCGACGCTTCTCTTTTTACTCGCGTTCATTCCGTATCATTATTATATTTTAAGAAAAGTGAGGGGCCAACGTAGGAGAATGAAGAATAAATTGTCGAGTAATACGTTACCCCCTATGTCGGAGCCTCCGTGGCGCAATGGTGAGCGCGTTCGGCTGTTAACCGAAAGGTTGATAATTCGAGTCCATACGGTGGCGACGCTTCTCTTTTTACTCGCGTTCATTCCGTATCATTATTATATTTTAAGAAAAGTGAGGGGCCAACGTAGGAGAATGAAGAATAAATTGTCGAGTAATACGTTACCCCCTATGTCGGAGCCTCCGTGGCGCAATGGTGAGCGCGTTCGGCTGTTAACCGAAAGGTTGATAATTCGAGTCCATACGGTGGCGACGCTTCTCTTTTTACTCGCGTTCATTCCGTATCATTATTATATTTTAAGAAAAGTGAGGGGCCAACGTAGGAGAATGAAGAATAAATTGTCGAGTAATACGTTACCCCCTATGTCGGAGCCTCCGTGGCGCAATGGTGAGCGCGTTCGGCTGTTAACCGAAAGGTTGATGGTTCGAGTCCATCCGGTGGCGACGCTTCTCTTTTTACTCGCGTTCATTCCGTATCATTATTATATTTTAAGAAAAGTGAGGGGCCAACGTAGGAGAATGAAGAATAAATTGTCGAGTAATACGTTACCCCCTACGTCGGAGCCTCCGTGGCGCAATGGTTAGCGCGTTCGGCTGTTAACCGAAAGGTTGATGGTTCGAGTCCATCCGGTGGCGACGCTTCTCTTTTTACTCGCGTTCATTCCGTATCATTATTATATTTTAAGAAAAGTGAGGGGCCAACGTAGGAGAATGAAGAATAAATTGTCGAGTAATACGTTACCCCCTATGTCGGAGCCTCCGTGGCGCAATGGTGAGCGCGTTCGGCTGTTAACCGAAAGGTTGATGGTTCGAGTCCATCCGGTGGCGACGCTTCTCTTTTTACTCGCGTTCATTCCGTATCATTATTATGTTTTAAGAAAAGTGAGGGGCCAACGTAGGAGAATGAAAAATAAATTGTCGAGTAATACGTTACCCCCTATGTCGGAGCCTCCGTGGCGCAATGGTTAGCGCGTTCGGCTGTTAACCGAAAGGTTGATGGTTCGAGTCCATCCGGTGGCGACGCTTCTCTTTTTACTCGCGTTCATTCCGTATCATTATTATATTTTAAGAAAAGTGAGGGGCCAACGTAGGAGAATGAAGAATAAATTGTCGAGTAATACGTTACCCCCTATGTCGGAGCCTCCGTGGCGCAATGGTGAGCGCGTTCGGCTGTTAACCGAAAGGTTGATAATTCGAGTCCATACGGTGGCGACGCTTCTCTTTTTACTCGCGTTCATTCCGTATCATTATTATATTTTAAGAAAAGTGAGGGGCCAACGTAGGAGAATGAAGAATAAATTGTCGAGTAATACGTTACCCCCTATGTCGGAGCCTCCGTGGCGCAATGGTGAGCGCGTTCGGCTGTTAACCGAAAGGTTGATGGTTCGAGTCCATCCGGTGGCGACGCTTCTCTTTTTACTCGCGTTCATTCCGTATCATTATTATATTTTAAGAAAAGTGAGGGGCCAACGTAGGAGAATGAAGAATAAATTGTCGAGTAATACGTTACCCCCTACGTCGGAGCCTCCGTGGCGCAATGGTTAGCGCGTTCGGCTGTTAACCGAAAGGTTGATGGTTCGAGTCCATCCGGTGGCGACGCTTCTCTTTTTACTCGCGTTCATTCCGTATCATTATTATATTTTAAGAAAAGTGAGGGGCCAACGTAGGAGAATGAAGAATAAATTGTCGAGTAATACGTTACCCCCTATGTCGGAGCCTCCGTGGCGCAATGGTGAGCGCGTTCGGCTGTTAACCGAAAGGTTGATGGTTCGAGTCCATCCGGTGGCGACGCTTCTCTTTTTACTCGCGTTCATTCCGTATCATTATTATGTTTTAAGAAAAGTGAGGGGCCAACGTAGGAGAATGAAAAATAAATTGTCGAGTAATACGTTACCCCCTATGTCGGAGCCTCCGTGGCGCAATGGTTAGCGCGTTCGGCTGTTAACCGAAAGGTTGATGGTTCGAGTCCATCCGGTGGCGACGCTTCTCTTTTTACTCGCGTTCATTCCGTATCATTATTATATTTTAAGAAAAGTGAGGGGCCAACGTAGGAGAATGAAGAATAAATTGTCGAGTAATACGTTACCCCCTATGTCGGAGCCTCCGTGGCGCAATGGTGAGCGCGTTCGGCTGTTAACCGAAAGGTTGATGGTTCGAGTCCATCCGGTGGCGACGCTTCTCTTTTTACTCGCGTTCATTCCGTATCATTATTATATTTTAAGAAAAGTGAGGGGCCAACGTAGGAGAATGAAGAATAAATTGTCGAGTAATACGTTACCCCCTATGTCGGAGCCTCCGTGGCGCAATGGTGAGCGCGTTCGGCTGTTAACCGAAAGGTTGATGGTTCGAGTCCATCCGGTGGCGACGCTTCTCTTTTTACTCGCGTTCATTCCGTATCATTATTATATTTTAAGAAAAGTGAGGGGCCAACGTAGGAGAATGAAGAATAAATTGTCGAGTAATACGTTACCCCCTATGTCGGAGCCTCCGTGGCGCAATGGTTAGCGCGTTCGGCTGTTAACCGAAAGGTTGATGGTTCGAGTCCATCCGGTGGCGACGCTTCTCTTTTTACTCGCGTTCATTCCGTATCATTATTATATTTTAAGAAAAGTGAGGGGCCAACGTAGGAGAATGAAGAATAAATTGTCGAGTAATACGTTACCCCCTATGTCGGAGCCTCCGTGGCGCAATGGTGAGCGCGTTCGGCTGTTAACCGAAAGGTTGATGGTTCGAGTCCATCCGGTGGCGACGCTTCTCTTTTTACTCGCGTTCATTCCGTATCATTATTATATTTTAAGAAAAGTGAGGGGCCAACGTAGGAGAATGAAGAATAAATCGTCGAGTAATACGTTACCAACTATGTCGGAGCCTCCGTGGCGCAATGGTGAGCGCTTCCGGCTGTTAACCGAAAGGTTGATGGTTCGAGTCCATCCGGTGGCGACGCTTCTCTTCTTACTCGCGTTCATTCCGTATCATTATTATATTTTAAGAAAAGTGAGGGGCCAACGTAGGAGAATGAAGAATAAATTGTCGAGTAATACGTTACCCCCTATGTCGGAGCCTCCGTGGCGCAATGCATAGCGCGTTCGGCTGTTAACCGAAAGGTTGATGGTTCGTGTCCATCCGGTGGCGACGCTTTTCTTTTTACTCGCGTTCATTCCGTATCATTATTATATTTTAAGAAAAGTGAGGGGCCAACGTAGGAGAATGAAGAATAAATCGTCGAGTAATACGTTACCCCCTATGTCGGAGCCTCCGTGGCGCAATGGTGAGCGCGTTCGGCTGTTAACCGAAAGGTTGATGGTTCGAGTCCATCCGGTGGCGACCCCTCTCTTTTTACTCGCGTTCATTCCGTATCATTATTATATTTTAAGAAAAGTGAGGGGCCAACGTAGGAGAATGAAGAATAAATTGTCGAGTAATACGTTACCCCCTATGTCTGAGCCTCCGTGGCGCAATGGTGAGCGCGTTCGGCTGTTAACCAAAAGGTTGATAATTCGAGTCCATACGGTGGCGACGCTTCTCTTTTTACTCGCGTTCATTCCGTATCATTATTATATTTTAAGAAAAGTGAGGGACCAACGTAGGAGAATGAAGAATAAATCGTCGAGTAATACGTTACCAACTATGTCGGAGCCTCCGTGGCGCAATGGTGAGCGCGTTCGGCTGTTAACCGAAAGTTTAATGGTTCGATTCCATCCGGTGGCGACGCTTCTCTTTTTACTCGCGTTCATTCCTTATCAATATTATATTTTAAGAAAAGTGAGGGGCCAACGTAGGAGAATGAAGAATAAATTGTCGAGTAATACGTTACCCCCTATGTCGGAGCCTCCGTGGCGCAATGGTTAGCGCGTTCGGCTGTTAACCGAAAGGTTGATGGTTCGAGTCCATCCGGTGGCGACGCTTCTCTTTTTACTCGCGTTCATTCCGTATCATTATTATATTTTAAGAAAAGTGAGGGGCCAACGTAGGAGAATGAAGAATAAATTGTCGAGTAATACGTTACCCCCTATGTCGGAGCCTCCGTGGCGCAATGGTGAGCGCGTTCGGCTGTTAACCGAAAGGTTGATGGTTCGAGTCCATCCGGTGGCGACGCTTCTCTTTTTACTCGCGTTCATTCCGTATCATTATTATATTTTAAGAAAAGTGAGGGGCCAACGTAGGAGAATGAAGAATAAATCGTCGAGTAATACGTTACCAACTATGTCGGAGCCTCCGTGGCGCAATGGTGAGCGCTTTCGGCTGTTAACCGAAAGGTTGATGGTTCGAGTCCATACGGTGGCGACGCTTCTCTTTTTACTCGCGTTCATTCCGTATCATTATTATATTTTAAGAAAAGTGAGGGGCCAACGTAGGAGAATGAAGAATAAATTGTCGAGTAATACGTTACCCCCTATATCGGAGCCTCCGAGGCGCAATGGTGAGCGCGTTCGGCTGTTAACCGAAAGGTTGATGGTTCGAGTCCATACGGTGGCGACGCTTCTCTTTTACTCGCGTTCATTCCGTATCATTATTATATTTTAAGAAAAGTGAGGGGCCAACGTAGGAGAATGAAGAATAAATTGTCGAGTAATACGTTACCCCCTATGTCGGAGCCTCCGTGGCGCAATGGTGAGCGCGTTCGGCTGTTAACCGAAAGTTTAATGGTTCGAGTCCATCCGGTGGCGACGCTTCTCTTTTTACTCGCGTTCATTCCTTATCAATATTATATTTTAAGAAAAGTGAGGGGCCAACGTAGGAGAATGAAGAATAAATTGTCGAGTAATACGTTACCCCCTATGTCGGAGCCTCCGTGGCGCAATGGTGAGCGCGTTCGGCTGTTAACCGAAAGGTTGATGGTTCGAGTCCATCCGGTGGCGATGCTTCTCTTTTTACTCGCGTTCATTCCGTATCATTATTATATTTTAAGAAAAGTGAGGGGCCAACGTAGGAGAATGAAGAATAAATTGTCGAGTAATACGTTACCCCCTATGTCTGAGCCTCCGTGGCGCAATGGTGAGCGCGTTCGGCTGTTAACCAAAAGGTTGATAATTCGAGTCCATACGGTGGCGACGCTTCTCTTTTTACTCGCGTTCATTCCGTATCATTATTATATTTTAAGAAAAGTGAGGGACCAACGTAGGAGAATGAAGAATAAATCGTCGAGTAATACGTTACCAACTATGTCGGAGCCTCCGTGGCGCAATGGTGAGCGATTTCGGCTGTTAACCGAAAGGTTGATGGTTCGAGTCCATCCGGTGGCGACGCTTCTCTTTTTACTCGCGTTCATTCCGTATCATTATTATATTTTAAGAAAAGTGAGGGGCCAACGTAGGAGAATGAAGAATAAATCGTCGAGTAATACGTTACCCCCTATGTCTGAGCCTCCGTGGCGCAATGGTGAGCGCGTTCGGCTGTTAACCGAAAGGTTGATGGTTCGAGTCCATCCGGTGGCGATGCTTCTCTTTTTACTCGCGTTCATTCCGTATCATTATTATATTTTAAGAAAAGTGAGGGGCCAACGTAGGAGAATGAAGAATAAATTGTCGAGTAATACGTTACCCCCTATGTCTGAGCCTCCGTGGCGCAATGGTGAGCGCGTTCGGCTGTTAACCAAAAGGTTGATAATTCGAGTCCATACGGTGGCGACGCTTCTCTTTTTACTCGCGTTCATTCCGTATCATTATTATATTTTAAGAAAAGTGAGGGACCAACGTAGGAGAATGAAGAATAAATCGTCGAGTAATACGTTACCAACTATGTCGGAGCCTCCGTGGCGCAATGGTGAGCGATTTCGGCTGTTAACCGAAAGGTTGATGGTTCGAGTCCATCCGGTGGCGACGCTTCTCTTTTTACTCGCGTTCATTCCGTATCATTATTATATTTTAAGAAAAGTGAGGGGCCAACGTAGGAGAATGAAGAATAAATCGTCGAGTAATACGTTACCCCCTATGTCTGAGCCTCCGTGGCGCAATGGTGAGCGCGTTCGGCTGTTAACCGAAAGGTTGATGGTTCGAGTCCATACGGTGGCGACGCTTCTCTTTTTACTCGCGTTCATTCCGTATCATTATTATATTTTAAGAAAAGTGAGGGGCCAACGTAGGAGAATAAAGAATAAATCGTCGAGTAATACGTTACCCCCTATGTCTGAGCCTCCGTGGCGCAATGGTGAGCGCGTTCGGCTGTTAACCGAAAGGTTGATGGTTCGAGTCCATACGGTGGCGACGCTTCTCTTTTTACTCGCGTTCATTCCGTATCATTATTATATTTTAAGAAAAGTGAGGGGCCAACGTAGGAGAATGAAGAATAAATTGTCGAGTAATACGTTACCCCCTATGTCTGAGCCTCCGTGGCGCAATGGTGAGCGCGTTCGGCTGTTAACCAAAAGGTTGATGGTTCGAGTCCATACGGTGGCGACGCTTCTCTTTTTACTCGCGTTCATTCCGTATCATTATTAAATTTTAAGAAAAGTGAGGGGCCAACGTAGGAGAATGAAGAATAAATCGTCGAGTAAAACGTAACCCGCTATGTCGGAGCCTCCGTGGCGCAATGGTGAGCGCGTTCGGCTGTTAACCGAAAGGTTGATATTTCGAGTCCATACGGTGGCGACGCTTCTCTTTTTACTCGCGTTCATTCCGTATCATTATTATATTTTAAGAAAAGTGAGGGGCCAACGTAGGAGAATGAAGAATAAATCGTCGAGTAATACGTTACCCCCTATGTCGGAGCCTCCGTGGCGCAATGGTGAGCGCGTTCGGCTGTTAACCGAAAGTTTAATGGTTCGAGTCCATCCGGTGGCGACGCTTCTCTTTTTACTCGCGTTCATTCCTTATCAATATTATATTTTAAGAAAAGTGAGGGGCCAACGTAGGAGAATGAAGAATAAATTGTCGAGTAATACGTTACCCCCTATGTCGGAGCCTCCGTGGCGCAATGGTTAGCGCGTTCGGCTGTTAACCGAAAGGTTGATGGTTCGAGTCCATCCGGTGGCGACGCTTCTCTTTTTACTCGCGTTCATTCCTTATCAATATTATATTTTAAGAAAAGTGAGGGGCCAACGTAGGAGAATGAAGCATAAATTGTCGAGTAATACGTTACCCCCTATGTCGGAGCCTCCGTGGCGCAATGGTGAGCGCGTTCGGCTGTTAACCGAAAGATTGATGGTTCGAGTCCATCCGGTGGCGATGCTTCTCTTTTTACTCGCGTTCATTCCGTATCATTATTATATTTTAAGAAAAGTGAGGGGCCAACGTAGGAGAATGAAGAATAAATTGTCGAGTAATACGTTACCCCCTATGTCTGAGCCTCCGTGGCGCAATGGTGAGCGCGTTCGGCTGTTAACCAAAAGGTTGATAATTCGAGTCCATACGGTGGCGACGCTTCTCTTTTTACTCGCGTTCATTCCGTATCATTATTATATTTTAAGAAAAGTGAGGGACCAACGTAGGAGAATGAAGAATAAATCGTCGAGTAATACGTTACCAACTATGTCGGAGCCTCCGTGGCGCAATGGTGAGCGATTTCGGCTGCTAACCGAAAGGTTGATGGTTCGAGTCCATCCGGTGGCGACGCTTCTCTTTTTACTCGCGTTCATTCCGTATCATTATTATATTTTAAGAAAAGTGAGGGGCCAACGTAGGAGAATGAAGAATAAATCGTCGAGTAATACGTTACCCCCTATGTCTGAGCCTCCGTGGCGCAATGGTGAGCGCGTTCGGCTGTTAACCGAAAGGTTGATGGTTCGAGTCCATACGGTGGCGACGCTTCTCTTTTTACTCGCGTTCATTCCGTATCATTATTATATTTTAAGAAAAGTGAGGGGCCAACGTAGGAGATAGAAGAATAAATCGTCGAGTAATACGTTACCCCCTATGTCTGAGCCTCCGTGGCGCAATGGTGAGCGCGTTCGGCTGTTAACCGAAAGGTTGATGGTTCAAGTCCATACGGTGGCGACGCTTCTCTTTTTACTCGCGTTCATTCCGTATCATTATTATATTTTAAGAAAAGTGAGGGGCCAACGTAGGAGAATGAAGAATAAATTGTCGAGTAATACGTTACCCCCTATGTCTGAGCCTCCGTGGCGCAATGGTGAGCGCGTTCGGCTGTTAACCAAAAGGTTGATGGTTCGAGTCCATACGGTGGCGACGCTTCTCTTTTTACTCGCGTTCATTCCGTATCATTATTAAATTTTAAGAAAAGTGAGGGGCCAACGTAGGAGAATGAAGAATAAATCGTCGAGTAAAACGTAACCCGCTATGTCGGAGCCTCCGTGGCGCAATGGTGAGCGCGTTCGGCTGTTAACCGAAAGGTTGATATTTCGAGTCCATACGGTGGCGACGCTTCTCTTTTTACTCGCGTTCATTCCGTATCATTATTATATTTTAAGAAAAGTGAGGGGCCAACGTAGGAGAATGAAGAATAAATCGTCGAGTAATACGTTACCCCCTATGTCGGAGCCTCCGTGGCGCAATGGTGAGCGCGTTCGGCTGTTAACCGAAAGGTTGATGGTTCGAGTCCATCCGGTGGCGATGCTTCTCTTTTTACTCGCGTTCATTCCGTATCATTATTATATTTTAAGAAAAGTGAGGGGCCAACGTAGGAGAATGAAGAATAAATTGTCGAGTAATACGTTACCCCCTATGTCTGAGCCTCCGTGGCGCAATGGTGAGCGCGTTCGGCTGTTAACCAAAAGGTTGATGGTTCGAGTCCATACGGTGGCGACGCTTCTCTTTTTACTCGCGTTCATTCCGTATCATTATTAAATTTTAAGAAAAGTGAGGGGCCAACGTAGGAGAATGAAGAATAAATCGTCGAGTAAAACGTAACCCGCTATGTCGGAGCCTCCGTGGCGCAATGGTGAGCGCGTTCGGCTGTTAACCGAAAGGTTGATGGTTCGAGTCCATCCGGTGGCGACGCTTCTATTTTTACTCGCGTTCATTCCGTATCATTATTATATTTTAAGAAAAGTGAGGGGCCAACGTAGGAGAATGAAGAATAAATCGTCGAGTAATACGTTACCAACTATGTCGGAGCCTCCGTGGCGCAATGGTGAGCGCTTTCGGCTGATAACCGAAAGGTTGATGGTTCGAGTCCATCCGGTGGCGACGCTTCTCTTTTTACTCGCGTTCATTCCGTATCATTATTATATTTTAAGAAAAGTGAGGGGCCAACGTAGGAGAATGAAGAATAAATCGTCGAGTAATACGTTACCCCCTATGTCGGAGCCTCCGTGGCGCAATGGTGAGCGCTTTCGGCTGTTAACCGAAAGGTTGATGGTTCGAGTCCATCCGGTGGCGACGCTTCTCTTTTTACTCGCGTTCATTCCGTATCATTATTATATTTTAAGAAAAGTGAGGGGCCAACGTAGGAGAATGAAGAATAAATTGTCGAGTAATACGTTACCCCCTATGTCGGAGCCTCCGTGGCGCAATGGTTAGCGCGTTCGGCTGTTAACCGAAAGGTTGACGGTTCGAGTCCATCCGGTGGCGACGCTTCTCTTTTTACTCGCGTTCATTCCGTATCATTATTATATTTTAAGAAAAGTGAGGGGCCAACGTAGGAGAATGAAGAATAAATTGTCGAGTAATACGTTACCCCCTATGTCGGAGCCTCCGTGGCGCAATGGTGAGCGCGTTCGGCTGTTAACCGAAAGGTTGATGGTTCGAGTCCATCCGGTGGCGACGCTTCTCTTTTTACTCGCGTTCATTCCGTATCATTATTATATTTTAAGAAAAGTGAGGGGCCAACGTAGGAGAATGAAGAATAAATTGTCGAATAATACGTTACCCCCTATGTCGGAGCCTCCGTGGCGCAATGGTGAGCGCGTTCGGCTGTTAACCGAAAGGTTGATAATTCGAGTCCATCCGGTGGCGACGCTTCTCTTTTTACTCGCGTTCATTCCGTATCATTATTATATTTTAAGAAAAGTGAGGGGCCAACGTAGGAGAATGAAGAATAAATTGTCGAGTAATACGTTACCCCCTATGTCGGAGCCTCCGTGGCGCAATGGTGAGCGCGTTCGGCTGTTAACCGAAAGGTTGATGGTTCGAGTCCATCCGGTGGCGACGCTTCTCTTTTTACTCGCGTTCATTCCGTATCATTATTATATTTTAAGAAAAGTGAGGGGCCAACGTAGGAGAATGAAGAATAAATTGTCGAGTAATACGTTACCCCCTATGTCGGAGCCTCCGTGGCGCAATGGTGAGCGCGTTCGGCTGTTAACCGAAAGGTTGATGGTTCGAGTCCATCCGGTGGCGACGCTTCTCTTTTTACTCGCGTTCATTCCGTATCATTATTATATTTTAAGAAAAGTGAGGGGCCAACGTAGGAGAATGAAGAATAAATTGTCGAGTAATACGTTACCCCCTATGTCGGAGCCTCCGTGGCGCAATGGTGAGCGCGTTCGGCTGTTAACCGAAAGGTTGATGGTTCGAGTCCATCCGGTGGCGACGCTTCTCTTTTTACTCGCGTTCATTCCGTATCATTATTATATTTTAAGAAAAGTGAGGGGCCAACGTAGGAGAATGAAGAATAAATTGTCGTGTAATACGTTACCCCCTATGTCGGAGTCTCCGTGGCGCAATGGTGAGCGCGTTCGGCTGTTAACCGAAAGGTTGATGGTTCGAGTCCATCCGGTGGCGACGCTTCTCTTTTTACTCGCGTTCATTCCGTATCATTATTATATTTTAAGAAAAGTGAGGGGCCAACGTAGGAGAATGAAGAATAAATTGTCGAGTAATACGTTACCCCCTATGTCGGAGCCTCCGTGGCGCAATGGTTAGCGCGTTCGGCTGTTAACCGAAAGGTTGAGGGTTCGAGTCCATCCGGTGGCGACGCTTATCTTTTTACTCGCGTTCATTCCGTATCATTATTATATTTTAAGAAAAGTGAGGGGCCAACGTAGGAGAATGAAGAATAAATTGTCGAGTAATACGTTACCCCCTATGTCGGAGCCTCCGTGGCGCAATGGTGAGCGCGTTCGGCTGTTAACCGAATGGTTGATGGTTCGAGTCCATCCGGTGGCGACGCTTCTCTTTTTACTCGCGTTCATTCCGTATCATTATTATATTTTAAGAAAAGTGAGGGGCCAACGTAGGAGAATGAAGAATAAATCGTCGAGTAATACGTTACCAACTATGTCGGAGCCTCCGTGGCGCAATGGTGAGCGCTTTCGGCTGTTAACCGAAAGGTTGATGGTACGAGTCCATCCGGTGGCGACGCTTCTCTTTTTACTCGCGTTCATTCCGTATCATTATTATATTTTAAGAAAAGTGAGGGGCCAACGTAGGAGAATGAAGAATAAATCGTCGAGTAATACGTTACCCCCTATGTCGGAGCCTCCGTGGCGCAATGGTGAGCGCTTTCGGCTGTTAACCGAAAGGTTGATGGTTCGAGTCCATCCGGTGGCGACGCTTCTCTTTTTACTCGCGTTCATTCCGTATCATTATTATATTTTAAGAAAAGTGAGGGGCCAACGTAGGAGAATGAAGAATAAATTGTCGAGTAATACGTTACCCCCTATGTCGGAGCCTCCGTGGCGCAATGGTTAGCACGTTCGGCTGTTAAGCGAAAGGTTGATGGTTCGAGTCCATCCGGTGGCGACCCCTCTCTTTTTACTCGCGTTCATTCCGTATCATTATTATATTTTAAGAAAAGTGAGGGGCCAACGTAGGAGAATGAAGAATAAATTGTCGAGTAATACGTTACCCCCTATGTCTGAGCCTCCGTGGCGCAATGGTTAGCGCGTTCGGCTGTTAACCGATAGGTATATCGTTCGAGTCCATCCGGTGGCGACCCCTCTCTTTTTACTCGCGTTCATTCCGTATCATTATTATATTTTAAGAAAAGTGAGGGGCCAACGTAGGAGAATGAAGAATAAATTGTCGAGTAATACGTTACCCCCTATGTCGGAGCCTCCGTGGCGCAATGGTGAGCGCGTTCGGCTGTTAACCGAAAGGTTGATGGTTCGAGTCCATCCGGTGGCGACGCTTCTCTTTTTACTCGCGTTCATTCCGTATCATTATTATATTTTAAGAAAAGTGAGGGGCCAACGTAGGAGAATGAAGAATAAATTGTCGAGTAATACGTTACCCCCTATGTCGGAGCCTCCGTGGCGCAATGGTGAGCGCGTTCGGCTGTTAACCGAAAGGTTGATGGTTCGAGTCCATCCGGTGGCGACGCTTCTCTTTTCACTCGCGTTCATTCCGTATCATTATTATATTTTAAGAAAAGTGAGGGGCCAACGTAGGAGAATGAAGAATAAATTGTCGAGTAATACGTTACCCCCTATGTCGGAGCCTCCGTGGCGCAATGGTTAGCGCGTTCGGCTGTTAACCGAAAGGTTGATGGTTCGAGTCCATCCGGTGGCGACGCTTCTCTTTTTACTCGCGTTCATTCCGTATCATTATTATATTTTAAGAAAAGTGAGGGGCCAACGTAGGAGAATGAAGAATAAATTGTCGAGTAATACGTTACCCCCTATGTCGGAGCCTCCGTGGCGCAATGGTTAGCGCGTTCGGCTGTTAACCGAAAGGTTGATGGTTCGAGTCCATCCGGTGGCGACGCTTCTCTTTTCACTCGCGTTCATTCCGTATCATTATTATATTTTAAGAAAAGTGAGGGGCCAACGTAGGAGAATGAAGAATAAATTGTCGAGTAATACGTTACCCCCTATGTCTGAGCCTCCGTGGCGCAATGGTTAGCGCGTTCGGCTGTTAACCGATAGGTATATCGTTCGAGTCCATCCGGTGGCGACCCCTCTCTTTTTACTCGCGTTCATTCCGTATCATTATTATATTTTAAGAAAAGTGAGGGGCCAACGTAGGAGAATGAAGAATAAATTGTCGAGTAATACGTTACCCCCTATGTCGGAGCCTCCGTGGCGCAATGGTTAGCGCGTTCGGCTGTTAACCGAAAGGTTGATGGTTCGAGTCCATCCGGTGGCGACGCTTCTCTTTTCACTCGCGTTCATTCCGTATCATTATTATATTTTAAGAAAAGTGAGGGGCCAACGTAGGAGAATGAAGAATAAATTGTCGAGTAATACGTTACCCCCTATGTCTGAGCCTCCGTGGCGCAATGGTTAGCGCGTTCGGCTGTTAACCGATAGGTATATCGTTCGAGTCCATCCGGTGGCGACCCCTCTCTTTTTACTCGCGTTCATTCCGTATCATTATTATATTTTAAGAAAAGTGAGGGGCCAACGTAGGAGAATGAAGAATAAATTGTCGAGTAATACGTTACCCCCTATGTCGGAGCCTCCGTGGCGCAATGGTGAGCGCGTTCGGCTGTTAACCGAAAGGTTGATGGTTCGAGTCCATCCGGTGGCGACGCTTCTCTTTTTACTCGCGTTCATTCCGTATCATTATTATATTTTAAGAAAAGTGAGGGGCCAACGTAGGAGAATGAAGAATAAATTGTCGAGTAATACGTTACCCCCTATGTCGGAGCCTCCGTGGCGCAATGGTGAGCGCGTTCGGCTGTTAACCGAAAGGTTGATGGTTCGAGTCCATCCGGTGGCGACGCTTCTCTTTTCACTCGCGTTCATTCCGTATCATTATTATATTTTAAGAAAAGTGAGGGGCCAACGTAGGAGAATGAAGAATAAATTGTCGAGTAATACGTTACCCCCTATGTCGGAGCCTCCGTGGCGCAATGGTTAGCGCGTTCGGCTGTTAACCGAAAGGTTGATGGTTCGAGTCCATCCGGTGGCGACGCTTCTCTTTTTACTCGCGTTCATTCCGTATCATTATTATATTTTAAGAAAAGTGAGGGGCCAACGTAGGAGAATGAAGAATAAATTGTCGAGTAATACGTTACCCCCTATGTCGGAGCCTCCGTGGCGCAATGGTTAGCGCGTTCGGCTGTTAACCGAAAGGTTGATGGTTCGAGTCCATCCGGTGGCGACGCTTCTCTTTTTACTCGCGTTCATTCCGTATCATTATTATATTTTAAGAAAAGTGAGGGGCCAACGTAGGAGAATGAAGAATAAATTGTCGAGTAATACGTTACCCCCTATGTCGGAGCCTCCGTGGCGCAATGGTGAGCGCGTTCGGCTGTTAACCGAAAGGTTGATGGTTCGAGTCCATCCGGTGGCGACGCTTCTCTTTTTACTCGCGTTCATTCCGTATCATTATTATATTTTAAGAAAAGTGAGGGGCCAACGTAGGAGAATGAAGAATAAATTGTCGAGTAATACGTTACCCCCTATGTCGGAGCCTCCGTGGCGCAATGGTGAGCGCGTTCGGCTGTTAACCGAAAGGTTGATGGTTCGAGTCCATCCGGTGGCGACGCTTCTCTTTTCACTCGCGTTCATTCCGTATCATTATTATATTTTAAGAAAAGTGACGGGCCAACGTAGGAGAATGAAGAATAAATTGTCGAGTAATACGTTACCCCCTATGTCGGAGCCTCCGTGGCGCAATGGTTAGCGCGTTCGGCTGTTAACCGAAAGGTTGATGGTTCGAGTCCATCCGGTGGCGACGCTTCTCTTTTTACTCGCGTTCATTCCGTATCATTATTATATTTTAAGAAAAGTGAGGGGCCAACGTAGGAGAATGAAGAATAAATTGTCGAGTAATACGTTACCCCCTATGTCGGAGCCTCCGTGGCGCAATGGTGAGCGCGTTCGGCTGTTAACCGAAAGGTTGATGGTTCGAGTCCATCCGGTGGCGACGCTTCTCTTTTTACTCGCGTTCATTCCGTATCATTATTATGTTTTAAGAAAAGTGAGGGGCCAACGTAGGAGAATGAAGAATAAATTGTCGAGTAATACGTTACCCCCTATGTCGGAGCCTCCGTGGCGCAATGGTTAGCGCGTTCGGCTGTTAACCGAAAGGTTGATGGTTCGAGTCCATCCGGTGGCGACGCTTCTCTTTTTACTCGCGTTCATTCCGTATCATTATTATATTTTAAGAAAAGTGAGGGGCCAACGTAGGAGAATGAAGAATAAATTGTCGAGTAATACGTTACCCCCTATGTCGGAGCCTCCGTGGCGCAATGGTGAGCGCGTTCGTCTGTTAACCGAAAGGTTGATGGTTCGAGTCCATCCGGTGGCGACGCTTCTCTTTTTACTCGCGTTCATTCCGTATCATTATTATATTTTAAGAAAAGTGAGGGGCCAACGTAGGAGAATGAAGAATAAATTGTCGAGTAATACGTTACCCCCTATGTCGGAGCCTCCGTGGCGCAATGGTGAGCGCGTTCGGCTGTTAACCGAAAGGTTGATGGTTCGAGTCCATCCGGTGGCGACGCTTCTCTTTTTACTCGCGTTCATTCCGTATCATTATTATATTTTAAGAAAAGTGAGGGGCCAACGTAGGAGAATGAAGAATAAATTGTCGAGTAATACGTTACCCCCTATGTCGGAGCCTCCGTGGCGCAATGGTTAGCGCGTTCGGCTGTTAACCGAAAGGTTGATGGTTCGAGTCCATCCGGTGGCGACGCTTCTCTTTTTACTCGCGTTCATTCCGTATCATTATTATATTTTAAGAAAAGTGAGGGGCCAACGTAGGAGAATGAAGAATAAATTGTCGAGTAATACGTTACCCCCTATGTCGGAGCCTCCGTGGCGCAATGGTGAGCGCGTTCGGCTGTTAACCGAAAGGTTGATGGTTCGAGTCCATCCGGTGGCGACGCTTCTCTTTTTACTCGCGTTCATTCCGTATCATTATTATATTTTAAGAAAAGTGAGGGGCCAACGTAGGAGAATGAAGAATAAATCGTCGAGTAATACGTTACCAACTATGTCGGAGCCTCCGTGGCGCAATGGTAAGCGCTTTCGGCTGTTAGCCGAAAGGTTGATGGTTCGAGTCCATACGGTGGCGACGCTTCTCTTCTTACTCGCGTTCATTCCGTATCATTATTATATTTTAAGAAAAGTGAGGGGCCAACGTAGGAGAATGAAGAATAAATTGTCGAGTAATACGTTACCCCCTATGTCGGAGCCTCCGTGGCGCAATGGTTAGCGCGTTCGGCTGTTAACCGAAAGGTTGATGGTTCGTGTCCATCCGGTGGCGACGCTTTACTTTTTACTCGCGTTCATTCCGTATCATTATTATATTTTAAGAAAAGTGAGGGGCCAACGTAGGAGAATGAAGAATAAATCGTCGAGTAATACGTTACCCCCTATGTCGGAGCCTCCGTGGCGCAATGGTGAGCGCGTTCGGCTGTTAACCGAAAGGTTGATGGTTCGAGTCCATACGGTGGCGACGCTTCTCTTTTTACTCGCGTTCATTCCGTATCATTATTATATTTTAAGAAAAGTGAGGGGCCAACGTAGGAGAATGAAGAATAAATCGTCGAGTAATACGTTACCCCCTATGTCGGAGCCTCCGTGGCGCAATGGTGAGCGCGATTGGCTGTTATCCGAAAGGAAGGTTGTACAGAAACGGTCTCTTTAGGACTTTTAGCCTATTTATCACAATCATTTTCAAAATCACCGAAAATTATCACAGCTGTATTAATTATCATAGTTATTATAATATTAGAATTATTTAATTTCCTTTTTTGGCGTTACATGCCATTACATCAAAATATTACCCAATATGGAGAAAGAACTTGAGCAGATCTATACTAACCCCGCAGACCCAGGGTCATTCGCTGGAGTTCGAGCGCTCTATAATTCAGCTCGACATAAAGGTTTAAAGGTCTCATTGGAAAAAGTAAAACAATTTCTAATAAAGCAGGATACATATACGCTGCATAAACCTGCTAGAAGACGATTCAAACGAAATCGAACTATTGTTTATGGAATTGACGAACAGTGGCAAGCGGACTTGGCAGATTTTCAGAAGCTGTCTAAATATAATTCAGGATCTCGCTACGTATTATGTATTATCGACATATTTAGCAAATACGCTATGGCTGTAGCGGTTAAAAATAAGAAAGGTGTAACAATTTTAGAAACGTAACGTAACGTTTTTGAAAAAGGCCGTCAACCGAAAAGAATTCAAAGTGATCATGGAAACGAATTTGTCTGTCAAGAAGTGCAGAGTGAATTACAACGAAGGAACATTAAATTTTTGGCTACCCGATCAGAAGTGAAAGCGTCCATTATTGAAAGATTCATTAGAAGTTTTAAATCTCGTTTATATCGCTATTTCATGCAGAATAACACCCTTAAATATATCGACGTTTTAGATGATATTATAAACGCTTATAACAATAGTTATCACAGATCAATTAAATGTAAACCCGCGGAAGTTACTCTAGATAACTCTGCTAAAATATGGAAAAATCTTTACGGTTCGGTAAATTTTTCTCCTCCGTTAACATACGCGTTTGAAATTGGAGATATTTGTAGAATAAGTAGAAATTTATCAATTTTCGATAAGAAATATAACCCGAATTTTACTACAGAATTGTTTAAAATAGCTGAGAGACTACCACGTGACCCACCTGTATATAAGCTGATGGATTTAAATTCTAACCCCATTTTAGGAGTATTCTATCGAGAAGAGGTTCAGATTGTTGGTCGAGATTTAAAAGACTGTTACTTCATAATCGAAAAAGTAATAAAAAAGAGGAAAAAATCGGACGGCCGCGTAGAACTGTATGTCAAGTGGCAAGATTACGACCCTACATTTAATTCTTGGATACAAGAAGTGGATTTAAAATGAGTTTTTACGTAACGCTACCTTCAGATTCCTCGTCATTATATTACCAAGATAATAGCGTTGGTAAATTTCGAACGTATTTAGCTGAACCGTTAAGATTTGAGGAACAGTACGAAGTTGGGTTAGCGGAGATAAGCTATCCTCGGACATGGCATAACGTTCGAAAACCTAATCTATTGGTTATTAAAGACCCTCTCGAATATGATAAAATGACTGATAACCCTCTAGTTAAAGACCCTCTCGAATATGATAAAATAATTGAAGTTCCCGCGGGTTTTTATAAAACTCCGGAAGAACTATTACATGTTATGAACGTCCACAACCAAGAAGAAGAACAAGTTACATTCGCTTATTTAAATTATTCTAATCGAATTAAAGTTTAATTGCAACCGAAAATCAGAGCTGTAATTGGCCCCGATCTATCGATTTTACTAGGTTTTAAGGATAGAAGAGATAATGATTTCACCATTTTAAATTCAATGATAACCCCCTACCCAGTTGATATGAACGCTGGGTTACATTCCTTATTCGTTTATTCTGATCTGGTTGAAAATAGCGTTGTTGGGGATAGTTTAGCACCTCTATTAAGAATCATAAGCGTCGAAGAGAAAGCCGAGTCTAATGGGAAAACAACTACAAAAATATTTTCACAACCTCATTACCTACCAATCGTGTGTAATAATATTAAGACTATAGAGATTAATATAACAGATGATTTAGGTGAGCCAATACAGTTTCATAGTGGAAAAGCTCACGTTGTATTACATTTTAAACCCCGTAAAATGTGGACTTCACTATAAACCTTTAATCATTCAGGACACACCTTCATTCTAGCTTAAGAGAGCGAACAGTTAACATCATGAGGTCTGAATATTCACCTTCGAGAACTGATTATGAAAGTTACTATTTAAACCAGGTTGGTTTCGGTGGAATACCTGTATATAGAGGTTTTTATCTGTGCAAAGAGGACATGGATTAGGAAATATATTATCTTCAGCGTTTAGATTCGCGGTACCTTTACTGAAGAAAGGCGCTTCTTACTTGGGAAAAAAACTTTTAAGTACCGGAGCGTAAGTAGCGACCGATGTTGTTAGCGGAGTCCCAATTAAAACAGCGCTTAAATCGCATTCTATTAACGCTGGAAGGGAAACTTTAGCTTCAGCAGCTGATGAAGCCATGAGACTAACATCTTCAGCTACGGATCATATTAAAAGAATGACGGGTTCCGGAAATAAAAGGAAACGAACTCAGTCGAAAAGCGCCATTTCAACAGCAGGCAGGATAGCGAAAGGACGGTTCCGTAAACGTTCCGATATATTCTCATAATGTCCCTTTTACACCCGCACTCAGTTGAGTGTATAAATTCCGAGCTAGATTTGTTTCAAGTACCTATGACACAATCTTCGATTATTGGTGGAGAATGGGTTGAGTATAATCCAATATCAAATATAGTTGATAACGCATCAATTACATTTTCTATCAACGGTAACTCTGAAACGTATATAGACCTTTCACAAACTTTGCTGCACGTTCGAGTTAAGGTAACTAAAGATAATGGTCAACTACCGCAACCCGCGGTTCCAGGTGTTGCGGGTGGGGCCGCCGGAACTCCAGCCGACAATATCGCCCCCGAGAATTTGTTTCTTCATTCGCTTTTTAGCGACGTCCACGTATTTCTTAATGAAAGATCAGTAACACCTTCCAGTCAAAATTACGTTTATAAAAGTATGATACAAACTTTATTAACGTTCGGAGATTCTGCGAAAAAAAGTTATTTAACGAGTTCACTTTTCTATCGGGATACGCCTGGAAAGTTCGATTCATTTTTCGATAACGATGGTTTCTCTAAACGAGCGAGTTTAGCGCAAAAAGGGGCGATTGACTTGTTAGGCGTAGTCCATACTGATTTATGTCAACAACCACGCTTTTTATTAAATATGGTTGATTTGAAATTTAAATTCGATAAAAATAGAGCAGCTTTTTGCGTTCATTCCGACGTAAAATGTAAAGTGGAGATTTTATCAGCTTCCCTTTATCTGAGGAAAGTTAAAGTGATACCGGAACTATCGCTCGCTCAAGCCAAGGCGTTACAATATGGAACCGCTAAATATCCTGTAACTCGTTCGGAGTGCACCTCATTTTCTATACCCGCTGGTCTTATTGCTAGTGTGCAAGATCATTTATTTACCGGACAAGCACCCAAGAAAGTTGTTATCGGGTTTGTGGAACAAAAAGCGTTTCTAGGAGATTTGAAAAAATCACCGTACAACTTTCAACATTTCGATTTATCAAGCATTGGATTGTACATTGACGGTAGCAGCGTCCCTCATAAGGCGTTATCTCTAAACTTTGAGGAAAATCCATATATTCAAGCGTATTGCAATCTTTTCATTCAAACTAATCAGTGGAACGTAGATGAAGGGAATCAGATAAGTCGGGAAGATTACCCTAACGGAAATTGTTTATTCGCGTACAATTTAACCTCGGATCTTAATAACAACGCTAATCACTTGCATCTTGTAAAAAACAGTAACCTGAGATTAGAATTAAAATTTGCAAAACCGTTACCGGAGACGATTTCCATTCTAATTTACGCTGAGTTTCAAAATTTGATTGAAATTGATAAAAATCGAACCGTGATTTTCGATTACAGTAATTAATGGATTCGCTACAGATAACTAAAATTCTTGAAAAAGATTTAAGTACTAAAAGTATATTTCAAGGCGTGTTCGCGGCTGACAAGCTACCTAAATACGTAAAAATATTCCCTTCTCTATTTATTGTAAATACCGATACGAGTGCTGAACCTGGAGAACACTGGGTTCTAATATATTTTTCTAAACATAAAAATTGTGAATTCATGGATTCCTTTGGAAACCCGCCAGATTATTTTAAATTTAATGACTTTATTGAACGAAACAGTAAAACTGTAACTTTTAATTCTAATCAATTACAGAGTAATTCTAGTAATACGTGTGGAGCATTCTGTATATATTTTGCTATAAACAGGTGTAAAGGAATAGAAATGTATAACATTGTGTCTAGGTTTAAGAAAGATAAATATGTAAACGATAAAATGATTAAAGAGTTCATGTGCAAAATGTATTCAATAAAATAATTTTTTTTTACAATTTATAGCAATAGCAGTTTTTTTTATATATACATAAATACAAGCATTCATTATAATTTTTCAATATCTTTATGACCGTGCGCTAATGTACGAACCCCGCAGGGTAGAATGTATCTCTTATCATCATTTGGTGATAAACAAAGTTTTCTAGTATTTAAAGTAAATAGTTCATGCTTGAAACTAGCTATACGCATCATCTCGGCTGACATGGTTTCTTGATTAAAAAGACAACGTTCATAGTCTTCGTGGCGGATGACGTTTCTAATAACGTTCATGGCAACGCCCTTACAAACCTTTTTATGGTTTAAAATTGACTCTAAAGATTTCCCCAATCGCAACTCCTTTTCTATCTCTTCAGCGGTCTTAGACTCCCCGTACAATTTAATAGAATAAAGCTTTGGACGAAGTCCTACAAAGCTTTGAATTAACTGCGAATTTGTCTCGTCTTTAAAATAACCGAGAGCTTTTTTATTCTGATTAGAATGAAGGAAATGCGAAGGTGGATAATCAGAGAAGTCAAAGCGGTTTTTATGAACTTCAAAGTCTTTATAAACATCATCCGTCTTAATGTTGTACGTTAGAGTGTCTGTAAATATTTTATATATTAGTACTATTTAAATAAAAAATGCATATTAAATTAAATTACCAGTGTCTGTAAATAATAGTGATGCTTTGTCCCCGTACGTATTTTTTATGAATCCATAATGGAACCGATACATGAGCTCCTTAGATAAATCTAGAATGGTGAATCCGGTAAATATAGGCCGGTTAAGAACAATTTTAGCTCTCTTCTTATGAGCGCCGGCTAACTCTTCATTAAAGATGGTAAAGTGTTCAAACTGCGGGGAACTTGTAACTTTTAACATTCTTTCTGGTTTATGAATCAACTCGAAATTTATATGCTTCCGTAAATTTTCCATTGTTTTTCTAAAGAATTAAATGAAGTAAGGGAAAAAACCGCAATAAATTATTTAAATTGATTTACCCGAAAACAGAGTTAACCATAAGTTTCCAGAAATTCTTTTCAAATGAGCTCTTGGATAATTTCCTCTGTTCAGTGTTGAATCTAACATATTTTTCTAACCATTTTCCTTGAGTGAAGGTTAGAGCTCGATGAACCTTGGTTATTTTCAAACCTAATTCTACATAATATTTTAAATTGCGGTAATGTACTATGTATTTCTCTTTATTATTTAAATTAGGAAGAAGTTTTGGTAGACTTTGATTTTCCTTAATATTTAATTTTCCTAAGAGATCTTTGGAGTATGGAGATAGCATATCATGTGTAATAACTTTAGATTCCGCCGCTACTGGGAGATCGTTATGTAAGTCATGCAACTCTGGAGGATATTCAAGATCCACCTGCAAAGGAAACAATTCTTTAAAAATATAATTCAATAATTATAACACTTGTTATTTACCTCTAAAATGTATCCGTTTTCAACGTTATTGGGAATACTCAGAATATTTTCACAGAGTGTTTGCAAATCATCCTCCTGAACCCACTGGAAGTCGCCTAGCGGTAGTGGTTCACACATAACAGCACCGTACAAATTATTAGCATCTTCAATTAAGTTAAATTAAGTTAATTAATATAATTAAAATTAAAATAATTAAAATAAAAAAAATAAATAAAAAAAATATATATTTTTTTAAAAATGTAAATTACCTAAATAGCATATATAACTGCTCTCTTTAGACGAATCATATGTGTCGGGCATATATTTGTTATTCGCTTCAGAATAACGAGTTGAGATCATTGAAACACCGCCTCGAATACCTAAAAATTCAATGTAAATACAATAATATTTAAAATATCAAAAAGCGTTACCCTTTTCAATAAATAAGTGTTGATCTATATCAAGTATGAGATCGAGGCGAACATCGGTCATCTTCAAAGCTGCTTGCCAGGCTAAACCTGGTGCGGTGTAAGCGTGAGCGGGATCTAATTTATAATGAGTTATAGATAATGTTCTAAAATTTTCAAATACTAGAGCATCGAGGCTATCGCTTAGAAATCGATAAGAGTCTAAAAACCGAAATCTCCCTAAAAATAATAATAAAATTACTGTTAAGGTTAAATCCATAATTAAATATATTTTACCTAGTTTGAGTGAAATATAATTTTCGCTAGTGGAAGGAATACAGTCAAGTGTCTGTTCCTTAAAATGACCAATCTCCTGACATATAAGATGTAAATCGTATCTATGAAGATTTATTATTATTAGGTTTATTTCCTGGATAATTAACTTAATAAATTCACCTGCTAAGGTTATGAAGGAAAACAGGGATAAATTCTGGAGCTTTCTTTTGAAGATTACAGAGGTTATGCGCTGGTCCCCTGTATTTCCCAGTGAAATGACAATGATCGCGAACCGCGGGCATATTTCCCTGGTTAAGCTGCTTCTGACAAATGTAGCAATGTGTAGCAGCTTGAAACTGTTCCTCCTCCACCGGGGTAATAATCATTGGTACATTTGTCTCAATGAGTTCCATCAGCTCCTTTTCTAATTCCAAAATAGACACTAGAAATCTTCGAGTTGCATCTTGTCCTCGATAGCAATCAGTTCGAACAGGTACACCTATTAGTATCCTATTATAATTTATCTGTTAAACAAAATTTTGCAAAATAACTTACCGTTAGGTCCTACAAGTACCCAAGAATACGCACAACTGATATGCATGTTTACTTTGCTGGTATTTGTATCGGGATCTAGATCACATCCTTGAACTCTCGGTAGGATTGCTTCAAAATCGGCGTAAAATACATACTGCACCTAATAATTTAATTTCATTAAGAGTTAAATTAAATAATTTTTATTTTTACCTTTTCTGTCCACTCATATTTATCAAAATAAAGCGTCTTCTTCTTGGTAGGGAAAACTGTTTTTTGGACGCCGTGGGTGGCGCATTCTTCGATATGCGCATCACGTCGCTGTTCCGCGTTGTTTCCACTGAATCGGTGAAGACACATCCTAATAGAGAAAATAATTAGTAGATTGCAAACTAATATATTGGAAACTAAATTACCTGCAATAATAACTTGTACTTCTGTGTTTTGTTAGATGCTGTAGCAGTTTTCCTAGGTCTCGTATAAGACAGTAATGTCTATTCCCATCGTCAATATCTTTAGTTTCATCGGTGATGTATAGCAAATCAACCTCCCTTTCCTTACCACACTTGTTGGCGCTTACGTAAAGAGGGAATATATCTCCCGAGAAGCCAAAAACAGATATTGATAAATTATTCATTAATTCAAATTTTTTAAGTTCCGTAGCGTTTAATTTGAAAGGGAAAGATATATCACTGGTATCAAGTTCATTTTCGTAAGGTGTATATTTCGAAACACGGTTAGCATTTTGAGTCCAAGGAACTGGGTGAAGTTTAGCTAGAATTGACCAGAGAAAACATTTATCATCATTTTCGTTTCTAATATTAAGAATCGCACGATGTTGAGAGAGTTTTTTAGGTAGTTCCATATACGATGACCCCCGTAGCGGCTGGTAAGATGCTACATTTAATTCTACATACAGAATACGATCAATTACCCAACCCGATCCTGTTAAAAATATAATGTTTTAGTTCAAAATATAACTTATAAATTTTAGTACATACCTGTCGCTTCAAAGTTTTCCGCTGCTGACTGTATTGTTTCAATGCAGTCGTTCAGCTGGTTTTCAATGACATCGAGCGTTAATGTTGTTTGCATAGTGCTCCGGAAGTAGGGTCGTACTTCCGCTCTTTGTTCCACACCTCCTAAAGGTCTCATATACACAGATCTTACGAGTAGGAACCACTTAATTCCACGTTTACTAGCCAGTCTTTCCATTACAAATTTACGGAAAGCGGCTCGGTAACGTCCAATAAACATCCCTGCATCAATATCATAGTCTTCAGCATTGTAACGGATAGAGGCTAGTGTATCATTCAAGGCTTGGACCATACTTGGGGATGCTGGTGGTGTTTCATCAAGTATTGGTGAGGCGGGAACAGGTGATGGTGTTAGGTTGTCGGGTAAAGCTGATGTAGATGGCTGTGTACGGGTAGATTCCAATTGAATGTCTTGAAGCAAACTAGGTGACGGTGGACGGGTTGGTGATGGCGAACGTTGCATTGGCGACGGTGTGCGAGACAGGTTCATAGGTTCGGAAGGGCCGGGTGCGTTCAAGTCATGAGTTCGTTGATGGTTCTTAAAATATTCCAATCTAGCAACAGTCTTACCACATACTTCACAGATAAACTTATGTCTATCACCGTGTACTTCTCTAACATGCCGATTTAAATTTGATTTGATAGAAAAACTTTTCGCGCACGTAGGACACGTATACTGAGCTTTAGGCATCTTGAATATAGCTATCGCAGTTAACCGTGGAATGACCTCCCACAACCCTATACAACCCTTTTATAGGATATTCAAGTATCATTTGAGAATGATACGTTTCTCATACTTAAACTTGAGATATTCGTTTGAAATACTCGTGAGATAGGTTCAAGTGCCAAGCGTATTTAAGTACTACAATGATATTAAAATGAAATTTAAAAATATTTCCATTCTACGTCATTTTAACAGCGAATATTCAATGACGTCAAAACACTCCATGTTTTAAATTCAAATTAACCGCGTCCCCCGTAGGTTCAAGTGCCAAGTATATTTAAGTACCACTTACGTGATAATGATATTAAAATGAAGTTTAAAAATATTTACATTCTACTTTAACAACGAATATTCCATTACGTCAAAACACTCTTAAATTCAAATTAACCGCGTCCTCCGGGGTAATCTGCGCACGCGCCTCCCAGGTTATCAATTTTTACATCATTTCAACTTATTCCGTACGATAAAACTTGATAAGATATACGTTCAAGTATCTTTCGAGATAAGCGTAGATAAATGAACAAGTTGGCCTGGACATAATATGTTGATATACGGGAAAACAAATCGTCGCGAGGAATACCATAAATACATTGACTTTTCGATGATTTTACCCCCATTTCACCCCTTAAATCCTGGATCCTCGATCCTCGATCCTGGGATCGATGTGTCGACCTCACTTTCCTTCTACTCGCGTTCATTCCGTATCATTATTATATTTTAAGATTAGTGAGGGGCCAACGTAGGAGAATGAAGAATAAATCGTCGAGTAATACGTTACCCCCTATGTCGGAGCCTGCGTGGCGCAATGGTTAGCGCGTTCGGCTGTCAACCGAAAGGTTGATGGTTCGAGTCCATCCGGTGGCGACGCTTCTCTTTTTACTCGCGTTCATTCCGTATCATTATTATATTTTAAGAAAAGTGAGGGGCCAACGTAGGAGAATGAAGAATAAATCGTCGAGTAATACGTTACCCCCTATGTCGGAGCCTCCGTGGCGCAATGGTTAGCGCGTTCGGCTGTTAACCGAAAGGTTGATGGTTCGAGTCCATCCGCTGGCGACACTTCACTTTTTTACTCGCGTTATTTCCGTATCATTATTGTATTTTATTGTATTCAAGGGTAATAGTTCATTTATGAAAAAATATCGAGTTGTTTACATAATGGTCTGGGTTTTTAACTGGGTCGTCATTACTTCGTAATTTATTTTAAACGTTTTCTCGACTGATTAAGATGTTAAATGCAGTTCATAAATTTGGTTCGTTTGTTTAATTTATAAAGAGCCCTAACTATTCCGTCTACGGTCATTTATTGATATACGAGCTGTCAAGGGGCTTTCTGTGAATGATAAGTTTTTCGCTTCTTGTTAATTCATTTTTATTGGTGTGGATATTTGGACATCTACGATTCCTAATGCAGTCATTGATTTCCTGGGTGTGCGAGTCATTATATATTGGAAATTGGACGGTATTGGTCTTTTTAATGCGGCATGTGTCACAACGTCAACAGGAAGTCTACGAGTCGTCCACTACCAGATGTCGAATATAGCTATTCTACGGTATCTTCATCAAGGGCGAGTGTTGAATTAAAATGAGCGTTAAAGATGCGGCAAGTATGTTGTAAGCGAGAAAAATACAAATACCCTCTGTAAATATTTATTTCATTAAAATTTGCTTCGTATTATATTTAAATGATAAACTTGTTCTGTAAAAAGGGTTAAATTCAATTGTACATTGTTTTAGTACGTCTAACTCGCTGTTGTAACTACTTAATTTATATTATTCTGAATAAATTAAACTCGGTTGTTTCGTCTCAATTATTTTAATTAAAATTAAAATTTCATACCGGGCGGGATTGAACGGGGATTGCGGTTTTAGTAAATAACCCTGAATCGCGGAGATATATTTAAGGGTCATCTCGAGAAATTAATACCACTAGGGACAATTCTTCCGAGGAGAGGTATATTTTGGCTTGCCAACTTGTTTCTCTGATAATAACTTGATTGTTGATAAGATATTGAAAGCTATAGGTTAAAAAAATGCCGCGTACTTAGGGCCAATGCTATAAAACACCAGACAGTAGACCCTAAAATTAAAATAGGTAAATGGCTATAAGACAACAAATATCAACACCTAATTTTTTTATCAATTGATTAATTTTAGTTATATCTAATAAACGAAAAAATATAAAAATAATACTTATAGGCAAATTTGGAACTATGTACTATAATTTTGTATAACTACCGTTTTTTTAAAGACCAAAATGTACATATAATAAAAACCCCACGACAAGCGAATGCTTATGTGGATAGGGGCGATGTATCACTAATGATAAAGTAACAAAAAAATAACAGAAACTATTTAGAAAACTGAAATGTTAATTACTAAACAATTTACTGAGCAGAAGATGGAGCTACACAGCATTTTATTTAACAATGGCGCGCCACGCATGCTCGGTTACAATTATTAAGTCGAAGAGTGAAATTCCATCTTAAGCATAGTCTGACTAAATGTCTTACTAATTTAACTAAATACTTAAAGTATCAGTGTGTCAGAATTTATAGCCCGGTGCACCTAGTTACAGAGACCATACCACCGGAGGCCTATCATCATACTGCCCTACGCCAGCGTCCACAAGCCCAGACAGGGGACAAATTCAGCATAGGTAGTAGTACCCTACTTCTTATGGTCGCACCTTTGACGCAAGCCACTCAACCCAGCAGAAGGTGCAGCAATGGGACGACCAATCCCCACTTGGTGGGATTAAGAGTGGATGCTGTAGCAGCTCCAGCCGACACCCTACCTACGTAGGTAAGGAGTCATACCCTTTGGAGAGAGCGCCTAAAGGGAAACGACGGGAACACAGCGGTCCATATAACCCGGCACAGCTGGCACCGGACTTCCCGGTGTGCCCCAAAAGGCCGGGAAACAGGATTTATTAAATTCAAAAATTTTAACTACAAATATATAGTTTTATATCGGGAACGACTTTTCTTTTAAATGAAGTAGTAACCGCCAAATCGACATAATTAGATCGATACAGTTTTCGTTTCTAGAATTTATTCGTATTTCTACGAAGGGCTTTTAGTTATTATTCGGGTATCTAAAAGAATTCTCTCGTAAAAGATAGCTGATATTCTTCTGCCAATAAGTTAATAAAATATACACATAATATTATTTAGTAAAAGGTAATCTAGCTTTATTTGGTAAAGGTGTACAGACACGCTTTTTTCTTTAAATGTTCGGATCTTCTTCCAAAAGTACTGTCTCAATTTCTTTTTCTTTCGTCCTAAAAATATAAATTGAGCGGATTCAAAAGAAGGAACCGAATTTTGCTTTGTTTACATTTAAAAGTTACATTTACTTCTGATGCATGAAAATTATAACTTGTATCACTAACAAATAAACTAGTTCAATAATAATAATCAGCTAGGCTATTACCCAAAGCACCACCTTAAGCCCAAATTATCTAGAGACTTTTAATGACTTAAAAACCATTTAAATGGACAGAGGACGTCCGAAAATGGTTATACAAAAAATTCATGTTAATATTTCCCGTATTTGATTTATTATTAGCAAACAAATTTCGTGTTTTATCCCCCCCCCGACTCAAGAATCTCAAACTGCTTGGTTGAACCTACCTGCAGCGCCATCTTGTGAACGAAATATTACTTTCCCCGGTTTTATCGTTTTACAGTCGGAACTGTCGTTCTTGGCTTTTAACCGAGTTATATTCGTAGATTGTAGTTTATCGTGTTTTTAAAATGCCTTACACGCCGCCCTTTCTCAAATTTTTGCCGCTTCATTCTTTTGGCGCTGCACGCAGGTTCAACCGCGATTTCTGAAATTTTTGGAGCCGTTTGATGTAGGTTGCGGAAAAAGTAGCGTAACTTTTTAAATACTTTTCCAATAACTATAAATTTTTCATGACATAATCATTAATATTTTTTCTATCATTCTGTAAAAAACCTCGTAAATTTTGGTTTTTGTGACAATTTTCCTTTAACCAGAAGTAAATTAAGTTTATTTACTTCTGGTTTTTCCGATCGTGCAAAAAGTGAAATTAAATTGTTTCTTCGGGTAGTTCACAATATTCTAATAATTAAAATTAATTATCTAATAGAAAAGTATTAACAAATTTGACATAATATTAGGTGACCCTCGTCCTTCGAAGCACTTAAGCTCAGGTAACACTGATTTCCAGTACAGCGTTTATAAAAATATTTAAAAACCACTTTTGTAAAATTACACTCTGAAAATTTATCGGGTTGTCGTGTTCAAATAACTTTGGAACTGTTCCTCTATCCAAATTATCTATTCATAACCCTAACCTTCCATAACAATTAACTTATCTCTTCAAAAATCAAATCACAACTGAAAACATTCCTAAAACGCGTGTTTCAAACTTAACCACGTTTCTCGATCCTAATCTCGCCCCTTTTCAAATCTACGATGACCACTCTTCTCTTCATAATACAATTTTGATAGTAGCCCAATAAATAATCTAACAATATTTTACAACTCCATGCCCTAATATAGATTTAAATTGCACAAAAATGGATTTCCTTTTAAGAAAAATTGGAACATTATTCACGGTTTTGAAGAAAATATGGATTTTTAACGGTATGTGGTAGCGGAAAAAATTTCAAGATACACTGTAGCACATATTTTAAAACATAAAATAAATTTGGCTTATTTTTCACTAAGATATGAGGTCATGAAGAACAACAAGTTGGTAGGAGGAGGCAGAACAGTCTGTTACAAAAGTCTTCGACAAAGGGAGTTTTTGCATTTATCTTAAACTTTCTCTAAACGTGTAAACGATAGAAAAATGAAACCCGAAGCAATTTTTTATACTTTTTAATTTCCTTTCACGTGGCGTTGTCGTATTTTGCAAAGCGAAAATAGTTACGGCGGAAACACCAGATGTCGTTTTTGACATCTTTTCAAATAATGGAGTTACGCCCCTGAAACCCACATTTTCGGATTCAGGGTGGTCGATTCATATTTAGAAAGTGTCACTGTCATTGCTCTACCACCAACGTTTGAGGAGCTATAGCCGGTTGCAATTTTCGATTCCATTTGGGAAAAACTAAAAGACGTCAAATATCACTTGTGGCATTCCCCCGATAATGCAGAGCGTTTCAACAACAATTAATATAGTATAGGATAAGAGACGAGAATGGAAGCAATGAAAGTAGAAAATAGGTGAAGAAAACTGTAATCACTGGTGTAGCAAAAGGTTTCCGCCTTTTAACCCCTCAACCGATTCTGCCAAATTCGGTTTTACCACAAGTAACATAATCTCTATTTGTATGACACTTGCCATTGTTTCAATGTTAAAACTTTTAGTCACTGTGTCGATCAAAATATTGTAAAATAAGCCATTCACCAGTAATTACAGTTTGCTACACCTATTTTCTACTTTAATTGCTTCCATTCTCGTCTCTTTTGATTTACAATATTAATTGTTGTTGAAACGCTCTGTATTAGCGGGGAATGCCACAAGTGATATTTCACGTCTTTTAGTTTTTCCCAAATGGAATCGAAAATTGCATCCGGCTACAGCTCCTCAACCGTAGTTGGTAGAGCAATGACAGTGACACTTTCTAAATATGAATTGACCACCCTGAATCCGAAAATGCCAGTTTCAGGGGCGTAACTCCATTATTTGAAAAGTTGTCAAAAACGACAAATGGCGTTTCCGCCGTAACTATTATCGCTTTGCAAAATACGACAACTCCACGTAAAAAGAAATAAAAAAGTATTAAAAATTGCTTGTGTTTTCATTTTTCTATCGTTTACTAGTTTCGAGAAAATTTAAGATAAATGCAAAAACTCCCTTTGTCGAAGACTTTTGTAACAGATTGTACATTTTTAATAAGCATTGTTTAGATACGTCGAAAGAATTGTATGTGTTCTTATGTTCAATAATACCAAAGCGCAATTTTTCTACTATAGAAAAATCATTTTATTAAGAAAAGAGTTGAAAAAATACAAGTAAGTTCAATGGTATCTCCGTTTGCTGTATTACATATTCGAGGTCGATATCCCGAAATGAGCGCTGGATCATATCGGCAGTGACGAGAACGAATGCTTCTACTATTATCTGCCGTAAGTCATCAAGGCTTGTTATTGTCATCTGTTACACTTTCTCCTTGATAAAACCCCACAGGAAAAAGTCCATCGGCATTCAACGGGACCATTCCTTCCAATCCATCGTTGAGGAAACTCGTCGTCTAGATAATCCACAGCGGTTCGAGGTTGATGTGGTGGCGCTCCGTCATGTTGGAACCTGGCATCTCTTACGTCGGCCAATTGAATGTCTTCTATTGCGTCGGCTAGTTCGTTCTCCAACAAGCCTAGGTAAGTCTGCCCGTTTATATGATGTGGCAGAAAAAACGGGCCAATTATTCTATTTACAATCAGGCCAGACCAAACGTTTAATGAAATTGAGCTTGATGGTTATGAGGGAATCAACATCCCGGATTGACATTGCTCCAAACGTTGGGGTTTTGTCGGTGAATGGTCCATTTCAAGAAAATGAGCACTCGTCGGGCACCAACAGTAGGATTATCGTCGCAGATGGTACTAATAAAGTTCCAAAATGCCAAACGCGTTGTTCCATATCTCCGTCGTGGAGTGCTTGTTGAAGCGTCCCTAGATACGGACGGCAATGGTGATGATGGAACGTTCTCTAGACATAGTCTGTTGACAGACCCAGGTCGTCGCTTGCGGATCTAATGCTGGCTCGATGATATGCCATAAAGTAGGCGAGGATGGTGACTTCCATATTGATGTTAGGTGACCAGCTCCACGAAACCTAGGATTGACATTTGCGTTGAGGTTGAATTCTCGTATAGCTTCGAGAACGGTGTTATGGTTTAGTCTTCTGTTGAGATAGCACACACGAGCTAACTGCTCTAGAAACGTTACCATTAGCTTCCCCGACAAATAGTTGAACCATTAACGCGTGCTCTGCTGCCGAATAAACTTGCATACTTGACTTCATTGAATAAATAGAGAGTATGATTTAAAATATGAGAGGTTACGCTTTTTAAATGGAATCGAAACGGGAATAGTAGGTATTCCGTAGACATTTTGTCAAATCTGTTTTGTATCGCAGCAAAGGGGTGTTTTGTTATTTCCATAGTAAAAGAAACACACGTAAAACTCTTTCGATGTATCTAAACAATGCTTATGAAAAGGTACTCCCTTACCAAAATCGTGACTGTCACTTTTAAACTTAAAAAAGTTTTATTTAAAGCTGCCACAGTTCCAAATACAGCCTCAAATCAGATTTAATTCATACTTGTTTTGAGTCTAAATCAAGTCTTAAATGTGTTTATTCTTGCATACTTATTTATAACTTGATTATACAAGATTTTTGAAACCGTAATTAAGACTCTCATTAGTCTCAGAATAAGTATAAATTAAATCTGATTTGAGGCTGCATTTGGAACTGTAACAGCTTTAAATAAAACCTTTTTAAGTTTAAAAGAGACAGTCACGATTTTAGCAAGGGAACTCTAGCTATAATTGGAAATCTGCCGATATCAGTAAAACTAATATACATCCAGGGTGGTCTGTATGTGAGCAGTCCACTGCAATCTATAGCGAAATTATTCACCAATTATTGCATGGCGATCGCTATATAGCAGGTAGTTTTTACGCTCTGGCGTCCTTTAAAAAAAAATTATACTCTAAATATCTTATTTTATTATGACCCTCTATCTGGCTACTCAAATACTGAATCAAAAATGACTACTTTGTTCAGCTGCCATTGCAAGTTTTAAAATCTCCAGACTTAAAGGATGGTGCTAGATGCTAGGCTATTTTTGACACAGTTCAGTTTATTTACACACTCATACTTAGAATTAATTTTACTTGAAATGAAATATCCTATTTGAAGAATTTCAAGTATATTATTTAGTAAATAGACTTAAAAATTTTAAACTGTTATTTTATAATAATTTTTTTAATTTTAGGTATGTGAGGGTTTCAAGTAAGTTTAGCTTAACCAAATATAGCCAGCCAATCCCGCAGGGCCGGCGTTAGGGGGGGGTAAGCGGGGAAAAATTACCCCGGGCCCGGGCCTCCGAAAGGGGCCCGCCGGAACGGGTGCCTAACTAAAATTTTCTGACTATTTCCAAAAACCAAATTTTGGAGTAAAAATTTCCTGGGGCCCGAAAATCCTAGCTCTGGCCCTGCAATCCTAGCTCTGGCCCTGCAATCCCGTATGACCATTTTGTAACCAAGCTTCAAGATTCAAGTTGCAAATCCTTTACCTGTTTAATATTCATCTTAAGGGGTCATAATAGTAGAACTCATGATGAGTTCCATTGTTCGGACTTTACTACAATATAATTTTAAAAGTATAATTTAAACGTATAGTACAGTAGATCATATGAAATATTTGGTGTATTGTTTGGACTAATGTACATATATTTATATCAATTGCGCGGCACGTAAGGGAAACTCATTTTAGATAACACTGCCAAAATAGCTAGATAATAGGATACAGTCGAAAGTTTAACATGAAATTTACGATTACTTTTAGTTTAACTTCAAATTGTTACCTCTAAGCAACTCTCAATTATGTATCTTTCAAGTCCTCAGAAATAAATCTCCCCATATGAGACTTAAGTGAAGTCTTAAATGACTCTTATTTTTATCTAATATTGTAACTCATAATCAACTCTCAATTAAGCTTCTTTCAAGTCGCCAGAAATGAGTCTTCCTAACTGAGACTAAAATGAGTTACATTTAAATATATAATAATAAAACTCTTTTATTGAGACTAAAATAGATTTTATTTAGGACCCACAATTCTGGTCTCAGTTTTTTATGCTTACATAATACTTAAAAATCCTTGATCCTACATTGAGACTAATTGGCGACTAAAGTAAGACTCCCATTTTGGTAAGGGCTGCCTCCTCCTGCCTTGTTTTTCTTCATGACCTCGTATCTTAGGGAAAAGTAGGCTAATTTTCAGTTTTTCACAGATCAAATTTTATTTTCTGTTTTAGAATATGCGCTACACGGTTATTATGGAAATTTTTCCTATACGACCTACCGGTGAAAAAATATTTTTTGCATAACCGTGAAAAATAAAGCATTTGCTGTCTAGTACATTTTCCCTGATAATTTCCAAATTCTAAGTGAAATAGTTTTTGAGAAAAATGCACTGTCCAAGCAATTTCAGACACCCAGTAGACTATTTGTAATTTTCTTACTTTAAAATGTACTTCTTTTCATCACTGCTCAGGACAGCGGGGCTCAGCAGTAGAATATCTGTTTCCCCTTCGTCTGAAATCAAGTGAAAAACTAAATAAAATCCTCGACAAAGTTAAATAAAGTGTATTTGCTCAGTGGCGGACTAGGTCTAATATTTTGGGCTGCCAGAAGACAAAGGGCCCAGCTTTAACAACTATAACGCTATCATGTTTGAGGGGCCCACCTGCCATCAGGCAGGCTCACTCTATGGCCAGTCCGCCACTGTATGTGCTACAGCGACTAGAGAAACAACCAGTGTCGCGTTAATTTTTCATTGTACTTGTAATGTCTAGTGTCGTTTAATTAATTATTTAACTATTATTTAAATCAACTAAAACACTTAATTTACTAAAGAATAATAGATAATGAAAGATATATGGTGCGCCTCACTCCGTTCGACTAGTATTCTGTTTTTGCCTTCAACCGTACGTCGCACATCTATCGTTATTACACAGACAATCAAGACGACTAAATCGATGGACTAGAATTGCGGATGAAATACAGAATATTACAGTACTGTTCAAAGATAAGAGTTTTTTCCTTAAATTTTTGGGATAATGCAAGCGCGTTGAGGACTGGTCAAGGCAGTTGGGGATAATTTTATTAAAGCCCCTGTTGGTGATATAATTTGGCCAATGCCGAAATAGTTCGTAGGCCATATGACATTTAAAAAAACAAATTAAATTCTAATTGTATCCAGGTGCCAAGAAAATATTCTTCCTACCTATAAACAACCAGAATAGTAATGACTTGTACAAATTGGCGGGGCCCAAATTTCGACGCGATACAAAGTCTGTAGTTTGAAGTTGGATTCTAGGTGAAATGGTATTGCTAAGTTCGTAAAAAAGTAGATTTACGAGAGCCAGCCTTGGCATTTGACCGCCAGGTGTACTAGATCAAAATGACCGATATAAGATAAACGCTTTAAATTTCATTGAACGAAAATATTGTCGTTATGGCCACCAGTTTCATCGGTTCGCCGTGTGACGTCACAACACTCATGCTTTTGCCAAAGAATGAAAATAGAGTAAAAGAGGGGACTAAATTGGAAATCTCGGTCAAAGCTACATAAAGGTAAGGCTCTTATATGGTCAAAATCGCTAAGGTTGCTCAACTTGTGAACCTGTAGAAATAGTCTTCCCCAAAGTCTTTAGATTCTTTAATTTGCGAGATAAATGGATAAGTTTAATCGAAAGTTTTTTTAACCGTCCCCAGAACATGTTCCGACTTTACTTTTGAAGGCCATTCTCAATATTATAAAGCGTAGTTTCAACGTGAATTTTTTAATGTAAGACTAAATTCACGGTCTCAGTTTTAACGAAATCGTCGTTTTAGAAAGAGGTAAGCGAAAAATACATACCAAAAATCAGACCTAAAAGAACGGTGAGAGTCGAAGAAAGTATAACTGATATCACTGGAAACCAGAAACTGCACACTCCGTAAATGGCGAGTCCACCTGCACCTCCACTAAAACAATCAGAGATAATATGGGTCTAGATAGTGGGGAACTATTAATAAAATAATGAGGTCATCTTAGTACTTTTCATGTCCTTCTCCGTCCAAATTGATCGTCTCTAGAGGTTCTGTGGCGTTTATGCCATCTAGACACAGTTGTTCGCCGTGGTCGAATTGGTTTTGGTGAGGGTGGTAATAATGAGAACCCAAAGACATCCAAATGCTGAGGCACATCGTCACTAAAACGGAAATCTTGGCGGCCTGCAATACACCAAAACACTATGAAGCAATTTGAACAACCTCTATTGGCGTTCCACTATGGAAAGAAATTTCATTAATCACAGAATTAGAAGAAATAGATATTATTTTTCCAAATGTAAACATAATTATTATATACAGGGTGTTTAGAGTTGCTCGATCAGGCCATTTTCCTCAAACCCTATTTAATCAATAAATTGGCCATTACTGGTTAATAATTTTCTGGACGACGTCCCAATATGTCTCACTGTTAACACTCTATACACTGAGAAAAAATATGGTCTCAAATATTCTAAGGGAGTAATTCCATCAAAGGTGTGACTGTTGCGCGTAAAAGGTTTAAAATAGTATTAACATTTTCTGCAACCGTTAATGGTTCAAAATAAATCCTGTTATTCTATCTATTGTTTGTAAATTTATCTATAGAAAATATGTTATGGAATCTGTATACATTTACACCGGAAAAGGAAGACTACGTATTGAAAATGTTTTGAGAAATACATTTCTAGAGGCAAATGCGAGTTCCAGATATTTTAAATTTGGGATAACACAATGTTTTGAGCTGGTCAGTGCAGACATAGTCTAAATATCACTAACGATTTTGCCCAAATAAAAATCTTCACTCTTTCCCACATTCGCTTTTCGTCACTCGCAGAGTGCACTCTTCCCCAAAGAGTGAGATTTGTCAAGGTCACCAATTTCACTCAGTTAAATAAAGTTGGTGGAAACCCGGTCATTTGAATGCTAAGATGTTTAACTTAGCCCTTAGCGCTCGGTCCATCCCCTCGGAGGGGTAAAAATTAGGCATAGAGATGATTGATGAATCACAATACACAAAAACATACTACACCCAATTACAAAAATAACGATTTTTGGAAAACCCAATTCCCTAATTTCAGGACACTGTGAACGCAGTGATTACATTATGCCGCAAAACTGCGAGCGCAGTGATTACACTTTGCCCCAAAACTGCGAGCGCAGTGATTACACTTTGCCCCAAAACTGCAAACGCGTTCGCAGCCCAGACAGACAGACACGGTGATTGTAAACCCCTCCTAGGGACATTGGCCCCTCGGAGAGGTAACAAGTCGGCCCAGCCGAAATATTAGTTTCACATCGACGCAAAATATCAAAGGTTAAATAGTTAAGCTACCTTCGATACCTTACGACGTACAATAATAATCCAATATAATTAATTTACAACGTCGAAAAATATTCCTAATATAACATATCGAAAGAAATTATCTAATTCAAACATCGCGCCCATTTTAATCTAATTCTAGCATATCGAAAGAAATTGTCTAATTTCAAATTTCCCGTCAATTATAATCCTATGCTAGCATATCGAAAGAAATTGTCTAATTCAAACTTCCCGCCAAACTAATCCTATTACATTTTTAATTCTTTTTCTTTTAATCATTTTTATTAATTTCAAACTTCCCACCAGAAAAACTATATAACGATTCGCGAAGCGTTATTTCAAACTTCCCACCAAAATTTCAAACTTCCCGCCAAAGCTCGGCGTGTAGCTTGTAGCTCCATCTACCGTGTCGTCGCTTTCCCCGACAAACAAACAACAAACACTTAACGACATTCCCTCCATAGCAATATATATATTCGATGTGAAACTAAAAAGCGTAAAGGAACACGGACTTTCTTCAAGGCTGTTTGTCTAAATATCGCTGTAGCGTATTTTCAACCTACTGATATCAAAAGTGACATAATTACCAAAAGTGTGACAATCCCTGTACTTTCGTATGCTAAAGGTTTAATGACTGTTCGACTCGAGATCGACCACATAAAAGATTATTTATTGTCGCCTTTCTGGATCTATGGTATTATATCGTAGGTAGATGGCGATAGCATCTCCAAAGAACGACGAAAAATAAAAAAACACCAACTTTGACCAGTGCTACTTAGTTCCTCCGTTCTTCATTGTTTTAACTTCCTTCCCTCCCCAAGGCATACTTTCCCTTCTCCCCTCCCAATTTGTATTTCGCTCGTAACACACTTTTGGTAATTATGTCACTTTTGCTGATATAAAGGTTGGAACATAGTTCCCTCGGAGAGTTAAAAATAAAAATTAAACATACATAATAATAAGGATTTTATTGTAAATAACTAATTTAAAAAATTAAAATAAGTTTTAATGTGGCAGATTTGTTTAACCCAATATAAGATTTTAATGGTAAACTGTCAAAACCCATAAAGGTCTAAATCGATTTTTATCTGACCAATCCTATCCAGTTTTAACATGGACCATTATTTTTCATAGTGTACAGCCTAGTTGAATTATTTTTTCGGCTAATTTCTTAGTTGTTTTATATATTTTAAATTCGCTATTTTTGTTCTCTCTAGAAAAGACGCCACTGTTTCCAATAGCCAAGGCCACTTCATGTTCACGTTTTTAACGTTGCGACGAAACTAATTTTTCAATGTTGGGAATCCTGTTCTGCTTGGATAGTGTTTGTTAAGGATCCAGCCGTTCCAGACTGCAAGTTTAGTGTTCTACGAAGTGAAACATTGCTTCTTAAGACTTTTGACAGTGGCCTTAATCATTTTGTCAAAAGTGGTTCCAGGGCTGACCCATCTACTTGTCGCCCTATTAGTAACTTAAATCAGGTGCCTAAATTTAACGAACAACTCGCTCATGCTCAAATTAATTACTTCCTTCCTCCGCGCCAACAACTTCTTTTCTCCCTCGCAACACGGTTTTCTCAATAAAAGCTCTTGCCTCACGAACTTATTGCAGGCCACTACTTGGTCTCGTTGGATTGACGAAGGGTTTAGTGTGGATGTCATCTTCCTAGATTTCGCGAAAACCTTTGATTCCTTCACTCGGCTGGTATTCGGGGCGATGCCTTATCTTGGCTTTCCGACCACCTTTCTGGTCGTAAGCAGATAGTTATTCTGCAGAGTCAAGCCTCTTTTTGGAGTGCAGTTTACAATCCTCGGAAAGACTTTGAAGCGATGGGTGGCTGGGCCGATTCTCATGGTCTTTCTTTAATGTGTGCTGTCCTCCACCAAGGTCGTAAGAACCCCAACTTAACGTATTACATTACTCTCTTCTTCCCTCTCTGAGAGGGATTTCGGTATTATTGTTGATCTGTGCCTCAAATTATCTACGCACACTAATTATAAAAACTTGTTGAGGTTAACGGTAAGAGTTAGTGTAGGGAGCTGTTGGCTCGCGTGGCATGCGGGGCTTGACACCATCCTTCTACGCATTGTAACCCGGCCACCTGAATTAAAGGCTTCAAAAGTCGCTTGATGACTTAGGCCTAAGGTGGTGCCTTGGGTATTAGCCTAGCTGATTAATAAGGTTGCCAAACGTCTATCGAATATTGCCGGGCTCATTCGCCGTAATTTAAACTTTCATTCCCCACGTTTAATTAAGCAACTTTTCCCTTGCGCTCCCTATTCTTGATTATTATTCCTCTATTTGGACCCCTCATTTAACTACGGACCTGTCTGCCCTACAAAAGTCACAGAATCGCGTAACTAAATTGCAAAATTTGTTTGCCCCTTCTCGTTTAAAATCTATTGGTATTCAGCCTGTTGACTCGCGTCATAAAATCAATAACCTTTGTCTGTTACATACATTCTTTTACAATAATTTTTATCTTAACTTTAATAATAATAATAATCACCTAGGCTAATACCCAAGGCACCACCTTAGGCCCAAGTCATCTAGCGACTTATAATGCCTTTAAACAGGTGGCCGGGTTACAATGCGTAGGAGGGTGGTGGCAAGCCCTTCAAGCCACGCGAGCCAACAGCTCCCTACACTAACTATTACCGTTAGTTTTTCACCCCTCAAATCAATTCCCGTACTCGTGACCATTCTTTAAAATGTTGTATAAACCGCGCGCCGCCTCTACTACTTGACTATTCTCTTTTTCTCATAGTGTCATTACTGATTGGAATGCGTTGCCAACTAATATTGTTACACTATCTAATTATCAAAAATTCCGCTATTTATTATGTGAACATTTATCTGCCTAGTCATGATCTCATATTTTTCGTTTGTTAATTGTTTTCTTAATGATGGTTATGCTTTTTTTAATTATTTGTATGTATCTCATTATTATTTTTTTTACTTTTTTTAATTTATATTCTGTTCATTTTAAATCCCTCGAATCTGTATATCGACGCGTAAGTCGGCCTTTGCGGCTTTGTAGATAACCCCCCCTCCTTTTACACTAACCACTCCGCCATTAATTTGCTTAGTGTATAGCCTAGTCGAAAATCAAATGAAAACTTGTCGACATGCCGCCCTTCCTTAACATGCTGTAGCCGCACGTGACTGACCTTAACACATGATTTCCGGTGGAAGAAAGCTACGAAGAGCACTCCTCCGAGTGGACCACACAGCGCACCAATGACCAGAAGCAGCGTTTGGATGATGCCTCCGATTTGAGGAACGATCAGCCCAATGACAACCGTCAAAATTCCGAACAACGCAGCTGCAAAATAACAAAATTAAAAAGGGTTCCTCGCTTGAATTCCGCGAGTAGCACTTCACGCTCATAAATATTGAATTCATTCTACTACTGCACTACTAGGCATTCTAACCAGGCCATCAGAATTAACGGAATTAAAAGTCACTGGCTGACTTAGACCTAGGGTGGTGCTTTGTGTATTAACCTAGGCTACCTAGCTGAATATTATTAGTATGCTAAATTATCATAAGCCACGTTATTCTTAATATTTAAACGTACTAAACATAAAGACAATAGCAAGTATCACGCACTTCTTTACGCGAATAAAGATCTGGCTTTACCCTTCACGGCATCAGCCCGTCGCAGGGGCAGGAATTTACACTCCGCCCCACGGCATTGTCACTATTGCAGAGAGGAATTGATACCAAATTTACTCTAAAAGTAGCCAATGGGGTCTAGCTGTGGATAGAGGACCGAATCTTAGGCTATTCTCTAGCCAAATGAAGTGAAACGTTATAAAATCGATCAAGTTAGTTCTGCGACAGGCACAACGAAGTAAGGGAATCAATGTAAGTTACTTCTTCGATATATATATATATGAATACATTCATGGAAGAATATATTCAAGTCCTTAAAAATATGGAAAGGCAGAGATTTAAAAACCATGGACCATATGGTGACTTTCTAAAACTATTCTGCCGGAAAATATGGTTTATAAATAAGTAAATGTCCAAACATTTGAAAAGGTCATAATGTGATTAGAAAGGTGTGAAATAAATTTGAGAAATACCCAAAAGACTCTTGGGCCTATTCACTTCTAAAGGACGTACAAACTTAGAACTACGCAAAATGGAACACTTCCATATTGGATATAACAAGTTGGCAAGCCAAAATTTACCTCTCCTCGGAAGAGTTTTTAATTATCAGTGAAGCGTAACTGTATCCGTGGTTCTGCGGTAAAACGCTCACCTGTCGTTCAAGAGGGCTCGGGTTCAAAAATTATACTACACCCAATGACAAAAAGAGGGCGCTTTGGAAAAACCTTTTCCCTGATTCTAAGAAACTGCGTACGCGGTGATTACCCTTTGCCCCGAAAATGCGAACGCGTTCGCAGGCCTGACAGACAGACCCACAGACAGACAGACAGACACGGTGGTTGTATAACCCCTCCTAGGGTACAAAGTCCCCTCGGAGAGGTAAAAAGTGTTACGGATAAGTGTGTCATAAATTTTAGGGCGGGTTCTTTGGGTCTTAATGAGTCAAAAATGTCCTATGAACACGGGTCTTGAAATGCTTTGCTTCAGTGTTAAGCCCACAAAACCGGGCCCCAAAACAACGAAATAGCCAGTGAAGTTCGGTATTCTGCCTTGAATCCAACTTTGTCATTTATTATTCTTTTTTTTAACGGTGAAGCGATAAAAACATTAGCAAATGCCAAAAGTTAATTACTGAACTAGCAGAACAGCACTAACTCCTACAATGATTTTGTTAATGCTAAGTTCTAGTATTTCAAAGATTCGAGTTTAATCGACACTGTTAAACATCGTCAGAAATTTAGGAAATAAGCAACTTGCACGAGGTGAAAGCTAATTCAAGGTATTTTGCGCGATGGAAGCTGGGATAGTGCTTCTTATTTTGGAAAGCGCGCAAGAGCGAAATACGAGTGTTAACGAAACTGTTGAAGACACGGAATGGTATTGATAGAGTTTGATTTTCGTAAAGCCTGGTCATTTAGCCTAAGCAGAAAAAAAATACACTAACAATACCTATAAGCTGTACACTCTAAGAAATTGGAGTGTTGATTCAAACCGTTTTAACACTATTTGTACACTTTTTCATGAGTCGAAATTTGACACTGCTAGGGGCGTTTTATTACACAAATCAAACCCCGTATTAACACCTTCAAGATTTTTGTCTTAAAAATACGGTGAAAAAATTAGATTTAAAACTCCTTTTCCACACTATTTAAACACTGTTTTATCATTCTTTGTTTTTGTTATTTCTAATAACCGTGTAATAACACACCTTTAAAGGGAATATAGCCTCCAATGCGATCTGTATGGAAGACCCCCACAATTTTAAGGCTTACCTCTCCAGTAAACAACTAAGCAGCGCCGAAGCCTTTAAAGCCGTAGGAGGGAGCGGCCAACGGCGAAACCGTCGGAGGGCGACAAAAATACCAGAGGTTATATTCCCTTTAAATAGTCAGTTTGCAACTTGTAAGCTTTAAAACACACCTTTAAAGGTGTTAATACACCCATTTCAAGAGTAAAATCCCACCCGTGAAGGAGTTAAAAGTAACCTTTAGAGGTGTAAATAAACCATTTGAAAGAATAAAATAACACTCTTTAAGGTGTAAATTCGCACTTAAAAGATAAAAATTGTACCTGATGCGAGTTGAATCACACCTGTAGAGGTGTAAATAGGTTCACATAAAGAGTAAAATCAGACTTTTAAAGGTGTAAAATCAGACTTTCAAAGGAGTAAATTAACTTGGTAAGAGATAAATAACACCTATAAAGGTGTTAAAATGCCTTTTTGAAAGGTACATTCCACCTACAAGAGCTCATTAACAATTTTAATGGTGTTACTATGTCATTTTTGTAGTGTTCTAAAAACCTTTTATTAGTTAAAAAAACATTGAAAACAGTGTTGCAATTTACAGCACGACAAACCGGGCGCAGCGGCAAAATTATGCAGACAATTTACAAAAACGTTAAGTATAACTAAAGCAACGCCACAACGAACATGCTTTCCTAAGACGTAGTTTTAACTGCGACAAAAAGAAATAATGCCCGGTTGTTTTATACCGAAAACCAAGCGCGACAAAGAGTATTCTTATCTGCTAAAAAACAGAAGGACAGAGGGATAAAATATGCATAAAAAACTACTGATTATTGATAGCTTAAGAACAAAAAATGCCTTCATCTCCTTTTTCTTAAGTGATCACCCTCGATGAAAATATTACTTAAGGCGTAATGGCTGATCGTCTCGGACCAGGTCTGTTGTATAGAATTCACGGATGTTGATATGCTTTGCGCGATGGTGAAATTCGGGGTAATGGATCATTTCATTGGCCCAGGCGTTGTAGGTTTAATATTGTTATTTAACTATTAAAAATG